>NW_023416319.1:41071807-41695140 GCF_014108235.1 Myotis myotis | reverse complement strand
AGCCAGTACTTACGCAGAGTGAATGGATGCACATGTGCACCAAGTGGTAGGGCTGGGCTGGAGTTCTAATAACCCCTGTGGGGACAGGCTCGCTCCCCACCCCCAAATTCAGCTGCCCCCATCCCTGAGAGATGAAACAGAAAATAGTGTGGCCAGGTCTGGGCAAGCTGTTCCTGCTACATCTTCCAAACCCTCCCCCTCCCCCCCCTTCACCTCCTACCCCCAGTACCCCTTGAGCCTTGGTGAGAGTGAAAGGGGGGGAATAGCAAGTGCCTTTGCTGGTGGGGTCCTTCTCTGCCTCCTGGGCCCTGCTTGGTGTCTGGGGCTCTCTGAGGCTGCAGAGGCGTATGGAGAAAGAAAAAGGGACCGAGGTCCCAGAGGGTGATTTATGGCTTCAGAAAGAAAGAGAGAGAGATACACACACACCCAGGACTGAATAACGCTCACAAGGGCACTCCAGTCAATATATTGACTTTTTGAGGGGCCTCTGTAAACACAAGTGGTTCTGGGCCTCGGCTACCTCTGTCTCCTGCTGGCTGCTGGGGCCTCTTCAGATGGAACCAGACCAATAAATAAATAAATAAATACCCTACAGCCTTGAGCTCACTCGTCCACCTTCCCCCACCGAAGCTTAGAGATGGGGAGACCAACTAGAACAGAGGTAATGGTACTTGCCCAAGGTCACACAGCAGAAGAAAGGCAAGAACCAGTCTCCAAACTCCCCGGTCCGGAGCTGCTGGGCCTCCAGCCTCTCTCCCTCTTCTTCCTGCCCCCCCCCCCAGTTCCCCCCCTTCCCCCCCTTCCCCCACACATACACATACACACACTCAGTTCCCCTGGAGGAAGATGTCCCTGGTGGCACAGGGCTCCCTCCTGAGGAGGCTGTGCCTCAGGGCTCCCTGAGCACCCACTGTGTGCTGGCACATGTTAAGTGCTTTATTGTATATCAGGGCATGTGATCCTCAAAACAACCCTGTGAGGACGATCCTGTTATCCTCATTTACAGATGAGGAAACTGAGGCACAGTGCAGTTAGCTGAGCTGCCCAATGCCTACTGAGTTAGCAAGCGGCAGTACTGAGGGCTATGTTAACACCAGCTTCCAGCTGGCCATGCCATGCCGCCTCTGCACCTGAAGCTGAGGCCCTGGGAGAGGCTTCTGTGAGGAGGGGTGTGTAGAGGGGCTGGGGGTCCCAGAGGTGGTGACGACGATGAGCCTTTTCTCTCTGGCTGGCTCCTGGGAGCGGCTGGGCTGCCAATTCCATCCTTTCCTTCTTACCTGCTCTGTGTCTCTAATGGCAGCAAAGCAGCAGGCAGAGAAGTAGGCCTCCCTGTGCCCCACTCCCAACAGCATCCCTCAGTTTAAAAGGTATTCCATCTTCAAGGGCCACAGGAAGAGAATAAAGAATAAGAAATCTTTCCTTTCAAGCCCTGCTCAAGTCCCAGCCTGTAGCAGGCCCCCAAGGTGCACCCCTTCAGTTGGGCCTGCAAGGCCCAAGAGGGAAACCTGGCCTGGGGGTGGCTCACCAAGGGTTGGAACCCATCCAAGATGGTGGCCGAGCGATGCTGACCGATTTCCTGGGAGTGGAGGAGGTCTGAGGCCAGGCACTCCTGCCCAGGTGCCCAGCTAGCTACCCCATCCCATCTTCTCTTCAGGACATGCTCTGAGAAAAGGAGAGGCAAGGTCAGGCCCCTGTCACCCCTGCCAGGAAGTCCCAGCCGTGAAGTTTCACTCTTCGGAGCGCTTCCCTGCATATATTGCTGCTGCCCTCACCTGGCATCGTCGACTCTCTGAATGTCACTGACCACTTCCGGAGGATGCATCAGCCACCCGCACGCTCTGGCTCTGACCTGGGACCTACGTCGGCTTCCTAAGTGGGCACCTCCCTCCTTATGGGGTTCTTACAGGGACCAACTGAGGTCCCGCCCATAGGAGGGTTTGATCAACTGGAAAGCAGTATGCTCTCCGGGGGGCTGTTGTTTCCTATAGTCTCTCTGCTCCCCAATGGCACATCTTACCCCAGAGTGAAGGGCGGCAGTCCCCAGCATGGGCAGAAGTCAGAAAGCAGCGGAGCCTTCGTGACCAAGGAGGTGGAAAGGACAGCGGAGTCCCAGGTGCCTGTGTGCAGGTGACTCTTTCACTGCTTCCGCGAAGAGTCCTAGCCCAGCCCTGCCTGCCGGGGGTGCTCTTCACAGGGGTGCCACTCATTCCAGCCTGACTCTTCCCCGGCACATCCTCGCCCTCACTCCTCCTGAGGGGCTGGAGCACGAACCCTGCCAATGCTCTGGGCGAGCTGGGAGGGGCTGCAGCGGACCCCAGGACTCAGAGCCCTGTCCTGCTGGGGGCAGTTAGTCGCCCAGGATCCTGGGCTGGTTTTAGAGCCAACCTATGGCCAACCTTCCTCCCGGCGGAGTGGCGCAACACACGTTCAGGCAGGCCTCTCCCATCTGCCCCCAATAGAAAAGCTGACCTCTGCCCTTCCAAGTCCAGAACCTGCATTGGGACCAAATCCTGCTCACAGCCCACAGCACAGGGCAAAATGAGGTCTCATTAGTGCTGAAGGGGCAAACAGCCTGGTCCCATCTCCACGAGGCACCCCCAACAATGGAAGACAATGCATGGAGCTTCCCCTGCCTGGGCGCGACGCACTGTCCCCTCGCTACACACACCTATTTCTATTTCTATACAAACACACCACAGCTGTGCCCACGTGTATGGTGCACACACCCCACACACCCACACATACACACCCAGCCATCTACATCACACACCCCGTAAACAAAAGACACAACCCCCTCAACACACACACCCGCCCGCCTGCCCGCACACATCACATCCACACACTCAATGCCCCGGCGCAACACCACACCTACCCTCACCTCCCACTGCACACTCCCACCTCCCTCCACCTCCTTAACACATATTCTCACCCCCCCCCCCCCCACAACACACACACTCCACACCCACAGCCTGCCTTCCTGGAGAAGCGAACCAAGCAGTGGCGGGGAAGTTGTGAGGCGCTGGGGGCAGCCTGTGCTGGGGGGTGAGAAAGAGGGAGGCTCAGTGCGCTCACTCCTTTGGTGGTGAGAGCTCTGGGGCGCCAGCCTACAGATTTAGCTCAGCAAGAGAGGGGGAGGGGAAGGAGGGGGTACCGGAGAGGAAGGAAAGGAGGAGCGGGTGGTGTCCAGGTGTGTGGAATGAGCTATGGAGATGCTGGGAGATGCCAATCAGGCTGAGTGGTCAGAGGGTAAATTCGGGAACTCCCAGGGACCCAGTGCTTTGGGCAGGAAGGAAGAGGAAACAAAAGGGGCAGGGGGGTGAGGGAACAGTGGGGGGGCAGCTGATTTATGCCTGCACTCCAGCAAACGCTTTCACTGCCATTAGCCTCTCCGAAGCTGAGGACAGGAGATAAAGGGGAGCATCTGGGACCTGTGGATTAACCTCACAGGAGCTTGCGTGTCCTGCCCTGCGGGGTGGGGGGTGCAGCGGCTGGAGAGGCGTTGGAACGGAGTTCGAATCCAGTGTGCCACTCAGCTACCAGCGAGGAGCCAGGCCTGCTACAGGATGCCAGACTTCTGCCCAAAAGCCCAGAGGGGCTCACCTGGCTCCCTCTGGCTCTGGCTCACCGAAATGCCAGGTCAGGGAGAAATTCCCCAGGCTCCCAGGGGCATCTGGCTGAGTGCAGGCCCCAAGGGAGCAGGAGGTGGCGCCTCAGCCCCAACTTCAAAAGGGCGGAGTGCAGGATTCCCTCCCGCTTCCAGAAACTGCTCCTCCTTTTATTATCCAATTATGGAATTTTAAGTGTTCCTTTTTTTAAAAAATCCCAAATAACAGAAAGCACAGGGCACAGACACTTGTTTGGTTTCATTTTGCCTCCAAGCTTTAATGACTCCTTTTGCGGAAGCTGTTTAGGAAACTGGGAAGGAGGAGGAGTGCCAGCTCAGGCCTCTGCTGTCCGCTTCCTCCTCTCTCCCCCCTGGGGGCCATCCAGCCTGGCAGCAGTTTCTCTTTACTCCCCAGCCCCAGCCCCAGCGGGCAAGGTCCATGTCCCAACCTATGACCAACCTCTCCCCCCTTTCCTACAGGCTTGGTGGGCTCCAAGGTGTCTCCTTGCTACCCCAACCCCAGCACGGAAGTCCAAAAGGCCATATGTTTAGCCAGCAGGCCCTGGGGGAGGCTCCAGGACTGGCCATTCAGAATCACCATCAACCTTGCTTTCTAAGCATTGGAATGGAAGGGGGGGGGGGGGGGAGAGACAGACCTCATTTTAGGCCTAACAGCCAGAAGCAAGGTCAAGTTCAGGAGAAACTCAGCAACAAAGTGGGGTAGGGAGGAAGATAGGCCCAAGGGAGCTTGGCTTGAGATGCATCTTCCCTGGGCAGGCTGGGGAAATTGCTGAGAAGGTAGGTGCTGGGGGGCCAGGGGTGGAGCTGTCTTTGGGCACCGGCCTGGGCTCCGGGCCTCGCCTCTGACCTTTGGTCCTGCCTTCTTCCACCCTCCAGGGTCCATGCTCCCAACTCCTCTCTTTCCCCGCTCCTGCTACAAGTCCATCTAAGGCAGCTAAGCCAACCTTCTCTCAGGTGGGACCTGGATTTCAGCATCTCAATCCCAGGCCCCTGGCGGCTGGTCCGCTGCCGAGGTGGCGCGAAGGAGCCAGGAGGACTGAGTTCCAATGCCAGCTCTCTCCCTGAGCCCCAGAGTAACCCTGGGCAAGTCGGGGCCTGTCCCAAAGCTTCAGTAGTTAAATACGTGGGCTGGAAAAGGGGGAATGGTTTTGTCTTACAGAATCCCCAGTTTGGGGTGGGAAGAGAGGAGAGGGATTGCATCCGAAATTCCTCCCCTGCAGTGGTACTTTCACTTTAATGAGAAGCCCATTAAGACATTCTTGATTTCCCATTTGTTTAAGTGAGATGGGTGTTTTCCACAGTGCAGAGGGAGCCAAGGCCCCCCACCCCCACCCCACTCCCCCCACACACAGCAGAGACACTAGGAAAACCCTGATTTTAATTGCACCTTAAAAAGAAGTGTTATCATGACACCTCGGGTCCTCCTCAAGCATCCCAGCCAGAGGCCAAGGAAAGGCTCATTAAATGCTCCCGGAGAGGCTGAGGGGTGGGGTGGGAAGAGACTCGGGGAGCCAACCCAGCTTTGAAGTGGCCTCTCCTGCTCAGTCATTCGCTGGCTTGTCTTTCTAAAGGTCTGGGGCTTTATGGTTCCAGGTTTGGTTTCTGCATCAAACTTAAGAAAATTCTCATCTTCACTGGGCTGGGGCTGGGGCAAAGGAGGTGTCCCCACTGTGGGGACAGCCTTTTCTCTGCCCCAGCTTGATCTCCAGTTCCTGGTGGAGAAATGGGTGGGGCCACCCCGAAGAGTCCCAGGGGGCCTGAATCCGCCTGGCTGTTGGACAGGAGCTCTGCATACAAGTCTGCGATGTGGATCCGTGAGCTGGTGAAGGCAAGACTTGAAGAAAGCCAACACTCCTGCCTTGGTTTTGCTCATCTGTGAAATGGGACGCATGAGGGGTTCACTGGGAAGACCCAAAGGACACTGTGAAAGATGCTCTGGGCCTGGGGAGGAGGGAGGGACACATTCTCCCTCCTGAAGGCAGGTTTCTAAGGGCTGCACATTCTGGGCAAAGGGAAGGCTGCACGCCAACCCCACCAGCTGGCCCCTGTCCAGGCTGGTGGGCAGGCAGCCCCTGCCGTGCTAAGTAATGAGCACAATTCCAACACCAGTTCTGCTAGCTAGTGAGAAATCAAAGCCGGGTATTAGAGGCCATTTCCGACTGGGCACCATTCGTGCCCAAATCCATCAAAGCCCTGGGCTCGGGGTTCTTCTGGGGAAGGTGGGGGCTGGATGCTTTGTTAAGCAGGAGCGGCTGTCCACCCCCAGCCGCCCAGCTGAGACTACTGCGCAGCTCCGAGAACTCCAGGCCAACCAGTCTTGTCTTTCTCCTGCCTCCCCGAAACCCCTGCCTCAGTGTTTATTCCCACTCCCATGGCCCTGCTGCTACAAAAACAGCTTCCCAAGACCCAACCCTGCCCATGTGCCACTTACAGAGACTTCACCCTACCCTTCAATCAACTCTCCTCAAACACCCTCAAACCAGAAACCAGCACCCCAGCCCAGCACCTCCCACACCCAACTGTACTCTCTGTAACAAGGCTGGTCATTCAGCAGCCTGCCCCGCACCCCCATCATTGCCTTCCAACTTCAAAACACTGCTTTAAATACCAGAGTCTGCCCAAATCATAATTAACTTGGATCAAATGATTGTGTCGTAACTTTACAACACAGGGTTGGGGGGGAAAAGTGTGTGAGGGAGAAGGGGGATGGGGGATAAAACCAAGCCCTTACTTCTGGGCCGTGGGAATCATTAATTCCAAAGTGAGGAATGAATTCCGAAGTGAGGAACCTCTGCCTATTGGTTGGGGGAAAGGGGGCGGATGTCAACATCCCAGTGGAAGGCGGAGGAGGGAGGGCTTCCTCATCTCATCCACTTTCTGCACCAGTTTTCCTGCCCCCTTCTCAGCCTCAACTCAGAGGGCTCCGTGCAGGATGCCCCCCCCCCCCGCCCCGCCCGCCCGCCTCCCACTCCGCCCCAGGGGCGCAGGCGCCCAGCGGCCGGGCCAGCCCGCCGGCTTGGGTCTCCGCACCGGAGAGGTTGGCTCCCGCGCGGCCGTGCGTCCGCCGGCTCTCCGGGAAGACGCAGCCCAGGCAGGGACGCTGGGCCCAGCTACAGGCGAGCAAGACGTGTACTCACCCATGACGGGGGTGGGGTGGGTGGGAATAGAGACTTTATTTTAGGAGCCCACCAACCCGCAGCGGTTCTCAACCTGTGGGTCGAACGACCCTTTCACAGGGGTCGCCTAAGACCATCCTGCATATCAGATATTTACATTACAATTCATAACAGTAGCAACATTACAGTTATGAAGTAGCAACGAAAATAATTTTAGGGTTGGGTCACAACATGAGGAACTGTATTTAAAGGGCGAGAAGGTTGAGAACCACTGCAAGGCATCTTGCTGGATCCAGAGTAGGAGCGGTACCCAGGCGAGCGCACCTTGTCTGCTCCCCGGGTAGGGGAAATGTCAACGACCCATTTAAAAGGAAACTCGGACACACACCACCACCAACAACAACAACAATAACAACACCCAGAAAAAAATCTTTCCAGACCTGTGGGTCTCACGACCTCGGGGAAGCCGTGGACGCCCTCCCCTCTTCTGCAGCCAAAGCCCTTCACGCCTGCCACCTCGGCTCGCGGAGCGGACCCGCGCTTCCCGGGCTCCGCAGGTCTCCCTCCCTCTCGCCAGGGCGAGCCGGACCCGGGCTAGGAAGTTGCCGGCGAAATGCAAGCGAGCGCACACCGGGCCCGCTCAGCGATCGCTTTTCTGAAGCGGCGGCACCACAGGGCGCGCGGAGGACCAGGGGTCCCCACGAGGCGGGTCCTCCCGGAGCGCAGACCCTCACTCGGACACCCGTTCCAAAAAACAGCGATCTCTTCCAGGAGCAAGCAGGAGGCTTCCGGCTTACTCTGAACCCCATGGCCTGCGCCCCCCCTCCCCCCCACCAACCACCCAACGAGGTGCTGAGCCACCGCCCACTTTGGTGGGGCCGAGAAATCTACCTTCTAACTTGGCCGCCCAAGCCACTTTCCCTGGGCGCACCGGCGCGGCAACCGACCACCTCGATTTCGGACCAGAGTGAGGAGCAAGGGTCCCCCGCGCCCCCAGCCCCGCTCCCGCCCCCGGGCCCGATCGCTCCTTACCTGCCAGGCTCAGCCTCGCGTCCCAGCAGAGCAGCAGCGCCAGCAGCAGCGCGCCCCGCGCTCCGCTCTGGGACCACATGCTCCCGTGGCCCGGCTCGGGCGCCTCTCCGCCGGGTTTCTCTCCCTGGCCCCAGCCTCGCCGCCGCCGTCTCCGCCGCCGCCGCCGCCTCCACGCCGTCCTCCCCGGCGCCCGGCCGCGCCAGCCCGTGCCCTCCGTGGGGGCAGCGGCAGCCACGCTGCACAGAGGGCCGCCCGGTGCTCCGAGTGCGAAGGGTGCTGGTCGCCCCCTCCGGAGCGCGGCTCCGGCGCGCCCCTCTCTGCGCTCCTCAGGCTCCCGGGCTCCCAGCGCTCTCCGGGCTCCCGCCCCTGGCTCCGAAGTTGCGCGACCCAAGGGGAGAGCGCCCGCAGCGGCCGGCGCCGCGCCGTCCGAGCCCCGGTGTGGTGCGCCTCTCTGCGCCCCGCCGCAGCCCGCGGCTCCAGCGGCCTCACGGGTCCCCGCCGCCTGCCACAATGCCGAGCGCGCGGCTCGCGAGCCCCAGTGAGTCCGAGAGTGGGCGGGTACAGAGCGCCGCGGGGCGGGGCCTGGGCGGGAGTGGGCGGGGCCGGCGGAGGGCCTTTCGTGAGGGGGATCCGACGGCCACCAGGGCCCGGCCTCCGAAGCACTGGGGGTACTTCAGGGGGGACCTCGCAAGACACTGTGCCCGAGGCATTGGAAAATCCGGTTGCTGGATCATCGCTGGGAGCGGATTCTGCTCAAGTTTCTTGTCCAAAAACTAAAGAAATGCACCGTTGTGCTCTCCTTTGGCTTGGCTCTGTCAGCTTTCTTCTCTGAACCCAGGACTTTCATTTTTAGTTCTCTGGTGCATACCACCCTCTATGCCTTCCACATGTGGGGGTCTTTCCAAAAAGGCTTCATAAGTGAGAAACTCTCACACTCAAGTCCTGGTTGAGCTGGGGCTTACGGCTCTGTGAACTTGGGCACAGATCTGGGTCATTCTGGTGTGACCCTGGGCAGAACTGTTTCCCAGATCTCTGAGCCTCTCAGCACACAGGTCCTAGGGTGTTAGAAACCCAGCCCCGCACCCCCACCCCGAGTGACCGAGGGCAGAGGGGGGGAGGGCAGCCATTTTTGGCTCAGTGTAAAGTTGGGCTCTGCCCCTTACCTGCTGTGTGACCTTGAACAATTTACTTAACCATTGATGCTCCTTTTGTCACTATCTGTAAAATGGAAAATAATGATAATAGCTATTTCATAAGGGGACATGGAATAGAAGTTTTTTAAAAAGTATGAAAACTGTAGCACAAATGTCAGTAATCTCCCCAGGATCTCCCCTCCCAGCCAGCCTGGTTTCTGGAGGAAAGTCCTGACCACCCAAGGGTGGGCTAAGGGGCACATGGGGACTAGGTGGAGTTTGGGGATGGGTGTCATGAGATTGAAACCCAGAGACATCAGAAAGAATGGATCAGCAGAGACCTTCTAGGTGCCCGGCATGGGGTGCTAGGCATGCACCTTATATGCATTGCCTCAGTGAATCCTCACAACTCTCTGAGGTAAGTACCACTTGTATCCCCATTTTACAGATGAAGGAACTGAGGCACAGAGATGTACAGTTATTTGCTCAAGAACACACAGCTCTGAGTGAATAAGCGAGTGAGGGAATGAAAGGGGCAGGAGAGATGGGATTGTGAAGATGCCGTCTGGTGTTGGATTGGCTGTGAGAAGGGGCTGGCAGCCAGCAGACTGCCTCTTCCACCTAGCCCTGATCTGTTCACTACTTGGGATTTTCCAGGAGCTGGGATCTAGAATCACTCCTCAAATACAGATGCAGTGGGCTGCTTCCGGAGGAATGAAGGAAGTCAGAGAGGGGTCCTGACAGGCCCAGGAGCCAGAGGATGTGCTGGAATAGGGCCAAGCGTCCCCAGGGGTGCTTCCTAGGTTGGAGGAGAAAGGACTTGGGGCCAGACCTGCGGGTTGGAAGGGGACTTTGTGGGGGCAGAGAAGCAACAAGGGCTTGCCCCACCTGTTCTCCAAAGGAGATAAAGGCAGGACTTCCCAGGACTCCCTCCCCTCCATAACACTCCCCCACATGTAAGGGTCTGGAGCATTTGGGGGAGGATGTATGTAAGCAGTCCACCTCCCCAGCCCTCTCTGGCTGGGCACCCAGGTTCAGGAGGGCGGATATGGGTAGAGTGGGACTCCCTAGGGAAGAACTTTGGCAAACCGGGAGAAGGTAGGTGGGCTATTTTTAGCTTGGCCCAGGCAGTCCAGGCAAGGGCAGTGGATGAGAGTCAATAGCTTATTTTACCCAGCCAGCTCCACCTATCCACATAACTACAGGCACCTATGCACACCCAAATCCCTAGACACAGTTACAGGGTACACGTGGCTGATACACACCGACAAAGGTACACACAGTAGACATACAACAAAAACTCACAGGTGCAAAATGACTTTCCCAGAAACATCTGTGTACAAACAGGAACCCAACTGCAGAGACAACCACATACCCAAAATACAGGACTCAGAAAAGCACACACATATGCCTCATCACAGACACAAACACATACACAGGCACATACACCCAGAAGCGCAAATATACTCTTAGGCAGAAGACACTAAAGACAAATAGATATTTAGATACTTAAGTATCATTCAGGGACACAGGTACCAAGACCCACATCTGCCTGTCAACCCCTGTATGTAGGCATATGGTCAAGGACACTCTACTGGATAACTCAGCAAAGATCTGAGCAGAGGACCTGGCCTGCATTCTCTCCTCTCTCTCTCTCTCTCTCTCTCTCTCTCTCTCTCTCTCTCTGTCAGAAGGCCAGTGGGATAGTGGGATATTGGAGATTTTTCAAACAAGGTCCAGTCCTGTTCAGGCAGTAATTGCACCAGGCAGGCCTCTAGTCCAAGTGTCAGGTTTCATGACTTTGTTTAATTTCTGGCTGGAGAAATGGGAGTCTTGGGGGGGGTGGGGGTAGGGGGCGGGGCAAGCAAAGGGAGAGTGGTGATTTTCCCCTCTCCTGCCGGTCCCTGCACCCCTTCCCAGCCTAAAAACTCTTTCAATTCTTGAAATATACCCATGGGAGGTCCTAGGCCCTGTTTCCCCTCCAGGACTCCAGCATCCCACATTGTGGATCGCTCCCTAACTCCCCTGCACCCCATCCCATGCCCTGCAAGCATCTGGGATGTGCCCGTTCCTCAGCCACCTGCAGCTAAGCAACCTGCTGAAGATGGGATTCCTCTGCAGCCTGGGCATCTCTGGGGTCCAGGGAGAGGACTTTAGAGGGAGTCAGGTTGCCCTGAGCCCACCCCTTTCCCTGGGATGAGTGAAGAACAGACAAGGCCCAAGTCTGGGATAATACCTTGGAGTGGCTGGATTAAGACTTACACCAGTGTATTCCCAAACCCAGAGCCACGGGACTCACAGCAAAGGGGTCCTGCTGTGAGTTAAGAAAAAGGATGATGCAGTGAGCTGCTTGGAGGAGAGGTCCACACTCTTTCTTGTTCACCATTGAATAAGCAGCACCTAACACAGTATCCTGCACGTAGTAGGCATACATTAGTATTGGTTGAATGGATACATCAGTAAGATTGGGGAGAGAGGGGTTACTGGTCAAAGGGCCTACAGCCTAGCCAAGTGAGTCCTACAAGGAGCCTCCCACCTCCCTTCCGTTTCCTGGGTGATTGGGGGGGGGGGGGCGGTCATCTAGGCTGGAGGCTGGCGGTGGGGAAGCCTTTGTACAATATAGCTGCTTCAAAATCAGTCACGAAGCCAGTTTAGACTCTTAGAGGGGACTGCAAATGCTTCCAGGGCTCCCTCGTTTCTCAAAAACCAGAAGAGTGTGAGAGCCGGAGTTCAGGAATCGGAGCTGACGGATGCTCTTACCTGCTGGGAGACCTTGGGCTGGCTGCTGAGCCTTTCCAAGCATCAGTTTCCTCCGTCTTAAAATGAGAACAATAACTAGCCCATAGGATTGTAAAGAATATACGGAAATCCCCTACTTCGGCCGAAGACAAACTACCAATGAGGATTTAAAGGCAGCTGTCGGTTCCCTGCACCCACAGCTGGCGGCCGGTACCCATGTGCTCACGGGTGCCACTAGGCGGCGCGCTGCAGCTCACACCTCCTCCGTCGGCTTCAGCCTCTTTCCAGAGCCTGGGCTCCGGAAGGCTTCCACCTGCGGCCCGCCCTGGAGTGGATCTCAGACCCGGGACTGTCATGGAGAGGAACCTCTCAGACAACTGGGTTTGCAGGATTTTGGGTGGGAAGGTTTGGAGATGAGTTCACAATCCGCTCGGCTCCCCACCCCCACACTGTCCCGTTCAGCATGCACTCCAAACGCCTGGACCCTGGGGAGAGAGGCATGCAGGGTTGAAGTCCTTGCCGCTCTGCCACCTCTTTGTAATAATGTTATTCTAGGTAATGCTGAGTGCTGCTGTGTGCCGGTACTGTCCTGGTCCATTACATGCCGAAGATAAGAGCGGTTATTACTACTATTTATCAGATGAGGAAATTGAGGCAGGGACAGGTAACTTGCCCACGCTCACATACAGCTAGTAGATGGCGCAGCGCAGACAGACTGGATCTCAAGTTTGTACTCTTATTTTTAATTGAGACAAAATGTACCATTTTAACTATTCTAAAGGATACAATTCAGTGTTCTTTAGTATGTTCACGATGTTGTGCAGCCATCACTACTATCTAATCTGATAGCATTTCGTCACCCCCAAAAGAAGCCCCATACCTTCAACAGTCACTCCCTATTCCCCCTCCCCCAGCCCCTGGCGACCAAGAATATACTTTTGGTCTCTATGGCTTTGCCTGTTCTGGGAATTTCATATAAATGGAATCATACACTGTGTGACCTGGGTCATCAAGCTTGGAATCATAACCTCTACTAAATACTGTGACAACCTTCCTCCCCCACCTCCCCCCCCCAGCCCCCACCCTCATAAACAGTTTTATTTTCCCTTTAGGGGAGGGCTTTAGGGGAGAGTTCAAGAGCCTTGGGGTCATGTAGATCCAGTTTCAAATCCTGACTGTGTCTTAAACAATATACTGTGCTGTCACCTTTTCAAAAAAAAAAAAAAAATTTTTTTTGTTGTTAATTTTTAAAAATAAACTTTTTATTTTAGAGTAGTTTTAGATTTACAGAAAAACTGCAAATGTAGTAGAGAAAGTTTCCATTTACCCCTCACCCAGTTTCCCCATTAGTAATGTCTGACATTAGTATGGTGCTACAATTAATAAGCCAGTATTGATATATTATTATGAAGCAAAGTTCATTCACTTTCCTTAGTTTTCCCCTAATGTCGTTTTGCTGTTCCAGGATCCCAACCAGGACACCACATGACGCATGGTAGTCAGGACCCCCGAGGCGTCTCTTGGCTGTGACCATTTCTCAGACATGAATGATCTCGACAGTTTTGGGCTTATTGATCCGGTCTTGTGTAGCATGTCCCTCAATTGGGACTTGTCTGCCTTGAAGTTCTTAATTTTTCAATAAGGGGCCCTGTTAAAAATACGTTTGCACTAAGTCCCGCGCATTATGGGGCCAGGGCTGGGACATGCTGCAGACTGGCAGGCATGCCTCAGTTCTGAGAGGGTGTGGGTGGGTTCTGTGCTCTGAAGCGGGATTTGGGAGCTAGACCCGGGGAGAGAAGGGAGCCTAAACACAGAATGGAACGCATTTCAGGCACGTGGAACAGTGTGAGAAAAGCCTGAGGTCAGGGGTGGGGCTGGTGTGGTCAGGGGGTAGCCAGGTCCTGGTCTTTCCATCCAACTGCGTACCCACCAGGGAGTAAAATGGCAGTGAAGGCAGGAGGGGAAATCTCTCAGGGAGGGCACGGACTGCGGTGCTAGAGACTGATTCTGTAGGAAATGGGAGTCGTGGGTGCTGACATGGGAGCTGTGCTGTGGGAGCACATTTCAGGCTGGGGTATGGCGCCGACTGAGGCGGACAGTTCAGAGGGGAGGGGGAAACTAGTGAGATTTATTCCTGCCCCCCAGAGGGCCTGGCCAGAGCTGCAGATGGGGGTGCCTGGGGACTCTGGGAGAGAGGAGGAAGTCTCCAGACTTTGAGCCTCTGTGAGAGTGGGATTTGGGGGGCGGGGGGGTGGATGGAAGGGAAACAGAGGAAGGGGGTTTCAATGGGAGAAACTGTGAGATGAGGAGGAGGGGTGGGCTAGGGAGAAGGTGGAGAGTTTGGGTTTGTACACGGTGAGTTAGAGGTGCCTGTGGACTTTTCGGCACACAGCTGTGAACACAGGACTGACCAGTGCTTCTGGGAGTGGTCGCTGTCTTAGAAAATTACAAGGCCAGCTAATGCACACTGAGGGATTAACGATTACAGCCAGACATGACCCAAAGCTCTTCCTGAATCAGCTCCTCACCTCCATTGTAACCCGTGAGGTAGATGCTAGGATCATCCCCATTTGAAAAATGGGGGAAACTGTACCTCAGCTTTTCCTGCTTCCCTAGAGACAGCGGCCTGGGTGTGCTTAGTTCTTTTATCCTGACTCAATTTCCCATTGTTCATCTCCATTGTTCTTGGAGGTAGGTGTTAATCGTGAACCCATTAAAATGGAAACTGGGGCTCCCAGAGGGGAAGGGACTGCTGTTAAGTACTGACTCTCAGCTTTGAGCCCACATTCTAAGGACCAGTCCACACTACTAGCCTCTTCCAGGCCCTGCCAGGAGTTCTGAGTGGGGAATTACAGTCTAATAGACTGTTTAGAGCAGCGGTTCTAATAGACTGTGGGTCGCGACCCCTTTGGGGGTTGAACGACCCTTTCACAGGGGTCGCCTAAGACCATCAGAAAACACATATATAATTACATATTGTTTTTGTGATTAACCACTATGCTTTAATTATGTTCAATTTGTAACAATGAAAATACATCCTGCATATCAGATATTTACATTACGATTCATAACAGTAGCAAAATTACAGTGATGAAGTAGCAACGAAAATAATTTTATGGTTGGGGGTCACCACCACATGAGGAACCGTATTAAAGGGTCGAGGCATTAGGAAGGTTGAGAACCAGTGGTTTAGAGTAACAGTATAGACCTTTTAAACTTTCTCCTATTTTATTCTTTTAAACATTTCAATTTAAATATATTTAGGTAACCATCAAGTCACTTCACATTTGTCTTAAAACTATGATAATACAGATCTTGGCATATAAAAATGCCTTTGCCATTTCAAATATGTCCAGTTTCAGAATTGCTCATGTGATGCTCCCAGTGATGTAATAATGGACTGTTAACCAATTTAAACACAATATTAATACTATTCAAAGAGTACAAGGTAACGTAAATAATTCACTCAGTGAGGTTCCTATTAAATCAACACTATTTACAAGCTATATCTTAATCATAATTCTGTAAAGCTTTCATTTGGGCAGATGTATAATCACTTAAGTTAAAGCTGTTCCTTAAACTGAAATGGAGAGATAATTCAGAATTAACTTGGAAGAGAGACAGAATCCCTGTTTCTTGTTGTGGGTCTGCATTTTCGGTAGCAGGTTCTTTTGGATGATTGGCAACAAAGATCTTAATTGGAGGATCAGGCAGAGGAAAGAAACCCGATAGTAACCTGGAGAGGGTATGTGTTTTTGCGTGGAAGCGTGTAGGGGGAATAACGAAAACCTGTCTTGTGAATACTGACTCTTTGATGAAGGGCCAGATGGGGAGCGCTCCTTGTCAGATCCCCGGCTCTATCTTTCTTGTAACATCAGCAGTCATTCATCTGGTTCTGAATATGTAGCATTCTCTTCCTTCAGCTCTTCTGCTATAAATCGATTCCACTCTGAACTATGAAGCTGGACGTATTTAGCTTTCCAGTGGTTGCTTCTAGATCTGCTGTTCTGATGACTCTATCATTGCTGGCATCTTTTTAGCAGAACTCCAGGCTGCCAGTCTGCATGTGTATAGAGATATATGTTTTCTTTGAATATAGCTAAGCTTTTTGAGAATGTTACCTGTTCTTTCAATTGTTTGCTAAGTTGTATGGTGATCATTTTTTAAACAAGTGAAAACGTCTATAAATTAAGAGAGCTATAAAAAATTCCAGCGACTGATGCCCAGAGCATCATCACCCAAGGACATGAGCAGAAATCAGGACTTAGACTGCTGTTGCCTGGTTGGTGTTACTTGCTGGAACTAGGAGAGGCGAGTGGTGAAGGTCAAGGTTGGGGAAAGGAAGAGTGAAGAACTGACACACTCATGTTCCTGGCCAGTGCTTCCTCTCTCCTGTATTCTCTCACTCCCTCTCCAATATTTTTTTTTTTATTAATTTTGAGAGAGAGAGAGACAAACATTGATCGGCTGCCTCCTCCACAGCCCCTACTGGAGATCAAGCTGACAACCCGGGGATGTTCCCTGATCCGTAATCAAACCAGCATCCTTTTGGTGCATGGAATGACACCCAGCCAACCGAGCCACACCAGCCAGGCTTCTCTCTCTCTTTTTAAACATCTGAGTGAGGTAGCCTTGGTGGCCGGCTAGCTCAGTTGG
Source organism: Myotis myotis (assembly GCF_014108235.1). Lineage (NCBI taxonomy): Eukaryota > Metazoa > Chordata > Mammalia > Chiroptera > Vespertilionidae > Myotis > Myotis myotis. The sequence goes on along the minus strand of NW_023416319.1, from coordinate 41,678,839 downwards.
CTGGAGGGTCATCCCCATGTGCCAGGGTTTCGGGTTCAATCCCCGGTTGGGGCACATACAGGAATCAACCAAAGAATGCACGAATGGGCGGAACAACAAATAGATGTTTCTTTCCTTCCTCTCTTTCTCTAAAACCCATTTGAAAATATTTGAGTCAGGTATTAATTTACATATGGGATATACAGACCTTAAATGTAAAGTCCTATGGCATTTGACAAGGGAAAACACCTAGTAACCCCAGTCCCAATCCATATATGAACATATCCACCACCTCCAACAATTCCCTCCCGCCTCTTCCGTCAGTTCTCACCCTGCAGAGGCAACCACTGCTCTGGTTTGTAACACCATAGACTAGTTTTGCTCACTCTTCTTTTCCCCCTTATATTTTTATTGATTTCGGAGAGGAAAGGAGAGGGAGAGAGAGAGATAGAAACATCAATAATGAGAGAGAATCATTGATCGGCTGCCTCTTGCATGCCCCCTACTGGGGATCAAGCCCACAGCCTGGGCATGTGCCCTGACTGGAATCTAACCAGGACCTGCTCGTTCATAGATCAATGCTCAATGGCTGAGCCACAACGGTGGGCAGTTTTGCTTGTTCTTGAATGCCACCTACATGGAATCAGAGAGCACGTAGTCTTCTGTGACTGGCTTCTTTTGCTCAGCATAATGACTGGGATTTATTCCAGGGTGTTGTCGTTGTGGTGAGAGAAGTTCATTCCTTGTTATTACCGAGGAGTATTATATGAACACACTGTAATTTGTTTATTCATTCTCTTATAATGGACATATGGATTGTCTCTCATTTTAGTCTGGTATGAATGAAGCTGCCAGGAATATTCTTGAACAAACCTTTTTGTGTGTATGTGTGGACATATGTTTTCATTTCTTTGTAGCAAATACCCAGGGAGGAAATTACTGGGTCATCAGGTAAGTACCTGCTTAAATTTATAGAAAACTGCCCAGTTTTCCAAAGTTACTGTAACCTTTTCTATTCCCACCTTCAATGCATGAGAACTCCAGTTGTTCCACACCCTCCCCAGCACCCACACTGTCAGTCTTATTAGTGTTAGCCAGTGGGTGAGAAGGGGTATCTCAATTTAGTTTCAATTAGCACTTCCCTGATGACTAGTGATGCTGATCGCCTTTCTATATGCTTATTAGCCATTTGTATATCTCCTTTTCTGAAGAATCTGTTCAAACCTGTTGTCCATTTTTTTTTGTTGTTAATCCTCACCCAAGGATATTTTTTTCGATTGATTTTTAGAGAGAATGGAAGCGAGGAGGGGGAGGAGAGAGAGAGAGGAGAGAGAGCGAGAACTTTGACGCAAGAGAGACACATCAATTGGTTGCCTCTGGGACCTGGGCTGGGGATCAAACCTGCAACCCAGGTACATGCCCTTGACTGGGAATCAAACCCGAGCCCTTCAGTCCTTGGGCCGATGCTCTATCCACTGAGCCACACCAGCCAGGGCCTATTGTCCAAATTTTTATTGAGATGTTTGTCTTTTAATTATTGTTTGGTAGGAGTTCCTTAAACATTCTGATTACATATCCTTTGTCAGACATGCATTGCGAATATTTTCTCCCTGTCTATAGTTTGCTTTTTCATTTTGTTAACGTGTTTCAAAGAGCTAATGTTTTCATTTTTTTTTTTTTTAAATATATTTTATTGATTTTTTACAGAGAGGAAGGGAGAGAGCTAGAGAGTTAGAAACATCGATGAGAGAGAAACATCGATCAGCTGCCTCCTGCACATCTCCCACTGGGGATGTGCCCGCAACCCAGGCACATGCCCCTGACCGGAATCGAACCCGGGACCTTTCAGTCCGCAGGCCGACGCTCTATCCACTGAGCCAAACCGGTTTCGGCTAATGTTTTCATTTTTAAATTGATAAAAATCAATTCTACAAATTTTTCTTTTATGGTTACTGCATTTTGTACTATAAAGGTATTCTCCTGTTTCTTTCCAAAAGTTTTATGGCCATTAGCCTTTTTGTTCAAGTCTAGCCATCTTTTTTTCATTGAGATATAATAGACATTTAACATTATATTAATTTCAAGTGTACAACATAATGATTCTATATTTGTATACACTGTAAAATGATCACCACTATAAGTTTCATCCATCACCATACAAAGTTACAACTTTTTTTCTTGTAATGAGAACTTTTAAGATCTACTCTCTTAGCAACTTCCAAATATACAATACATTATTATTAACCATCGGCCCCATGACTTAATAATTGTATAGCTGGAAGCTTGTATCTCTTGACCTCCGTAAGTTTATCCATCTCTAGAAGTTGAAATTCATTTGCTTCCAAATGATTATCCAGTTGTTCCAGCATCATATTTTTTAAAAGACTTTCCTCCTCATTTAGTAGGTTGTCCATTTTGTAAATAGTTCCCTTTGCTGTGCAAAAACTTTTTAGTTTGATGTAGTTTCATTTGTTTATTTTTTTCTTTTGTTTCCCTTGCCCAAGGAGATATGTCAGAAAAAAATATTGCTAAGAGAAATGTCAGAGATGTTACTGCCTATATTTTCTTCTAGGAGTTTTATGGTTTCAAGTCGTACATTTAAGTTTTTAATCCATTTTGAGTTTATTCTTATATAGGGTGTAAGAAGGTGGTCTAGTTTTATTTTTCTGCATATATCTGTCCAATTTTCCCAACACCATTTATTGAATAGGCTGTTTTTACTCCATCGTATGTTCTTGCCTCCTTTGTCATAAATTAATTGACCATATAGACTTGGGCTTATTTCTGGGTTCTCCATTCTGTTGTAAAGTACAGCATAGGGAATATAGTCAATAATATTGTAATAACTATGTATGGTATCAGATGGGTACTTAAAATATTGAGGGAGCACTTTGTAAAGTATATGATTGTCAAACTACTACGTTGTACGTTCGACACTAATACAAAATAATATTGAATGTAAACTGTAATTGAGAAATAACATTTTTAAAGAGATGACTTTCCTTTCCCCATTGAGTTATTTTTACTTATATAGTCAATAGACTATATACGTGTGGATTTATTTCTGAATCCTCTAGTCATCAATCTGTTTATCTGTCCTTACCCCAATACCACACCATCTTCAATGCTATATAGGTTTATAGGTAATCTTAAGTCCTCTAACTCTGTTCATCTTTTCAATATTGTGTTGGCTCTTCCAGATCATTAACATTTCCATTACCTTTAGAATCAGCTTGTTAATTTCCACACACACACAAAAACCCAACCTTTGAGATTTTGATAAAATGCCATTGAATGTATCGATCCATTTGAGGAGAATTGACATCTTACTGGTTATTGACTTTTCCAATCCCTCCCTAACCAAGTGCTCTGATGTTGGGTACATATATATTCATGATTATTATACCTACTTAATGAATTGACCCCTTTATCATTATGAATGACATTCTTTGCTTCTTGTTACCATTTTTGGCTTACAGTCTGCTTTGCCTGATAGAAGTATGGCTGCCCCTGCTCTCTTTTGGTTTCCAGGCATGCGGACCACAGTAATCTAAAGGTCTGACTGAGAGTGAACTCCCAAGATCCTTTGCTCACATGGCCACTGGCAGGCGGCATCAGCTCCTTGCTGGTTGTTGGCAGGAGGTCCCAGTTTCTCCCCACGGGTCGGCTTTAGTCCCCTCGTGACATGGCCTCTGACTTCCCTACAGTTTGTGATCCAAGAGTGAGCACAGAGGAAGGCACCTCTCAATGTCCTAGTCTTCACTCGCACACTGTCTCCTCTGCCACAGTCTTTAGTATAAGGGAGTCACTGAGTCCAGCCCACACTCATTTTTTATTTTCATCAGTTTGAAAACGGTGGGGCTTTATTGTTTTGTTTTGTAATTTTGGACATACTCAACTTGCTTAGGGTTCATTGAGCTTCTTAGATCTGTGAGTTAATATTTTTCATCATTTAATCATTATTTCTTCAAAATAATTTTTTGCCCCATTATCTACTTTTTCCTTCTGGGACGACAAATACATGTCAAACAGCTTACTGTCATTCCATAGGTCACTGTTTTTCTATCACTTTTCTTCTTCTGCTTCTGTTTGAACAATTGTATTGAGCTAGCTTCAAGTTTTACTTATGCCCTTTTTTGCAGTCTAAGTCCATAAGTAATTCTTTATTTCATATAATTTCTTTTATATTATTTCTGTTTAGTTCATTTTAGAGTTACTACTTCTCATTTGAAACCCTCCTTCTCTTCACCTTTTATGCCCATCTTTCCCTATATATTCTTTAAAATATTTATGATATTTTTTAAAAGGCCTTTTCTGCTTATTGCAATAAGTAGGTCATCTATTGATCAGCTTCTAGTGGGTATTTTTTCTCTTGTTTTTGCATCATATTTTCAGTGGTATGTTATAAATGTTTAACAATCAGCTCTCTGAAGGAGGAGAAGAAGGAAAAGGAGGAGGAGGAGGAGGAGGAAGAGGAAGAGGAGGAAGAGAATAGGGAGAAAAGAAAAAGCAGAAGCAGCATCAATGGCCCTGATTTGTAGTGTTTGCCAATTTCCATTCTGTAAAAACTCCACCATAGCTGAGTTCAATTTATCAACATAACATAATGATATAACTGAATACAGAGTTATAAAAAGACGTGCACAACTGGCTTTCATGAGCAGAGCTGGTTCCAGAATACCAATGAATATTTTAATTCTGGCTGGTGTGGCTCAGTTAGTCGGGCGTCATCTCACGCACCAAAAGGTTGCTGGTTCGATTCCTGGTCAGGGCACATGCTGGGTTTCTGGGCTCAGTTACTGCTGGGGGGCATGGAAGGGGCGGCCGATCAATGTTCTACTCTCACATCAATGTTTTTCTTTTTCTCTTCCTTTCCCTTCCTCTCCCCCTCTCTAAAGCAGTGATTCTCAACCTTCCTAATGCCGCGACCCTTTCATACAGTTCCTCATGTTGTGGTGACCCCCAACCATAAAATTATTTGCGTTGCTACTTCATAACTGTAATTTTGCTACTGTTATGAATTCGTAATGTAAATATCTGATATGCAGGATGTATTTTCATTGTTACAAATTGACCATAATTAAAGCATAGTGGTTAATCACAAAAACAATATGTAATTATATATGTGTTTTCCGATGGTCTTAGGCGACCCCTGTGAAAGGGTCGTTCAACCCCCAAAGGGGTCGTGACCCAAAGGTTGAGAACCGCTGCTCTAAAGTGTGTATATATATATATATATATACTTAAAAAATCAATAAAATTATTTTAATTTTTATGATTGCTATCTAGAAAAAAATGTGAAGACTGAAACATAATTTTGTTTTATATGCTTAAGTCTTCCACAGACAGTATAAACACTTTCCTCTGTCATACAATAAGGAACAGGTCGATCAGATTCTTCCGAGGCTGAGTTGATTGGTGTTGGGCTTCAGCTTTAAATAGATTGAGTTCACCTATGATTAACTCTATTCCCAACCTCAAGTGCAATGAGCAGCTTTTTGATCTTGTTATTGAGCTGGGAAAGGGTTTGGCTGCAGTTTCAGATGGCCTTTGGGTTTAGCTTTGGTTTCGATTCTGGCAGGACCTTGGAACTGAAGTGCTGGGAGAAGGCGTAGCACCACGCCATTCTCTCATGTGAAGGCTGCTTAGCTTAGTGGTAGCACCCGGAGGCTGAGTCAGACTGCTTGGATTGGGATCTGGGCTCCTCTCCTTGACTGTTTTTGTTTTTTGACAGTTTTGTGACTTTGAACAAGACCTCTATCTAGCCTGTCTCACCCTCAATCCCTGTCTTGGAAATGGGCTTGATGCCTGCTTTTTGGGATTATTATGAGGAAGAAATGAGATGAGGTATGTAATCCGAACAGCACAGTGCCTGACACACAGTAACTCCTTTTCACTGCTATTCCAGTCCTCTGAGGGCAAAGCACTCATCTCAGGGGGTTGCCTTAGCCCCATCTCTTACCAGTGGCAACAACAAAGGGGACCTATTAAGAGCTTTAGTCCCCCTATAATTGCTACCTGCCCTTTCTTCAAGCCATCACCCAAAATAATATTGCTAGATCTGAACGATTGGCACTTTTAAAAAAATATATATTTTATTGATTTTTTTACAGAGAGGAAGGGAGAGGGATAGAGAGTTAGAAACATCAATGAGAGAGAAACATTGATCAGCTGCTTCCTACACACCCCCCACTGGGGATGTGCCCGAAACCAAGGTATATGCCCTTGACCAGAATCGAACCTGGAACCCCTCAGTCTGCAGGCCGATGCTCTATCCACTGAGCCAGACCGGTTAGGGCCAATTGGCACTTTTTAGCAAGCTGATATAAAAGTATATCTAAGGGTACTGTTATGGGTTGAATTGTGTCCACATCTTAAGGAAAGATACATTGAAGTCCTAACCTCAAGTATCTCAGAAGGTGACCTTATTTGGAAATAGAATCTTTGCAGATTTAGCCAAGTTAAGATGAGGTCATTTAGGTGGGCCTGCATCCAATATGACTGGTGTCCTTATAAAAGAAGAAATCTGGACACAGACGCAGACAGAGCGAAGGTGACATGAAGACACAAGGAGAATGCCCTGTGAAGACAGAGATTTGGGAGATGCAGCGCCAGCCAAGACACCCAAGGACAGCCAGCACCACCAGAAGCTGAGAAGAGGCAAAGAGGGTTTCTATCCATCCTCAGAGGGGGCACAGCCCTGCTGGCACCTGCTCAGACCTGTGACCTCTAGAGCTGCAGGACAGTGAGCGTCTGTTGTTTTAAGGCCCCTAGCTTGTGGCACCTTGTCGTGGCAGCCTAGGGAAAGAATTCATGCGCCTTTAGAAAGTGTTACTCTATTGGCCCTATACTAGTATACAACCAGGAACGATCCCCACCCCACCCCTCTCTGTGCTCCCTCAGTATCAAGTTTCTTCCTCTGAGTCCCTCCTAGTTGAGCTCTGGGGCTGCCACTGTCCTTGCCCCACCCGGAGAATAAGCTACAGGTTCTCCCCTTTGTTTGCACCCAGTCTCATCCTGCTCTCACTCCCAGGAACCACCTCTCCCCTCACTCTCCAAAGGGTACACCTGGGGCCACAGGGAGCCAAGCAAGTCTTGAGCCCTTCCTGTGCTCCTGAGCTCTGCATGGCCCACGGGATCTTGCAGCCCCACCTCTACAAGGAGGGTGCTGCGGGCCCTGTGGTCACATGTGAAGACCCTGAGCTCACAGTGGTTGGGTAACCTGCCCAACGCAGGAGGGCAGCTGAGGGGAATGGCAGGAATCAGACTGCGTGGCTCCAAAGCCTTCCTGTTTGCCCTGCCCCAGGCTGGCCTGCACTGGGCCTCTGCTTGCTCTGAGGCTGTCCCCAGGCCTGCCTGGTCCAGGGAAGCACTCCTGCAGCCTTCAGGCATTCTTGCTAGAGAAGCAAGTCCCCTTCCTGGTGGCTCTGGTTGGAGGAGGTGGGGGGGGGGGGTGGAGAGGCGGGGGGGGGGTGAAGGGTTCCCCTGGGCTGAGATGATCTTTTCCTATTGAACAGTAATTTATTGTGTCTCCCACTGAGCTTACCTCAGGGAAAAGCATGCTGGGAAACAGAGAGTAGCAGCCTGCGTGTGTTCGCGTAAGCACTTTCCTTCCTTTTTTAAAAAAAATCATTTAACTGGATGCTAGTCAATTGCATAACATCCTATTAATTTTTTTCATCCTCCATGATCTGACCTGGAAACTCCAGATAGCTGACTGGATCTTGGTGGGGTGGTCAGGGCACTGGGAGACCTGGGTCCAGTTCTGACTTGTCCCCTCACTTCCTATGTGACCTTGTGCAGCTCCCTCTGATGCTGAGGCCAATAATAATGGCTCTGTTTACTGAGCACCTACTATGCTCTGGGCTCTTTGCACAAGTGATCTCATCCACACTCATAGACCTGTATGAGGTGGGATGGGTGGGGAACACGTCCAGATGTGGGAGGTGGGGCTCAGGAAGGCTGAGTAACTCCAGCAAAGGCCACCTAATGAGTAACATCAAAGCTGGGGTTAAGACGAGGCCAATCCGCTGGGATGTTTCCACTACTCCACTCTGCTGCTACTTCCCCCTCTGGGTCCCAGTTTCCCCAATTGTGAACGAGGGATTGGACCAGATTAGTTCCTTTCCAGCTTCATGGGAAGTGGCTCCATTTTTGTCCCCTAGAAGCCCCTTCTCCATCCAGTGGCCAGTGACCCTTTAAAGCAGGAATGGGGAACCTTTTTTTCTGCCAAGGGCCATTTAGATATTTATCACATCATTCCCAGGCCATCCAAAATTATCAACTTAAAATTTAGCCTGCTATATTTGGTCAGGCATTTAATTAAGTCACCCCTAGTCCCTTGAGAGGGCCAGACCAAATGATTTCGCAGGCCTTATACTGCCTGGAGGCCAGATGTTCCTCACCCTGCTTTAAAGCATAAACCAGATCATACCCTTGCACAGTTGTCAGGGGCGTTGTTTGCTTGTTTGTTGTGGGTCTTCCTGTGAGGACAGGAAGCATAGTTGGTGCTCAGTAAGCAGAGCCATTGTTATTGACCTCAGCATCAGAGGGGGCTACCCAAGATGTCTGTCCTCTCATGGCTGAATCCCTGGCCCAGAGCACAGTGCCTGGTGAATAGTAGGTGCCTGGCAGTGGCTGTTGATGACGTGGAATCAGCAAAGCACGGTGGCTGGGCTGAGAGGCAGGAATGGGGCTGATGGGAGGTGAGTTTGTAGGGGCAGCTTGGCTGCACTGGGTTGATCCTGCAGTTGGTTAGAATCTCAAGCTTGTCTGCCTGAGTATTAGTTGCAGAAAATGATGACATTGGTGAACTTGGTCTTTGGTTCTTGGGCCGAGCCCCTTGACTGTCACCCCAAGCCCAACTCTGTCAGATGACAGCTCACTGTCACCAAGGTCTTAGCTGATGAGTTGTTTTTGTCTCATATACACTGAGTGGCCAGATTATTATGACCACCTGACATTTGTAGGCAAATTGGCTATAATTTTGCGCTGACGTTGCTAGAGGGCCAGATCATTATAAACGTCTGAATGGCACAACATACCTAAGTATCGTTGCTGATCAAGTTCATCCTATCATGTTGATGGCGTATCCCAATGGAGATGGCTTCTTCCAACAAGACAATGCGCCATGCCACGGTGCTCGTATTGTGCAGGAGTGGTTTCAAGAACATGAGGGAGACTTTACCTTGCTTAGGTGGCCCCACAATCACCAATCTCAATCCAATTGAGCATTTGTGGGATGAAGTTAAAAGAGCCATCAGGCAGCTGGTTCCACAACCATCCAATCTCACAGAACTGGACAGTGCTATTCATCAGGCATGGTGTCAGATTCCTCGCATCACCTTTCCACATCTCGAGGAGTCAATGCCAAGAAGAATCGCCACAGTATTGAAGGCAAAAGGTGGCCCAAGGAAGTACTGATGGGGTGGTCATAATAATCTGGCCGGTCATAATAATCTGGCCACTCAGTGTATAGTTACCTGTATTTTCACAAGATCTGAGTGGAACATGAAGTACTGGGACTCCAGGATGCAGTGGTAATGGTGGAATTTTAGACATGGTGGAAGACTAGAGGAGACATATTTGGGGGCAACTAGTGACTAAGCAAAACCTTTAAGCCTTTCTCGTGTGCGGTGACTCACTCCAGAGGGGATCTGCCACCTGAAGACATGTGGCTGGTCCCCGGTCTCAGGAAGGATGGCGAAGTGGTCTCACCCATGTGAGTGGTAACTCTCCCCTTTCTCCCCATTATAGGGTGGTCATCTTTTCAGCCTCCCCCATCCCCACGTCCTCATTCAACGAAAATGGACCTGCAGCCCAGAGAGAGTAGTAGCTTGCCCGAAATCACACAGTAAGATAATGGGCCTGTGCTATACAGCCCAGTCCTTCGGACTCCCAGGCTTTCTTCTCCTCAGTGATTTCCATCTGTGCTCCAGGGAGTCCCAGGGCTCTGCAGAGGACGCTGCCACAGAGTGGGATGGTGCAGGACTTCAGGATCCTACCCACCTCCTCAAGAGTAGCTGGTTTACAAATTAGGGAGTCTGTGTAAAGGAGGAGGCCTACTACTGGAAGAAATATGTTGAGAAACCGCCAATCCTGGTAAGGGGCATGCAGGGTGAAGACTGTGTGAGGCTGTGCAGGCCCCACCCACACCTCTCCTGGGACAGTTTGGTGCAGGAAAAGAATATTTAGTTGCTGACAGTCCTCAGGGAAGCACGTGATGTCCAGGGAAAGAGCATGTCAACACCTGGCAGAGAAGAAGAAGATGATGATTGTAATAATAATAATGCATTTTAGTGTGTTTTCAGCTTCAGGCCAGGCATTTTTCATAAGGTATGAAATTGATGTTTGTTGATGGAAAAAAAAAATAACAAGGTGGGCCTGTTCCTGTACAGAGAGGCTGGTAAGGTGCCCAAAGTGTTCAGACAGAGAGAGGAATCTGTGAAGAGCAATGGGAAGCAGGATGTTTGCCGCCTTCATGTACCATCTGGCCTGCAAGCCCAGCTCTCCACAGCATCGCTGCTTCCTTTTGGGTCTCCTGTCTGCACATTCGCACAGCTTTCCTTCCTCCTCAAGGCCTGACCAACATCAGGGGTGGGACATAAGAGGGGGTTCCGGGAGAGTCTTCTCGGCCTAAAAATTAGCCTGCTATATTTGGTCAAACATCTAATTAACTCACCCCTTTGGAACAGACTGGCAAAGTGACTCTCCTAAGACCACACAGTAATTCCACTCCAGCACTGCAGCCCCTAGAAATGGTCTTGTCCAAAATTTGGGCCTCTAGAGTCTCTCCCTGTGACAAGGACCAGGTCAAAGGTGATTTCAAGGACTGAGTGAAACCTGCCCCATGAAAAGGGTTCAGAGACACTAGGGACAGAGAGAAATATAACAGGACAGGCAAGTCCATCTGGTTCCGCCCTTGGGCTGGGGAAGACTGGCTCCAGCCTTCTTTCCCCTCAGGCAGATCCCTCTTGGGCGAGGGAGTTCCTGGCAGGCCTGGGACCTGGGCGGCCCTGCACGCTGTTGACCCAAGCCCAGACATCATGAAGCAGGAACTGGGGTTATATTTCACTGGCCTGTGTATCCCTTCTGTAGCATCAAAGCTGACAGGTCTGACGCGTCACCATGTGCTCCCCTGGGAGGCCCCTGCCAGCACCCGGCTGCAGGCCAGCCTGCAGAGGTCTGGGCTTATAATGTGGCCCTGGGTCTGTCTGCGCTTGATTAAGTGACAGGCAGGGAGGCAGGGAGGGTAGGTGATGCCTGCTTTTCACGCCTGGCTGGATTTAGGACACTCTAGGCATGGGCCTGCTGACAGCTCAGGGTGGTGGTGGGGGGGCACCAGAGCCTAGAACCAGATCCTCCAACTCACACGCTGCAGTCAGATGCTGGGCATCCGGAATAAAATACACTTATAAAGTCCTCCGTGTCATAGCGCTTTTTTTCTTCGGTGTTGAGATGAAAATGGGATCCGCTGGAAGCACACAGACTTCCCAGGGCCGCTCGCACCTGAGCCACTTACTGGATAATGCATATTCTAATGCTAAATTTAGGCCAGCATTCAAGACCTTCGGCTCTGTCTCCTTGAAATACAACAGAAGTCACATACGTAATTTAAAACTTGCTAGCAGCTATCTTGAGAAAAAAACTAAAAAGAAATAAAGTGGAATTTATTCTGATGTATTTGATTTAGCTCAAATACCCAACATACTATTTCAACATGTAATCAACATAAAAGTTATTAATAGGTATTACATTCCCTTTTTAAAATACTAAATCTTGAAAACCTGGTGTGCATTTTACACTTAAAGCACGTCTCGATTTGGACGCTACATTCTCATTAGAAACACTTATCAGTGTTTAGATTTCATAAAATTTATAGTAGAAAAGTGCCCGTGTTGTTCTAAACATACCAAGTTTTCCAATAGTATTAGTTTTAAATTTAAAATTTTTTTTAGTGAATTAAAATCTTAAAAATCAAGGCCTTGGCCAGTTACTCAGTGGTTAGAGCATCGTCCCAGTACCCCAAGGTTGCTGGTTCGATCCTCGGTCAGGGCATATACAGGAATCAATCAATGAATGCATAGATAAGTGGAACAACAAATTGATGTGTTTTTTTTTCTCTCTCTCTCCCTCCCCCCTCTCTCGAGTCAATTTTTAAAATTTAAAAATAAAATTAAAACTAAAAATTCAGCTCCTTAGTCACTCCAGCCACATTTCAAGTGCTCAGTAGCCACTTGTGGCAGTGGCAGTGGCTACCGCACGGGACCGCACAGACATGGACGAGCACCTTAGATTTCATCCCCAGCCTGTGCTCATGCTCCCTTCCCTGCAGCCTCTCCTCAACGGGCCCAGCTCCCCCCCCTTCCTGTCCCTCACACAGGTCACTCCCCAGGTTGCCCTTCCCTCCTGTCCACACCCCCTGACCCAGACCCCACAATGTTCAGCCCCACCAGCAGGTGTCAGGAATGAGCACCCCACCCGAGAGTCCCCTGCTCTCGCTGTGACCTGTCATTTCCTGCCCCGAGGCCTGTGAGGGTCATCTGTCACCACCTGGAAAGTTGGCGGCAGAGCTGGAACCAGGGCCCACCCTTCCCTTTTCCCAGATCCTTCCTCCACCTCTTCCCCTCGTCCCCCTGGAGCTGGATCCCCTGGAGCTGGGCCAGGCTTAGGGAGGCAGATACAGCGTGATGCTCTATAACCTAATGCTGGCGTCCTCGCAGACTCCCTTCTCCGGGGCTTTCCAGGCCTTGCCTGTGTGTGTGTGTGTGTGTGTGTGTGTGTGTGTGTGTGGTGGGGAGGTGGCCGGGGGGGGGGGAGGGGGAAAGGGACTATGCAGCCTTGCTTCCCTTCGTCAGAACGCTGAGCTCCGGAGCAGGGAGAGGAGCAACTGTGGCAGGGGTGCAGGGTTCCCAGGGGGCACTGATCCCCACTCAGAGTAGGCATGGCCGTTACCCAAGAACAGCCCCTGCATCGACTCTAACTCCGGCCCGCCCACCCTCTCTGGGCCTCCAGTTTTTCTATCTGCCTTTGGGACCTCCTCATTCTTTGAAGATGGTGACCTCTGGGAGGACAGCAGGGTGCACCTGCCAAATCCAGCCCACGCTGCAGCTGCCGCTATGGACACCTGGAGCATTTGCTCAGCCAGGCCCCAGGGCCTGTGCCTATGGAGTCCATGTCAATCCAGAGTGGATCTGAGGCCCCTTGTAGCATATGCACAGGCCCTCATATCGCCACCAGCTCCTCCCCTGTCAATCCCCCATCAAAGAAGGACCAGCTCTCTCTGCTTCTCAGTTCCTTCCCCTGGGAGATGTTTTTGCTTCATTCTGGGCCATGAGTTTGGGATGGTGTCCTATGAGCTCCAATTCTTTCCAGTGAAACACTCACACTCCCCTCTGTCTTCGTGGCTCCTGCCAGCCCAGGTGGCCTTGAACGCAACTTTGCACAGTTGTGGTTGCAAGAACAATAGATACGCATGTTACATGTGCTTTTCCAGGTTACCTATCCCATCCCTGGTTATTCCTACACCTGCCCAGCTTTCTGCCCAGAGAAGTTACACAGCCATGTCAAGATGGGGAAGGAGACTGTCTAGCATAATGCCCAGCACATACTAGTATTGGGGGCTTCCTAAGTTGAAAGAAGGCGTGGACTTAGTCTCCTCTGAGGAGCAGGTCAGAGGTCCCTCTCCTCAGCAAGGACCTCTCAGGGAATAGGCTGGAAATGCGATAGAAGGATCCAGGGACGGAGGCGGGCACAGAGGAGGTGCCTGACACAATTGTTGAAAGAATGATCGAATCTTCCCAGCGCCGAGACCAGTCTGGCAAAGGAGCCCAGAGCCACCTGGCCTCAGTGCCCACGGACCAGCAGTTGCCAAGGCGGTGCCCGGCACACCCTGGAGAGGGACACTGCTCGGAGGCAAGAAGACCTGTCACTTGCTCTCCAGTCTGCACAGTAGTTGCTAGAGTCTGAAGACTATGACCATACTTAATTCCTATTGAAGTGTTATTTATGATGAGTAGGGAAAAATAATACAGAATGTCACGTGTGTGTGTGTGTGTGTGTGTGTGTGTGTGTGTGTATCACGTGAAACAAGATGTGTTAGTTTCCTCCTGGTCTGCCCTTATCAATGCAGCCAACTAACCTCCTAACCTCTGTTAACAGTTTCCGGGTGCATTTCTCAATCAAGTCCTAAGATTGTGCAAACATGTCAATTTAGATCAACGTGGCTAAAATAGCTATTTTAAAAATTAAAAATGGGTGAATGTTTTATATTGAGGTACAACTTGCCTCTCCACATGACATTATCACATTGATGTTATTGGAGGTCAACACACAAAGATCTACATCATTCTTTCAATGCCTACATGGTGTTCCATAGACTGGATGCATCCTCATTTGGTTAGCCAGTCCTTCACCAATGGACACTTGAGTTGTTTTCAGGTCTCTCTTTGTGTGTGTGTGTGTGTGTGTGTGTGTGTGTGTGTGTGTGTGTGCGCGCACAAGCTATGCTTCAAGGCTGCCTAGGCCAGTGGTCTCACAAATGCTCTCTCTTAGGTGTACTTGATGTCCCTGCCAGCAGCCGTATAAGTGGGCGCTGTAAGTCCCTGGGATGCTGGAGGCCTGGGTGAGCACCTTCTGCCTACTGCTGGGAAGGTGGGCAGGCAGGCTGATGGCAGCTTTCAGGCTTTCTCCTAAGTAGCTATTCTCTAGCATGGGCTCTGGCTCCCTCCTGGACCCTTCCCAGTCTTTTTTTTGGAATCAGTATATTTTTACTGATTTCAGAGAGGGAGAGAGAGATAAAAAACATCAATGATAAGAGAGACTAATTTATTGGCTGCTTCCTGCATACCCCCTACTGGGGACCAAGCCTGCAATCTGGGCATGTGCCCTGATTGGGAATTGAACCATGATATCATGGTTCATAGGTAGACACTCAACCACAGAGCCACGCAGGCTGGGCTGGACCCCTCCCAGTCTCTCCTGGGGAGAGCCAGGAGGGGCGAGGGTAGGAGAATGTCCTAGCTGGAGCTGTGAGGATGAAAGCGGAGCAGCATCCCCGTGGCCCCAGTTTAGAAACATGAATTAATCCGGGGAACTTGGTACCAAGCGATGGAGATGGTGTTCTGGGAGGCACAGGAAGGGCTGGGAATGGCTTATGGAGGCCCCTTCCATGGTACTGGCCCTGGGCCCAGTTGCCAATCCAGCTGCTGTGGCAGAGAGAACTGAGGTAGGGGTGGCTTGGAGCTGACCCCCCAGTCCTTGAAGAGCCAACAGAGAAGCTGCCAAGCCTGGCAGAGCGCTGGAGGGAGCCCCATCCCCAGGGCCTGTGGTTGCAGCTCTGGACTTGGCTGAGGTGGATGGAGGAGGCATCCCCTTCTCACCTGCAGGAGGGAGTGTATGCAGTCAGCGGCCCTCTTCCTTCTCCCTCCTGCTTGGAGGATGGTGCTGGGGCTGCCACGGGGCTGGGCATGTGTGGGGGCAATAGGCTAGAGGCATATGGGGACTGGGAGGGGGGGAGATGCTATTAAAAAAGTAATTTGTTGTGTGTGTTTTTCTGATTACAAAAGCAATGAATATTCATTGTAGAAAATTTGGAAAATAGAGATAAGCACAAAAGGCAAATAACGCCCCTCCTAATCTCCCCACTCAGGGACACTCACATATCCGTGTGACGGTTAAGAGCCCAGACGTGGGGCCTAACTACCTGGGCTTGAGCCCCTGCTCTGCCACTAACTAGCTGTGTGGCCTTGGGCAAATGCCTTAACCCCTCTGTACTGCCCGAGAACTTCGCTCTGAGGACTAAGGGAACATGACTAAAGCGCTTGACGCGTAGAAGGTGACCACTACGTGTTAGCCATTGTTACGATAACAACCCCCATACCTCTACCTCACGGCTGACAATTTTCTTAAACTGAACCTGCCTAAACCGGAACTATTGGATCCACCCCACCCAATTGTCTGTTCCTAGCTTTCCTCCATTTCACGACACGGTATCCCCAGTGCTTGGGTGTCTGGCACTTGGAGTTGTCCTCGAGGCCTCTTTTGGATGTCAATCAGTCCACCAGAGGTCAGAGAGCAGGAGGAGGAGGAGGAGGAGGAGGAGGAGGAGGAGGAGGAGGAGGAGCAGGAGAGGAGGAAGAAGGGGAAGGAGGGAACAGATGATGGCATCTAGGAAGAGGGAAGTCAAGAAAAGATTGAGAAGAGGTGAGAGACAGAAACTCATTACTCCCTTGCCTGGGAGTGAGCATAGGGACACCCCTCCCCCCAACTTGGGTTCTCTTGCCCAAACTCACCCAGGCAGGCATTCTGCATGTCCAGCCCCAGTCCCCTCCCCTTAGCCCACAGCCCCCACCTCTCCATCCCCTGTCCTGTCAATAATTTATGGCTTGCAGGGTACAATAACTATCAATAATGCACAGGCAATGATGTCCTACAGCTCTCTGCGCAATTGTGTTACTCCTAATGTATGCAGGGCTGGTCCTGGCCCTGGGCCTGCTGACCATTCCGCCCCCATTGACCTAAGAGAAGAGCTGGGCTGGCCAAGGTGGGAGGGAGGGTGTCAGGCTGCTGGACCAGCTCTTCCCACCTCACAGAGCTGTCTCTTCCAAACACTGAGCCAGGCCAGGCCTCAGACTCCACCCCGCTCCCTACGCGGGGCCTGCCTTTCAGTCTAACATTCAAACAGACAGGTAGTGCCTCCAGAGCCCACCCCATGGGCAGCTGTCAGTTTATTTAGTTCTGATCCTACACCCACTTGATCATCAGTTTTCTCACCTGTAAAATGGGGCTGCTGATATTCACTCTCCCCACTCCAACCACACTTCAGGGTGGTGTGGGAAGCAGGCATGTTACTGCCTTGGAAAGCTGGGGAAGGCATTTTGCAAGCCAAGACTGACAGGATGAATGTCTGAGGGTGGTCGTTATTGCTATTTGGGCAGCATCGAGGCCATACACTTTGGGGGCTGGAGAGAAAGGGGGTGAAACACTGAGAACACATACAAGCTTCCTGTAGGGACTACACAGTGAATGAAGCTAGCTGGGTGTGAGACTATAAGGCATGGTGGGGATTGTGGCAAATTGGAGATGCATGTCGTGACTAAAATAGGGGGCGACCACTCGGCCACAGCTAATGATGCCAGCCGGGTATATGGGTCTAGCGTTGCCACGTTCACTTAGAGATCAGAAGTGGGAATGCGGATGAAAAAGCTCCTGAGTTTTACATGTGGGTTAAAACCTTAAATATTGAAAGGAGGGGAACTGGCAAAGCAAATCCACCAGTGGGCAAAGCTGGCCCCAGCTACTAGTTTGACCTACAAAGTGGTTGCTTTTTCTGTTTTTCCAAGAAAAGAAGACACTTCTAGCCAGCACAGAGCAACTAACAAGCTTAGGGGTGGGGAAGCTGGGTCTGGTCCAGCCCCACCGGGTATGCCGACGGCAGCTCCCTCTTCTCCGAACCTCCTCTCCCCGTCCGTGTAACAGGAGTGTGGTGCTCACTGAGGCTCCTCCAGCTCTAAGGCCAGTGCAGAAATATTTCAAAGGTCCAGCTGGGGCGGCCGAGTCTGGGGCTCAGCTTTCAGCAGGTGTCACAGGCCAGGCAGTTTGGGGTTGGGGAGGCTTAAAGGTGCCCCCTAAAAGTGAAGAAGGGGGCAGCAATACCCCCTGCCCAGGCTTCACGAGGCTCTGTAGGCCACAGCTCTCGGGCCATCCTTTGGAAGCCCCTCACAGGTGAGACCACCTGGGCACGGATGTCTTTGGTTTTTGGTAATTAGTCCCCGGGCAGGGTGTCGGTCAGCCTCCCTCCAGCTGAATTCCGTCTGTGGCCAATCGGGGCTGCTCACTCTAACCTCAGCGCCGGGCCTTCTACCTGCTGTGCTTGCTATGCCACTGTCATGTCAAAGCCTCACAACACTCCTGTGAGGTAGCAGGATCCCCACTTACGGGACAGGGGAAAATAAGCAAACCCCTGAGGCTCAGAGAAGTGAAGCGACTTACCAAGGCCACACAGACCGTGGGAGACCATGCCTGTGAGAGCCAAATACTAACCCAAGTGTGTCGAGCTCCAGATCTCAACCCTCCCTGCATTCTTCTGCCCCAAAGTGGGTGGAGGTGCATGTGCTGTCTGGCGTGGGACCCATTGCCGTGGGTGGGAGAGGAGTGGGGGAGCCATGGAGAGAAGCCCACCCGCCATCTGCAAAGCTGGGATGAGGTCTGTGGGGCTCTCAGGGCCCTGCCCCCTCCCCCAGCTCCTCACGACCACCCTGACTGGGGGCAGGGCAGAGCAAACTATACCCACTGTCCAGAGGGGGATGTTGAGGCCACAGTGGAGCTTTTCCCGCCTCGTGGCAGGGCCCTGGGGCAGAGCACAGCTCCGAGGGTAGTCAGCCTGGACTGGGATCCTGGCCTGCCAGCTCTGTGACTCTCAGAGCCTGGTCTCCCGTCCTGGTGGGGCTGCTGTGGGGACCCAAGCAGATGGCATCCGAGGAAGTGCCTGGCTCCTGTTAGGTACTCAATAAGCATTTGTGTAAAAAGGAAAGTAGAACGAGAAGCCAAAGTTTTAAATTACTTTTCCATTTCCCTGGCATCTTGGTTGGGGACAGGAACATGGCAGTTGTTAAATAAGGTGACCTGTGTTGTACGCTACTAGGCTGTTTGAGGTGACATACTGGTTAAAAAACAAGTTTTAAAGAGAAAAGGAAAAGAAAAGAAATGAAAGCCAAGTTGTTGTGATGCCCAGACTCTCAGCAGTAGATTTCAGGGTGGGGTTGGGTGGGGGTGGGGAGGGCTGGAGGCGACTGAGGCCTTACAGCAGAGGGACCTTTGGGGGAGCTGCTGGCTGTACGAGCACTAGGTAGCCCACCCTGGGGCGAGACTTTTATTTGGGGGCAGCCAGTCCCTAGCGCCAAGGATCAAAGGACTCACCCCAGTCAGGGAGCTAGAATTGGCAGGCCACCAGCAGCTGGGCCCAGTTGCCCTAGGGCTGGCCACCTGGGGAGGGCCCTGCTGGCTGAGTCCTGGGGGCCTGAGGCTGGGGTGGAGCCAAGTGAATCATTTTGAAGGATCATGGTTATTTATTATTTTATTTTTATTTAAAAAAATTTTCTATGTTTTAATTGATTTCAGAGAGAGGAAGGGAGAGGGAGAGAGGGATAGAAACATCAATGATGAGAGAGAATCATTGATCGGTTGTCTTCTGCACACCCTGTTATGCCCAGATTTCAAGATTCCCAAGAGCCCACCAGGGAGCCAGCGAGTCCGATGCAAAAGCAAAGAGTCCTTTATTTCAAACCTAGGTCTGGGTCCCCCACCCTCCTTACTGACACAGCAGCAGGTGGCAGAGAGAGAGCTAGCCCGATGGAACGAGGAGTTTTATAGGGGGGTGGAGTAAGGGGTGGAGAGGTGACTGTGGGTCCTGCCGATTGGCCAGGCGCAAGTCGGTACACAGGATGTGGTCATATTGATGGCGTGCACTTCCCTTGATTATCATTGGTTAGTCCAGAGAAATCCTGGGTGTGGCTAGCAGAGGTTTGGGCTTCCGGGAAGAAGCCTTGCTGAGCACATGGCTCTGCCCAAAAATGGAGGACCCAGGGCAAGATGGAGGGCGTAGTCCCCGCCCTTTCAACCCCAACCCGGGGATTGAGTCCAAAACCCGGTCATGTGCCCTGACCAGGAATCGAAGTTCATGGATCCATGTTCAACCACTGAGCCACACCAGCCGGGCTGATTCTAGTTATTTAAATGACTCTTTTATTTCTCATCACTCATTTTAGACTCATCTTACCTCTTTACACCACATGGTCCTGTATTGATGCCAACATGATCAGAGCCATGAGTTAGTAACCCAAGCAAGGGTTTGAGTTCTAGCCTCATTAGGGGGAGCAGGTAAAGCAGCACTAATAAGTCCCAGAGAGGTGACACTCTGTGTCCAAGTCACACAGCAAAACTGGAGCTTGAATTCTGAAGAGAATACTCTTCATCATAACCCCAGGCCCTGCCCCCGCCCCAGCCCCAGGCCTAGCACCTGTCCCTGCCCCTGCCCCTGCCCCTGCCCCTGCCCCTGCCCCTGTCCCAGCTCCTGCCCTAGCTTGGTTCTCAGGCAGTTTCTGTTAAAGCCATGGGTACAATTGCATTTTTCCAGGTACACCACATCTGGGAGGGATGTCCTAGGGTCCTGCCTCTACACCTGCAGCCTGCCCCCTTCTGCAATATTAATCTTGTTCTTATCAATGTTTCATCTGCTTTCTATCTCAGATCACCTCACTACCGTCTTCTCACATTTGAGCTTGGGATCATGAAAAATAGATGTGTTTACTTCACACACCCTTATACTTTTCCCAGGTTTGGGACTTAACAGGAAGCTCAAATGTTCTCCCAGCCATCTGATTCCTAGCCTCTCAGCACTTCCGGCCAAGCTGGGTTCAGCAAAGGGTACTAATGAATCCTGTGTGAGGTCCAGCTTTCTCCTCACAGCATGCCTCTGCGTGCTGCCTGTGAATCCTGGGCAGGCAGGAGGAGCCATCTTTGACCACTGGGGCTCAGAGACGGTAACCAACTTGCCTAAGGCCACACAGGAAAGTGCTCATGATTGCGAAAGAACAGGCATCGGCTTTGACAGTTGTCATCTCTCATCTCTTGTTCTGGACCAATGTCCACCCAAAACTGCATTCTCTAATACAATGGGCCCCTGAGGCCCAAGCCCTTTCCTTTTTATCACATGACTGAGACAATCAAGTGTATGAGGGATGGAAGTGGCAGGAGGAGGCTGAGGCTGGCACTCAGCTTTGATGGCACCATGCCCCCATTGGCTTTGAAGGAAAAGCCTAATCCCTTAGTTTGCA
The DNA here is from genome assembly GCF_014108235.1 of Myotis myotis. Lineage (NCBI taxonomy): Eukaryota > Metazoa > Chordata > Mammalia > Chiroptera > Vespertilionidae > Myotis > Myotis myotis. The sequence continues at coordinate 41,658,026 of NW_023416319.1, read as the reverse complement.
AAACCGGGCCCAACCCACCTTTCCACCCTCTGTCACTCTGCCTCCCGCAGTCACACAGGGAGCTTTGCCTTCCGAACCCGGTCTGCACCGCCTCCTCTCTGCTGGAACTGCCCGCCCAGCTGGCGTCTGGAGGTCTTTTTCCTCCTAGTCTAGACCAGTGATTCTCCAACCAACCAGCCAAAGATTGCACAGACCACCTCCAATGCCTGGGTCTTGCCCCCAGAGTCTGTGAGCCTGGTATCTTAACCCATGTGACACTTGGTGAGCTATAAGCTCAGTATAAACAATGAAACATCAGCTCCCATAGGCCTGCAGTCTGCCTCAGATGTGTTTTGCAGGGGTAAGGAGAATAAATTGTAAAAGCTTGGTTTTGCATTAATTTAAATACATGCTTCCCCCTGAAAGCTGGTTTTCAGAACTGGGGAGACCACTGGCCGCCAAAAAACTGGAGGGGCCTTCCCCTCTGGCTGCTTTTTCTTCTCTTCAGGTTCCAGGGGAAAGGATGTGCAGAGGGCAAGAGGAGGGGCTCCTTGCTGCCGCCTGTACTCACCCCTGTTTTCCTGTCTGTCCCTCACCAGACTGCACTGCCTCCTCTCTGCTGTAGCTGCATGCCCAGCCGGCCTCTGGAGGTCTTTTGCCTCCAGGCAAAGGGTGGCATCTTTTACTGCCCCCTCCCAGCACCTAGCACAGTGCCCGCCATACAACAGGCCCTGGATAAGTGTTGGCTGAACTATGACAGACAGTTCATGGCCAGTGGGCAGGAAGTACTGACGGGGCTGGGAGGTGCTCACACCTGCCTGGCTCTTTATAAAGGGGACGCCTGGTTCTAGGAAAGCCATGGCCTAGGGGACGCACGCACACTGGTGGCTGGAGATGAAGGTGGGAGAGAAGGCTGGGACCACCAGGCTGAAGGCTGCCTCTCCAGGTGATGTGCTTGCTCTGGGCCGGGAGAAGATGACTGTCTTGCTCACTGGCTATGCCTGTCTGACTTGGGAGGAGACGGTGTGGGAACTCTGAGGACCGACCTGCCCTCAGCTTGGTGTTATCTGGTGGCCAGGGCTCGGAGTCGGAGGCTGCTGACCTGGCATAGGTCCTAAGGGGATGTAGGTCCTGCCTTTACCAGGACTCTGTCCCCCTCCCAGGCGGCTCTGGTTGGATGGGGCCTGGCAGCCTTATCCAGGGAAGGAGGTTCTGAGGTAGCCCTGATCAGAGGAGATGGGGGACAATGTTCTCAGCCCAGCAGCCTACCTGGGGACCTCTCAGCCACCTGGGCCGAGGAACCCCTGGGGCACAGCCGTGTAGCATTCCCACCTAACGATGGGTGGAGTAGGAAGGAGAAAGGGAGCTGGAGTTTGGGCAGCACCTGTGGCCTGGGCTGGAAGGGAACCTGACATTGGCTATGGAGTATGGGGCTGGAACAGAACCGGGAGAGGGAGGGGAATGGCTGTGGGGTGCAGTCTTTGTTCAGCCCTGGATTCTGGGTGCCTGGTGATGATTCATTTCCAAATGAGACCCGAACCTGTCTGAATTCCTGAGCTGGGAAGCTCTTATGCTGTTGGCTGGGGAAAGAGGCAGAGTCTTGGCCTTGGTCGCTGACATGAGATTGAACCCCTAGGCCCTGCATTTCTGCTCTTGGAAGGGCTACCATTACCTGCTGCTCAGATGTCCAGCCAGTGGCACAGGCAGGACCGCAGAGGAGGCCACTGTTAGACCTGGAGTCACGTGCTTTGGGCCTGGCGGTTGGGACTAAGGGCCTTCTTTGAGCAGGGCTGGGTTCTGAAGGGATCAGGGTCTTCAAAGAGCTGCCTGTCTGGTCAGAGAGGCAATGAGCAGGTAGCCAAGATTGCCCGGTATCCTCTGTCACCGACCCCTGGGGTCTGTCATGAAGCCCCAGGTCTGGCATTGGTCTGGCTTGGCTGTGGCTCATGAAGAAGCTGACGTGCAGAAGCTCAGGGTGTCTGAATGGGTGTTTTGAGCTTGGTGCTTGACGTAAGAGGCTAGGGAGAGCCCAGGTCCTATGTGCAGGTCTCCTTTGTGCGTAGGGGCAGGCAGAACTCTGTTCTCGGCTGCCATCTTGGGAAGGTGAGTTTGTGGCCAGGGAGGCCCTGAAACTTGGAAGTCTAGACTGGTGGCCTGAGGATTTCCCTATTCTGTCTGTGGCTGGACAACATCACCTCAGTTGGCTACTCAGGAGCTGCTCAGCTATGTCCTTGAGCTGCAGCTCCTGGTGAAGAAATAGGCTTGGGGATCTAGATCCAGAGGGCTTGAGAGAGAGAGGAGGCCAGGCCCCAGAACCCCATCACTGATGTTTGTCTTAGCAATGCCTTGTCACAGCCCCAGGCTTTGCTGCTCCTATTTATGCCTCCTTGGCAGGAGAGCCCTCAAATGCTGGGTGGGGTTCTCTGTTGCCCCCACCCCCACCCCACTTGTGGCAGTATAGGGCAGGCCTTCCGACTGTGGGGAAGTAGAAGATGGGTCTGGGTCCCCTGTGCATGCCATGTGGTGCGGTTGTGGCTGGGTGGGTAATGACTGGGGAAAGCTCACAAGCTGGGCTCAGGATCCCAGACAGAGTGCCTGAGGTGGCCTAGCCCAGCCTCCTCCCTCCAGTGGGGGCCATGTGGTAGGAATCCTACCAATCCAAAGTCCGTGTGCCCAATGCTTCAAAAGGCCAAACTCAAAATGCCAGAGTTTATTCATTGAGAAAGTACCAACCAAGAATAGGGGAGACCTAGTCCTCAAATCTATCTTAAGAAAGGACAGAGTAGAGGCTTCTTTATGTCAAGGGAACAGAGAATGAGAGAGGCAAGAGGCAACTGACCGCAGACATCTGGGCGCCAGGGTCTGAAGAAGATTATGTTGACCTTAGTTGTTGTTAGTCAGGTCACAAGGTTCCGGCAAATCTTTGATAAACAATACATACTTCTCTTATCTCCTCAAGCCGCAAGCAGAATTCCTTTAATATGTTAAGATGAAGCAGAAGCTATTAGCCTGAAGGCCATGGGAACAAAGCAGGCTTGAACAAGATAGTCAGAGAATCAAAGCATTTCACTGTTCCAGGAACCCATCTTTCTAGCCATCCCCCTGGACCTCTGAGGCTCCCTCTGTGTAGTATGATCCTGGCTCAGTGCCAAGGATGAAGAGGATGAACCCGCTCTGCCTCGAGGCCTTGGTCATAGCAAGCTGGCTGATCGCTGGGGAGAGAATGCTCAAGTGGCCTGCATGCTGAGTTTGGAGGAGATGGGCAGTAGCAGTAATCTGGGCTACAGGGAGGAAAGATGTGCTCTCTCCCTTGCTGCAATGAACGCTGTTAATGCCGATCCCCTCTCCGTAAAAAAGAGGCCAGGCCGTGGTGAAGACTAGAGTCACTAGACCAAGGGCTGAAGTCAAGCTGAGTGATCTGGGGTCTGTATAGAGCCAGAGCTAAGGGCTAGGAGAGTAGATGGACCATACGTGGAAGGACAAGTTACCATGAGGGGTTGGAGTGAAGCTGGCACCAAGTGGAAGCAGCTGGCTAAATGGCATCACATGTCTTGAAGGCACTCCTCCACCAGCTATGGAGCCTCCTCAGAGGGCTGCCTTGGTCCTCCCATGCCTGGGACCTGCAGCTGGGGATCCACAGGCCATTCTCCTGCTGTCCCTGTAGCTGTTACAGGGAGCCAGGGTGCTCTGTCCTGGCCCAGGACAAGCCCCTCCGTGTCACTGCATGGCTGCGATGGGCCCTCACTCAGGTGTCTGGTGCTGTCTCAACTGTTCCCTGGACTTCCCACCAGAAGCAGTGTCCTCAGGCAGGGGCGGCTTTCTGTGCACCCTGAGAGCTGCCTCCCATCTCCCTTCTCGGGAAAGTCACCTCATTTAAAGAGCCTAGTCTCGCCCCTCTACCCAGAGCTGCCGTGGGGTGCACCTGCCTCTGTTCCTGTGTGTGTCCCTTCTTCCAGCTCCGACTCTGTCTTCCTAGTAGAGTAGGGATACGGGAGCCAGCTGATGGAGGGCTTGGGGTCTTCTCACCCCTCCCCTCTCCGTGGGTCTTCTCATTCCGTGTTGCAAACCTCTAATCTTGGCAGGCTTCCCTTCAGATATTTCTATTTTTTCTGAGACTGCTTCTCCCTGGGTGTTGGCACGTGCATCCCCCAAGGCTTAGCTTTTCCTTACATCTGCTTTCGCCCTTTCCTTCTGGGAGAGCCTTCAATCCGACTTCAAGTTGGTTTGTTTCTTAGCTGAGCCGATTGTCTCAGATCTGTTGTAGCCTTTATTTTAACTCTTTTCATGCCCAATTTAATTTTGCTAAGGCGGTTAAAACCCTCGGTCTGTCTTCACTCTTGTACCTCTGGAATCTGTGATCCAGTGAACCAGCTTGAAATAGTTGCACCCTAATGTCTCACTTGGCTTGAACTCACTTCTCTGGAGGTGTTAACTACTCCAGTGATGCCTATGGGGGAGCCCCGACCCCAGTTCTCAAAGGACTCAGAGCTTGGGGCAGGAGTCACTCCACAAAAGGTCTTTAGGCAGAAGGGGCAATAGGACAGCGTCAGACTGTAACTCCCCCAAATTCCTCATCTGTCCTTCCTTGTCTCAGGGCTTCTGCCAGGTCCTGATTTTATTGCTGATGGCACCTGGCCTAGAGGAGTGAGTTGCTGCAGGTACAAGGCCCTGTCCCAAGGTAGTAAAGGAGAAATCGGCACAGAATCCAAACTACCTTGGTTCCTAACTCCTCCTCCACAGCAGCCAGGCTGCCTCCTGTCCCAGGAAAAAGATACCCATCCCCTCACCAGGCCAGAACAGCCCCTTCCCTGGAGGCTGCTTGTCTTTTCTCCAGTTTGTTGTCATCTTAGTCTTTCTGGGCCGATCCTGGTGGAAGAACTAGCAATTGTGATCAGCATTTTTAGACCCAATCTTGTTTCCCAAAGGAGTTCAATAGAAGCGCTGATAGATTACAGATCTGACTACATTGGTTTGGGCAATCATAGCAAATGGAAACTAATCAAGTACTGAGTTAAAACACACCAAGAAGACTATTGTGAAATTCCTAGGTCCTGCTGCTTTTCTGTACTATTTTAATTCTTCTGAAATGTGATATTTTCCCATTTTGACACACATTCTCAATGATATCTAGTGATCTCATGTCCAAGTTATTCTATTTTGGAATATCAGTGTAGGTAAAATACTTAGGTTTATTTAATTTTACACAACTATTACTTTTATTTTTAAAAGATCTGTATCGTTTATGCAGAAATAAACAACAATTTACTAAAAAACATTGTGATTTTTTTTCCCCTTTTTCCCCACTCCCCTACGCCCACCCCATTGGCAACCATCAGCTTATTTTCTAGACCTGTTTCTGTTTCTTCTTCATTTTGTTTATTCATTTTTTTACTTTATTTTTTAGATTCCACATATAAGTGCAATTATGTGGTATTTAATTTTCTCTGTTTGACTTACTTCACTTAGCATAATACCCTCAAAGTCCATCCATGTTGTCACAAGTGGCAAGATTTTGTTCTTTTTATTGCTGCATAATATTCCTTTGTATATATGGACCACATCTTATTTAGCCATTTGTCTATCCATGGACACCTAGGATGCTTCCATATCTTGGCTATTGTAAATAATGCTGCAATGAACATAGAGGTGCATATAGTTTTTCAAATTAGTGTTTTGTTTATTTAAGATAAATACCCAGAAGTAGAATTGCTGGGTCATGTGGTAGCTCTATTTTTAACTTCTTGAGGATGCTCCATACTGATTTCCATAGTTAGCTGTACCAATTTACAATCCCACCACAGTGTACCTTTCTCCACATCCTTGCCAACACTTGTCATTTGTTAATATCTTGATGGTAGCCACTCTGACAGGATGAGGTGATATCTTATTGTGGTTTGGAAAAATGTCTACTCAGGTCCCCTGCCCATTTAACAAAATATTTTTATTGATTTCAGAGAGGAAGGGAGAGGGAGAGAGACAGAAACATCAATGATAAGAGAGAATCATTGATCAACTGCCTTCTGCACATCCCCTACTAGGGATCAAGCCCGCAACCCAGGCATGTGCCCTTGACTGGAATTGAACCCAGGACCCTTCAATCCACAGGCTGATGCTCCATCCACTGAGCCAAACCAGGTAGGGCTGCCCATTTTTTATTAGGATTTTTTTTTTTGTGTGTGTTGTTATATGAGTCCCTTATGTATTTTGGATATTAACCCCTTATTGGATGTACCATTTATAATCACCTTCTCCCACTCAGTACATTTTCTTGTTTTGTTGATGGTTTTCTTTGCTGTGTAAAATCTTTTTAGTTTGATGTAGTCCCATTTGTTTATTTTTCTTTTGTTGCCCTTGCCTGAGGAGACGTGTTTAAAAACATGTTATTAAGAGTGATGTCAAAGAGTTCACTGCCTATGTTTTCTTCTAGGAGTTATGGTTTAAGGTCTTACTTTTAAGTTCCTAATCAATTTTGAGTTTATTTTTGTATATGATGTAAGAAAGTGGTCCAGTTTTATATTTTTTTGCATGTATCTGTCTAGTTTTCTCAATACTCCTTATTTAAGAGATTGTCTTTAGTCCATTGTATATCCTTGCCTTCTTTGTTGTAGAATAATTAACTATAGAAATGACAATTTATTTCTGGATTATCTCTTCTATTACATTGATCTATGTATCTGTTTTTATGCCAGGACCACTCAAGTCTGAGCATCCTTATGTAAGAACTTGCCTGTACAACTGCTCTTTGTAAGGTCCAAAGTCATTTGCAAGATCCAGAGGACTTAAAAATTGCCTTTCTTGTTGAAAGCCTGCAACATTCTCTTCTGTCAAAAGATCAGTTGAGGTTTGTCACTATGCCCACCAGTCCTGGGGTGGAAAGCAATACTAGTAACTGACATACTTGAACATACTTGAACATGCAACTTAATTTTACCCAGGAATTGCTTTTAGTTTTGGTTACACACTCTTAGCGCTTCCTCTGAATCTCAACTCTTTTCCTGGGCACTTCATTTCTTCTAGATGTTTGGGATTCCATGTGAAATCACTTGCCTTTTGGCTAAAGGAATCCAGGGCCTGCATGCTCCCTAGTCCTGCCCTAAAGAAAGAAAGGAGGCCAGCACTGACCCAAGCCAGAAGCCACTTTTTTATTTTATTTTATTGATTTTTTACAGAGAGGAAGGGAGAGGGATAGAGAGTTAGAAACATCGATGAGAGAGAAACATCGATTCAGCTGCCTCCTGCACACTCCCTACTGGGGATGTGCCCGCAACCAAGGTACATGCCGTTGACCGGAATCGAACCTGGGACCCTTGAGTCCACAGGCCGACGCTCTATCCACTGAGCCAAACCAGTTAGGGCCCAGAAGCCACTTGATTCCCACATGCAGTCAGAGAAGAAGTGACCTAGAGAGCGTAGGAGACGGCTCTAAAATTCTTCTGCCTTGTTAGCCATGGACAGGACTTGGGGATGCCTTGGGGATGAAGAACCGAAGGTATGGTTAGTCCAGTAACCTCTCCTCCACTCTGGAAACACTCTTGGCTCTGAGTCAACGGGAGAGAACACTAACTCCGAATACCTGCTGGTCGGTTTTCTCTATTTTTCCTCTTGGCATTTTTGTTTGAGGTGCTTCCATTGACATATCTCCAAGTTCTTCATTCCTTTCCTCTGCAGTGTCTGTTCTACTGATGAGCCCACCAAAGGCATTCTTCACTTCTCTTCGTGTTTTTTTCATCTCCAGCATTTCCTTTTAGTCCTTTCATAGAGTTTCCATCTCTCTGCTTACATTAGCGCCCCCGTTTTGGCATGTTGTGTTTTCCTGTTTGAGCCCTTAACATATTAATCAGTTATTTAAAATTCTCTACCTGATAATTACAAACTCTGTATCATTTGAATCTGATTCTGATACTTAGGTTGTCTCTTCGGACTGTTTCTTGTTCATTAGCGTGCCTTGTAAATCTTTGTTAAGTAATAGGAACTGCTGTAACTCTTTTCTATGCTTAGTTTAGTATCAGTGGTAGGTATAGGGGCCCGACAGCTTTATTTTCTTTCATTGCCCCTCCCCCACTAGTCTTGTCCTTTGGTTTCCCTAAGAACTCCTTCTTAAGTAGGGTTCCTTTCTTGTGGCTCTCTCAGTATAAATACACGTTATATGGGAGCCCTATTGATATTGTGGCAAGGTGCAGGGGAGGGAGAGCATTGTGTAGTCTAATGATTATATCTCAGATCTTTAGTGGGCTAGAGTCCTTGGGCTGTGACCTTCAGAAGTGCTTCTTGGCCTCTTTCCTTCCCTCCTGTGAGACAGGAAGACGAGAGGGGCTGCAGCTGGCTAACTGTCCTTCTTCCAGGCCAGGTACGACTCTGATAATGTACTTGTCCCTGGGAGACAGTCCTACGTTATGGAGGATGCTCTGGTATATTTTAAAATGGTAACTCTTCCTCTCTGGCTGCCTGAAATATGAGGATTTTTTCCTTTGACCTTCATTCACCATGATAACATTGTGGAATTTCTGGAGGTAGAAATCCCCTAAAGTGAAGGACCCCATACTATTGCAGCCCCTAGAATTTCTCACTCTCAAGCTAGTCTAGCAGCCTGTCAGTGTTTCTACTAGTTACTGTTTCCAGTGTCTTCTGCTGCAGGGAAGTAGATCTTGGCTGTGATTTTGTTTATTCATTTGTCTCCAAATTTCAAAATGGCATTTTTCCCCATGACCTCAATTCTCTAGTAGTCTAAGAAATCGTTGACTTTCAGGTTGTTCAACATTTTTCTTGTGAGGACACCAGAAAATCTTCACTTGCTAGAGCTGGTTTCTATCCAAACAGTTCTCTCTGTTCAGCTGGTCATGGAACATCCCTGAATGTAGCAGTTCCCTCCCTGGACTGTGTAAGCCTCAAGGAGCTGTCCAGGCTGCCTATGGGCCCCTTAAGGGTAGAAACTTCCTTTCAAGTCTGAGACAAGGCTATCGCTGTGCCTGTGACAGGACCTGTTGGCCTGTTGCAGCGGCTAAGTACCATCAAGAGATGGGCTCCCTCCTCCCCAGGCCCCAGTGGAGATTGTACTCTAACTTGGGCCAGAGTATTGAGACTACTGGAGTCCTGAGAGCACTTGGCCTGCCTTGTTTCTAAAGTAAAGGTTCCACAATGAGGGAAGCAAACTGTCCCCACTACCTACCTTCCCTACCCTGGCTCTGCTGGGTACCCAGCTCCTTGGCGCCCTTGTTTTTAAAAGAGGTCTTTGATATATGTTCTCTCACCTATAACCTCGCACTTGAGGTTAGAACTTCTCAGGTCTGTGTGGGAAAGAGTGGTCTCTGGCTTGGCTAGCGTTGGCCTCCTCAGCTTGGTTGCTTCAGAGGATCTGGTGCTCCCTGCTGACTTATGTTTTTCTGTGTTCTGGATGAGTTGCTAAGCAAGATGACAAGTTAGTAGGAACTCAAGGGACTCAGTAACTTGAGTTGAACTTGAAGACAGGTGAGTTCATGGACAGGTATTAGGCCAGCTCTTGCCCATGGTGCACATGCATTTGGTTAGGGGTCTTGCCAGGAATCAAGTGGTTTAGTTCAGATTAGTTTAGCTATATCAAAACTTAAGATGTCTAGTTCTTTCTGCACTCCTGTAGAAGCTCCAGGAATGGGTGGTCATCATGGGAACCTCAAATGGACAACACATGGCCCTGGAAAGCTGGGTCTGGGTCTGCAGAGTTTGGGCTCTGAACCTGGAGGAAGACTTATTGAGAGTTAATGAGAGGGATGGTGTGCACCCTGGGCTTGGCCATCTGTTGGCCTATATTTCGGTGATGGACTACCCCAGCAGCGGCATCTCTGAGACTTGCTGTGTCCTTAACACCTTGGATCAGCAGGGATTCCCACCCCATTCTGGTGAGGTGCAGTGGGGAATAATTAGACCTCATGTCTGGGGGAAATCCCTGTGCTGGGGGAGTGAGTTTTATCTCAGAGAGTGTGCTTATCTTCATAAATGGTACTATGGTCCTGTCTCTTCTGGTCAAACACTTCTGAGACAAACCCACACTGCTATTCTATATGGCTAGGCCAGTGGTCTGCAAACTCATTAGTCAACAGAGCCAAATATCAACAGTACAACGATTGAAATTTCTTTTGAGAGCTAAATTTTTAAACTTAAACTATATAGGTAGGTACATTGTTATTAACTTAATTAGGGTACTCCTAAGGCTTAGGAAGAGCCACACTCAAGGGGCCAAAGAGCCGCATGTGGCTCGCGAGCCGCAGTTTGCCAACCACGGGGCTAGGCAGTTGCTTCTAAAGGCGTAGCCTTCCATTCAGTATAGATCACATGTTTATGCTTGTCTGACTATGCCATGAAGGACGTAGACACTGTAACTGCCTCTTATGTGTTTATGAGGCCTGAGGTCTCTACCTAACCATGGACTGCTGGGCACAGGCATATTCAATGCCACCAGGAACCTCCTTAGAGCTGAAGGTGCGCCTACGTCCTCCAGATCTCCACCAGCTCATAGACTCCTTAGCTTGATGGGTAAAAGATGATCACTATAAATTTGTATTTCTGGTTAGTAAAATAAGATACCATATTCATAAGTCACTTTTTCTCCCTTTCCTAAACTACCTGCTGATGTATTTAATCTCTCCTATTGGCTCTGTCCCCCTCCCCCTTTTTTAACTAGCAAAATTTTATTTTTTTCAACGAGAATAGCAGAAGAATTGCAATCATGACATTGCAAGCTATGACAAACCCATAGAAAAGTTCCCCATATTGACATTCGTGTTTCATTTGGTAGGAGTTCCCTGTATCTTATAGATTTCCCTTGTCACTTGTTTTTTAAGTGCTTCTCATGTTTTCTAGTCACCAGTCTAATTTTTATATTAAAGAATTGGCCAATAAAGAACAAGCCTAAGTATTCTTGTTCCACCCTTCTCTATTCTCATGTTGTCATGACTTGTGACTTTGGTGTTAATGAAGGATTTCTTATCCTCAAGGTCAAACATTGTTTCTTTTTCCTACTAGCTTTAATGCTTTTATTATAGAAACTTCAAACACCTACATTAGTAGGGGATCCTACTAGCTTTCAAAGTTCTGCTTCTCAGAGAACTGTTGCTGCTTCTGTCCTCTGGCCATGGTCAATGCTGCAGTCAAGTGCTGGGCTTCCCATCTCCTGGCATTTATGAGAGATGGGTGGTATATGTCAATTATCTTGTAGACTTTCCAGAATGCTCTACTTACTCAAGCATATTACACCTGTGCTTCCATGGTCTGTCTGAAATGCCATCTTTGGGCTACCTGTTTACTTGCTTCTGAACTTTAAGAACCTAACGGATATCCTAGGGCTATAAGAATGATGGGCTTTTATAATAAGTATTAATCCTTATGGTGAATAGAACTTAAATTAGAGATGTATTCCACCTGTAGGGAGGGGTGCATAAATCTGCCTTTTGAAAAAGCTTACTTTTGGAGATTATACTTTGCTGTGTCCAAAGACCTAAAAATGAATGCTCAATCTGCAAAAAGTGTTATGCCTCACCTTATTCAACCTCTCTGAACACCGTGGGATACAACTGTCTCTAATTTGTGGAATAATGGGAGAGAGAGGTGGCATGAAGCGGAATTACTTTTAAAACCATCGATGCCATTGCATCAAGACAAACATCCAGGCTCGTGGAGAAAGCCTGATCCGTCGGTTTCTTCGAGACGTACTTAGTGACTGAGTGACTGTACCGTCTTTTCATGCAGCTCTTAACTCCTACCACTTGACCTGCCAGTTCTCAAGTGAGCTAATCTTGTAAGTCACCAGCAGTAGCCGACGTTTGGAATTAACACCTAAGTTTAAAATACAGTTGCTCTAGTGAATACGGCTGCAGGGGCTGTGATGAGCAGCACCTCCCATGCCTGTCTGTTCATGCACATGTGGCGCTTTCACAACCTAACAACTGAGACTTTCCTTCACATTGGGAATGCTTAGTGATGAGGGGCTCAGGGAAGCCACGAGAGACCACTGCACAGCAAACGAAGGCCGCTGGATCAGCTAAGTAGGTTGAGGTTTGAGCTCACAACTCCTTCCAGGCTGAATGAGCTATTGTCCAGTTGCTGTTCCATGTCGGCTACATCCAAAGTAAGGCCACCTGGACTTGTGTACGTTCACATGTTCAAAGGCAGTATCCTGCCTGCTGGCGGCTGGGTGAGATAGACTACCTTCTAGAGACGAAAATTAGATAATAGAAATTAATGTTAATGAAATACACTGCTAATATCATAGAGCAAACTAGAAGTTGTATTACAGTGTTTTTCTTCTTAAAGCAGAGGTCAGCCACCAACCTTTTTTATAAAGGCCCAAATGACAAATATATTGGGCCATGGGGCAAAATTGAGGGTATTATGGAGGTACTAATGACAAAGGAACTTCCCAAGTTGTATTTATAAAATTAAAAATATAATATTACGATTTGTCATACAGGTTTATTAATTAAAAAAATAGAACTTGTTTTTTGAGAACTGTTTGACGTTCAAAGTTAGTGTTCCCCATCAAAATTGATTAGAAAAGTTGAGTTGTCAATGCTGATCTATAATGAAATTTTTTTTTTTTTTCATTTTGGAAAATCTTCAGATAAGGGGCCGTTGTCAAATACTGATATCTTGTTATTACACCTAAAAATGAATGCTCAGTCTGTAACACAAAACCAAGGTTGTACTTTATAGTTTTAATTTTTACCAATAAAAGCATCAGCTGAATTCTTATTTTAGGAGTAGGGTTCAAGGGTATGGCTGGTAGAGGCAGTAATGACAGGGATAGGGACAGAAATAGAGGATAAACATACCATTCTCTTGGCAAGCCAGGATCTGGGGATACTCTGTCTGTAGAGGTATTCTAGTATCAGTATCTGGCACTAGCTTTGTAGGTGTCAAGGAAGTTGGGCAACGGTTTTTGTACCTCGCTTTTAGGGGTATCAGTGCCCTGGTGAGCAAGTTCTATGGCACTATTTTAGCAATTAATACTACTCATACCTAAACAAAACAAAATTATTAGTCTTTACTCATATTCAGAGTTCACATTTTAGCACTTACATTATGGTTCCTTCTAGTTTTTATGAAAACTAGGATCCAAATAAGGTCTACTTACTACAATTGTTGGCGTCTTTTGTCTCAATGGACAGGTTTCTCCATCTTTTCTTGCAATTCTTTGAAGCAGGGTCATTAGACCCGCAGAATCACCCCCATTGGGGACTTTGCTAACTGCATCTCTGTGGCATACTTTACTATGTTCCCCTCTCTCCTGTGTTTTCTGTAAGTCTGTGGTTGGCTCTAAAATGTAAGATTAAAGTTCACTTCTTGGCAAGACCACCTCTTAGGTACTGTATACTACCATCAAGTGGTGGGTACCCTCTGCAGTTGCTTTTTGAGGTTGACAGCCATGGACTCACCTAGGTCTGCTTATTAGAGATGCAATGTGGCAGCTTTCTATCACTAACTCTAATGAGCTATCCCTTAAAAAAAAAAAAGGCAGGATAAATGCATAATTCTTTCCCTTTATCTACCAGTTCCTATATCTTAACCAAAGATGACTTGTTTTTATTAAGTAATAAGCTGTGCTTTATCTAATGGTGGAAGCAGTTTGAAACACCTTGTGGGGGTCAGGTAAGCATATAGCACAGTCTCCTGGAGACAACTGTTCTGCAGCAATTACAATGCATGGTGTTGCAGGTGTTCAGAAGTGAGTTCAAAGAACACGGAGTGCTTATATAGAAATCTACAAAGCAGGCTACACTATTCGTTCGTGTAGGTCAAAACTGCCTGGGAGTATAATTGTCGCCCTTTGATAAAAGAATAGGCAGGAGGTTGAAACCTGCCCAAAAGAATACTGGCAGGTTAAAAAAATACAGGCAACTTCTCTTAATAGGGACTCCTGAAATGTCAGTGTTAAGCTTACAGTGCAGAGGAAAAGCAGAGAAACAGTTCTCTGAGGCACCGGGGGCATGTTGGTCCTGACTCCTAGAGCCACCTACTTTCATACTTGCACTGATCAGATCAGACAAGTTGTTTAAAAGTGTCCTCCAGATGCTATCAGTAAATCTCAAGTTTCGTCTAAACACCCTAATTTCATAAACAAAGCCTGTTGTATGTTCAATAGGACTGATAATAGCACAATAGAGAGACTTGGCTTGGGGAAGACATCAGATATGATGATCCTGAACACATACCTTCAGGGTGTACACTTGTGGTAGAGACTGCTGGTGATCCCAAACTTGACTAGCATCTAGCCTCCCTTACATCTAAATATGGGCATGGGCTGAGTTCTGGCCAGGAGAATGTGACCAGAAATGTGTACTACATGTTAAGTGTAGCCCATTATCTCCCCATGGTCTTTTCCCTCCTATCCACGGGTTTGATGGAGAAGACTCTGAGGTGGGTCAGCCGCAATGTGGAAGGAGCCCCAGTCCCCGAACAGGTACAAGGGAGGTCTGACCAGGAATGCCCACATGAAATAGCAAAGTAAATGAGAAACTTCCCAGACACTTAAAGTGATGTGTTACTTACTAATACAACCTACCATACTGCTAACCATGAAATGCTTCTTATTTTCCTCTGAGTTTTTCTAATTTCTTCTTTCTAAGCTGACCACCTCCATCTTAGACATTAGCTGTTAAAAGTAACTTAGATATTTTAAAGCCTTAAACTAGCTGAGTGACTTTTTAAGGGGGAATTCAGAGTCTGATCCACATGTGGTAGAGACTGCATGAATCTAGTACAATTGGGGAAGGAAGTCTGAGCAGGGAAGCCATGTGGCAGTTGTTAGCTGCTTTGCTTCATCTAACACAGAAGGAAAAGTTGGACTGTGATGGCCCATCTCACAGCCCATCTCATCAGCCATTTCAAAATCCCAGCGCACCTGGATGGAAAGTGGTCATGGAGCTGTGGGTGAGATGTGAAGAGCCCCTTGGCTTCCTAAAGTTAGCCTTCTTCAGTAAACAGAAGACAAGTGCACTGTAACTAAACTGTCTGTGGACACTGTTTGACAGTAAACAGTTAAAGTCTAACAGAGCTAACAGCTGTGTGATACCACCAGCGTCAAAAGAGAGCCCTCCGTCACATGGACTTCCCTTGAGAACCCGACCCTTCTTCTGTCAGCGGCAACACAGCCTGACTCAAGAGAACTACGCCCTCACTTTTCTTTACTTGGAACATCAGTGTGCATTGGACCACAGTGGCGATGTAAGAAATCTCCAAACCTATAGAGAATTTTTATGAGTTTATTTGAGCCAAACTGACGACAATTGCAGGGAAGCAAAATATCAACGGATTGAGAAAATGCTCCGGAGAATGGCAGCTTTGCAGCTTATTTTATACGTTAGACTCAAAGGAGATATAAGGAGGGTTACATGAAATCCACTGGTGATAGATTAGGGAGGCGGGAGAAAGCAAAGTGGGGAAATCTCTGGGATTGGATACAAAGTAAAATGGAGAGACACATGCTTCTTTCCCATTGGTGAGCACAGGATCATTAAGGATGAACATTTACAGCGCATAGAGATGGTATGTGGGGAACAAGATAACAGCAAGGGGTTCTGTGGTCTCCTGCTCTGCTGCTGGTGGCTGTGCCTGAGGGGTCTGGAAAAGATGACTCTGACATGTCAAAGCTCTGTTATGTTAGATGCAAGAAGACAATAGACAGGCTCACTTAGGGTAAGACTGACCTTTGTTAAGAAAGCTACAGGCCTGGGACCTGCCAACCCACCACGGCTCTTCATGTTCAGTCCATCCTATACGGCTACTTCCAGTCTCTGAGTTTGTAAGGCCGCCTCCCTTGAGCTTGTCAGGTTTAGTATGTGCTCCCACCCCCCCCTTTTCTACAGTAGCTTAGTTTTACTTTGGATGTGGCTTCTATGAATATCTTGGAACATATGGGCAACATATATGCAGGAATGTGCACAAATCAAGACCACGGCTGGACGAACTTGTAAACACTCATGTAATTGGCACTCAGAGCAGAAAATCATGTCTGCATCCCCATAAGCCCTCAAAAGTCCTCTCTTGAGGGGTAGTCTCTGCCTTAAAGTACTAGTATCCTGGCTCCTATGGAGATAATATTAGTCTTGCTCATTTCTTTTTATAGTATTTTATTCCCAAGTGTGTTAGGGAGAATATCCTTCTCATTTCATAGAGTTAATATTTATGGAGCTCTCTTGTGCCTGGTGTCAAATAGCACCTGAATGCATATTATATGCTAGCGAAGAGCACTAAGCAATTCACATGTCTAACTGCCTATTCTCACTTCCCTTAAGGTGGATACTGTAACTATTTCACACACGAAAACTGAGGCAGAGAAGTGTCTCAGACGTTTTTGAAGATGAACTGAATTAACACATCCCAGGGACATGGAACATATGCATATGCATCACTCTTTACAGTTAAAGAAGCTGAAGTGCAAAGGCTACCCCACCCAAGGTCACTTAAGATGAAGATTGACCTTTGTCAAAGAAGCTGCAGGCGTAGAACCTGACTACCCACCACATGGCTTCATGTTCAGACCATCCTATATGGCTACTTTCAGTCTCTGAGTTTGTAAGACCATCTCCCACGAGTTGTCAGGTTTAGTATGTGCTGCCCCCCTTTTGCTACAGTAGCGTAGTTTTACTTTGGAGATGGCTTCTATGAATATTTTTGAACGTATGGGTAGCATACATGCAGGCATGTGCACAAATCAAGACCACGGCTGGATGAACTTGTAAAGTAAACTCTCGTGTAACTGGCCCTCAGAGCAGAAAATCATTCCCAGAAGCCCCTGAAAGTCTGTTTTCCCCAGTCAAGGGCCAGACCCTGCCAGCCCTATGGTATCAAAGCCTGCCAGCCCTTGTGATGGTCTTGGAGCTGCTACCTCTAGAAGGAAAGCTAAAACTTCACAGTGTTTGCCAGAGAGATGCACTGTTTTTATGTACATCTTCTGTTCCTAATCGTGAAATGACTGAGAACCTGTAACGGAAAATACAGACAAAGCAGACGTCTTCCTGCCTACTCGGGACTACCATTAGGGAGGAGGTATAAAGCTAAAGAACCCTGCTCACTGGCTCAGTCCTGCTCTGGATTGAGAATTTACAGGTAGCAAAAATGATACCCTACTCATACTAGTTTAGATTCTAAAAATAGTATCTTAATGTATTAAATGCTTATAGAGCTTTTATTTGATGTGTCAACTACTTTCTTAAGCCTTGAAAACATAACTTCTCTGTTCTGGTTAGCTTTAGAGAAGGCTCTCCTGTCTTTACCCTGGAGCCAATGTGGCAGAACTCTTTTTTAAAAATTCTTTATTGTTTAAAGTATTACATAAGTCTCTCCTCCGTCCCCCTCCCCCCAGGCAGAACTCTTGTTTGGGAAACTAGAAAATTCGGGCCTGGAGACTAGGATTAGCGATTATCACACGTACACATCACATACTTGTCTCTTTCCTAACTTTTCCTTAGAATCCAACAGTTTCATGGCTCAGACTACGTGCCAGCTGAGCAAGAACAGCTCCTGAGCGGACTGCTCCGTGAGCAGAAACACGAAGACGAGGCTCCAACTCTTTTGCCCAGTCCTTGCGGATGCTCACCTGGAGGCCTTCCCATTGGGAGCTGCTGAATTTGCCTCTACCTCAGAGGAGCAGTTAAAATGTAGGCTGTGCGACCAGCTTGAACTGGAACAAATGGCTACTAGTAAGTGCAGCCTGAAAACCATTTTTGTTTAGTGTCTCCTGTACACCAGCTCACAAAGTGGTGGTCACCACCGAGAACTTGAAGTTGAGAGCCCAGAGAAAGCACCATCTGATGTCTCCCCGTGGCTGGCGGGGCAGAGGGCAGCGGTGAGGGTGAGAGCCCAGAGAAAGCACCATCTGATGTCTCCCCATGGCCGGCGGGGCAGAGGGCAGTGGTGAGGCTGGGAGCCCAGAGAAAGCACCATCTGATGTCTCCCCATGGCCGGCGGGGCAGAGGGCAGTGGTGAGGGTGAGAGCCCAGAGAAAGCACCATCTGATGTCTCCCCATGGCCGGCAGGGCAGAGGGCAGTGGTGAGGCTGGGAGCCCAGAGAAAGCACCATCTGATGTCTCCCTGTGGCCGGCGGGGCAGAGGGCACTGGTGAGGGTGGGAGCCCAGAGGAAGCACCATCTGATGTCTCCCCGTGGCCGGTGGGGCAGAGGGCAGCGGTGAGGGTGGGAGCCCAGAGGAAGCACCATCTGATGTCTCCCCGTGGCCGGCGGGGCAGAGGGCAGTGGTGAGGCTGGGAGCCCAGGTCTCCCCGTGGCCGGCGGGGCAGAGGGCAGCGGTGAGGCTGGGAGCCCAGAGGAAGCACCATCTGATGTCTCCCCGTGGCCGGCGGGGCAGAGGGCAGTGGTGAGGCTGGGAGCCCAGGTCTCCCCGTGGCCGGCGGGGCAGAGGGCAGCGGTGAGGGTGGGAGCCCAGAGGAAGCACCATCTGATGTCTCCCCGTGGCCGGCGGGGCAGAGGGCAGCGGTGAGGCTGGGAGCCCAGAGAAAGCACCATCTGATGTCTCCCCGTGGCCGGCGGGGCAGAGGGCACTGGTGAGGGTGGGAGCCCAGAGGAAGCACCATCTGATGTCTCCCCGTGGCCGGCGGGGCAGAGGGCAGCGGTGAGGGTGGGAGCCCAGAGAAAGCACCATCTGATGTCTCCCCGTGGCCGGCGGGGCAGAGGGCAGCGGTGAGGGTGGGAGCCCAGGTCTCCCCATGGCCGGCGGGGCAGAGGGCAGCGGTGAGGCTGGGAGCCCAGGTCTCCCCGTGGCCGGCGGGGCAGAGGGCAGCGGTGAGGCTGGGAGCCCAGGTCTCCCCGTGGCCGGCGGGGCAGAGGGCAGTGGTGAGGCTGGGAGCCCAGAGACCGCGGAGTTGAGCTCCTTGAGATTGACTGGCTCTTCACTGTTCACTTCAGGCAAGAAAGCGCCGCCCTGGCCACCTTTTTGTGGTGTCCTGTGTTTACTGAAGTATTTTCATCCAGTTTGTATATTCTATACTCTGAGTATGTTCAAGAAACAACATCTCGCATTCCCAGTGAGGGTGTGGAGACTACAGGCAGGTAATGGCCATTTCTCTTCCCATGATTTCTGTTTTTTGTTTTTTGTTTTCCCAGCAAGAAACCAGAGGTGACTGTTAACTTTGTGTCTTCAGGGCATAACGCTGGCAGATAAAATGCAGGACATCGGTACGTGACATGCTTATACTAAAACATTATCTGTGTTTTTCTGAAACTCACATACCCGCCTTCTTTCCTCTGAGGTCTGGCAGCCCCAGAGGGGAGCCTTCCCCTTGTGACTACTCATCCCCTGACACGTAGGCTCTGGGGCCGGAACTCCTTGACTAGGGAAACCATGTTGGTCTAGTTGCTTAGACTTCTAACTTCACGCCATGGATGCTCAGTTCCAGTTGCCAGCACAAGCCTGTGTAATGCCTGATGCACCAAGCTGGCTGGAGGCAAAGGACACAGTGGCGTCTTTAGGTTGGGCTTTCTTTGAACTGCCCCTCTTCTGAGGACACGGAGCTCTGCGGTGTTTAGTGGATGGTGTGACCCACCCCCAAGCTGAGCCCCCTGGGGAAGCGGATGTACCCCGCTAGCTCTACACCTGGCCCACCGTGACCTGCAGGCTCCGCTGTGACAGGTTTGGGGACGCTGGTGGAGAACCTTTTCCTGATCCCTCTGGCGTCCTGCTCCTTTGGGCTGAGCCCATCACGTGCAGGCAGAGAAGTTCAACTGATACAGAGGAAAGGTCGCTCGTGCCAGTCTTGACTCTGTCTTTGAATTTTATAAACACCTCATGGTGTTTCATTCTTTTGCAATACTTGAGGCTTTATCTATGGTGCAAGAGCAGGAATAGTTCATGTCCGCTGCTCTAAGTTACTCTGTAAATAGCCAACAACTTGAATAGCTGATCTATTTTGATAGACTGGAGTTTCCTATCTGGGGCTCTTACAAAGAGGCTGGGACTGGCGGAGGCCGGCTGTACAGGCAGGGGCACATCACTGCCCGAAAGGAGGCGGGCGTGCTTTCCTGCAGCCTAGGGAAGAGCAGGCATGAAGCAGGTCCCTGAGATCAGAGGGGGCTCTGCTGATGCCTATGGCTCAGTGTTCAGGTGTGATCAGGTATGAAAGTTTTCTGCCTAGATTCTATATTTTATTAAAATAATTTTCTGGCCCAGCTGGTGTTACTCAGTGGTTGAGCGTCAATCCATAAAACCTGGTCAGGGCACATGCCCAAGTTGCTGGTTCAGTCTCCAGTAGGGAATATGCAGAAGGCAGCCAATCGATGTTTCTCTTTCATTGATGGTTTTATCTCTCTATCCCTCTACCTTCCTCTCTCTCTAAAAAGTCAGTAAAAACATATTTAAAAAATAATAGTTTTCCGGGGTTAAGGTTGTCTTAATCAGTCCTTAATTACTTAAAAAACCTGCAACTTTTTTAAAAAATATATATTTTATTGATTTTTTTACAGAGAGGAAGGGAGAGGGGTAGAGAGTTAGAAACACCGATGAGAGAGAAACATCGATCAGCTGCCTCCTGAACACCTCCTACTGGGGATGTGCCCGCAACCAAGGTACATGCCCTTGACCAGAATCGAACCTGGGACCTTTCAGTCCACAGGCCGACGCTCTATCCACTGAGCCAAACCTGTTAGGGCAACTTTTTTTTTTTTTTTTTTGACACTGAATCATAATAGCAAAGGCTAACCTGTATTTGAAATGTCCACACTGGCTTTCATGAAAAGGCAGCAGCAGAAACTCTGTAAAGATTGTGGCACATGTGGATTCTGCTTCTATAAAAATGACCCCTCAGTGCCAGACTGTTACCATTCTGATGTCCTTGTGACATGGCAACAGTCTGCTCCTGAATTAGAGATTAAGATGGGTAAACAGTGGCTATAAATTAAATGAATAGTAGGAGCTATGGGAAACCCAAGAAGGCCGCCTGGTGCTTTCAGACTCTCTGGCAAGCCTCAATTCTTGTTTTTTGCATTCCTTCATGCACCATAGTGCCTTTAATCTGGACTTCATTCAACTGCCATTTAGTATGGCTTCAATATGTTCTTGGTGTTGCATGTCTATTTTCTGGATGGATTAAAGCCTTTCCCTGCCACAAGGCTGCTGCCTCCACAGTGGCAACGAAACTGTTAGAAAACGTGTTTCCCACTTGGGGTGTGCCTTCCAAGTGCTCCCCCATGGCACGTAGCCCACCATATGCCATGTGATGGTGGCTTGGGGCCTGTTACTGTTTTCCTTTCCTAGCTCTGTGAAATGGGCTTATTATATCACGACATGTTAACCTGTGAAGATTGCCCCTGCGACAGAAGATCTTGCAGGCTTTACTGAACCACCTGCAACAGAGACTGGGCAACGAATCTGCTGAAAACTCAAGGTCTGAGGCCCTGGCTGGGTAGCTCAGTTGGTTAGAGCCTCATCCCTATACGCCAAGGTTGTGGGTTTGATCTCCAGTCAGGGCACATACAAGAATCAATCAATGAATGCATAAATAGGTGGAACAATGAGTCAATGTTCCTCTCTCTCAAAATCAATTGTAAAAATGCAAGGTCTGGGCACTGCAGGAAGTTTGGGGCGGGGGGGAGGGGGGAGATAAGACCTGTGGTGTCCCCAAGGCTGTCATAGACAAAGTACAAGGCTACTCTATACCAAAAGAGGTACAAGTTTTGTAGTAATTCTGGGGTATTGGTGAACTTTTATACCCCATTTAGCACAATGCTTTTGCCCACTATGTCACTTAGTTAAGAAGGGTTATATATGGGACTGGGGAGCTGAACAACTGCTCGCCTTTGAGAAAGCAAAAGTACTGGCCTCTTGGAATCTCACAGGCAGGGCTGCCACTTCAATTAGTTGTTTCAGTAAACCTGGAAGGCATGGCCTGGTCATTATGGCAAAAACAACAAAAGGAGTGAGTGCCCTTAGAGTTTTGGCCCCAATTGTGGAAGGAAGCAGAGATCAGATGCACCTGATAGAACAGCCAGTCACAGTAAGAACTTCCCTTCGTCAGTGGGTGGGTTGTCAACACGCTCCACTGACCAGCCTCTGCCATGGCTCAGACCCCTACCCTGACCAAATTGCAGGCATATTTACAACAGAGGCGTAATCTGTCAAATAGTACCCTGTCTCCAGAGACTGTCAATGTGAGCATGTCTAAACCTGTAGAAAAATCTTATGAGAGTTTATTTGAGCCAAACAGAGGACACTTCCTGGAAGCAACCTCTCAACAGACTGAGAAAATGCTCCCAAGAATGAGTTTTTCTATTCCTTTTGTATACTTGGAATTAAGGAGGGGACATAAGGAAGATTGCAAGAAGGTGAGAAAAAGCAAGGCAGGGAAATCTCTGTGATTGGATTATAAGATAGTTTACAAGATTTTGTGCTTCCTTGAGAGTGGTTACACATCCCAGGGACCTGAAAAAGAGGATTACTCTGGCGATTCAAAGGCGTAAACCTAGATGCACAAGAACAACGGGAAGGGTTTGATTAAGGGAAAGATAAACTTATCACCAGGGCAGTGATAGGCCTAAGGTCCGACTACCCACAGTGACCTGCCCAGTTAGGGATTTGTGACCAGGCAGATCCCCTTGTCCGGTGGTTTTCGGTCACTGAGCTTTGCTGGATGTATTATGGAGCTCCCTTTTGTTCCCAGTTTCTCCTTTGGGTCATACAGCGATCTGAGGGAGGCACTGACAGACCAAGCTTCTGGTTGGTTAGTGTGGCCTCACAGGGCTAGGCTTGGAAGTCTCAGTATCAGCATCATCTTGTTGAAAGGGTGGACCATTAGGGATGAGGCAGTACAATCATGAGATGTGAGTTGAGGCCGAATTTTCCAGAAAGGGAAGGGCAGGTAAATGTAAGGCAATAAAATCTCGTGGCCTTCACTGTGAAAAACTCTCTGGATCATTGCTATCCTGTAAACTATCATCATCCGAGTTTTGCTGTTTGTCTCATTTCTTTTCTTTCTTTCTTTTTTTTTTTCTGGAGCTAGGATAAGATTTATGTAAACCATAAAGAATATTAAAAGTATCTTTTACATCTTCAATAATAATTAATAGTTGGACTATACAGAAAAACCCAAAGAACAAGTATAACTATTTTTAAGAATAACATCAGCCCTGACCAGTTTGGCTCAGTGGATAGAGCGTCGGCCTGCGGACTGAAGGGTCCCAGGTTTGATTCCGGTCAAGGGCATGTACCTTGGTTGCAGGCACATCCCCAGTGGGAGATGTGCAGGAGGCAGCTGATCGATGTTTCTCTCTCATTGATGTTTCTAACTCTATATCCCTCTCCCTTCCTCTCTGTGAAAAATCAATAAAATATATATTTTTAAAAAGAATAACATCAAACCAATCAAACAATTGGTTTCTGAATTCAGCATCAATCTGTTGGTAGACAGGCCTTGTCAATGTCGTGGGATAGCTGCTTGATGTCTGTGGTTTCTCCTCCTTGAGGAATCTGTGATGTCTGTTGTAGACAGAGGCAAGTTTCAGATGGGAGTAGATATCCATTCATGGTGAGGTGTCTTTTTTAGATGGGAAATGTGAATCCATGAGTTTATCCCTTTAATTTTAGCTGCCCATGGGTTAGTTAGTAATGCTTAATGAGGTCGCCATCAATAACATTGGAGAGAGTCTTTTATCTGATATCTCTTTCAATAGAAGAAATCTCCTAGTTATAAGCCATGGTCTTTGAAATCTTCGTCTCTGAAATGAACCAGTTACTAATTTATCAATTTCTTTAAGCTGGTTATAAGTCCTTGACAATAATGCAAAATGTCTCCTTTTAGTAGATTGATTCATATGCTCCTTCATTCAGATGCACAGGGCAACCAATGTCTATTTTAAAAGTAGAATAACTGTTTTCCAAAGGAGTAGAGTTCAGGCTGAGGAGCACTGTAGGTTCAGCTTTTGGCCAAGGGAGTTTAAAAGTTTCTGAAAGGTTAGCTGTTGAGATTTAATTGTACCATTGGTATATTCCATCAATCCGAAGGGCTCAGGGTGATAAACAGAATGAAAATGCTGTAGATTAGGCCAAATGTTACCAATGGATTGCATTATTTGTCTGCTGAAGTGAGTCCCTGGATTACTATATAACTCAGAGGGAATTTCCCAGTGGGGAATTATTTTTTCCAATAAAAACTTACGTATCATTAAGGCTGGTGTTCTCTTACAAGGGAATGCCTCAATCTGATGAGGGAACATAGACATAATAACTAACACATATTTGTATCCTTGAGATGGTGGCATTTGGATAAAATCCAATCGACATATCTCAAATGGACCTAAAGGGAATGGGAAATGTCCCTGGGATTCATGGAGTGGTTTTCTGGGCTTATATTATGGACATGTACAACATCTGCTTTATGTTTTATAGGCCACAGTGAGAGAAGATTTCCAGTAATATTGTTAACTCCATGAAATTATCTTTTCAGGCCCCTAATGTGTTAGTTCATGTACATGTTGAAGTATAGGCCATTGAATCCCTATAGGTAAGATTAGTTTCTTCCCATTGGGTTCAAGCGATATGTTTGTCTCGGTCAAAAATTCCTTTTTGTTGCCATATCTTCTCTTCTGTAGCTGTCTTTTGGAACGGTAAGAGTCTTTTATTGATTTATCAGGGAGTGAAGAACATTCTTGGGTCTGGATAATTTGATTGCTTAGTGCTGCTTGCTTAGCTGCAGCATCAGCTAAATACTTTCCTTTTTGCTTCCATGGTGTTAGCTTTTGAACGTCCTGGACTTTTGATAATTGCCAATTGTCACAGTTGCTATATGGCATCTTAATTCTGCAACCTGTTTTTCATTTTTTATAGACTTCCCTGAGCAAGTTAAGAAGCCTCGTTGCTTCCATAGCATTTCAAAGTCCTGAGTTACACCAAACGCATAGTAACTATCAGTATAAATATTGGCTATTTAATCTTTGGCCAGTTGACAAGCTTGGCTTTAGAGCAATTAATTTGGGTTTGGGGAAGATCTTATTTCAGGTGAATAAGGCTTTTCAATGCATCCACCGTGGGAGTTGCTGTATATTCAGCTCGGTAGTGTTCCCGTTCATTTTTGAGATAAGATCCATCTGCAAACCAAATTAAGTCAGCATTATCAATAGAACTTCCTATAAATCATTCCTAGGAACAAGAAGATGGTCAGTAAGTAAAGTGCAATCATGGGTGTCCTTATCCTGGAAAGAAGGCAGAAAAGTTGCTGGGTTAAGACTTAGAATCAGGCTGAAGTAATTAGGTACAGAAGGTAGGAGTACTTCCTAAGAAGCCAATTGGCCGACTGATAAATGCTGAGTATGGTGAGAGTTTAGCAAAGATTCAACAAAATGAGGAACATAAACTGTTAAGAGAGTCCATAACTATTTCTTCTGTTTGTTGGCATCACCTGGCTGTAATGGTTCTTATACAGGGAGGGAGCCCTTTTGCTACTGAGTGTAATTGTGGCTATTATAGCCTATAGGTCTCCTGGGAGCTCCGTGTTTCTGAATGAAAACTCCTAAAGCTTTCCCTTTATTTTCATGCATGAAAAGGGAGGAAGGGAGTTTATAATTAGGCTGCCCTAATGTGGGAGCTTTAGATAAACCTTCCTTCAGACTCGCAGTGGTTCTCAACCTTCCTAATGCCGCGACCATTTAAAACAGTTTCTCATGTTGTGGTGACCCCCAACCATAAAATTATTTTTGTTGCTACTTCATAACTGTAATTTTGCTACTATTATGAATCGTAATGTAAATATCTGATATGCAGGATGTATTTTCATTGTTCGCGACCCACAGGTTGAGAACCGCTGCTTTAGAGCATCTACAGCTTGCTCCCCTTCTGAGTTTCATTGGATTGGATCAGGTCAACCTGATTTCAATAAGGGATATAGAGGCCGAGCCATTAATGACATTTTTGGAAACCAGTTGTGACAGCATCCAGTCAGTCTTAGAAGTCCCATAAGTTATTTTTTAGTTCTTGAGGAAGAAAAGGATTCCTTTGAGTCTTTCAGGATTAATTAGTAGCCTATCTTCAGATATAAGATGGCTAAGGTATTTTATTTGGGGCAAATAGAATTGAAGCTTGTCTTTTGAGACCTTATGTCCTTTGATAGCTAGCTGTTAGAATAGATAAATTATGTCCTTTTGGGAGCCTAGCAATGTCCTAGAGCATAAAAGTAAATTATCCACATATTGGATTGGAGTGGAATCTCTGGGAAATTCACCATCATTTAAATCAGCACTTAGTGTCTGAGAGAAATAGGTGGGACTTTCCATATCCCTGGGGCATTACGGTCCACGGGAATGGCTGCTGATAGGGTATGTGAATTTAGAGCCACAGAATGTCTGGGAATAACTGTTTTATTTATAGCTCTGAGGTTCTGTACAAATCTCCATATTTTTTCAATGGAAGAACAGTTTCACGGGGGCTCATGCATGGAATTATAACCCCCTTCTAAAGTAATCTTGTATCGTGGGCTTAATTCCAGCTTATTGCATCAGGTCTTAAGGGATATTCATGAATACTAGGGAGAGGCAAAGTATTGTCAATAGTTATTTTGAAAGGAATGGCTGACTTAATCTTGTCAATATCTGCATTGGAAAGAGCACAGAGTTCCATAAGAATATTCTGCAGCAAATGTTTAGCCTGGAGATTAGTTTCTGTTTGTGGGGGTTCCTTTAAAATCATTATTTTTCTCCGGAGGTTCAGCATCTGATTCATGTAGTTCTAAGTAGATTTCACCCTTCTGAGAAAAGGATAGGTGGACATCATGGCTTCCAGGAAAGTCTCACCTTTCAGGTGAATTGGGGTAGATTTGACTATAAAATTATATGTTGCCATGTAACATTCCCTAGCTGGAAGGGAAGAGGTTCTGATTTGAAACAAACATTGATTGATTAGATATACCTACCATTTGTACGAAGCTTTACTCTGAGGCAGAAGGCAACTTAGTTGGGTAGACTTAAGAAAAGATAAAGTAGCCCCCATACCTACAAGGACCTTCGTAATTTCTCCTTATAAGGTAATTCCAATTTCTCCAAAAGTATTGACAAGGAGAAAGGGAAATACCCTCCCATAAACCTCAGATCTGCTCTATGCTTTCTCCTGCTTCTTTTCTTTTTCTAAATCCATTTCCGTTTTCTGCAATCCTTCTTCAGATGACTGGCTTTTTACAGTAAAAACAGGCTCTCCTTTCCCCTCAGAGAAAAGGGCTTCAGGGAGGTCTGACCTCATTGCTTTATTGCTAGAGCTGTAAATTCATGATTCTATTAGCTTTTTTTCCCCATTTCTTTTGAATAGTTTTAAATAATTGATTGGCTAGATTTGCTAGTTTATCAGCATGTGTAGTTGGCCAGTTTAATTCATGTTGTTTAATCAGTTACAAGCTACTCTCTAATTCTTCCAAAAATGCTGAATTGAGCAATGGATCATTTTGATGATTCTTAAAACTGTCTGGAGACAATCCTGAATATTGTTAGAAAGTTTTCTCAAAATGTTCAAAGAAATTAAGTATGTATGGTTCATCAAGTTTTTGCTTACATTGCTAGATTTTTGTTCAGTCTATTTTCCGGGAAAAAAATCTCAGGGGTGGCTTGAAGCTGGTGGGCTAATTGCTTGCATTTTTCCAGGTTTGTTTCTCTTTGTTTTAAAACGTCCTCTAGCCCAGCAGGCGTGGCTCAGTGGTTGAGCATTGACCTATGAACCAGAAGGTCACGGTTTTATTCTTGATCCCAGCACATGCGTGGTCTGTGAGCTCTATCCCTAGTGTGGGGCATGCAGGAGGCAGCCAACCAATGGTTCTTCTCGTCATTGATGTTTCTATCTCTCTCTCCCTCTCCCTTCCTCTCTGAAATCAATTATATATATATAACATATATATTATATATATATATATATTTTAAGTCCTCTATAGGAATTTTGCAGCAAACCATATTTAGCTATTCTGCTGCTTTGCTCTCAGAAACTAATGATCATATATTCTAACAATAAATCAAATTCCTTTGGGAACCCAACGGAGTCTTAGATAGGATTAGGAAAATCTTTAGTTAGATTTCTTAATTCTGTTTTAGTCCAAGGAGGGGAAATTATTGCTGGTTCCCCTCATCCTGAGGCCAGCTTTTCTCTAAAGGGAGCTGCCAGAATTTCTAGCCTATCCTGGTCTGGCTTTCTCTTCTTAGTTTCCCCTAAGTCAGTAGAGGGTGGTGAAGGAGATATGGAGGAGAGAAAGGGAGGTCAAGTCTGGACAAAGGAGCTTAGAAAGTAGCAGGTGGTTGGAGGTGTTGGCATTGAGCTATTTTGAAGCCTTCAAAGACAGTCTTTCAAAGTTTCTTCTTAACTTCCTGAAGAAGATAAAGTTTATCTGTCTTCTTTTAGAGGCTTCTATTTTCCAATCAAGGTAAGCATTCCATTCAAACAGTTCCATTTTAGAGCCAGCTTTTTCCAATTGAGTGCACACAAAAAATTAATCTAGAGGTATCGAAAGAGGCCCATTTTGGCCATCTTAAGCTGATATCACTTTTGGTTAAATCTTCCCATTTCTGTAGATACTTGCAAATTGAAGTGCCACCTGAATTTGCTGCCAAGCAAAGACTCTGCCCAACACACATAGAAACCAGTACTATGGTGCTGGCTTTTGAGAAACGAAAAAGCTTTACTGTGAAGTCAACCCGCAAGGAGACAGGACACCAGGCTCAAATCTGTCTCCAGGGAGCATTGAGGGATTTCAGCACTGCGTCTTCCTGGACAACAGACCCTTTGCTTCTGAAAGGGTCCCAGTGTTCAGATTCTGGTCATGGAGGGAGAACCTTCAGTGCTGGGTATAATTTGCAACATTTTCTCTTCCGTGCTGGATTCAGCTGCATGACTTGCGGTTTGTTCTCTTGTCTCTGAAAAACAATTCAGTGTCTTGCAAGAAACAGGATAGCTCCAGTTTGAGCTGGTTCTGCAGTTACAAATCCCCCCTTTTTGTTGTTCACTCCTCAATCTTGGGGACTAGTGGTGACAACTGCTATTTCCTATTGATAAGGGGACAAAGTAAGCCAGAAAGACTGCAAGAAAGTAGACTACTAGGACTATACAAGCAAATATCACAACCAGGAAAGTAAAACACGTTGTTTAAACCAACACAATAGCAAGTTAAGGCAGAGAGTTTAGTTGAAAATAATTTAGCTCTTGGAAGGAAGCACTCCCCTTTCCAGACATTGGCAGCTCCCAAACCCCCATCCAGTTTTTTAGCTTTTTCCCTTGTGTCTGTTTTAGAGGTTGCCCTAGCCTAAAGGTTGCAATACACATTTACAACTAACCTGTCCTCTTTTAAATAACACTATAGCACTTCATGGGTTGCGTGTACCTTATAACAAAATAACCCAAAGTCTTTCCTCCCATCTCTTATATCATTGCTGTCATTTTACTTATGTATAAACATTCATAATCAAATACTATGTTATTTATTTTGAGCAAATTGTTATCTGTTAGAGCAATTAAGAATAAGAAATTTTTATTTTCACTCAGTCCTTCTTTGTTCTTCCTTTCACATATATATGTGTATATGTGTGTGTGTATAGTTTATTGATTTCAGAGAGGAAGGGAGAGGGAGAGAGCAATAGAAACATCAATGATAAGAGAGAATAATTGATCAGCTGCCTCCTGCACACCCCACACTGGGAATCAGGCCCACAACCCTGGCATGTACCCTTGACTGGAATTGAACCTGGGACCCTTTAGTCCCACAGGCTGACACTCTATCCACTGAACCAAACCAGCCAGGGCTGTTCTTTCTTTCTTTATGTAGATCTGAGTTTCTCACTTAGATGTTCTTTGAAGAGAAGAAATACATAGCATTTCTTACAAGAAGGTCTACCAGCAACAAATTCAATTTGTTTGAGAGTCTCCATTTCTTCAGTTCTGAAGGGTGAGGATATCATTGCAGGGTACAAAGTTCTAGGTTGGTTTTTTTATTCCTTGACATTTCAAACATTGCACTCTACTGTCTTCTTGCTTACATGGTTTCTGAGAAGTAGGACATAATTCTTATCTTTGTTCCTCTATAAGTAAAGTGTTTTTTCCTTTAGCTTCTTTCAAAAATCTTTTTTTTTAGATTTTCTGTAACTTGAAAATAAGAAAAAAAACCATTTGGCATTTCTTTTGCTGAATGTTCTGGTTTGGTATTTTATATCAATTTGTGAACATTTTCAGTCATTATTCTTTCAAATATTTTTTTCCCTCTGGCATTCCCATCATGTGTATGTTGCACCTTGCCCTCAGTCATCAGGTATTCTGTTTCTGATTTCAGTCTTTGCTCGCTTTGCTTTTTGGGTTTTGGGGATTTTATTGATATATCCCTTAACTCAGAGATTCTTTCCCAGCCTTGTCCAGTCTACTAATAAGCATATCAAAGGCATTATTAATTTCCAGTAGTGGTTTTTTTCCTTTCCTGTCTCAAGCATCTTTTTCTGTTTTTGCCTTTTCTTAGGATTTCTACCTCTCATTACATTGTCCATCTGTTCTTACATGCTGTCCACTTATCCATTAGAGCCCTTAGCATATTAATCAGTTAAATTCCCAGTCTGATAATGCCAGCATTCCTGCCATGTCTGGTTCTGATATCTGCTTTGTCTCTTCAAAATGTGTTTCTTTGCCTTCTAGTATGCCTTTCACTTGAGAGCCATTCATGATGCTCTGTGTTAAAATCAAACAAAACTGCTGTGAAGAGGCCTTTAGTAATGTGGTGAGGTGGGTGGGCGGGGAGGGGTTCTGTAGTCCTGTGACCAGGCCTCAGTCTTTAGCGAGCCTGTGCCTCTGGACTGGACATCATGTGTTTCTGCTTGTTTTCCTCCTCCCCTTGGGTGGGACTGGGTGGCTAGAGTGGGCTGAAGTCCATATCCCCCCCCCCCCCCCCCCGCCAGGTCAGCTAGGCTTGGGTAAGATCCAGCAGGTTAAGGCCTAGTTAACTAGTTTCTCCTGAAGGCAGGCCTCGTTAAGCACATAATATGCTGGTGTATTTCAAAATGGTTTCTCGGCCCCTCCTCCTTCCCGAGCCAGAGGAGCTTTTCTGCGATATTGACTGTGGGAACCTGGTCAAACTTGTGGAGGTAAATCTTACAGTATTGTGGAGGGACCCTAGGACGGGGTCCCCCGGGGTGTAGCTCTCAGAGTTGTCAGCACTGAGCCTCCGGCACCTTGCCAATTGCACTGGTTTTCCCGGCACTGGCTCCCACAGCCGCTTCAGCTCCGGAGTCTCTGCTTTGGGAAGTTGTGACTTCCTGTATTTACCTGTCTCCCAATCTGGGGCAGGGGAGGAGGAGGGAGGAAAGGGGGGGAGCAGTGCTTTGTTCTGTGTCCTTTTTGTTGTTGTTGTTGTTGTTGTTGCTTTTCAACTTGTTAGGTCAGGACAGAGTGGCAAGTTAACAAGCTCCTTATGTGTAGAACCAGAAACTGGAAATCAAATATGCTTTTTTTTAAACCCAGCTTTCCGGGCTTATGTGTTTTGCTGGTCTGTTTCTCCTCCCCCATCACCTACATAAGGAAGAATTGTTTCCGAAGATATGTAGTGTAGCCTACAGTTCTTAGAACTTTCATTCCATAGGCACTGTCCAGTTGAACACACAGCCCTGGAAAGCATCGTGTCGCTTAGAATCTCTCCCTTTTCTCTTGAGTCTACTTGCCCTCTCTGTTTGTCATGAGGGCTCCCTGCAGGTTTGCCTTTCTCTGCCATGGCATCTACTTGTCTTCTGGAAGCGTATTTATTTGAGATAAGGTTGACAGCGTTGTATAAAGTATACGGCATGATTTCATACACACTGTGAGCTAATTACCACGATGAATTTACTACATCTGTCACCTTCTATGGTTGCCTTCTTTGGTGAGCACATCACGCTGAGAGAGCAGATCTTAAGCTCTGATTCATTAGCAACATTTCCCCTGCCAGGCCCCTCCTGCTTCTGAGGTTCATCCCTCCAGACGCTTTTCCTTGGCCTGCAGCACCTTTGGGCAGCATACACTTCTGTTTCTCCTCCACTTCCTGTGTTTAAGTGGCCCCAGAGATGCAGCACGTTCCTGGTATTTTCTCGACCACTGAGGACTATCAGCCTTCCTCCATGTGAATGCAGTGATGTGACTGAAGTGATGGGGACCCAGTGGAAAGGTGAGCCCAGGAATAAGCTTCTTGCCATCTTTCTCTTTTACCCTTGGATCTGTCTGAGGTCTATGGGGCAACTCCCCAGCTCTACCTTAGAACTGCTCTCGAAGCTGCTGCTCTAACAGGGCAGGGATAGCTGAGCAATGGGGCATGCGATGGGTGGAGTGAAGGACATCTGGGTTATTGGGGTCCTGAATGTACTGGCTGAGCGGAGGGGCTCCAGGAGCCCTGTCGGTCCGCTAGGGCATCTCACTAAGAGAAAATGTAAGTCATGTAGCTGTGCTGGTGTTGAGTCTGGCAGCGCACCCTTGGGACTCTCATAAGCTTGAGATCCCTGTGTCTCTGGGACACCTAAATTTCAGGTGAAAGTCTTCTAGCATCTAGAGAAAGGCAGACATATGGAAACTCCTGGATGTGGGGCTCTATAAGAAAGGTGTCACATATACTAGTATCTAATTGCAGGCATCTTCCAGCTCTAGGAGAAAGTTGAGCTTCAGGCTGGGGACTTTTGGGTGGGAAATGGGTTAGTTTCTTGGGCCTAGATAAACTGGACAGTCCTGGGGACATAAGATGTCACTCAGACCCCTTTGTCCCCTACAGAGGACAGCCATCACTTGGCTTTGCCTCAGGATAGGTATCTGCCCGGGTCTGACTGCTTTATGTGTCCTAATGTCTTAATCTTCCACCTTTGCCCCCTGGGGTAGATGCCCAGAGGTAAAATACTACTTCCTCTAGGCTCTGCATGGCTGAGACTCTTCTTATTCACGAGAGCTTCTAGCTTTCATCCTCTATTCTCTAACCTGAAAACGTTGAGATTCAATCTGGGCCTGGGCCTGTCCTTGTGCCACTGCTGAGCTCACAGGTACAGCCAACTTATGAGGTCACGAGTTATTCAGAAACTGCTGGTACTATTGGCCAGTGACCAGAGATCTGGGTGTGCCAACATGCACTTTTATAGACATCTCTGGTCTTTTGACAATTAACTTGGCCTTACGGTCCTAGGGTTAGTGGCAAGAGATCCCAGGAAGCAGCGTGAGGGTGCTTCCTGATATGTCTTCCTCTCTGGGTGAGCCAGGCAGCACAGCCCCTGGGCTCTCTGAGCATGACTCACATGGTCTCATGGGAAGGGGCTAGGCCTCTTGGACTGTGCTGGCAAGTCAGGGGTCAGGACTGAGGATGCTGAAGGACTGCCTCAGTTGGGGTAGCTGGTCTCCTGGGACCACCTTGGAAGGTGTGTATTTACCATCCACCAGGGGTGGGCTTTATCTTCATGGACATTGTCTGAAAGCTAAGGCAGGGAAGCGGGACCTCCTGGGAAGCAGGCAGCAGCACTGGGATCCTGGTGGAGATGGGAGTCTGAGTCAATTGGTAACGAGGGCAAATTGGATTCTGGCTCTCGCCCTTCAGGGTGCCTTTGCAGGAGAATTAGCAGGAGAAAGGCTGGTGACAGTCCCTTCTAGTCCCTATGCCCTTGGTTAAGGTGGTTCCATCATTTTTATTAGGTGGGCTTTCTTTGTTCTGGAATCTTACTCGGGGACTAATGGGGTGAACAGGCTTTGGTTAAGTTGACATGAGTGACAAGAGGAAACCAGTCTTTTAAGGGAGATTCTTTTTGTGGCCTATGTAACTGGAGAAAGCTAGAACGGCACAGGGATGTGTTCACAGAAAAGAACAGGTGTGGTTGCTAGAAGTATGCACGGTCAAGGTGTCCATACCTAGAATGATTGTTTAGACCAGTGATAGCGAACCTATGACATGCGTGTCAGAGGTGACACGCGAACTCATTATTTTGGTTGATTTTTTTTTGTTAAATGGCATTTAAATATATAAAATAAATATCAAAAATATAAGTCTTTGTTTTACTATGGTTGCAAATATCAAAAAATTTCTATATGTAACACGGCACCAGAGTTAAGTTAGGGTTTTTCAAAATGCTGATATGCTGAGCTCAAAAGGTTCGCCATCACTGGTTTAGACAGAAGAACCTGGTCAGATTACACAGCAAGGCAAGGGCTCCTGGAATCTTTATACAAGATTCCATTTCCCATCAGGGTTCTTCCGAAGTCCAGCGTTCTTCCAAGACACCATCCTCTACAGTTTTCTGAACCTCTGGTAGAGAGAGTTGAGTTAATCAATGTTCATGGCATATTAGCATCACTGGCCTATACAGGGAGCTTTCCATGTATTATCTTTCCTTATACCCATTCTTCTCTCCCTCTCTATCATGCACAGACAGCCAATCTAATGTGTATGGTATCTGAATGTGTCCTTGCATTATTGTAAGGTGTTTCATGTGCATATACTAACAAGTCCCACCCTTTCTTTTCCCCACTGGTCTTATCTGAAGCACTCACATGATGTGTATACCTGTCTGTTTATCTGTTATGTGATATGCGATGGCAGGTGGCCACCATACCTTCCCTTGCTGCTCTCCTGGGATGTACACTCAATTGCCTCCATCTGTCACCAAACACTGAAAAGAACATTCTTATATGTTTGCCCCTCTCTATCTGTAGGACAAACATTTGGGGGTTTACCCCCAGGAATAGAATTGCTTAATTGGACTAAATGATACCAGATTGTTTTTCCAGAATGTCTGCTCTGGTGCATATTCCCATGACAATGCATGAGTATTTCTGTATCCCTGCGTCCCTATCAATATTTCACATCATTCAACTTTCTAGCACTTACCAGCTTAATGGGCATGAAGGGATCACATAGTGTCATTTGCACTTCTGAGTTCGAACATTTTCTTATAGAGCACTTAGGGTATCCTTGACTTTGCCTTTTCTTTTGGGGTTCCCATCTGTCTTATTTTAAAGGAATTTCTCTTATTCAAAGATAATAGTCCCTCGTTGGTTTTATATTGCATTCCAATCTGTTCTCTGAGATAACTTTGTTCATAGTTATCTTCTATTGAACAAAATCTTAACTTTGATCTGACTCAAATATTTGACTTAAGGTTCGTGTTATTAGGGTCTTACAAAGTTGTTTCCTATCCCCAGGTCACGTAGTCTATATTTTCTTTATTAGGTCTCTCTTACAAAATAATTATGGCTAAAGAGCTTTTCTAAAAAGAATAGAAACATACAGTGGGATGGTAGTCAGTTATTTTTCTCTGGAGTAACATGGTTTTTCCCTACTATTTAGCCAAGTTTGTCCTTTACCACTGATGCATGGTAGCCTCTTTGTCATAGTTAGTTCCTCTGCATACTTGGCCTTGCTCCTCTGTCTGTCCTAGTGTAAGTGCCATACTACCTCTCGCTAGGGCACTCTACTGCTGGGGCGGGTCCCCCCCTTCTTCATCCTTCTTTGCAGTTGACTTAGCTATGTGTGGACATTATTCCTTATATAGATTTTAGCATAAATTTGAGTTCTTCAAATTAAACAAGGATTTGGGGATTATTTTGAATTTATGAAGTAATTTGGAGAGAACCAAAATCTTTTAATGCTTTCAAGAACATGGACTACTCATTTATTTAGACTATTTTTTCTTAAGTTAACTCCTAAGAACCTTATGGTTAAGGATATTCCATTTTCCTGACTGGCTAAATTATTAAATCCTAAACAGGTAAACTACTATTTGCCGGAAAAGCAAAAACAAAAGCACTGGTTTTTTTTTTTCTTTTGAGTACTAATACGGTAAAGCATTAGACTCCTCTGAATTTTAATTCTTTTTTCCCCAGGATAAAACCAGGTTTGTCATGTTGTAATTTTAAGTGCACCATTGGATTCAGTTAGCTAATTTTTCAGTCTTTTGCATCCACATTTGTAAGTGTTGGAACTTGTGGGATCATTTATGAGAACTTACTGTCAAGTCTTTGGCTTTAGTCAAATAAGATGTACCCCACTTCCAGATCCTTTCCAATAACGTTCAATTTAGTCACAAAACTAGCACATTATTACTATAGAAAGTAAACAAGCAAAAATGTCACTCTCTGATGGCCAGAGATCACTACTGCAATGGTCTAGAACTTCCAGATTTTTTCTACGTATGAAATGAGAACAAACTGCCTATACTATCTTACAACCAGTTTTTCTCAGCCATGGATTGATCTCTTCACATCAGTCAGAGTTCATTTACTTAATTCATATTTCAGACTTTTCCATTTGACTCTGAAATGTCCTCTATAGCCTGTCCAAACAGTTCTCCGTCCAGTACCATGCCTCGCCTGGCTATATCTAGTTTCAGTCTAGTACCATCCCTTTTGATAGTTTGTGCTATAAGGGAACAGGTTAAGTTGTTCTGCAGAGCGTCACACCTTCTAGATTGTTTTGGTTACTAACTTTTAGTGTTGTCTAGCTTGTCCCTCT
Organism: Myotis myotis; assembly: GCF_014108235.1. Taxonomy (NCBI): domain Eukaryota; kingdom Metazoa; phylum Chordata; class Mammalia; order Chiroptera; family Vespertilionidae; genus Myotis; species Myotis myotis. Next base: position 41,621,632 of record NW_023416319.1, on the reverse strand, counting down.
ATTCTTTATATCCCAGAACCTAGATTTTGCATCTAAATGCTTGATGTAGTCTAGCTAAAAATATTGAACTCGAATCTCTTATAGTGTTAATAAGACTCCATGTTGCACCCTATCAGAAGATATCCTCAGTGATAAGATTTCTACTGGATTAGAGTGACAATTATCTGGCCCTACAATCAATCATACACAGTCTGTATCTCATCTCTTGTCATTAGGAAGAAATTCAAAGTGTTGTCACTTTGGTGTTATATAAACATCCAGTGTCCTATCTCCATTTACGAATTACCTTCACATAGATAGACAGGCCTTGGCCTGGATCCGGGGTGCTGCACTTCGTAGCGGCAATGCTCACTCCCAGCAGCAGGTCTGATACAGCCGCAGAAGGAGCTGCATCTTGGCCCCCCTGGGTGTCCACCCTTTCACCATCCTTCCCGTTTCTCCTGGGTGAACAGTAGCTGTTTCATGTGGCGATTCCTCTGTTCCAACAATGAGTTTGCTCAGAGTTACTCTTCACTAGCAGGGGCCTGGTGGTGAGGACCTAGTTGATTTCTAGTCGCTTCTCTATTAAAGAACACTTCAGCTCTTTTTATGTTTATGTTCTCACTGAGGAGTCCCCAAGGGTGCTGTTCTGGGGGAAGTAGCCCCTCTGAGATAGACGGGAGCACTAGTGGACACCCTGTAACTGTGTGAACGTCCGTGTCGAGGCACTATCTCAGGCCGTGGACGTGGCAGTGAGTGGTGGGAAGGCCTCTGCCCTCCAGGCGAGGGAGGCTCTATGGTCATTGCAGGTTTCCTATGACAAGCATGCCACTGAGACGTGGGTCAGGCCAACTTCCGGAGGCAGGCTCCCACAATCCCTTTCAGACCCTCTGTAGCTCATGCTGGGCTGATGTCCCGAGTGCACCCATGGGGAGTCTGAGGCTGGTCCTCTTATCTTCAAGTTCTCCTGTTTAGAGCACCTTAAACCTGGGTGAGCAGCCAGCTACCTGATGGTGGGACCCCTTGGTTGGACTCCTATTACGGAGAGGAGTGGCTATTTGCTGTTACTAGAATTGATCCTTACTTGGATTTATACCTTTATGCCTTTCCCTTCCCAACAAGTATGTTAAAACTGTCTATGAATTTGAATATAGCATTCAGCTTTCACTGTCCCCTAACAGAGTTGCATCTGAGGAAGGAACTAACTTCTTAGTATAAATCAATAGACTGGAGCCCGCAGAATCCCCTTGTGTTAGCATGTACTCCGTCTCCCCGAATAGGCGGGCCATTGAGCGTGAAAGAGTCTATTGAAACTTCTATCATATTGTCACCTGGGATTCCTGCCTTGGGAGGTAGGAATTCTGTCACAGAGGGTGTGATATGTGTTCTAAACCAGAGACTAATATGATGGTGTCTCTCTCACAGCCAAGGCGGCTTGGATCCAGATACTGAATAATGCAAATGAACATGGTACCTCTTGCTGTAACATCAAAGAGTCCTACTCGTAAAACTTGACTCCCTCTCCCGGGTTTCCCCAGTTTAGAGGCCTGAGTAATTAAAGGAGAGAGTGAGCCTACCAGGGAATATAATTTTATCACTGAACTAGAAGTGGAGAGGCGCCTCTGGTCATTGCTCTGCCACTTGGAACAGGCCAATAAAGGGGGGTTGGCTGAGGTCATTGACAATGTTGAAGGAAACAAGTTCATCCTATGCAGGAGAGGCAGGGGAAGTACAGGTATGATCCAGGGAACCCCTGACAAAACCCTAATACTTGGACAGGTTAGTAGATCATAGCACCCATGCATTAGCAGCACTACCAAGGGTACAGTTATTTCAGTCATAAAAGTTTTCAATCATTGCACCATCTAAATAATCCAGTCGCTGAGATCTTAGATGAAAGGAAAGGGAACAATGGAGTTTCTTTTGGAAGATGAGTCACAAATAACCATGGCCTTGTAACTGTTATAATAAAAGGTCCTTAACAACGGTCTGCATTTGTCCTCCTTGCAATGACTAGTGTTGGCCTCTTTAATGTAAGGTGTGATGAAGACTGTTTGCACGTTCTAGTCCACATGTCACAGTATCATGAGTGGGTTGGAATAGAACTAAAAGGAGTGGGTATCACCTTCTATTGGATGGCAGCAGAATGTGGTTTACTTGGTTGTTCTTGGGGGGGCCAGGGATGGGTACCTACTAGTAAGAAATAATTGCATCACAATTTCTTGAAGTATAGGAAGAAGAGGATGTTGATGTTAGGTAGTAAAAGGAGTGTACTTCAGTGACTGCTTAAGGATGTCTTTCCTTTTGCTGTGGGCCTAAATCCTCCGTCTGTCTAGGGACCCCCCTCCAGATGTGTCAGTGTCTTCCTACCATAGAAATGAAAGCATCTTACACCTGCTTTCTCAGCTGACCTTACAGCTCATGCTTGGAGGTGGCAGCAGCGGCAGCTTGAAGCAGTTCTGTCTGTGACTTGGGGGCATGTTCTGGCTGAGCCTTGTTCCCTGGCCCTGAGTAATATGTGGGCTACAGATTATCTAATAAATTCCTTTTTCTGCTTCAATCAGCCTGTTCAGATAGATGTGGCCATTGTGCGGCCACATTTAAGATGCTCTGGATGCATGCTCTTTGGTCTTCATTAAGCCTCTGCCTCATTGTTTTGATGGGCCAGAGCAGCGGTCGCCAACCGGTGGTCCGCAGACCATTGGTGGCCCGTGAGGTCCGGAAGGTTGGCGACCGCTGGGCTGGAGGCCAGCCTGTCCCCTCAAGCCTGTGAGCCCTCTCACTCTTCCCTTAAATGCAGGCCCCTCTTTGTTTGCTCTCTAGCCTTGATACTTACATACGGGAACCATCAGGCAGGGATGGAGAACCCCTGGCTCTCGGGCTATAGAAGTCCTGAGAAATCATTTGGTCTGGCCCTGCGAAGGCCTTAGGGGTGAGTTAATTAAATATTTGACCACATATGGCAGGCTACTTTTTAAGTTGATAATTTTGTATGGCCTGCGAATGATGTTTAAATACCCAAATGGCCCTTGGCAGAAAAAAGGTTCCCCACCCATGATCTATAGGATCATGGTTAGACTTGCTCATGAGGCTTCCCATGTAGGGTAAGTCTCAGCTTTCTTTCCCATTCCAGTACCAGTCACCTTCAGAGTCCCCCGCACTGCTGAACTTGCACCACCGCCCTCAGCGCACTAACTGTCCTTCACTCTAAACCTGGAGAAAGCTCACCAGGAGCTACTGGAAGCTAATGGCCCTTTTGTCCCTGATCGTTCTGGGTCTCTAGGCTCCTGTGACCCATAAGGATTCCTGCCTGTGCCTTTTCTGAATGGCTTGGATCTTTTTTGTTGTTGTTAATCCTCACCTGAGGATATTTTTTTCCATTTATTTTTAGAGAGAGTGGAAGGGAGGGGGAGAGACTTAGAGGGAGAAACATCGATGTGAGAGAGGCCCATTGATTGGTTGCCTACCGCACTCACCCCGACCAGGGCCAGGGATTGAGCCTGCAACCAAAGTGTGTGCCCTTGACTGGAATTGAACCCCGGACCCTTCAGTCTGAAGGCCAATGCTCTAACCACTGAGCAACCGGCTAGGGCTGGATGGCTCGAATCTTGACTGCAAGATGCTGAGCCCTTTTCTAAGCCCAGAGGTGAGGAATGGTCTTGTCTAGCCCCACTCTTTGCCTGGAAGTTCCCCTTCTAAGTTTTCCCTCCCTCCCATGAGCACCAGGACCCCAGGAGCTGTGCCCTCCTCACTCTAGTGCAGGTCAGCTTATTCTCACAAACTTACTAAACACCCCCTCAGGTGGCCTGTGGATGGATTGAATCACTCCTGCTCTGGATGGCCTCCGTGCTAGTGGCGTTAAAAGAGCACTGATTGAAGGCAGTAGCTGGTGTGGACTGGGTGTGTCAGACTCGGAGTAAAGGCTAGGGACGATGTTGAATAAGACAGTCCTTTTCGTAGACCCAGAGGAGAGTCATGCCTCCATTCTCTCTCTGCCCTGCCGCTCATGCCTACCCTACCCCCAGCAGGAGCTTCCTGGTCTCAGGGCTTCCATTCCCATTGCCTCCCGTTCACTCTCCGTAGTTCCAGTGTACTTGTCCGAAGCACACCTGAGCGTGGTTCCCCCACTGAGCCCGGAATTCAGATACTCTGTTCAGTGAGGCCCTGATTACCTCCAGGAACTGCTGCTGCTTCCAGAAACCACTCCCATGCTTTCACCCCCTGTTGGACTGTTTCCTCCGCCTGGAATCCAAGGCAGCCCTGATGGCAGGGAGACAGGGCAGCAGTGCCTGGCATCTGCTGGGTGTGAAAAGTTTGGAAAGACCCTCGATCCCCTCCTTCAGGCTGAGGGAAATAGGCTGATTGGCAGATACGTTTCTCTCCCCTCTAGCCCCAGTCCTGGGAGAGCCTCTCCCCAAGCCACCAAGAGGCTCCCCAGCGTCTGCCATGCCCAGCGTGATGACTCCTGGGATGGGAGGAAGGAGATGCGGGGCTTGTCAGGGAGAGGAGACTGTGATGACTGCTAACACTTCTGTGCCGCGCCAGCACGGCCAAGGGTGAACCTGAGTGGGGGCCGTGAGGGATTGAGAAAAGACAGACAAGAGGAGAAAGCTGGGTCTCGGTGGGACGCTGCCCTCTCTGATGGAGAGAGAGTGACGCGGCCTGGAAGCTGTGTCTTTAGTTTATAGTGGATCCCACGAGGCAAAGTAAGGGCGTGGTCAAGATGTTTACAACGTTCTCGTGGGTTTCGATCCTACTCAACTACATGCACCTGAACTCTATCAAGCCCACATCACTCAGGCACGTGGGGCCACATGTTCGGACCATAGGTTCAAGCTTACAACTATAGCTGTTGGCTATAATTGTGCTGGGATGGCTTTGCCCTCCAAGCTGGGACTTGCACGTGGCCAGGAGAGGACTGTGCCCTCTCATTAGTCTGAGGCTTGAACTTGTCCAAACACTGTAGCCGCTCTCCACACATTTTTTTTTGGCACTTGGGTTGCTCCTAAGTACTTTCTGTGCATTCACTTATTCAGCCCTCACAATCACTCAATGCAAGGGACTCACTTTATAAGTGAGAAACTGAGGCCCAGAGAGGTTAAGCAATTTGCTTAGGTTTACATAGTCGGGAAGTGGTAGAGCCAAGATTTGATCTCAGATTTGACTTGGCAGAGGAAGAGCTGGGTTGGGTATAGAGACGGGGGCAGTCTAAGTCTTCTCCACCTGCCGGCTTGACATGGAGGAGATGCCAGGAAGAATTTGCAAGGTGAACAAAGGGGGAGGTGAGCCTGGCCAGGTGGGGAGAGGGGAACAGCCTCTCTGTGAGCCAAGCTCTACCTGAGTGGGGGCTGCGACCGCCGCAGAGGGTGGGGTTCTCCTGGGAGACCCTAGTACGGACCCCTCTCCACACAGCATGAGGGTTAAGACAAGTCTATTACGGTTTCCTTGTCACTCTGTCACCCATCTAATGGCTGTCGATAGTAGTTGAATGAGAATTGATGGGGAGATAGATTTAATTAACCCCGGTGTCAGCAGCTGCCGGGCCACTGGATTGTGTGTTAATAGAGCGGCTGCCGGCCCTCTCCCGGGCTTTGCTGGGCGCCCAAGGCCAGCATGAGCAATTGGGCCTGTCAGCAGAGGTGGCGGGGCAGAGGGGAGGTGGGAGCTCGGCCTGGGCTGGCCTCTCTTGCTCCAAGAGCAGACAGTCACCTTGCCAGCATATCCATGCCACCTGGCTCTGCGCTCTCCTCTGGGGCGCTGAGCAAGCCAGGCTGAGAGCCTAGAGCTCACCCCAGCTCCCAGCCTGAAGAAGGGACCCTGCTGGCCCAGCCTGAAGTCCAAGTCCCCCAGCCCTGGTTACTGGTGGCCCCCAGTTGGTGCCTGGCACTGAGTCTCCCAGCATAGTGTGTTTTCTTTATGGGTCATTGTGCCCACCCCCTTCATTTCCAGGCTCAGAGTATCACCCAGGCTCACAGCCTGCCTCTCAGGCACCAGCTTCCCATCTTACCCCTTCCTTTCATTTTGTTTCCTGCTGGCTGTTTCCCGGGCGCCCCAGGGGGTGGCCTCACCTCTCAGCCATGCAGTGGCGGGGAGCACAGGTCCTGCTGCCTCAGGGGCAAGGAGGCCTGCAGGGTGTTGTGCCGGAGGCCTCAGGAGACTGGTTGCCTCCTCTCAGCCACACACCTTCCTGTGTCAGCAGACCTCACCTTTCCATTCTGTAAAATGGGAGCTCAGACAGCAACTGGAACCAGTGGTCTGTCTCCTGCCACAAGTCCCACCAAGGGGGCACTAGGAGGAAGGATTGCACTTTGTCCTCTTCAGTGAATGCCCTGAGGACAGGGGCCTGGCTGCCTTCCCTGTGGCCTGTGCCTGGCACACAGCAAGCACTCCATAACTGTGTGTTGAGTGGACCGTGGTTGGTCTGCTCCCAAGACCTAACTTGGAGCCCGTGGACCCCTTAAAAAGGCTCAGACTGTGGACACAGCCCACGTGAGATCAGCTGCCTTAGCAAGGACAGTCTATGCCAGCTGTGGGCAAACTACGGCCCGCGGGCCGGATCCGGCCCGTTTGAAATGAATAAAACTATTGAAAAAAAAGACCGTACCCTTTTATGTAATGATGTTTACTTTGAATTTATATTAGTTCACACAAACACTCCATCCATGCTTTTGTTCCGGCCCTCCGGTCCAGTTTAAGAACCCATTGTGGCCCTCGAGTCAAAAAGTTTGCCCACCCCTGGTCTATGCTCAGCAGCCCCCAGCCATCCGCTCCTTGCTCTGCCCTGCACGGCTCTGTAACTCTGGGCAAGTCACTTTAGCACCTCGAGTTTCAGTCTCTGGGCACAAAAATCGTGTTTCTCTCACGGGGTGACACAGGACTCAATGACATGGCAAGCGGGCCAGGCCCAGGACAGATGCTTGGTCGGCATCAGCCTCCTGTCCTGGGCCTGCCACCCCCACATCACTCTCCGCAGCTCTGACAGGGAGGGAGGGGCTTCGGAGCCTGGAGTCCAGAGCCCACCAGGCTCGTCGTCCAAGGAGCCTGGACCACTCCTGAGGGCCGAGGATTGGCTCATCCTGGGTGTCACAGCAGCGGGCATGTGTGCACCGACTGAGGACAGACTATAAATATGGAGATTCTTTCTCTCACATCTCCTTGTCACTTCAGCCCTGGGCTGGGGCCCTGCTCTTTCGGCTGAGAGAGGCAGACCCGTGGTTCCCACTGGCCACCTGCTTCCCAGAGTGACGCGGCGCCTAGGAGGACCTGGGACAGGTGTGAGGGCACCGGCCATGCGGCCCGCCAGCCACCCAACACCCGTCTGGCAGTCTCCATCCCTGATTCACACCTCCGCTGCCTTTCATTTTCAGCTCTGATTGGTTTTCTTGTTTTAACACATACCCAGGCCCTGTCTTTGACCCCGGTGATGGATTCAGCCGTTCCCTGGGACTCCAGCTGCCAAGCTTGTCAGGAGCTGCTGGGGGTGGGGGAGGAGAGCCGATGCCACCCTCCTGTTCCAGGCTCCGTGTGGGTGGGGGCACCCTCCCCAGAGCCAGGAGGCAGCTCATGTCAACAGGATGGGGGTGGGGACAGCCAGGCCCTGTCATGGGAAATGGATTTTCTCTCTGGGCCTTCAGTTTCCCGTCGGCACCAGTGCTTGTGGTCTCGGACTGCTCATCTCGAAGACATGAAAAGTCCGAGTTCCTGGATAAATGGGGCATCGATTTTCCGTCGTGCCCCTGGATGTGCCTGCTCCCAGTGCCGTCTGCTGCTGGCTGGACCGCCAGAGAATGGGCCAAGAACTGGGCCAAATGGCCCTTGCCCACTGGACCTGGAGGCAGAGCGGGGCAGGGGAAGGGCTGTGGGATGACCGGAGGCTTCTCCCACTGGACGATTGAAGGGAGACAGGCATGTGCCATGCGAGTTGAATCCTCCCAGACCTGCAGGCCTCAGGACCCAAATGGAGTCCCCACCCAGCTCTCATCACAGAACGTGACAGACGACAAGTTGAGGGTGACACTACCCAGCCAAGGGATGGGGGTGTTCCAGACTACCAGGTGTTTGGGAATACCTGGACATTTGGCCGAATTTTCACTATTTAGACAGGAGTCTGTGATCCCTGTCACTGTGAGCCTGAGACAAGGAGGCTGGTAAGACCGTCCTCTCTCCTCCCCACCCTCCTGCTTCATTGTGGTTGATTTGTTTTTTCTTAAAAGTTGTAAAGTTTACAACAAATAAATTGTCACAGATGAAACTGCAATGACAAAGGGAGCGGTTGATGTAATACCACATTCACACACACACGCTCACACTCACACACATCAGTTATATATTTGTTATGGACTGAATGTTTGTGTCCCCTACCCTAAATCCATATATTGAAACCCTGCCCCCCAATGTGACTGTATTTGAAATTGGGGCCTCTAAGGAAGTAATTAAGGTTAAATGAGGCCATAAGGGTGGGGTCCTTATCCTATAGGATTAGTGTTCCTGTAAGAAGAACCTCCCCCGCGGCGCCCCCCCCCCCCCCCCACACACACACAGTGCGGAAAAGCCATAGTGAGGATGTATTGAGGAGGTGGCCATCTGCAAGCCAGGAAGAGAGTTCTCATCAGAAACCAAACTGGCCAGAATCTTAATATCGTAGACTTCCCAGCCTCAGGAACAGTGAAAATTTTAATTGTTATTGAAGCCCCCCAGTTTTTGGTTTTGTTGTGGCAATTTTATCTGACTAAGAAAGTATGTGTGTGTGTGTGTGTGTGTGTGTGTGTGTGTGTGTGTGTAACTAACAGGGTCACATTATCCTGTAACTTACTTCGATGTAGGCAATAGTAAACTTGTAGGCATTCATATGTTCTGATATCTGTCTTACAGTGTCAAGAAACCCACATACAGATAATGACACCCACACCCTTGGCTATGGGCAGCGTCTTCCACCACCCAGGGACACACGCTATACTTTCTCTCCCTCATTTGTATATTAGTCCCCTCTCCCCTCACTCCATGGGTCAGGCTCTACAAATGTAAGAACAACCCCTCAGGGGGGATTCACGAGCCCAGGTTCTCCTACCTGCTGCCATTGGCAGTTTGGCACCGAGCCAGATGCTGCCCACTCTAGCCTCAGTTTCCCCATGTGTGAGAACCATCTGACAGGCTGCAATTCAACACTTACAGGTGGATCCCTGGGAGGGGGTCCTTGTGAGGGTGCTTCCCACAGGTGAGCTGGGCCTGGCTTGGATCTCAGGGACAAGGGCCTGGCGATGAAAGCTGCTGACGGTGAATGAGGAGGAGGCAGCTGCACCCTTGTCTCACGTCGGTATGGAAGACACTGACCTCCTCCCCTACAGGATTTGGCAGCTGCCCGGGGCAGCCTTTGTCCAATACCCACTCCTGTGAGTGAGGCTGGGGCTGGACAGGGCCCTGGGACAGAGGAACGAGTTTGAAGAACCGTCTTCTGGCCAATGCTGCTCCTGGCGGGGGGGTTCTGGAAAGCCCCTCTGAGCCTCATTTAAGTCATCCTTCAAGTTGGAAAGTGGATAATGTATAACACACGGGGTGGTTATAAAAATGCTTTGCAAACTGCAAAGGGCATTTGGACGGTTTATTCTTTCAGAACCCCAGGCAGCAGAGGCACGGTCTCGCCTGGGATCTAGTTGACTCTCTTCCTCCCTGCTGCGGGGCCTCCAGCAGAACCCGTGATGATCACCACAATCCCGTGTCCTGCGCCCTCATGAGGGCTGGCTAGGGAGCTCAGGCCCGGGGATGCCAGCGAGCCGTCAGACAGGCCCGGCTTCCTCGGGCCTTGATGTCTGACCAGAGAGGGCAGCTATGCATCCCGAGTTGACAAGGAACTGAGAAGTATGAGCTGTGCTGTTCTGATTGCCCAGTTTTCAGAAACTCAAGGAAAGGGAAAGGCAGGGAGGCCAAGAAGGCTTCCTGGAGGAGGAGGCACTGAGCTGGGGCTGAGGGACAGGTAACACTTAGACACAAGGCTACAAAGCAGAGCTGGCACTCCAGGGAGGAGTGGGGGAAGCAGCACGGCCCAGGCAGCCTGGAGGTGGGAATGCCTATGGCTTTCTGAGCTGAGCAGAGAGGGCTTTGCCATTTAGTCCTGGGACTGTAGGATGCCTTGAGCTTGGAGGGTTGAACCACAGACTCCTTGGCTGCCCCCTACCTGCTGCCATTCCTCTATCCCTCATACAAAGGGGCCATCCCCTGTCCCTAGGCCCAGCCCCTCAATCCCCATTTTCCAAAAAAAGGCATTCTTCTTCTTGCCCAGCCCCTCCTGGAGCACGTGTATAGATCCTGTCAGAAACCCGCCATCCAACTCAATAGAAATGGCTACCAGCAATGACAAGGAACAGCAAATGGTGTCATTTAGAAAGATGAAGGCACTGCCTGGAGGGGCAGCTGAAAGCATTGACCCAGGCCTCCGGGCCGAGGGGCAGGACTCAAGGAAGCAGGCTGTTCTCAGAAAGCCTAGCTGCCCTGGCTGATTGTTCACTTCGACAGAAATGAAAAATTATTTTTTAACAAACCTTCTTGCCTAACTGAAATCTGTCCTGTGGCACTGGAAGGCCATCCCAGTCATCCTGGCCTTGGAACAAATTGGGGTGGGCACCGGCTTTGGGGTGTTCCCTGGAGACTCCCTTGACAGTGGGGTCATCATCGCTCCCCTGAGCTTGGAGCTGTCAGGACAGAAGAGTTTTGATCTCCTAGGCCCCAAATCCTGATCACAAATGAGGTGGAAGCCCAGACTCTGGAATCTTCTGTGGCCCGCGCCATGCTGGGACATGGGAGTTCGGGGGAGGGGGGGGACCCCAGCGCACCACCCCCAGGCTTCCGCCCGGCTCTCCACGGCCAGCTCACTCGTCCTGGGTAAGTGACATAGCCTCTCAATGCTGCCTCAGTCTCCCCTCGGGCCAGAAGGGCTGCTACCGCTACCACCTCTTGGGGGTTCTGGAGGCAGGAACAAGGTACTGCCTGCAATGCACGGAGCCTGGCAGGTAACAGGCACTTCATACGTGCAAACCATTTGTTATTGGATTCTGGACTTGCAGACGTTTATAAAATGCTAGGATATGAGATGCTGGATGCAGGAGGAATTTGAAAGACCATCTTCGTTTTGTACAGAGAAAGCTGTGGTTCTGAAAGCCTGAGGCAAACAATCCTCAATCGTCTCCCCCCAGCAGACAGACAGGTGGGGTAGGGCTTTAGGAAGTGGCTTCAGAGCTGGGAGCAGGCCTGGGGCTGATGGGAGAGCGGCTGGAGGGAATGCGGGAGGAAGGGAAGGAAGCAGGAAGCAGATGCCAGCGGAGGGCGGCGGGAGGGGTAGCTGCGGTGCCTCTAGGCTGAAAGGGCACTCTGAGCTGCTGAGTGTGTGGCAGGAAGTGACTGTGCGACAGGAAGTGGCCGGAGGTGGTGTGTATTGGGCATATTAAATGTGATGACAAAAGCCGGCTGGGCCAGCGGGACCTTCCTGGCGGACACCCTCAAACATGCTTGTAAGGGCGGTGGGTGCCCGGAGCCAGGGCTGGCAAGGTGGGCTGCATGGTGGTTATGCCCGGAGGCCTGGGGTATGCGGTTCCTCTGACCAGCTGATTCCGAAGATTGTGACCTATCCTGGACACTTGCTCGGTCTGTGGTCTGGGGCATGTCACATTATGTGAGTGGCCATGTTTTTTTGAGAAGTCAGCTCCTCTCCCAGCCAGCACCCCCCAACCACCCCCCCCCTCAAATCCAGGCCCCGCTCTGCCTAAGGGGTTCAGAAGGTCTCTGGAAATGAGGCCAGGCACCAGGTGCTGGGACCTCTTCTGTGTGACTAGGCTGCTACCAGCACCTGAAGTGTCTTTGGAACTCCCAAGACGGGGGCGGGGTGGGGGGTGGGGGGCAAAGGGCAGGGGGTAATGTGTCTAAGACGCACAATGGAGGATCCAGGATTTCTACATAGGGGTTTAGGGGCAGCAAGCTGGCAGGGAGGGGAGCTAGGGCTTGTTTTAAAGCTGCTTTTGCATTTGAAGGTGACCTTGAACTTTCATGGAATCCAAAGCTACACAGCAAAGGGATCTCTGTGAGCCTACACCTGGGCCAGGAGGTGGCCAGATGGCTCCCAGCCTGGGCATGGATCTCTGACTCCTGCGCAATCTGCTGTTTAGGACATTTTTCTCGGCGAGCCCGTTTTCCTCCTTGTAATTGTACCAGCTGGAGCTCACTCAGCCAGCTGCAGCCAAAAGGCACCCACCTGCTCTCTATTCTCAGGACGGCCCTGCCACAGTTAGCGTCAGCGGCAGGACCCCTCAGGCCTTGTCCAGGTGAGTGTCCTTCTCTTGGAACCGTTCCTCATGATGAGGGCAGCAGGGAGCTAAGTGGACTGGTCCCTGGAGAGTCCTAAGGCTTTTCCTCTGCAGCCAGGCACATCTGGAATCGGCCTGTCTTTTTACACATAAATTACTGCTTTTAACTCATATCTCTCCCAGGTCTGCTTATCATACCCACCACCCACCCCTGCAAAGTGCAGGATTTTACACTCTTAACCCTGTTCCAAGCTGTCGAAACATTTCTGTATCTTGATTCCAGCATCCCATTGTATTAGCTTTCTCTCCCAGCCGGTGTCCTCTGTAAATCTGATTAGCGACCTTCTGTGCCTTTCTCCATGCCACTGATAAGAGCATTAAACAAGACATGGTCAAGTTTAGAGGAAGGCCTGTAGCCTCTGAAGAGCCCTCGCACTTGATACCGATTCACTAATTAGTCTCTTTGGACATCGTTGTTCCGCCAGCTATGGATCTGGCTAACCTCCTGTCCAAGGAAAGGCTTGGGAGACTCTATCAAATGCCCCCCTGCAGCCCAGCAGGTCCAGGTCCACAGCAGCCTCTGATTCATCTGCACAGGACCCTCGCAAAGGCGGGGGCTGCGTGGGTTTGGCATGGCCACCTCCTGGTGACTCCATGCGAGCCCCTGATGCCCACAGGCCCTTGGATAATTGTTCCCAAACTACCCGCTGTGTGATTATTCGCTCTACAGTTTTTCTCAGAACGAGCAAAAATTAATTTGTCTGCATTTCTGGAATCTATCTTTCTCTTCTTTGGAAAACTGGGGTGTGTATTGACCTCCTTGGGCCCCTCTCATGTTGTTCATGATTTTTCAAGATTTGCTGTTTCAGGTTCTGCGTGCATACTGGCTAGCTCTTCAAGAAGCTTCAAAGATCACTTGTTCACACCAGAAGGCAAACTTGTTTACCGCAGAAAACCAAACTGCTCCAAAACCATAAAGGACAAAATTCCCGTGTCTGGCTTTATAAACATTTAAAAACATACCTATGCAAATAAATAAATATCCCTCCAAAATAAAAGCTGATTACAAACATGCTTGTCTCAGTTATGACACAAGATTAATTTTTTTCATGCAAGTAGGTCTTAAAGATCAATAAGAAAAAGGATAGAAAAATGAGTAGAGGATATGAATAGGCAATTTATAGAAACAAGAAATACAAAAGGCCAAGAAGCATGTGAATCCATTATGATTAAGGTCAAACAATGAGATTAAATCTGAAAAAACCGAATGCTGGCCAGGATCTGGAGAAACGGGCACTTGCATATATTTAGTGTAAATTGCTGCGGTAATTGAGGGGTAGTTTAGCAATATTTATGAAAAATTTAAATGCACATGTCTCATGTGTCTTTTCCTTTAGGGATTTGATCACCTAATTCAAACATATATGTACTAGAATAGTTATTGCAAGATTGTAAAAGCACTAGAATCAAACTAAAGATTTGTCACTAGGTGGCTGGTCACACTGACACACATAGAAATTGAGCTACTCTTCAGCCATTAGAAAAAATGAGAAAGACCTACCTGGGTTGATATGGAAAGAGCTCTGACATATTAAGTCTAATAAAAATGCAGACCTGTCTGGCAATATGCTCCTATTTGTGTTTTTAAAATTTGTAATTTTAAATGGGGTTAAAATAAATTTGTAAAATAAAAATATCTTGAAGGCTGTGTGAGAAACTAGAAGTACATCTGCAGTGTAGAACAGGTGTGGAGAGGAGTTTTGACCTTTTATTAGAACTTTGTCTATAGTTTAAATTTCTTTGCCAAATACATGCCCTTGTTTTATAATTTTATTTTATTGATTTTAAATATATTTTATTCATTTTTTACAGAGAGGAAGGGAGAGGGATAGAGAGTTAGAAACATCAATGAGAGAGAAACATCAATCAGCTGCCTCCTGCACACCCCCTACTGGGGATGTGCCCGCAACCCAGGTACATGCCCTTGACCGGAATCGAACCTGGGACCCTTCAGTCCACAGGCCGGCGCTCTCTCCATTGAGCCAAACCGGTTAGGGCTGTTTTATAATTTTTAAAATGTGCTGGCCCTGGCTGGAGGGCTCAGTTGGTTGGAGCATCATCCCATTCACCGAAAAGGTTGCAGGTTTGATTCCCACTCAGGACTCATCCCAAGGTTGCAGGTTCGATCCCCGTCTGGTTGGGGTGTTCACAGAAGCAGCAGGTGTAGGGCGTGGTGTAGGAATGTGGAGGGGCGTGTGGAGTCCCATCCCCCACTGCCATCGAAGGCAGCTGGTAGATGTTTCTCTCTCACATTGATGTGTCTTTCTCAATCTCTCCCTTCCTCTCTCTCTAAAAATCAATAAGCATATCCTGGGTGAGGATTAAATGCACTGTCACATGTGTGGCCCTGCCCCTTGTCCCCACCATTCAGGCGTCCATCAAGAGCCTCCGCAGGCTCCTGCCCCTTCTCCGTCAGGGAGAAGGCCCCAGGCAGGACGCCAGGCTCCTTTCTCTGTCCGGGTTTAAACTTCCAGTGACTCTAGGCTCGCAGGGGGTTAGAAGTGCTATTGTTCTCTGGCCGGTTCAATCAATGTGTCTCTCTCACATCAAAGTTTCTCTTTCTCTGTCTCTCCCCCTCCATTCCACTCTCTCTAAAAATCAATGGGAAAATGTCCTCAGGTGAGGATGAATAAAAACAAATAAATAAAAGTCCCATTGTTGCCTTTAATTTTTTTATTGTTTTGATGGAGTTCCCCACCCTTCCGTCCCCAGTCCTCTCAAGTTATCCTCATTTCAGGCACTATCCTAAACTACAGGTTCGCGTCAAACGTTCGTTTCCTGGCGTTGCCTGCGTCTCTCCTTCCATCTCCGCCTGGCTCTCTGGTCAACCTGAACCGACACTTGAAAAGCCTCTTCTTTTCTTCCCTGAAATCAACTGTTTTCCTGGGTCAGATCAGGGCATGGGATGTTTTCATCTCTGCCCTCCTGAAGTCCAGAATACCTTAAATATATTTACTCATCACAGACCACTGGGTGCCAGGGTGCTAGGGAGCCACAGCGGGAATGAGACAGGAAGCCAGCCCTCAAAGGACTCGGCCAGGAGCAGAGTGTACCCTGAAGAAGCTAATGTAGATTATTAAAAACTTCATTGTGTCCAAAGTCATGCCCCACACACCCTTGGCTTTTCCTACAGACACTGGAGTCTCTTAGGAGGTAGAGGGGCAAGGAAAATGGATGATCTGGCTCAGGCCCACTCACTCCTCATCTGATTTTAAGGCTGTGAGATAGCAGTAGGAAGGAAAGGGTGTTCTAATTCTGGTTCTGTGACAACCTTGGGCACAAAGGGAGGGTAATTGGTAGGGATATGATTGCTCCTTTTCAGTTGGGGGTTAGAAAACAGAGTCATTAAAAGGTCTCTAAGCATGTAGGAAGTGTGTGTGTGTGTGTGTGTGTGTGTGTCCATGTGGGGAAGCTGAGAGTGAGAGGAAAAATGTATGTGCTCTCAGAAGCAGCAGGTGTAGGGCGTGGTGTAGGAATGTGGAGGGGAGGTCGGGGTCCCTTCCCCCACTGGCATCAGAATTGCAGTAACTTCAGATTAAGTGCTGCTGACCCCAGGAGACAAGCAGCTCTGTTTCCAAGGGAACCACATGGCTCAATCAAGGCCCCAGAAAGGGCGGGTGAGCCAGGATGGAGCAGCCCTTCCACACGCCACAGCAGCAACCCGCGCAGTGGAACCCTCAGCTCTGCTCCAGCCTTCGGAGGGACCCGGGGTGGGTCACCTAACACGTCCTGGCTGAGCTTTCACTGGCAGGGATGCTAGGAGAAGCTGGAGTCCCTTAGCAGGCCCCTGGTCCGAGGAGGGGGAGCAGGGGGGTAGGAAACTTGGCTATCCCCCCCTTTAGGTTTCTGAATGGCCTTGGGATAGTCCCTTCGCCTCTCTGGGCATGGTGTCCCCATTTGCACAATGAAAGCATTGGACAAAGAGGCTCCAAGGATCCTGCCAAATCTATGACTTTCTCCTGAGACCACTGTCCTCTCCTGTCACATCCAGACCCCCTGGCCCAACTTGGGAGTGGAATGGAGGACCCAGAGAAGCCATCCTCCCTGCCAGTCTGCCCTTACCAAATAGCACCAGCTGTGCCATCTCTATAGCAACCGATGCCTCCCCATCTTTAGGGAGTGAGTGGGGAGTCCAAGAGGCCAACGTTTTTCTCAGCAGCTTCCTACAGGAGCAGAGAAGGATGTTGAAACGTTAGGAGGGGCTTTGAGTTGAGGAGATGGTAAAAGGGCCACCCAGCCCTGATCCCTTCAGTGAGGCCACTGGAAGGTCAAGAGCAGAGGCTAGCCCCTGTCCAGGGCAGCCTGGCCCCCGGGTCTGTCCAACCTCCACAGAACCCAGCAGCAGGCAGCCCAGACTCGATGATCAGATTGGAAAGACACGGCCGTACCACAGAGTGGAAAGGACCTGTGGAGCTGGTGGCCGGTTTCACTTTTCAGCTCTTCCGCTCGCCAGCGGTGTGACTTGGGGCAGGTCACTGACCTCCCGGAGCCCCAGCCTCCTCTTCGGTAAAATGAAGGGAAGTACCCATTGCACAGAGCTGTTGAGAGGATTAGATGGGACAGATAAGTGAACACCTGGGGCACAGTAAGAGCTCACCAAGGGCAGATACTTTCTAGGAGTAAGAATTTTTATAGAGCATCCAGTCAGCGGTCCCAGCCCTGGCTGCACATCAGAACCACGGAGGGAGCTTTTGGAAATGCCTAGGTCTGCCCCGAGGACATCCTGGGATGACATCCATGCTTCCATATTTAAATTGTTCCCCCAGAGGCTTCAGTTCCCAGCTATGAGGGAGTAATAAAAACAGAATTTACCTTTCCAGCTTAAGCAACTGGAAATCTGGACAAAACACAGGACAGGATGGTTTTTATTCATTGAACAACAGGCAGGACTAGAGAAAGGAAACAAAGGGGAGCCCTACAACTTTATCAATTACCACCCTGAGCTGGGGAAACAGACTGCAGCTCAGTGAGACCAAGGCGGCTGGAATGTGTGGGGCAGAGAACTGGAGAGGTGAGGGCTGCAAAGAGAGAAGGAGCATGAGAGCATTGCGGGGGGGGGGGGGGGGCAGTCCTCGTAGCTATTTGACTGAATACTCGTCTGAGCGTGTGTGAACGAAACCACCAGGAACAGCACTGCTAGAAAGCAATAGAGCAAACAATTTCCAGAGCTCAAACAGGGCTGCGAATTGTCCTTGTTCACCCCAGTCAGCGTGGCAAACCCTGGTCATACAGAAGACATTAGCCAGGGTGCCCAGAAAGGCATGATCTCCTTAGTGGGGCTAAATTAGCCCTCGAATAAAGGTGCTCTAGAATCACCCTGAAAAAGATAAAATAACAGGACTCGAAAAGGTCCAACTATTTTCAAGTAACTTACTTCTGTCCTAGAGCAAAACTCAAGAATATTTATGGGGATACATAAATATCCAGCAATCAAAAAGGTGCAATTCATAATGTCTGGCATCCAACCAAAACTGACCATGTGTATTTTCTATTGCCGCCGTAACAAGTTACCACAAGCGTAGTAGCTTCAAACAGCACCCATTTGTTATCTTACAGTTTTGTTGGGTTCGACGTGCAGACATGGCGGAGCTCAGCGGGGTGCTCTGCTTACGGTCTCCCAAGGTGGAAACCAAGGTGTCATTTTGCTTAGTGCTGCGTTTGGGGTTGTCTTCCCAGCTTAACCTCAGTTCCTGTGGTTGTAGGACTGAGGTCCCCATTTCCATGTTGGCTGTCATCTAGGGGCTGCCTTCAGCTCCTTGAGGCTTTTCACATCCCTCTGTCTTCAAACCAGCAATGATGCATCGAGTTCTTCTCATGCTCTGAATCTCCCTGACTTCCTCTTCTACCTCTGCTTTTAAGGACTCGTGATTACGTTGGGCTCACCCAGATAACCCAGTATAATCTCCCTATTTTAAAGTCAAGTGATTAGTAAAGTTAATTACAGCTGTAAAGTACCTTTTTTCTTGTAAGTTAATATATCCACAGCTCCCTGGATTAGAGCATAGAGCAGCAGTTGTCAACCTGTGGGTTGCGACCCCTTTGGGGGTCGAATGACCCTTTCACAGGGGTCGCCTAAGACCATCGGAAAACACATATATAATTACATATTGTTTTTGCAATTAATCACTATGCTTTAATTATGTTCAATTTGTAACAATGAAATTGGGGGTCACCACAACATGAAGAACTGTATTAAAGGGTTGCGGCATTAGGAAGGTTGAGAACCACTGGCATAGAGTCTTCTTGTGAGTCATAATTCTCCCAGTTATGCAAAAAAAGAAGTAAAATATAACCCATTTCAGGTGAAAAATAAAAAATTAGAAATAGACCAGAAATGAAAGAGATGCTCAAATTGTTCAAGAATGAAATAATACCAGGTAGCAATTTGGATGTAGACATAGAGGAATGAAGAGTGATGGAAGGGGTCCTCTGGGGAATTAACCTCATATCTGCCTTTTCTTGGCATCTCCCCAGGGGCTGATCGAGCACCACTGCACCCCGCTGTCCCAGTCCAGTCACAAAAATGCTGAGCTTCTTCCTTAGAACGCCGGGGCGTTGATCAGTGCATAAACATGTGAGAAAGAACGACTCAGAAGCTCAGGGAGCTGCCACACACATTGCTGCAGCTGGAGATTCTAAGTCCGCCATCACGTGTCCGGTGTCCCTTTTGGATGGCGCTTGCCCGTACGTAGGCCTTGCTGACCTGCAAGTTCTATATGAGATCACTTTCTTCATTTGAGCTTCCTACTTGATAACTTCCTGGGGGAAGAGGTAATGAGGGTTAGTGTGGGTCAGGCACTGTAACAGGGAAACTTAGGAACCTAGCATGTTAGTATTTCTCTGGAATTAGTGCTGTTACCTAAACATTAAATGATAGGGCAGTTATTGGGGGGAGGGGGTGTTCTTTATGATGGCAGTACATCGTGTACACCAGTGGATTTCTCACAATACTTGCCAAGCAATTATTAAAGCAATGAGAATCTTGGGAACCAGAATGATGCTTACATGTATACTGTAAGACTTTTCTTTATCTACTAAAGAGGCCCAGTGCAGGAAATTTGTGCACTTGGGAGGGGGTCCCTCAACCTGGCCTGCACCCTCACACAGTTCTGGAGCCCTCAGGGGATGTCCGACTGATGGCTTAGGCCCACTTCCCTCAATTGGACATCCTTAGCACTGCCACAGAGGGGGGAGAGGCTCCCACCACCAACGCTGCACTCACTAGCTGTGAGCCTGGCTTCTGGCTGAGCAGCGCTCCCACTGTGGGAGCACACTGACCACCAGGGGGCAGCTCCTGCATTGAGCATCTGCCCCTGGTGGTCAGTGGACATCATAGCGACCGGTCGTTCCACCATTCGGTCTATTTGCATATTAGCCTTTTATTATCTAGGACTAGAGGCCCAATGCACAAAATTCATGCAAGGGGCTCGGCCCCCACCATCGCAGCCCCAGCTTTATCCGGAAGGTTATCCAGAGAGACATCCGGAAGGACATTTGGTCTAATTAGCATATTACACTTTTATTATTATAGGTACTTGTCTGCAGTTTTCACAACATTCCTCACTGTCCTCAAAACAAATACTTCCTCCACAGTTTGGTATGCTTGTAGAAATGTTACTGAAGTGAAGTGAGAAAAGGGACTTTCTTTATATCTCTCAGCTTTAACTGCCTATCTCTTTGCTCCTGAATTCTTTCCCAGGGGAGGTTTTTCATACACTGGGATCTTTATTTCAAGACAGGGTATTATAATCATATTCAAATTTGGGGTAGATTTTTTACAGTTATGAATAATCCTAACTCACAGTGTGAAACAGTCCAATAAATGTGAAAGGGGTTAACTTATTCCTTACAGGCATTTTTATTTAACTAATGCCAAATTCTTGCTCATGTCTTTGTTCTGCATAAAAGATTTACATAACTAAGCTGTGTGAGTTGATGTGAGCATCATTGGATGTTCCACAATGTCTTTTCTCCCCACAAACTCTTCGTAGGACACACTACTTTACCCAAAGTGCAATCTAAAAAAAGGCTTTTTGTGAGAGGTGATGGCCTCGTTGCTGCAACAATACATTAGTTGAACAAGCTCGGGAAGTCCATAAACTCACAGAATGAAAGATTAAGGAATTGGGTAGTTTGTTTAAATGAATATTGTGATTATTGAATAATTTAAAATGTACTAAGTATATACCTTATATATTTTTAAAATAATAAATGTGAAATTAAAAGACAGGATTTCTTAAAATGTGATTTGAAGTCATTATTACAAGTATTATATTTTTACACTAGACTGGACATTTTGAGGATTTTTATAAATATACTAGAGGCCCAATGCACAAAATTCATGCAAGAGTATGCCTTCCTTCCCCCAGCTGCCTGCACTGACTTTCCTCTGGCACCCGGGACCTGGGCTTCCCTCCGGCTACCAGCAGGCATCTGGGACCCGAGCTTCCCTCGCAGCCCAGCTTCATCTGGAAGGTCATCCGGAAGGACGTCCAGTCTAATTAGCATATTACGCTTTTATTATTATAGATATATATTTTACTGATTTCAGAGAAGAAGGTAGAGGGAGAGAGAGATAGAAACATCAATGATGAGAGAGTATCATCAACTGGCTGCCTACTGGGGATTGAGCCTGCAGCCCGGACATGTGCCTTGACTGGGAATCCAACCATGACCAACTGGTTCTTAGGTTGACTGTCAACCACTGAGCCACACTGGCCGGGCGAGGGTTTTCAATTCTAGAAGGCTCTAAGGCATTTACATTTTCTTCTTGTAAGGGCTTCTTTTTTTTTTTAAATACAATGTTTTAATCTTTTTTATATATATATATATTTTATTGATTTTTTACAGAGAGGAAGGGAGAGAGATAGAGAGTTAGAAACATCGATGAGAGAGAAACATCGATCAGCTGCCTCCTGCACATCTCCTACTGGGGATGTGCCCGCAACCCAGGTACATGCCCTTGGCCGGAATCGAACCTGGGACCTCTCAGTCCGCAGGCCGACGCTCTATCCATTGAGCCAAACCGGTTTCGGCTGTAAGGGCTTCTTGAGGGTTTGTTGGGCATTCTAATATGTGATACTTTGTGAGCATAGTTTTCTTTTTTAAAAAAAATATATTTTATTCATTTTTTACAGAGAGGAAAGGAGAGGGATTGAGAGTTAGAAACATCGATGAGAGAGAAACATTGATCATCTGCCTCCTGCACACCCCCTACTGGGGATGTGCCCACAACCAAGGTACATGCCCTTGACCGGAATCGAACCTGGGACCCTTCAGTCCACAGGCCGATGCTCTATCCACTGAGCCAAACTGGTTAGGGCTGTGAGCATAGTTTTCATATTCATTTCGTACTTAGTAAGTATCTTAAAATTTTTTATGTACTATTCTATTAAAATATCATTAGATATGTGCTGAAAAAGTGGTGGAAATGTAGAAATGTGAGGAAATTTAAAATGTTTTTAAAATAATTTTTGATTTCTTTAAAATATAATTGACAAAGTACTTTACAGCTTTATTGAAATATAATTGACATACCCTACAGGTATTTAAAATGTTTGATAAACCAGTTTTGATGCATGTATACACCAGTGAAATTATCACCACAAACAAGAAATTTGATATATCCATTACCTCAGAAAGTTTCCTTATGCTTCTTTGTAACCCCTCCTTTCAACATCTCCCCACATCCCCCACTCCTACCAAGTGAACACTGGTCTGCTTTATGTCACCGTAGATTAGTTTGCAGTTTCTATAGTTTTATAAACATGGGATAATATATATATTTGTGAATGGCTTATATTCCTTTCATTGCTGAGTAGTATGCCATTATATATAACACAATTTGTTGATCCATTCACCTGGATTGTTGGACATTTTAATTGTTTCCACTTGGGACTGTTACAAACCTGCTATAAATATGTACAAGTGTTTGTATGGACATGTGCAATATACCGGCAAATACTTACTAGTAGAATGACTGGATTATATTTTCAATGGGTCTGTGCCTTGTATATTCATCCTACTAAGAGTATTTTTTGAAGAACAGACATTTTAAATTTTGATGAAGTCAAACTGATCAATTTGTTCTTTTATGGATCATGCTTTGGTGTCGGGCCTAACTAAAGGTAACAAAGATTTTCTTCTAAGTTTTCTGCTAGAAATCCTATCGTTTTAGGTTTTACATTTAGGTATATGATTCATGTTAAGTTAACTTTTATATATGGTATTTGTACAGAATATGACAAGGTTCAACATTTTTTGTATAAGAATATACAGTTGTTCCAGTATTCTTTGTTGAAAATAATACGTTTTCTATATTACATTGCCTTTGTCCCTTGGAAAAAATCAATTACCCATATATGTGTGGTTCTATTTTTGGACGCTATTCTGTTCTATTGAACTATTGTCTATCGTTATGCCAGGTCCATGGTGTTTTGAGCACCTCAGCTTTATAATAAGTCTTGAAATCAGATAGAGTAGCCTCCAATTTTTTTCTCAAGGTTTTTGGCTTTTTGAGGTTATTTACATTTCCATGTAAAATTTAGAATCAAATTTTCAATTTCTAAAAAAGAACAACACACTTTTGGAATCTTGACTGAGATCTCATGCAACGAATGGAACAATTTGGGAAGAACTGATGTCTTAATGAGACTGAGTCTTCTGATTCATGGATATGATGTGTCTCACCATTATTTAGTTCTTCTTTAATTTTTCTGAACAATAAATTGTAGTTTCTAGTGAATAGAAATTGCAAATACATTACTAAATCTAAAGTATTTAATACTTTCTTACTGTTGTAAATTGCATTTAAAATTTTCGATTTCCAACTATTCATTTCTAGTATACAGAAATATAATATTTTATCTGTTGCTATGTTGCTTATCAATTCTAGTAGTTGTGTTGTTTTTTTATCCCTTAGGATTTTCTATCTAGACATAATCATGTCATCTGTGAAGAAGATGGTTTTCATTTTTCCTTTCTAATCTATATGCTTTTTTTCTTGCCTGCATGCCTGGCTAGGACCTCCATTACAATGTTCAATAGAAGTGGTGAGAGTGGAAATTCTTGCCTGGCTTCCAATATTAGGGGGAAACATCCCATCTTTCACCATTTAATGTGATGTTAACTGTACGTTTTTCATGGGTATCTTTTCAGGTTGCAGAAGTTTCCTTCTATTCTTAGTTTGCTGAAATTTTTCTTTTTAAAATCATGAACGAGTATTCAACTTTCTCAAATGTCTTTCCTATGTCTATTCAGATGATCATATGATTGTTTTAGTCTATTAAGCTGGCGAAGTGCATTAATTTTGAGTGTTAACACAGCCTTGCATTTGTGGGATAAACTCCACTGGTCATGGTTTATGACCTTTTTCATACATTGATGGATTCACTTCACTAACATTTTGTTAAGGTATTTTGCTTTTTATTGATATAGGGTATTAGATTATAGGTTTCCTTTATTATAATGTCTTTGATTTGGGTATCAGGGTAATGCTTGCCTCATAAAAGGAATTGGGAACTGTTTCCTCCTCTGCTATTTTCTGTAGAATTGATACTATTTTGTCCATAAATGCTTGATAGAATTCACCAGGGATGCTATTTGGGCATGGAGTTATCTTTATGGGAAGGAATTCAATTTATTCCACAGATAGAAGGTGATTTAGGACATTTATTTTTTCATGAGTGAGCTATAGTAGTTTGTGTCTTTCAGGGAACTTATCCATTTTATCTAAGTTCTTGAATTTATTGGCATAACGTTGTTTTTTAAAATAAAATTTCTTTATCATACTTTTAATGTCTTTAGAATTTGTAGTAACGTCACCTCTCTGATTGCTGATATGGGTCATTTGTTTTCTGTCTTTTGTTCCTCCTCATCAGTCTTGCTAGAATTTAGCACTTTATTGATCTTCAAAAAAACACACACAAAAAAACCCCCCCAACTTTTGGTTTCATCAACATTTTCTATTGTTTTTCTGTTTCATGAATTTACACTTACATTTTTATTATATTCTTTCTCCTGCCTTCTTTGGATGCTACTTGCTCTTCTTTTTCTGGTTTATAAGGTGGAAGCTGATGTTATTGATTTGAGCACTCCTTTTTTATTATAGGTGTTTATTGTTATAAACTTCCCGAGCACTGCTTTAGCAGCCTCCCACAAATTCTGATATGTTATCAAAAGCTGTCAAATTCCCTTTTGTCAATAGGCCATTTTTTAGAACAGTTTTAGCTTTACAGAAAAATTGAGGAGATAGTACACAGAGTTTCCTGTACCCAATTTCCCCTATTATTAATATCTTAAATAACTATGATATTTTTATTACAACGAATGAACCAACACTGGTATATTATTACTAACTGGAGTCCATTGTTTATTTAGATTCCCTTAGTTTTTATTAATGTCGTTTTAATTTTCCAGAATCCCATCTAGGATCCCACATTACATTTAGTTATCATGTCACCTTAGGTTTCTTTTAGCTACAGCCGTCTCTCAGACTTTCCTTATTTTTATTTTCTTCAGAGTTTTGAGGAGAACCGGCCAGGTGTTGTGTAGAATGCCCCTGTATTATCCCCATCAGAATTTGTCTGGTGTTTTCTCACAGTAAGACTGGGGTCATGGATTATTGAGAGACCATAGAGATAAAATGCCAATTTCATCACAGCATGTCAAAATGAATTGAATTTTGTTATGGGTTGAATTGTGTCTCCCTAAAATATATGCTGACATCTTAACCCCCAGTATCTCAGAATGTGACTTTATTTAGAAATGCGGTCTTTTCCGAGATATTCAAGTTATGAGGTCATTAGGATGGGCTCTAATCCAATGACTGATGACCTTATAAAAAGGGGACTGTGGACACAGAGACAGACTCACACAGAGGGAAGATCCGCAGGGAGAAGAGGGCGTGTGCTGTGAGTGATGCATCTACAAGCCAAGGAGCACCAAGAATTGCTGGTGAGCACCAGGAGCCAGAAGAGGCTATAGCCCCAGAGGGAGCTAGGGCTGTCAACACCTAGATTCAAACTTCTAGTGCCCAGAACCGTGAGACAATACATTTCTGTTGTTTCAAGCCCCGCAGTGTTTGGTACTTTGTACCAACAGCCCTAGGAACTGATGCAGGTCTATACCATCAACATGACTAATGATTGTTGATGTCGGCCTTAGTTATTTGGCTGAGGTAGTGTCTGTCAGTTCCCAGGTGATTTTTATGCCAGAGAAACAGGAGGCAATGGGGAGGCCTTCAGACTCTACCTGCGACAACCCTGGCTGTTTGTTGTTCCTTAGAAGAAAGTACCACAGAAAGCAAAGAGCTCACGGAAGGAGAGCATGTCTCACATGACGGGCACAGTGATAAAACCAGGCCTGCTCAGGACTGCTCTGAGCTGCAGGCTGCCCTCAAGACAACACTGTGGGAAGGGGAGGCGGCCTCCTTTCCCATGGATGGCAGGTGGGACAAGGCACATTCAATTGCCTCCCCATGAGGCCTAAACTGGAGCTCCAGCCATTGGCCCACACCCTCTGTCTAGCTCAAGGGAGCGGGGGAGGAGGGGGGGAGAATACCCAAACATGAGTTTAAGTTAAAAGACAACCAGAAAAGCACTCACATGCGTGTACACACGCACACCACAAAGAGCCAAGTAAGTTGAGCTTTTTCCTTCTTCAGGGTATTGGAATACCCTGTATCTGCCATATTTATGTAACCAACCCAATGAACAGTAATGGTGTTTCTGGTTTTTAACTATTTCAGTGCAGCTATAAACCTGTTACCTTCTGCAACTGTGCTGGAAGACACATTTCCGGGAGTGACAGGAGCATTTTAAGTTTTGATATTCACCACCAAATTACTCCTAAAAGATTGGAGCGTTACATTCCCACCAGCAGTCAAGGAGAGTGCCACTTTCTCACATCACCACCAGCACCAGCTGTTACCTTTTGGCAAGTTTGTCTGCTCTGAACCGTAAAGAAAAGTTATCTCATTTTCATTAGTCCCTCTTGATTTCTTCATTGACCCATGAGTTATTTAGACATGTGTTATTTAGTTCCCAAATATTTGAGGATTTTCTAGATAAGTTTTCATTATTTCTTTTCAGTTTAATTTCATTATAGTCAAAGAACATACCTTATGAATTGAATCATTTTAAATTAATTGTGACTTGTTTTATGACCCAGAATATGGTTTATCTTGGCAAATGATCTGTGTGCATTTGAACAGAATTGGCATCCTGCTACTGTTTGGTGGAGTGTGTCATTGGTCAATTTTGGTTGATAGTGTTAAAATCTACCACGTCCTTGATGGTTTTCTGACTACTTGTCCTATCTATTGTTGAGAGGGGGTATTGACTGTTTCCAGTGTAACTGTGGATTTCTCTATTTTTGCTTCCAGTTCTACCAGTTTTGTTTTATGTATTTTGAAGCTTTGTTATTAAGGCATAATGTTTAGAATTGTTATATACTCCTTAACTTTACCACCTTTATCATTTTAAATGCATTTCTTTGCTCTGAAATCTTCTTCATCTGATATTAAAATAGCTATTCCATCTTTCTATTGTTTTGTATTAGCATGTTATATATTTTCCCATCCTTTCACTTGAACCTAATTATGTCTTTATAGTTAATGTGCATTTCTTCTTGGGTTTTGCTTTTTTATCCAGTCTGATTATCTCTGTCTTTTAATTGTGGTGTTTAGACTATTGTGTTGTTTGCAAACATCTTCAGTTTGTTTTTATTTTTGACATACATTTTCGCTGGACATAGAATTCTAGGTTGACAATTTTTTTGCAGCAATTTTAAAGTCTATCTTACTGTTTTGTGCTTTCATTATTCTGGTGAGAAATCTGCAATCATATTCTTATCTTTTCCCCCTCTGTGTATGTAAAGTGTCTTTTTCCTCTGGCTACTTTTAAGATGTTCTTTTTATCACTGGGTTTGAGCGATTATGATTTACTTTTCATGTTTCTTATGCTTGGAATTCATTTATTGTCTTGGATTTGTGGATTAATAGTTTTCATCAAATTTGAATTTCTTTGGCTATTATTTCTTCAAATACTTTTTCTGTTCCCTCTACTTCCATCTCTCCTATCCTTTGGAGATTCCAATTATATACTAGGCTCCTTGAGGTCCCACAGTTCAATGATGTTCTTATAATTTAAAAAAATTCATCTTTCTCTATGTGTTTCCTTTTGGATAGTTTCTGTTGCTATGCCTTCATTTCACTAATATTTTCTTTTTCCATGTCTGTCACGTACCTCATCTCAGACACTGAGATTTCTCTCTCTCGGATATTGTAGCTGTCAATTCTAGACGACCAAATTTAAAAACTATCATCCATCTGTCTACTTCTACTTTTTAAGGAACTTTAAAAAATATGTATGTTTTTATTGATTTTAGAGTGAGAGGAAGGGAGACGGAGAGACAGAAACATCAATGAGAGAGAAACACCAATCAGCTGCCTCCTGCATGCCCCTACTGGGGATTGAGCTCACAACCGGGCACGTGTCCTGACCCGGAATCAAACTGGTGACCTTTTGGTTCATGGGCCGATGCTCAACCACTAAGCCTTACCAGCTGGGCTCTAACTACCTTTTGAACACAGTTACGATAACTGTCTTAATGTCCGTGGATGCCCATTTTAGCCTCCGTTGTCAGTCTGCGCCTGTTCCAGTGAACTGATTACGCTCTTCAATATGGACCATGTTTTTCTGCTTCTTTGTATGCCAGGCAATCTTCGATGGGATCTGAGGCATTATGAATCTTATCTAGTTGAGTCCTAGATAGTTGACATTTCTATAAATATTCTTATGGGGGGATTTCTGGGATTACGCAGCTAATTACTTGGGAAGGGTTTGACTTTTCTGACTCTGCTTTTATGATTTGACAGGCAGGTCTGGAGCTGTGCTCAGTCTAGGATTAATTATTCCCTCTTACTGAGTATTCTACCCAGTACCCATGAATTACCAGTTTTTCCCAGTCTGGCATGTAAGAAGAGGCACTGTCTCTGCTTCGGGGTGAGCTTTGGGCAGTGTTCCCTAGTCTTGTCATGTTGATGTTCCTCAGCTTCGGGTGGTTTCCTCACATACACGCGCTGATCTGCTGAGTATTTAAGGGGGCTCCTCTGCAGACCTTCAGGGTTCTTTCTCTGGGCAACATTTTTCTTTATGCTACTCTGTCCTGAGGATCCTAGCTGCCTTCGTCTCCCCAGATACTTAGTTTCATTCCCTCCACTCCAGAGTCCATTGGGCTCCACCTGGATTCCCCCTCCCTGAAAACTCCCCAGCCTGAAACCCTTTCAAGGCACCAGGAAGCAGCAATTGCAGGCTCACTTGGTCTTTTCCTGTTTCTTAGCTATCATTCTCTTTCACTGCCTGATGTCTACTGTCTTTAAAAAAGTTGCTTCTTCTATTGTGATTGTGTTGGTTTTTGTTTTTTTTTTATCTGTTTTGTTGGATTGGAGGGTAAATCTGGTCCCTGTTACTCTTTCTTGGGCCTACATGCATGCACCATACAGTGACATCTGCCTTCTCTTTCATGGCAGGAGCTAAACGTGTTTAATGTAAATCCTAAAGCAACTAAGAAAAAATAAAACAAACAAAAAGCAAAGCTAATAAAAGAAATGGCGAAAACAAGGAAGTTTAACCCGTGATATAAATAATTATATTAAGTGTAAAATGATCAAAACATTCCTATTAACAGCAGACATTTTAATATATGGCAAAAAGGCAAAACCCAACTACGTCATTTATAAGCTTGTTTTATATATGAAGAAACAGAAGGTTAAAAGTAGAAGAAAAAGGAAAAATATATACAATGCAAATCTTAATCCAAAGAAATCTAGAGTAATTAAATCGTAAAAAGTAGATGTCAGAACAAGGAACAATACCATGTATAACGAGAGACATTTCACCATGATAAATGAGTTGATTAATCAAAAGACCATTACAATGTGTAATGTATATGCACTGAACACGAGAGCTTCAAAATATCTAAAACAAAAACTGATAGAACTAAAAAGAGGAATAGAAAAATCTACAGGTATAGTTGGAGATTTCAAGATCCCTCTCCCAGTAATTGACAGAACAAGTACACAAAATGTCAGTAAGACTAGAAACAACTTTACGACCCTATCAATCAACTCAACCTAATTGGCATTTATGGAACACTCCACCCAACAGCGGCAAAACGTACATTCTTTTCAAGTGCTCGTGGGACACTTACCAAAATGAGGTATATTTTGGACCATAAACAAAATCAGGAAAATACAGAGCATGTTCTCTGGACACAGCAGAAATAAATTTGAAGTCAATAACTGAAATATGTCTGAAAAATCCCCAAGTATTTGGTAATTAAATGAAATATCTTTAAATGAGCAATGGGCCAAAGAATATATCACAAGAGAAATCAGAAGATAATTTGCACTGGTTGAAGATGCAAACAAAACATATCAAAACATGTGGGCTGCATCTCAAGCAGTGCTTAGAGGGAAATTTATAGCATTAAATAATTGTATTGGAAAAGAAGGGAGGTCTTAAACCAATATATTAAGGTTTACCTCAAGAAACTAGAAAAAGAAGACCAAATTGAATCAAAAGGAACTAGGAGAAAAGAAATAATAAAGAGAATAGGAGAAATTTTACAATGTAGAAAGGGGGAGTGGGGAGTGGAGAGAGACTTACTTCAAAAGCTGGTTCTTTGAAAATATCAATAAAATTGACAAACCCCTAGCCATACTAATCAGGAAAAAAATAAGGGAGGGAGAGAGAAAAAGCACAAATTATGAAAATAAAATATAAAAGAGGAACCATCATTGTAGGTTCTATAGATATTAAAAGGATAATATGAGGATATTACAAACCAACTTTGATCAATTATTTGACAACTTAGATAAAACAGACAAAATTCTTGAAATGCACACACCACCAAAGTTCATTCCAAGAAAGAAAAAATTTTATATAACTCCCTTTTTATTCAAATATAATTCATATAACAAAATTTCACTTAACACAAAATTCACCATCTCAAAATGTACAGTTCAGTGATTATTAGCATATTCACAAGGTTGTACAACCATCACCTCTAATTCCAAAACATTTTCATCACCCTAAATGGAAAGGCTGTGCCCTTTAGTAATCACTTCCCATTACTTCCTTTCCCCAAGCCCTGACAGAACTAATCTACTTTCTGTCTCTATGGAGTTGTCTATCCTGGACATTCCATATAAATGGAATCATATAATATACTAGAGGCCCAGTGCACAAATTCATGCATGGGTGGGGTCTGGCTGGCCCACCCCGATGGGGGCCCATAAGGCTGGGCTGGCGGTGGGGAGGGGCTGCGGGCAGTTGGCCGGCCCTGTGGGAAACTGATATAGGGTTAAGCCTCAGACTGACCTATTGGCAAAGTCACAAACAAGTCCCAGCTTAGAGGGCACAGTCCTCTTAAGCATAATTAGGCTTGACCTTATAACAGTCCCTAGATCTTATCTGGGAAGCTAATGGGCTGAGGGAAGTGCAGGAAGTGTAACTATGGTCAAAACAAGTGAAACTCACAAGAACTGTGTAACTATGGTGACCACTGCCCTGTTTACCTCTGACTAAAAAAGTTGGTACGGCCTGAGCACGAGGGGAAGTCCTTTCTCCTGAGTTGGACTTACTCGCCTGGCCCCCAATATTCCCAAATTATCTCGTGTCTTTTATTTTTCATTTGTGTGCGGCTCCTCTTCCAGACCCGAACCCTGAACCACGAAGGACGTGGAGGGAAACATTTACCAACACGGCCCCACCCCCGATCGGGGTGTTGTGGGTTTACTAGTGGCTGGGCCAGCCAGGGCGGGGGCCTGATTGGGGCCCAGATCAGCTTGTCGGCTGCCGCAGTGTATGTCACAGCCACTGGTCATTCCACTGTCCAGTCGCTGGGCTTTTATATATATAGATAACCTTTTGTGTCTGGCCTTAGCATAAGTTTTCAAGATTCATCCAAATGTTAACTTGTATCATCAGTACTTCATTCTTTTTTTATGGCTGAATAATATTCCATTATAAAGACGTACCACAGTTGGTGATGGACATCGATGTTGTTTCCACTCTTTGACCATTATGAATAACGTTTCTATGAACATTTCTTTGTAAGTTTTTATATGAATGTATGTTTTCACCTATCTTGGTTACCTGGTAGTGGAATTGTTGGGTCATAAGGTAACCCATTTTTAACATTTGAGGAATTTCCAAACTGTTTCCACAGTGGCTTTACCATTTTACAATCCCACCAGCACTGTATGAGGGTTCCAATTTCTCTACATCATGACCAAGACTTGCTCTTTTCTTCTCTTTTTTAATAGCCTTCCTAGTAGGTGTGAAGTTGCATCTCATTGAGTTTTGATTTGCATTTCTCCAGTGACTAATGATGTTGAGCATATTTTCATGTGCTTATTGTCCATTTGTATATATTTTGAAAAATCTCTTCAGATCCTTTGCTCATTTAAAAAAGTGGATTTTTTGGTCTTTTAATTGTTGAGTTGATAGTTCTTTATATATTCTGAATAATAGGCCCTTATCAGATGTATAATTTGCAAATACTTTCTCCCATCCTATGGATTGTCTTTTAACTTTCTTGATAGTGTTTTTTGATACAAAAAAGTTTCTCATTTTAATGAAATCTAATTTATTTTTTCCTTGGTTGTTTGTGCTTTTGGTGTCATATCTAACAAATTATTGTCTAATCCAATGTCAAGAAGAGTCACATTTATGTTTCCTTCCAAAAGTCTTAGCTTTTAGCTTTTACATTTAGGCCTTTGGTGTGTTTTGAGTTAATTTTTGTGTATGGAATGAGATGGGGTCCATTCACTATTTTACATGTGGATATCCAGTTGTTCCAGCACCATTTGAAAAGGCTATTCTTTTCCCATTGAATGGTGTTTGTCACCTACTAGGAAATCAATTGGCCATGGATGTTTGTATTTATTTCTGGACTCTCAATTATATTCCATTGATCTGTGTGTCTATTCTTATGCTGGCACCATGCTGTCTTAATTACTGTAGTTTTGTAGTAAGTTTTTATGTCAGAAAGTGTGAGTCCTTCAACTTTGTCCTCCTTTACCAACTTAATTTAGGCTATTCTGGGCCCATATACATTTTAAGATCGGCTTGTTCATTTCTGCAAAAAAAGGCAGTTTGAATTTCAAAAGAAATTGTATTGAATCTGTAGATCAACTTGAGCAGTATTGCTATCCTAATAATATTAAGTCTTCTAATCTATGAGTACAAGATATCTTTCCATTTATTTAGGTCTTCTTTAATTTCTTTCAACAGTGTTTGTCATTTTCAGTGTGTGAGTCTTGTACTTCTTTGGCTAAATTTATTCCTAAGTACTTTATTCTTTTTGATACTACTGTAAGTGAAATTGTTTTCTTAATTTCATTTTCTAATTATGCTTTGCTAGTATACAAATACAATTGTATACAAATACAATATTTGTATACAAATACAATTGATTTGTATACATGAATCTGTAACCTTCATCTTTGCTAAAAGCATTTATTAGCACCGATAGTTTTCTGTTGTGTGTGTGGATGGATTCTTTAGTGTTTTCTCTGTATAAGATCATGTCATCTGTAAATAGAAATGGTTTTACATCTTATTTTTCCTATCTGGATGACTTTTATTTCTTTTTATGGCCTCATTTCCCTGGCTAGAATCTCCAATGCAATGTTGAAAAGAAGTGATGAAAGTGAACATCTTTGTCTTGTTCCTGCTCTTAGAGCAACATCTATTTTTCAGTTGATTCTGTAGTTAAAAGAACAATCCCATAAAGAAAAGTCCAGACCTCAGATGTCTTAAGTGATTAGTTGTGTCAAATAGTCAAGGACAAAATAACACCAATTCTACAAAAACTCTTCCAGAAAATAGAAGAGGTGGGAATGGTTCTGAAAGGACAAAGCAGAAACACACCCTCCTCCCTTTTCAAGGATGAAGCAGAGACACACTCTCCTCCCTCTCCTCTATCTTGTCTTGCAAGGCTGGGCCCTCAGCCCAAGCCCCCCCCTTTCTGAGAGTGACCACAAGAATGCTGGTATTGTCCTAACTTCCCCAACCACCACCACCTGAGTGGACCAATGAAGCTCCAGAAATGCAGCTAAGGTCCTAATAAGGCTATAGTGGAGGACAGCTCTAACCTTCAGAATGTGTTGGTCACTTCCTGACCCTTATGCTGTAAAACCCTGACCTAAATGACCAATCTCTGTAACTCATGTCACCCCTAAAGCCCACCCAAATAACTTGCCCTATATAACCTTTGTTCTCCTGGGATACGCTCTCTCGTCTCACCGCTGGGTCGGACAGAGGCTGGGAGCCAAACTTGGGTTTGAATAAAGATTCTTTGCTTTTGCATCAGAAAAGGCTCCCTGGTGGTGGATTATTGGGGACCCCGAACTCTGGGCATAACAGTTCCCCATTCCTTTTAAGAGGCAAACATTACCCTGATACCAAAGCCAAATACATTGTACGAAAGGAAAGCTACAGTTCAATATCCAATGCCAACAAAAAGCCAAATACCTTAACAAAATATTTTTTATTTTAAGACATTTTCGCCACCTTCCTTGGTGGGTTGCTGTCCGCGGTTCTGAAGCATATTTAGGCTCAAGGATGAGGTAGTTTCTGCTATTCTTTCATTTGTATTCAACCTTTTCCAGGGCTCATACTTTTTATTATTTACTCATTTTAATAAAAGGGTTTTATAAATGTTGCATCAGAAAAATAATTAGGACCCTTATTTCCCAATGTATGTAGCTGACTTTTTTTTTTTTTTTTTTTGGGCAATTCTATGTTTCCAGAGATTAAAATTTTCCTTCTGGAAGTTAGGGGAGGCCTCACCCAATGCACCCTGTTTACAAGTGTCAGTGTGTCTGAGAGCGATGCCTACACTTGGGTGGTGGAAGCGATGCACACTTGGCCATTATGAAGTGTGGCCAATTTTAGTAATTTTCTTGAGCAAAATGCTGATATATCTTGTCCACTTGGTTACTTGAGCTAGAGGCCAAGGAGTCATCTTCAACTCTCCCATCTATCTATTCCCTGAAGCCTGGGAGTCACCAAGACTAGTTAGGAAGTGTGTTCATTCATTTCTTTCCACCCCACCAGTGCAGCCTTGGATCAGACCCTCCCCTCTGAATCACAGCAGCAGCTTCTGCTGGGTCGTCTACCTCTACGTTACACCTGCTAATCAACCCTCCACACCAATTGGAGGGCTCCCCATTGTACTCAATTGTCATGTTCAAACTCCTAACCATGGCCTCTGACCAATCACCATGAGCCTTCCCTCCTCTATATCTCTCACCTTCACTACCTTCATTCCTCAGCTGGCAAACTCCTCCTAAACCTCCCATGCCCAGATCAAAAGACCCTTCCCCTCTAGGCCCTTTATTGACCTCTCTGCGTCTCTGGGATCTGACATGTTCACATCCCCCCACCCCCCGCCACACACACACACACACACACACACACACACACACACACACACACCACGTCTATGTTCTCTCTCAGCTCTGGTACAGTGTTTTAACCACCTCATCTTTCTATCCCAGACTCTTCACACCAAGCCCGACAAATGAGAGGTGCTCAAAAGGAATTTGCTGGGTGCATAGTTGGTTGGTAGCTCTTGTGTGTTTTATTAGTTGAACCTCCCTCAGAGATAAACCTCTTCCATCTGGAGGCAGTGGAGAGGCCGAATCAGCCACAGCACACAGTTTGGATGAATCTGCGGGAATTACAAACTCACATGCCTGATGGAGCCAGGAAGGTGATGTAAATGAGTAAAGCAGGCCAGGTGTGAGATAAAAATAAGAAAAGTAGAGATGAA
This sequence comes from Myotis myotis, assembly GCF_014108235.1. NCBI lineage: Eukaryota > Metazoa > Chordata > Mammalia > Chiroptera > Vespertilionidae > Myotis > Myotis myotis. The sequence goes on along the minus strand of NW_023416319.1, from coordinate 41,586,458 downwards.
CAAATGGAGAGAATACCCCAAAACAGACAAAGGTATTTGATATATAAAAAAACAAAACACAGTGGGCCAAACAAAATCTGACCCATAGGTCACTAGGTTGAGACCCCAGGAGATTAACAAGTGCTCTGGTTGACAAACGGTATATGGCAAAGACTTTGGATGCCCAACCCAAGTGAAGGAGGAAATTCTACAATTATGCAGGGACAGAGGACTGCCAGGGGTCACAGGTAACATTGGCTTCTGGATGAGGCCTTCCTCACCTCTCCCTTACAACGAGCTAACAGTTGATTGTAGGCAGCACAGTTGGCTTTGGAGCCATATGCTGCTTGCTAGATGACCTCATTTCCCTCTCCATCAAGGCCTTCCAGCCTGAGGACCCTCAGCAAAGACCCCTGTACCAACAGTCTCCCGGTTAGTCTTGCTTTGTGGACAGACCTGTCATCTCTTAGCCCATTACAACACTCCAGCACATATTCGGAGCTGGCCAAGGCCTGCCTGCTTCCTTCAGGCTTGGTCCTTTGGGGTGTGATCCCCCTCCCCAGCCTCCCAGAGCCACCTAATCCCCTTTCATCTTCCTCTGGTGAGGTAGGCAGAGAAGGAGGGCTCCAGGCACCCAACTCCCATTGTCTGTGCTCCTTGAAACGTTTAAAGGGATTAGGGGCTGGGGGCTTGCACGAGTTGCCTTCAGGGATATGTGTGCAGTGGGGGAGAAGATGAGATTCGGCTTTCTTCCATCCCACCCGTCCAGAAGGGCTGGTGAGTGCAAGATAGATGGCGTGGATAAGGGGGCATCCAATTAATTCCAATTTAAACCCAATTTGGTCTCCTTTATAATTAGAACAGCAGGCGTGTTTTAATAGTGGATTATCTCTCCCAGGCAGTCGTTTGTCATCGCTCTTTCTCTGCACTGGGTCTTCTGGATGACCCCACCCGGTGGGGGAGATGGAAGTGGGGGAGCAGAGCAAGGCATTGGATGGGGAGATTGTTGGGCATGGTGCACAGAGGAGTGACCAGAGAGGCTCATGCCCTACCTCCACCCAGGTCTTATCTAGGAGAGTCCTGCTCTTGTGCCTCAGTTTCCCTGTCTGTATAATGGGGCAGGGGCATGTCAGTGAGCATTGACTATTCTGACCTCCATAGGAGAAGAGAGAGACAACACTGATGGTAGATCTAAAAGATGAGGTCATGGGGCTCAGAAGGGGAGTCAGAGACATGGGCCCTGTGTGTGACCTTGGATGAAGCATTGACCTTCCTGTGCTTCAGTCTTCTGATTATGATATTATGATAATGATAAGCATAATAGACTATATCATTTTAAAATAGTATTTTGCCCTGGCTGGTTTTTCCCTGTGGTTAGAGCGTCAGCCTGGGGACCGGAGGGTCACAGGTTTGATTCCGGGTCAAGGTCACATACCTCGGTTGCAGGTTGGGGCGTGTGCTGGAGGCAACCAATCGATGTGTCTTTTTCACAACAATATTTTTCTCTCCCCCCTTGCCCCACCCACTCTTTCTAGAAATCAATGGAAAAAGTCCTCGGTTGAGGATTACATAAAAATACATACATACATACATACATACATACATAAATTTAAAAATAGTATCTTAAAATGGGCCCATAGCTAAATGTTTTCAACTGAGGCTCACATAGAAGGCCTCCACCAGTATCCCTTTCTACGCCGTTCCCTACAGAGACCCTTTGGGGACACACTAGTCAAAACCCACGGTAAGGAAAGAGGACTTGGCAGCCCTACCATGGCTCATGGCAGAGCTCAGAAGGTTCAGGGGGGCCTTCAGATATCCAGAAACTTCCAAAGCCCCCTTAGGAAAAACAAATCTGCCTGCCAATTGCAGAGTTAATGTGATTGAGTCTGGGTTGCATCCCTCAGATGGGCAGCCTGGGAGAGCTGCCGCCCACCTGTCCCAGCTGTGGGACAGCTGTGCGGGCCCTTTGCTGCCTGGAGAGTATATTTTTATTCCATGTCTCTTTGGTCCCTAGTCCCCACCCCTCGCTGGCAAGGGTCATTGTCATCATTTTGCCCTTTGGCAGGTAGGGAAACTAAGGCTCAGAAAGAAAAAGGCGATGCTTAGGGCCAGCTTGTTTGTGGAGGCAGAGAAAGCTGGGAAGTCCTGAAGTCTGAGCCCAGACTTGCCTGGAGTCCATTCACCGTTTTGCAGCGGATGCACCCCAGGCAGCCAGCCCAGCCCAGGGCCACTGGCTTGTAGCTCTTTATGGGGGGCTGGGGCTCCGTCCACAGGGGTCAGAGCCTGCTCTGTTTCACACAGAGACCCTGGCCCACAAACCCAGCCTGCCACCCTCTCCCGCCTCAGCACCAAGCACTCAGCCACAGCCTGCGGCCCCACAAATTCTCCCAGGGACGTCCGGGTAATTAGGAGATTCTTCATTTACTGATGACACTTTTCATTACCCAGAATGAACGCAGACTCGTTCCCTTCCCACCGCCCAGGCAGGGCTGTTCCTCATGTTGGTGGGATTGATGGGCCAGGCTGGGACTGGCGCCTCCCTCCCCCAGGCCTCAAGATAGGGGGCCTCGCTGCTAGATGCTAGATCCCAGAACCTGTGCTATGGTGCTCTCGTCTTCTGAGGGGGGGGCTCTGTGCTTGGCATCCCCAGGTGGAGCCCGCATGGCCACCCTCTGACCCATTGTGATTGCCCTCACTTTGCCACCAGGAAATGAAGGCTCAAGGAGGGTAAACCAGTTTCCTAAAGTCACAAAGATGGTGAGTGAAAAACATCTAGGCTCCTCACCTGCCCCCGCCAAAGCCCCCCCCGCACAGCTATACACACAGTCCAGTGGGTCAAACAATTCGAGAACTGCTGGCTTTGTAGCTGAATGTAAAAGGAAAGCGAAAATGCCTGATTCCGGAGCAGCCGATCCGCCCTAGAATCTCTCATGAGGGCCCACCCAGAAGGGCCAGTCCCTCCAGGGCAGGACTGAGTCTCGGGTTTCTCCAAGACGGTCTCAGCGGGGCTGGGCTCCGAGGGGCTCGGCTTCTGTTTCTGGTCCATCGGCTAAATTGGAAGCATCACAGAGTAGCTAGAACCAAGGTGGGACTAAATGACCCCGAGCTCTCCCTCTGCCCGCCCAGGCTCTCTCACTCTAAGGCACTGTCCCTGGCCTAGGGGAAGTTCCCTCTTAGAGCTAATGTGAGTGTCTCTGACTGCACCGGGGGACTCCTGGACCCAGCCATAGGAAGTCCTAAACCTGGGGGAAGGGCTGCTGGGCAAGGAGGAAGGGGGACTTAACCTGCCAAAGCCCCTATAAGGCTGGAAAAATGAGGCTCTTGCCAGAGAAGGTTTTACTGTCCCGAGGGAATTGCGTACCAGCAGGGAAGTTTATTTATATATACATGAATGTGTGTATAAATATATATGTGTGTGTATATATAGTACATATATATGGTCTATATATATGCTTTGTGATATTTGTGCGAACTTAACACACAGCACGAAAGCTTAGAGCTGACAAGTGGAACTGAGCTGGCAGTGCGTCCCTTAGTCCCGATTTATGACTTCACCAGGGACTCATGCAGCTGCAGGGCTGGAGAGCTGGTGGGGGGAGAGAGCCCCAGACCCAGGCCCCAGTTGAATTATGAGTCACATTTATAAACCATTACGTGCTGTGGATTCCAATGGTATTTATTGCAATGTGACTACTCGTATTTCAAAACTTGGTTTCGCCAAGGGGGAGGAGAAAGGGACCTTGAAAATGTGTTTCAGAGCCCGGCCTCACCTGAGACTACTTGAGGCTGGCCTCGGCTGCAGTGCAGCAGGGAGGTGGGCCTGCAGCCTGCACCTGGGGTCGAGCGGCATTCCCTTCTTAGCCTCTCCCGTCACATGTCCTAGGGCTGCTGAGTGGGATCCTAAGACGAAGTCTATTTTGTTGGAGAAATGGCTTCATTGTATTTTAAGGGTAGGATGCAAAAGAAGATGAAAGAAATCTACCATTTATTGGCCTCCTCTTGGTACCAGGCAGCATGTGGGGGTAATTTCTTCATAATCAGCCTGAGAAAGAAGCATGCTAATTCTCCCATTGACAGACGGGGAGGCTGAGGCCCAGAAAGATGTACTGACTTGCTCCTAGAACCAGCACAGCGTGGGCTTTGGAGCTGGGCCACCGAGGTTCCCAGGATGTGTGCAACATTGGGCAAGGGACCACACCTTCGGAGTCTTGGTTTCCCCAACTGAAAATAAATAGGGATCATGCTGACAACGTGTGGGATGGCCATTTAGGAAAAGCAAATGCCTGAAGCTATTCATAGGGATGAAACTAGGGTTGTACACGTCCAAAACCCCTGAACTTTCCATCACCTGCCTGCTGAGCTGAGTGACTTACTGAAGCCCCACAGCCAGAGAGAGTCACCAGAGAGTTCAGCCTCATGCTTCCAGCTCCTCTCCCTTTGGGGTCAGGACCCATGCACCCCATTTACCTTTCCACTTACCAGCTGCAAGTGTGTGTGTGTGTGTGTGTGTGTGTGTGTGTGTGTGTGTGTCTGCGGGAGGCAGGGCGGTGTTGGGTCGGGGGGTAGGGGAGGTGGGAATCTGAACTTGTCCCTCTACAGGTTCCACAAAACCCTGTGAGGCCTGGTGTCTCCTGAACCCACTGAACCCAGACCATTCTGACCTAATCTGGGGCACCCGGGGTCAGTCACAGTTGCACAGGTTTCTCCCCTGCAGACCTCTCTGAGCCTTTGTTCACCACGAGGTGTGCTGTGGCTCTGTGACAAGTGTATATGGTTTGAAGTGTTTGTTAACTTTTTGACCAGGGGAGTTTGACCAGGGGAGTTGGGGGTAAGGGACTCCCTAACAAGTTCATGTCAACATGAATAGGATTGGAAACAGTCCTGGGCTGTTTCTTGGGCGTCAGAGTGCAATCTCTGCTCTCTGCATCACCGGTTTATGACTTTGAACCACCCTCCCGCCCCCCCCGGCCCTCCCCCCCCCCACCGGCCCGTGACCTCTCATGACTCTCGGGACATCTCTTGGGTGTATTTGGCTCAGTTAGAGCAGCAGGATAGAGGGTGGCAAGCAGAGAAAAGAGGGTCAGAGCCACGTAGTCGACCGAAGAGTCCTGGGCAACTGAGCACAGACCACCCTTGGCAAGCACCTGCCCCTCCCTGGGCCTCAGTTTCCCAACCCATTAGACCTGTGATCTTTTTTTGTTTGTTTTTTTGTTTGTTTGTTTGTTTTTGTTTTTTTAAAATATATTTTATTGATTTTTTACAGAGAGGGAGAGAGATAGAGAGTTAGAAACATCGGTGAGAGAGAAACATCGATCAGCTGCCTCCTGCACATCTCTTACTGGGGATGTGCCCGCAACCCAGGTACATGCCCTTGACCGGAATCGAACCTGGGACCTTTCAGTCCGCAGACCGACGCTCTATCCACTGAGCCAAACCGGTTTTGGCAAGACCTGTGATCTTGAAGGGTTCTCCAGGTCAGACTTTGTGCACTTGGGCATCTGCAGGGCGTAGGGGTCCTGATTCCTCTCCAACTATCTACTCCACCTCCTCCGGCCCCACCCACTGCCCCCCTCCCGCCCTCACCCCCCCCCCCCAGCCTCCACCCTAGGGAGAATGACAAAGGAGCCAACAAACTGACCCAGGCTTAATGTAGCTGGAGCAAATTAATAATTGATGCATAAAGAGACAAGATCTGCCTCAGAGGGATGTGAGGAAGGGGGGAGGGGGTCAGGAAGAGGGGCCAGGACACATGAAGGAGGACAGTCCTGCTCAGGCCGGGGCTGGGAGCAGGCGGGCTCTGCGGCCACATGACGCTGCCCAGGCACCTGGATGGCGACTTGCCAGGGACCCTCATCAGGTTCTGCTCAGTAAGATCTGCGGCTATGGCCCTGGGGAGAAGTATTGGGAGGTCGAATGGAGGGGGTATTGGGGTGCTTTTGCTTTGGAACCACAGAACCTGGACATGCTGGAGCCTGGCCTTGCCCCTGTTTCTTTAAGTTGGGCGATCCTGGACTGATGTCACTAGAACAGGGAGCAGTGGAAAGCAGATGGGCTTAAGGGATCCTAGTAATGGGGCCGGCCTGGGACACCTAGGCTGCCCTGGATGGCTGTCCATCTGAGAATCTGAAGGCCTGGGCTAGCCTGTGACCTTGCGGGTCAACCAGGCCAACTCCTATCTCTCTGGGACTCTGCAGTGAGGCGAGAGCTCACAAGGCTCCCCAGGCTTGCTCAGAGCCCAGTCCCGAGCCTGAGGACTGGCCTGGCACGGCAGCTACCTCAGCAACAGAGGTGGAGGGTAAGAGGGACAGCAGAGCCTGGCTCATCTAAGAAGGTCCCTGCCCAGCCAACACACGCCAACCTGTCCCTCGGGGAACCTCCAGGAGCTGGCGAGCCCTCACAAGCTCAGCACCCTTGCTCCCAGGATTGGAGGAGCGAAGGGATTGTCAGTGTGCACCAGCTGCAGCCCGGGGACTGTCACTCTCAGACACCTCAGCACAAACAGGAAGAGGCCCAGCATTCACTCCCTGCACTGCATCACGTGTTCTACGGGCCCTGCGTAACCTGCCTGCAGCGGCAGGCGGAGCCTCAGTGGGCCCCCTCCCGCAGCCCCTGCTGCCCCTCTGTGTGAGGCATCCAGGACAGTTCCTTCTTCGGTTGTCCTCATGGTGAAGCCATATGACAGTCATGCACTGAGCAGCTGGAACAGCAGCCAGGCTGACAGGGGGAGGGGAGGCCAATGGCTGGTGGCAGTGTCTCACTGGCCTGCTAGGGCGGGGCCTGGGCGAGGGAGATGGTGCTCATCACAGCTGCCATTAACTAGCCCTTATCTGTGTGACATGGTGCCAGAGGACCTGATCACCTTGTTTCATCCTCACAAGCACCCCAAAAGCTGAGCATTCTGTCCCATGAGGCAAAGGAAACTCAAAAAAGTGACTTGTCTGGGTTTGCACAGCTGGCAAAGGAAGGGCCAGGACCTTCCTGTTTCATTCTAGAGCAGCCGTGGGCAAACTACGGCCCGTTTGAAATGAATAAAACTATTGGGGAAAAAAACCGTGCCCTTTTATGTAATGATGTTTACTTTGAATTTATATTAGTTAACACAAACACTCCATCCATGCTTTTGTTCCGGCCCTCCGGTCCAGTTTAAGAACCCATTGTGGCCCTCGAGTCAAAAAGTTTGCTCAACCCTGTATAGAGCCTGTGTTAGCGACTAGATGGGGCTCATTCACATTTTCATTCGACATACACTCATTTGTTAAATAAACATTTCCTAACATCCGTTCCATACTTACTCAGGTCTGACTGCATATTAGAATCTGGGAGCTGTTAGGAAGCCTGAGGCCCAGGCATTCGAAGGAAAGGGAAGGAAACCAGTCATGCAAAGGCCCACAGTTGAGAGGAAGCACAGCCCATTCTGAGAAAAGAAAGATGCACTGCCTGGTTGGGGCCTTGAATCAGAGGCAGGAGGTGATGAGAAGGAGGCTACAGTGACTTGTAGGCCACAGTGAGGAGCTTGAACGTCATCCTTGGTTGATGGAATATCACCGAAGGCTTTGAAATAAGAAGGTGACATAGCCCGGCGGATGTTTGGGGAAGGTCTTTGCAGCTCGGGATTGAAAGGGACTGGGAGCAGAGGCAAGGATGGAGCAAGATGGCATGCATTTAAGGCAGAGGTTCTCAACCTGTGGGTCGCGACCCCTTTGGCGGTCAAACGACCCTTTCACAGGGGTCGCCTAAGACCATCCTGCATATCAGATATTTACGTTACGATTCATAACAGTAGCAACATTACAGTTATGAAGTAGCAACGAAAATAATTTTATGGTTGGGTCACAACATGAGGACCTGTATTTAAAGGGCCAGAAGGTTGAGAACCACTGATTTAAGGGGGCATGATGAGGACCCTAGTGTGCTAGGGGTATGGTTATAGAGGCGACAAGATAAGGACAGACATTTAACAGATGAAATATGCACATCTTGCTTGTGTGGCTGGGGAGCCGGTGAGAACATCAAGGTGGCCGCTATGACTCTGCCTTGGGTGACAGATGGACGATGCATGATGTGAGCAGATTCCGGATGAGGAGAAGCTGTGGTCACTGGAATTGGTTGGGCTTGAGGTTCCTGAGGGACCTGCAGGTAGAGATGTCTACCCACTGCCAAATATATGGGGACCGAAGCTGCAGAGAGAGGCCTGAGCTGCAGGTGGAGACTTCAAAGGCATCGGCATAGTGATGGACAGTAAAGTCTTGGGAGTAGAAGAACTTGCCATGGAAGAGGGCGAGAGAGAGTGAGAAGAGGAGGGCATTCAGCCCAGAATCCCAGAGAAAGCATCACGTGGGGTGAGCAGAGAGAGAGGGTGCCCGAGGACTCTGGGACCTCCAAGCAGTCAGGCAACAAACCTGGGTGAGCCTCCAATCAGGGCTCAAGCAGTGACCAAGATGCTGTTCCTAATACAGGTTGGCTCCCGAGATTGTCCTAACCAGGGCCAGCTCATCGACCTCTGCCTTCTCTGCACATGGAACCCCAGGTCCTCTGACTCAGGGGGTCCACCAAGTCTCGTCACTGGCCCTGTGAGGATGCAGAGCGGAGCTGAACCCAGGGCAGCCATGAATTCCCAAGGAAGGGGCTTGGGGAGGACATTGTCAGCCTGAAGGAAGACCCAGGATGAGAGGAGCTGGGCATGCAGCGGTGCCAACATCACTCTGGATTTGGGCGCTAGGATTCTTCTGCCGCAGCCAGAGAGCAGGTGGCCTCCACTCCCTGCTGGTCTCTACAGGCCCAGAGACTACCTGGGTGAGTGCTGAGTCTGCTTCCTCCCTCCTGCGTGGGGACCATGGTTTGGGGGCCGGTAGCAGGACTGCCCAGCAGCCAGTCGCCATCCAGCCAGTGGACTCCCTGTGTCTCCCGGCAGGGCTCTGGCTGGAAGTGCGGGAGCCTCCACGCCCCAGGAGTGGCCCTGGGATAAGCATCCCAGCTTCCTCACTTGTCTGTGAGAAAATTCCAGGTCCATTCCACATAGTCTCTCAGAGGGACCCTGTGGGGCAGCGCCAGTGGCCAGAGCTGTGACCTGCTCCTTCATCCCCTTTGGCAGCTTCCTTCCCCTTCCTGGACAGGAGAGTTAATAGGCCCCTTTTATAGATGAGGAAACTGAGGCCTACAGAGGAGACTCACGGTGTCGAGTGTTCTTACTGAGCACTGTTTATCCCCGCTGTCCCTTCTCACGGCGCTTCCTGGGGCGGCTCCTCAACAAGCACTTGCTCTCAAGTCCTTGTCCAGAGTCAGCTCTGCAGGTTCCCTGCGGTAGGACAGGGTCTGGGGCCAGGACTTGACCTTCATTCCTCTTCGGGGACTGAGACTTCTCTCCTCACCCCTGCCTGCCAACAACTCTATGACTGTTGCCTCCACCCCCCTTCTCCTTCCTTTTCTTCTCCTTGGACGTGTGTAGGGCAGTGTAGGGGCCCCTGGATACAACAGCAGGAACGTGGGCCTGTGGGGGCTTGGAGAGGCTGGGGGACTGAGTGGCACTGACTGGGGTGGCCGTGTCTGCTGCGGCAGCTAATGCCGGCTGATTGCAGAGGCCCGTGTGGGGCTCCAGGAGGAGTAGCAATTAGCTGCTGTGGTGACAGGCGAGACAGGGCTGCTAAACGGGCCCATTAGAGGGCATTAGTGAAAGGCGAGGGTGGTGCCTGAGCGGGGACACACCATCCGCCCTCAGTGGTTTGCTGGGGCTGAGGCTGAGGCTGGGGCTGGGGGCGGTTTACCTGAGACATAATGGGGAGGCGTGCCCCCAAGGTGAGAGCGGCTTTCAAAGGGGGCGGCTCATGCCTGCAGCCACAGCCCCTGGAGGTAGGGTGCCCATCTGTGGTCACTGGGAGTCCACTTGCAGAGGGACACCCAGGCCGCGGATAATGGCTTTAATGGGGCCTTGCGCATGGAGCACTTATCACACTTCCCGAGCTGGGTCCCAGCCATTAGCTCATTAGCTCAGGCCTCTGAGGCCCATTTCACAGATGGGGGAGGGGAGGGACCACTGAAGTGACATGTTAAAGGTTAACCACATGGTTCTTTATCCAAAGGCAAGCCTATCTGGCCTTGCCCTTGAGACTCTAACACCCCTTGGGACTTGGGACTGGGTTTCATTCCTCACTGTACCCCCAGGGCCTGGTGCTGGGCCTGGCATGGAGCAGGTGCTTTCAAAGGCAGCTCTTAAGGAAGATGGGGAGTCAGCAGCAGCTGCAGCCCCCAGTCCAGGCTCCCCAATGCCTGGGCCACATGGGCTGGTGGTCACGGAGTCTCACAAATGTGGGTTGGAGCCCTGGTTGTGTCACGTACTGTGTGGTCTTAGCCAAATTTCTTAACCTCCCTTAGCCTCGATTTCCTCACCTTTAAAGTGGGGCTCATAATTGGACCTGCTCACAGGACATTGTGAGGGTTGCATGAGACCCGGTGCAGAGACCTTAGCACACACGTGGGCTAGAAGTGTGGGGGTGGCCCCCTCTGCTTGCACCATTATGGCGGGAACATCAGGAGCACTTGTCTAAACAACAGCAGCTGTGACTGCCAGAAGGTGACTCAGGGCTGGGCTTGCAGAGGCAGCAGGAAAAGAGCAGGGAAAAGCCCCATGGAAAGCCCAGGCCGCTCCACTTTCCGGCCTCGGAGTTCTCCTCCAGACACATGGGGTGGGGATGGGGGTGGGGGGGCAACAACCTCTGAGGGCACTTCTGGCTCTACAGTCCTCTTGGCTGTGCAGGGAAGGGCTCTTGTGTGATTGGGTGGGACTGGCAGCCCAGAGGAGGGGCAGCCCAGAGGAGCGGGTCTGCACCAGGGTGGGCCTGAGCCTGGGCTGACAGATGTGGCTCTAAGAACATTCCCTGTTGACACCATGTGCTCAGTCTGTCCAGCACCAGGTGGAGCAGTGGGGGCTTGGGCACAGGGGCACCAGTTCAGAGAGAGAGAGAGCCCTGCCCGAGCCTTGGCTGTGCCTGCTGGAGGGGACTGTGTGGCTGGGGAGGTGGGAGGGTGGGGAGGGTGTGCAATCTTGCTGCAGCTTAAAGAGGTCCCCAGCGCCCAGCCCCGCCGCCTGGCACAAGGCCGGGGGGGCCACCCAGGCTCTGAATGTAGAGTCGACCTGCCAACCCCTTACTGACCTCCTCTTGTTCTCTTTTTCTCACCCGTCACTGAGTCCTGGCTGTTTCTGGGGAAATAGATGGGGCACTCTCTCTAGCGCACAGAGGGGAAACCGAGGCAGGGGAAGCCCAGAGCCCTGCATGCAGGCGGTCGTCACTGCAGTTCTGTGGGGGACTGAGAAGGAGGGGCACGCAGAGGAGAAGACGTGGCCTTGAGCACGGGCTGGAAGGACACCCGTGTTCAGCTCTCGGGCTGCTTTCCTGGATCTCGTCTCATCTGCCCTTTCCGCACGCCGGGGCGAAGGCTGCACAGGAGCACTAATAGGCCCGTTTTACAGGTGAAGAAATCGAGGCCTACAGCGGAGCCTCACTGGTTAAATGCTCTTATTGAACACTATTTTTAATGAAAATCATGAACAGGAAACCTCACAGATGATATCTTGAATGCCCTGGGTTTGAAGTGGGAGCTATTTTGTTATTGGGATTTGACTACTTTCCAAGATTGTGGAGTTTCCAGGGTTTGTCAGCGTGGGGTCAGGCCCTGGGCGGGCCTCTGTGTCAGCTGCCGCTCTAGCAACTCCAGGGCTGTTCAGGAGCCAACAATGGGAGAAGGGGTGGGGGCACGCTGCTGGTTCGGGCACTGGTTACTGGGGCCTGCCTTCCTGCTGTCTGAGCCCCAGGACCAAGGAGCAGGCCCTGGTTCTCCCCAGTCGCTGCATGGCTCTGCCTCCTTCCCCGCCGGAGCCAGCTGAGCCTTGCCGGCTGGCAGAGCCCCTTTCCCCTCCCTCTGTGCAGGCTGTTTGTGCCCAGCACCAAGGAGCGCCAGGCACCTAGAGCAGGATGTGAATGGCATTGTCCCGGGCACACCACACCTGGCACCTGGCAGGTCACCGCTCCCGCCTGGCTTTGGTGCCATTTGAGTGAAGGAGTCTATCATGATAGGAGCAGACTCCCCCTCGATCTGGGTCTGCCTCCTAACCTCGTGCCTGTCAGTCACAGTTCCTGAGTACCTAGTTTCCCCACCCCATCAAATGGGTGGGCACAGAGGGATGGCACGGGCTCTAATCCCAGGGGTGCTGGAAGGAGTGGAAGGAGTGCAGGGGAAGCACCCTGCCCTGTGCTTGGACCTGGGAAAGCTCTGGGTGAAAGGGGCCTGTGCACAGTTACTTGTTAGTGTTACCACGCTGCGCCAGGGCACGCGGGAAGTGGGCAGGATGCATAGTCCCTGCTCCGCAGGAGCCCAAAGCTGTCCTCCCAGCACATGGTCAGCTCAGATGTGGCCTCTGGAAGTTCCCCACCCACCCAGCCTGCAGAGTAAGTGGGGACCCTTGTGTCGGGTGCAGCCCAGTTCCTACACACCTGCATTGCTGCTCTACTTCGGCCTGCTTGTTCAGGGGCCGAGGCCCATAAGCCAGGGGCCAGGTGTGGATTTGGGGGTGTCCCCAGCACACAGCGCAGAGCAGGAGCTGAAGAAGTGAGTGTGGAGTGAATGGGCTTTAACTCCCACACCCACTTGTCACTGCTCTGTGCGTGGCCCAGTGCCGAGGGTTTCTATTCATTATCTCACCTGATCCCGGCGAGGGCTCTGAGGGAGACACTGTCCACATTTCACAGCTGAGAAGGTCTGAGAAGCCCAGCCACTTGCCATCAAAGTCAGGCTCTAACCAGGAGAGCAGGGCCCTCAAGTATCTGTGACAGGAGGACTGAGTGCAGGGAGTCATTTTCACAGGTGATGGAGAGCTGAGAGGTCGGAAGGGATGGGTGATGGTTGGAGGCTTTGGCCACCCTGGACTGCAGGCCACAGGGCGAATCTGGAGTGTCATGGATGTGCCCTTTGGGAGCTGGAGTCGCAGAGGGGACTTAAGAAGATGCCACCCAGAGCAGATGGGCAGGGGAGATATAATCTGGGTTTTCCCTTCCTCCTGCCTCAGCTTCCACCTGTGCTTCCCATTCGCCCCCTGGTCAGGAGACAGCTGAACTGGGATCCTGGGAGACACAGCTCGCAGAGGCCAGTCCCCCTGCAACACGCAAAGCCAGGAGAGGCAGAGGGCTGGGTCAGGACGAACAAGCCCAGTGCGCTTCCCATAGGTCACAAGGTAAGAAGTCTGCTGATTTTGCTTCAGGCCTGTCTCACCTGGCCCTGGACCACCTGGCCCCAGGGTGTCCTGCCTCTGCCCTCCCCCACCTAGGCTCTGCTGTTCCTGTTGTCCCCACCCCTCAGCCCTCCGAGGAGCAGCAGTGCCCATGACTAACCCGTGGCCTCTGGGTCCAGAGTTCCAGCAGGGCAGCCTGCATCCTGAGTGTGCCCCTCCCAGTCCTTGCTGTCAGCCACCTCCACGCCCGGGCCACTGCACATCAGTGCAACATGGTCCATGCCAGCCCAAGAAAGTTCTCATTGTCACCCCGCAAGGCCACAGTGCTTCAGTTTGCCACCTCTCCTGTCCCCCGGGTCCCCACAGCCGGCACCTCCAGTCCACTCTCTCTCTGGCACCACGAGTCTCTTACTATTGGCTCATTCCCATCAGCCTTCAGATGTGTTCCAGTTCTCCCACCTGACAACAGATTTCGGCTGACCTCCCTCTCCCTCCCCCACACCCCCCCTCCACCCTACCCCGTAAGCTCTCTGAAGAGCAGAGAATGTCACATGCCTTCTCCACTGTCCCATCCCATTCTCTCCTTTTCACTGCAGTGGAATGTTCTCATCAAGATTTCCAACGACTGAGTTACCAACCCGGGGTCCCATTGCCCATTGCTGTCCTCATCGTCTTCGATGTCCAGCAGCAGCCTGCCTGGTTGAGACAACCTCCCCTTTGGGGACAGTCTCTCCCCCACCTCCGCTGGTTCCACTCCCACCTCACGGCCTTCTCAGTCTCCTTCATGGACCCTGCACTGCCCAACCCCTCAACGTGGAGGAGCCCAGGCTTCGGTCTGAGTTCTCCTCTCTCCTATCCTGGGTCACCTCCCCCAGGCCTGTGATTTTAAAGACCAGCCCCTTGCTGATGGATTTTACATTTGTTTCTGCAGCCTGGGCCAGGCCACTGAGCTCTGCATTTGTTTCCATAACACGTTCCCGGTGTAGTCACATGGAGATACCACCATGCAGGCATATGGAATCATCCTGGTCAAAAGAGAACTCTTAACGTATCCGCCGCCACTCAAAAACATGGGTGACAGTGCCTTCTCCTTTTGGTAAATGGCTCTTTCACCCACCCCGTTGCTCTGTCCAGATATCTGGGGTTCTCATCAATTCCTGCCCCTCCCTCCCTGCTGCATCCAATCCATCACAGGACATGGCTCAACTCTTGAATTACCATCCAAACCATCCTCTTCTAGCCCTTGTCCTAACCATTGTCATCTCCCCTCTTGACTGTTGGAATAACCACCTCATGGTTCCTCCACTTCCATCTACACACACCGTGGCCAGTTGGCACTCAATACATATTTGTTAAGTGAATGAATGATCCCATTGTACTTGTGAGACAACCGAGTCCCGATAGTAGGCTGCCTTTTGGTGATGGTCACGGCTGGGGCAGCTGAGCGGGCCCAGGTCTCCCACATGACCTGCCTGGTCTCCATCTAGTCCAGAGGAGCTGAGAGGGAGGGCTGGAGGTAGGAGGCCTGAGAGCCCCACTGATTTGACCTCAGCCCCTCCCTCCTCCTGCCTGTCTGCCTGTGATGGATGCTCAGCTATGAGATATTTTTCCCCCTTTATTCCTTCTCTCTCTTTCTCTCCACTGGGTCTTTTTAGGCAGTAATTACCGCCGAAGTGGACAATCTGTCTTTTTATTTTTAGGCTTTGACGCTCAGGCCCTGGACAGCAAGCGCTGCCTAGAAATAGGTGGCTGACGCCCAGGCGAGGTCTGCTGGGGCTGATGGGGAGTGAGAGGGGCAGGTGGGGGGAGGGTGCGGACATGCACACCCTGCAATGGCCTGGGGGGTGGGAAGAGCCCTGCTCAGGCAGCCAGCAGACGGGGTCTGGCCACTTCTGCTCTATGACCTTGGGCAAGTCTCTGGCCCTCTCTATGCCTCACCTTCTGGCCCAGGCACAAATGAAGGGATGAGCTCAACGGGCCATGAGGTTTCCAGGGGTGGCCGGGAGGGGCTTTCCTGGCGTCACTGTGCCGAGAGATAATGGGAAGGATGAGCCAGCCCTGGAGAGACACCTGGACTGGGTCATCCTGCCAGTGAGTGACGGCCCCGCGCATTGTCAGAGCTTTCCTCTCCCCCCCTCTGTCTTCCGGTGGCTTCCTCATTGTCCCTAAGTTATATCTGGCTCATCCTTCCTCCTCCGCTGCCCTCATTCTGCTCCCCTACTCACTTAGGGCTCAGGGGACCAGACCGTCGCCTTCACGGGCTGACAAACAGGAGGCGCCGGGCCCCCGGCCTCTGAATCCAACAGGCCCAGCTGTTTCCTCAGGTGCCCCGGCTTCAGACCACTTGGTCTGACCTTCTCCTCTGGGGCTGCATGGACGAGCGTCTCCCTGGGGGTTCATCCAGCTATCTACTCACTCATTGGCCTACCCTTCTAGAAAGGATTCAACCGCCAGGTGCTGGATCTATGAACTGAATAGGAGCTTTTTTCTAGTTGGAAGAATCAGACAACAAAATTGTAACCAAACAGGGACATTTTAAATGAAGGTGGGTGCTATGAAGATAAAACAGACAGTGCATGGCATTGAGAGATGGGCAGGGGGTGGTAAGGGACAGGCTCTCAAAGGAGGGGACATCGGAGTTGAGACTTGCATGACAGGAAGAAGGCACCTTAAGATTGGCCCCTGCTCACTGCTGGGGGGAGGGTGCTCCTTCTGGGGGCTGGGCTTTGGTGAAGGGGGGCAACGCTCTCCTGGGGGGGAGGGTCAGGAATTCAGCCTACATCATCCTCCCCCTCTGGGGCCGAGGCCTCTCGGAGCTTTAGGAGAAATCTGAGCTCAAGTACAAGACTTGCAGGTGCTGAGTCCTCCTGGAACCAGTTGGCTCCTCTGAGCAAATAGGTCCAGGGCTACAATGGTGGCTCTTCCCTCTTTGCTCTTTGGGGCTGTCTGGCATCCCGGAGGGCTGAGCTGGAGGGCTACGTGTGTGTGTTCAAGGCTGGAAACGACCCAGGCCACACAGCCTGTTGGTCACAGAACAAGGACCATTCAGGTTTCTCAGCCCCACGGGCTCCCTGCCTTCTGTGGACAGAGGTTCAGGAAAATGGAAAAGGAGGGGTTGTGAGGGATACAATTCCTCAGCTGCCTTCCCCTCCAGAAGGGGAAGGTGGCCTGTTCTCCGGGCTCAGCCCAAGGGCAGTAGAGGCATTAGGGGTATTTGAGGCCAAAGAGATGGAAAAGAGGCTGGAAGATAGGATAGGGCACAGTGCAAACAGCCCCAGGCCTGCTCTGTCCTAGGGAGCCCAGCCATCGCACCCCCAGCTGCAGGGCTTAGTTAGAACGCATCTCTCAGGCAGGGACTGGAGCAGCTGTCTTGTTAGCAGGAGGGAGCAGCCCGTCCTGGAAGCTCAGCTGGGGGGGATCCTAGGCAAGGTGGCCCCTGGGTCTCTGGCCCAGAGTGTGTTGGGGGTGGAGGCCTGACCAGGCAGCGTTCAGCTGGTGCTGCCCAGTTATCTGGGAAGCTGCAGGAAGGAGGCTTTCTGCTCATGGAGAGGCCCCCTCTGTGCACCACAACCTCACAGGAACCTTACATTCTGTGCTCTCACTCTACAGTGCAAACTATAACAGCAAAGAGTTATGGGGCCCTCACCACACGCCAGGTGCTGTTCTAAGTCATGTAAGTGTGCTAACACTGTTAAAGCGTCAAACCTATGATGCTCCCATTTTACAGATGAGTAAACTGAGGCACAGAACAGCAAATTAATCCACTGTATTTGCATTGCTGCAAGTTTGAGCCCAGGCAGCCTGTCACTAGAGCTCAGTGCTATGTACCCTGAGGTGAGAGATGGCACATATGTGGCACCATAGCACAAAATACACAGTGAACGGGGCTCCTGCCAGCACCCTCATTCCTGGGGCTCTGGAGTGACCCTCTGGCTCCCCTGGGGGTGGGTGGGAGTGGACTTACATGGCCTTGTCTGCTGGGCAGGGAGAGGCATTGGCTGGACCCCCTGGCCTCCTTTACGTTGTGGGTTCTGGCTTTAGCTCCAAGCGCCCCAGCTTTCGGTCGGCTCCATTCCAAGTTTTTCCCTTTTTATTATTCCCTCACTCTCCAGCGAGAGAACTTTAATTAGCCCGGCCGATTTATCTATATAAATACAAATGGATGGCGCTCCACGATGAGGCAGGGAGTAAGAGGGAAGCTGGGCCAGCGGGTTGCCGAGGGCAGAGGAAGTGACAAGTGCGCCTTCCCAGCAACCAAAAATATGACTTTAATATCATGTGCACGTGGGGGTGTGAATGCGTGCGCGTGTCCCGGACAGGTGGCCAGTGGGCCGGCTTTCGGCGCTGAGCTCGCTGTCACTCCATGAGGAGAGAGCATGTCTCCTGAGCTGGCTGCTCTGCTTCCCTGGGAAGGTCTGACTCTCCCTCCCCAGAAGCGACAGGGATGCGCTCCTATCACAGCGCCGCGTCTCATCCTGCCCCGGGAAGACAGGGGATGCATGACCAGATCACCATGTTCCAGGGGCTCACTTTGGACTTCAAGGACTTCTACCAGGGGTGGGGACAGGAGAGGTGCCGATGACAGCTGAACTCCCAGGCCAGCTCTGGGAGGCTCAGTACCAAAGAACGAGTCTCACGGATGCCCCTCTATTTGCTTACCTATGGACCCTTAAAGGTCAAACCTTTCTCACTGAGCGTAGTGGAGAGACAGGCAGGTGGGAGCACAGACGAGTGACAGGCTGCCTGGGCTTGAATCCTGGCTCAGCCACTTACAGCTGTGCAGACTTGGGTGAGCTGTTTCACTGCTCTGTGTCTCAGTCTACTCATCCTTAAAATAGGAGTATTGTGGATTTTGAGGATTAACCATGTTATTACATGTAAAATGCTGAATGTCTTCAGCACAAATACCTCATGTGCTGGAGTGCCTGGCACATGGTGAGGGCCCCATAACTCTTCACTGTTATTGCTCACCTGGCAGGATGAGGGCACCACATGTAAGGTCCCTGTGTGGTGCTCCTTTATGCCATATGTAAGATCACGGTAGATGGTGATGTGATGGATAGCATGATGATGGTAATAATGAGTATAGCAGCATTTCTTGTTATGATAGCTAACCTTTACTTATACCTCCACCACCACCACCACCACCAGCACCACCACTATCACCATCACATCACCATCACCACCATCACTACCACCATCATCACCATTACCACCATTATCACCATCACCACCATCACCATCACCACCACCATCACAACCACCATCACCACCATTACCACCACCATCACCATCACCACCACCATCACTACCACCATCACCACCAGCACCACCACCATCACTATCACCACCATCACTACCACCATCACCACCATCACTATCACCATCACCACCATTACTACCACCATCACCACCACAACCACCATCATCACCACCACTATCGCCATATCACCACCAACCACCACCAATCACCACCACCACCTCCACCACCACCACCACTACTACCACCATCACCACCATTACCACCACCACTATCACCACCATCATCACCATTATCATTATCATCACCAGGTGATGTTTCTTTGCTCTTGGCATCAAACCCATCCTTTGTGTAGGAGTCAAGGGCTGGGGCTAGGCAGGGAAAGGCAGTAAGAAGCTGCAACTGATTGGGGGAAGTGGGGACAAGAGACCTTGTGTCATCCTGGGTGTGTTGCCTCCAAGAAAGAAATGGGCCCTGGGGTCAAATCCTGGCTCCTGCCCTTGGCAGCTGGGGGACCCCAGGTAAGCCCCGCCCGTCTGTCTCAGTCCCCCCACTCTGAGGGGAGGTGGGTGAAGATCTGATGCACAAGGGTATCCGGTGGCCCTGGCCCGTCAGAAAGACCCTGACCAACACTGTCTGTGAAACCGTCGGAGCCACAGACTTTTTTAGGGCAGCAAGTTCCCCTTGGCTCCTCCTCTTGGGCCTCAGGGAGGGACGAGCAGGGTGTGGCCCTCAGCCTCCCTGCCTAGTTGAGGCCAAAGAAGAGGCCGCAAGGTCCCGGGCCGGGAGCACTGTGGAACCGCAGACAGAACACCCTGTGTCGTCACAGCTTTTCCGAGCAGAGCCCAAGAGCGTCAAACTCTATTCTTAGCCAGCACCCCACCGCCACTGCCACTCGGAGAGAGAAGTGTGTCATTAGTGGGGAGTCAGGGAGGAGCTTTGGGATTTAACGCTGCAAGTGCCACTGCAGCTGGGGTGGGGGTGAGGGGTGAACATGTGAGGTGGAGTCAAAGGGGACATGCTATAAGGGGCACTCATGGCGGACACCCACTGGACAGATGCAATAACCACGGCCCCCAGAGAACAGGCAGGGGGAGTAAACGGCCCAGGGAAAGAGGGGCTGCGAATTCTGTGCTGTCACCGGTTCCCGAAGGAGACACGTAGAGATGATCCGAAGAGCCCTGGCAGGAACCAGGAGACCAAACCCAGCCCCATTCCTACCGCAAGTGTCTGTGGCTGGAGCCAAGTCCCAGCCTCCTCTGGCCCTCGGTCTACATCTGAGGCATTGAACTCGGTGATCCCTTCGCTCTGGCATTTTGTGACCTGGACCCAAGCAGGGTCTGGGCCGAGAGCAGCGCCCCAGACTTGGATCCAACCCTTTGCCCGGCCTGTGAGCAGCCCAGGCGCTTCTTTTGCCCACTAGAGCCCACCATCTGACACGGCCTTTATCCCACGGCCCTCTCTCATCCCGCCCCGCCCTGTAGATAATACAGTTTGTCAGTGGATCTAGCGGTGGTGGGTTGGGACAGGGTTAGACCAGTTTGACGGCGCTGGCCCAGAATGGGCAGAGCTAGATGTGACAGTGAGGGGATGACGTGGATGAACCCACGGAGCTGCAGGGTGGCCTGAGCACCGGGTGGTCAGCAGGGGCACTACCTGGGTTGATCCTGCCTCAGGAAAGACAGGCATACACCTCCCTGGTTCCCTGCATGGCTCCTGCCCCCTCTTTTCAACGTCCAGCCTCCGTGCCCTCAGCTCAGGTCTCCCCTCCCTGGTGAGCCGTAAACTCCAGCAGGCCAGGCAGTGTGCCCCGACCTTCCCTCCCACCCCGGGGTCCACGGCAGGCACAACCAGTGCCTGCTCAGGGCTCAGCTCCTGTTCTGCCCAGAGCCCACCCTTGCCTGCCTCGCCCCTCACCGGCCTGCCTCACCTTTTGCCCTGCCTCACCCCTTGCCCATCTCTGCTGGCCACTCATTTCCTTTCTAATTAATCACTGCTGGTCTCCAGCCGCGTCCTTCCCTCCCCAACTCATTTGCCTAGAGAAATGAGCTCCTTTGTTGAGGAGAAACAAATGCTTCCCCCCTCGATTTCCTCCCCCGCCCCCCCCCACAGGCCATAGAGACAGGGGGGCCAGGGGCTTCTCGGGGGCTTTCTGGGACCCAAAGGATGAGGCACTCCTGCAGGGAGAGCAGCCTCCGTTTCCCCAGGTCAATCAGAAGAGCAAGTCCCACTGGGCCCTGTGGGGGTGGGAGGGAGGGGGCGGCGCAGCCCAGGCCTTCTGCACACCCTGCCCCTCTGGACTGCAGCGGCGAGGATGCGGGCTGTGTAGTTTTGTAAAGCTAATGAGCTTTGGATCCCCAAAAGGAGAACAGAACTTGTCAGCTGGCCTCTCACAAACAGACACTGAAACCCCGTGGTGCAGGACATGACTCATTATGTTCTGGGAGGAGACTGCATTGGAGGGGGTGGAGGAGGGAAGGGCTGAGGGAGGAGGGAAGGGCTGAGGGAGGAGGCGGCCTCCACTATGGAGGGGCTCCTGGGACTCCGGCACTGCCCAGACAATGGCAGGAGAGCCAGGTTTGTCACCTTCCCCTCTTTGCAGACCCGCAGAACAGATGATGACCGTCTAAGGGCAGCACTGGCCAATGGGGACCAAGTCGGGAAAGTTCCTGGGGTCAGCTGGACTCCACCCAGTAACTGACTGACAAGGCCTGACATCCCACGGGCCTGGGTTCAAACCCATACCAGCTGGTCCATCATGGGCAAGGGCACTGTCTCTGAGCCTCAGTTTTTACATCTGGAGAATGGGGCTAATAGTAGTCCCTGCCTCTCCATTGTTGTTAGAGGAATAACAAAGATCCTGCAGATAGAATGTACAGCAAGTGCTCCTCAAATACTAGTTATTATTTATTATGGTTATTACCAGGGTCTCCTGCTTCAGAATTGGCATGTAAGCAATTGAGAGAGGCAGCATTACAGGGGCAGCCTTGAATCGACTCAATTTACTTTTCAAAAGTAAATTACATGCAAACTTCCATTCTGTTATTGCTGGTGAGTGTGGCATGGACATCCCTCCTGACTGATGAGACCCAGCATGGACCCAGCACCGGGGCTGAGGGCTCAGCCAGGGTCCCAGGCCACCAGAGACCCGGGGGTTGAGAGCCACAGCTGCAGAGAGGAAACCCATCTGTCTCTCCTATGACTCTATGGCCTCACCAGGGGTGTGTGTTGTATTGGCCGTATCAGTGGGGCCTGTGACGGAGCAAGCTGCTCAGAGACTCCAGTCCCGAGCTGGGAGTCCCGCTCTGAGCCCAAGGTGCACCCACTCCCCACTTGCCACCCGGGATTAGTCTCTGGGAGCACTCTGGGCCCCCATGCCTCAGGGCCCTCAGAGGCTCTGAGGGACATATGCTGAGGGACATCACACCTCCCTGGCCACTGCTGGAGAGGAGCTCCCGGAGCTGCTCGGGGTCAGGGTTCTGTGCTGGGACCGGCATGCTCCCTGCTCCTCTCTGCATCTTGTCACCCCGACTCCGGAAGGAAGGATTGGACCAAAGCCCCCCTGTGAGGTAAGATCCCTTCCAGCTGAAATAGCTGAGAAGCCAGAGCAGCCAAGGCTGAGGGGGAGGGGCGGTGGGTTGAGGCAGGGGCTGCTGGCCTGACGGGGCTGGGCTTTCCCGCCTGTGAAATGGGGCTGCTCCCTTCCTTCCTCAGGTGTGGTCCAGGGTGGGGATGTGCGGGAACTTCCAGCCCTGGCTTCCGTGCACTAGGTGACCTTGGGGTGCTGACAGGTAAGACCTTGGCCGGGCTGGGATCTCTCTGGGAGGAAGCCTGGTGGACACACCTCGGGGGGGTTGGGGGGGGCACAGGCACAGGACTGAAAAGGAAGAGATGGATGGAGTGACTGGCTCCATGAAGCAACCTGATGAATAACCAAGGTTGATATTTATGTGGCACCTAACAGTTCCCAAGACACAGTAACATCTAGTATCTCATCAAATCAGCCCAGTTACCCCCTGGGCTCTGAGCAACCCTGTTCACAGGTGAGAACACTGGTGTTTGAAGATGTTAGGTGCTCTCCCTAGAAGAGGGACCTTCCTGGCTTTGCCATTTGCCAGAGGTCTAGCTCAGAGAGAGCTCAGTTAAGTATGACAGCAGGCTGCCATGTGCCTTTGGGCAGGTTGTTCACTGCGCAAGGCCACCCGGCAGAAGGGCGACGCTGGGCTGGGCCTGGGACCTAGCCTCACTCTGCTCACCAAGCACACTCCGCAGCGTGGCCCAGCACCGAGGCGCCGGCCAGAGGCACCAGCCAGAGCCGCACGAGTGGGCTACCTCAAGGGCTGCCCCCAGCCTCAGTTTCCTGAAATGAAACACAAGGATGACCCTCCCTCTTCCAAGTTTCCCTTCTCTCAAGGGAGTAGAGCCAGTGAGTGGTTGAGAAAATGAAGACACTACAAGTGCTTTGAGCGCCTTGAAGATAAGCTTTGACAAAGGAGGTGATTAAAGGCGGCACTTTCCCTGACTCTGATAGTGATCGTGGATGGGCCGGCACGTCTGGCCTGGGCGTGTGCATGACAGATGCTGGCCTGTGGACGCTGGCTTCTGCATTCATGACTCCTGCTGGACGGGGGCCACGACTTGTGTCCCCCTAGCTTCTCCCCCAGTGGCTTGCACATTGCGGGAGACCCATACGTGTCTTATCACTGAATCGGGTTGTCTGTTTCCATCATCACTTCTCCACTCTGCTCCCTCTACAAAAATGCAGTAACCCAGTTACCACACCCAACATTGAGCTGGGAGTCTAGATATCTGGGTTCAAAGCCTGACGCTGACCAATAAGCTGAGACCTCTGACCTCTGCCCCTCGCCGGACCTCAGTTTCCCCAACGTACAAAGGGAGGCGTTGGATGAGATGGCCAGCAAGCTCCCTCCTGCACAGTGCATTGTGGAGCTGTGGATGCCGCATCATGTACATGCGCCTACACACTGCCCCTTTGTCTCTGAAGGCAGCTGAGATAAAACAGCCTAATCCGCACCAGGGAGATGGGTCCTCTGCCCGAGGGGCCTCGGGCACAAATTGAGCCGTCGCGTTGCATTACTTCCGCCCAGCTGGGCCCTACCATCTCACCTCCGTCCCCTGGCGAACAGGGACAACAATGGGCAGACAGTTCAGTGGGGCAGGGGGCCCACGCAGTCACCAGGCCCCCTGACTCCACCATCAAAGGCGACAGGCAATGGGAGGAGGTCCAGGCTGGGAGGATTTTTAATGACCCCAAATCCTGGCAACTCATTACGTCTCTGATAAGGCGATGGAAGCTGTCACTACGAGATGCAGCCAAGGAGGCTCCCTAGAGAAATTTTGCCGCCTTCTCGCTAATCTTCTTATAAACATTGTTATTTATTTTTTCTTATTTTATCTGACATGTGTCAAGCAGCCCCTGCTAAGCCTGTGACATCTCCAGGGAGACTGGAGGAGGCTGGAGGATGGCCTGTCGCTCCCCCAGCCCTGCCCCCTCTGCAGCCTCGCCCCTTTGGGCCTGTTCTCTGGCCGGCCAAGCTTCTACCCCAGGCTGGCAGCTCTGCGATGGCCACAGGAGCTGGGTTTCGGGCCAGGAGACGCTGGCCATCTGGGAGCTGGCTGTCAGAGTTAAGAAATCGCCGGCTACGTCTACTGGGGCTGGTTCCAGGGAGGAGGAGGAGGCTGCGTGCCACCACTGGCATCTGGGGGTAGATGGTTGTGCTGGAAGCCCCCAGGCTTGCTCTGTGTGTATTTGGTTAACATGCAAGCTGGCAATCACTACAGGGCCACCGACTGTGACTGTACCAGGCACTGTGCTCAGCGCCCTTCACTCATTCGCCCTCATTCACTCCCACAGCACCGAGAGGTTGCAACTGACATCAGTCCCAATTTTAGGTGAGGAAGCAGAGGCCCAGGGGGTTAGCCACTCGGCCAACATGGCCCAGGCCAGAAGGGTCAGACGGGGGATTTGAACCCTGGTGCTCAGGTGCCGAGCTGATGCACAGCCCCCCACACTTCCCATGGCAGCTTCCTTTGGATGCTCCTGGAATCCTGGGAGACGATACAGCCAGGAATCTTCCCCCCACTGAAGAAACAGGCTCAGAGACAATGCGTGACTTGCCCAGGGCCACATCGTCAGGACTGGAACCCAGGTCTCCTGGCTTCCAGTTCAGAGTTCTTTCTGAAAGGCCTCAGGACAGGTCCTAGGCAGCCTCTTGGCTTTGACCTATGTTATGGGGTGCTGAGATGGGGGGGGTCTGACTCTCTGTTACAAGGACTGGGGCAATGCTGAGAGTGTGGGCAGAAGGTCACAACTTCCACAGGGCACAGAAAAGAGCCCAGTTCCTGGCAAACGTTTGTGATAAACCTTATGGATCGCTCACAATGCATGTTGTTAACAAAGCTGGCTGTAAAGAGTGTGGAGCCCTCGCTGGTTTTGGCTCAGTGGATAGAGTGTCAGCCCTTGGACTAAAGCAGGGGTGGGCAAACTTTCTGACTCGAGGGCCACAATGGGTTCTTAAACTGGACCGGAGGGCCGGAACAAAAGCATGGATGGAGTGTTTGTGTGAACTAATATAAATTCAACGTAAACATCATTACATAAAAGGGTACGGTCTTTTTTTTTTTTTTTTTTTTAGTTTTATTCATTTCAAACGGGCCGGATCTGGCCCGCGGGCCATAGTTTGCCCACGGCTGGACTAAAGGCTTCGCAGGTTCCATTCCCGTCAAGGGCTTGTAACTCGGTTGCAAGCTCGATTCCCGGCCCAGGTCAGGGCACATGTGGGAGGCAACCAAGCAACTAATCAATGTGCCTTCCTCACACTGATGTTTTTCTCTCTCTCTGTCTCTCCCCCTCCCTTTCACTCCCTCTAAAAATCAATAGAAAAATATCCTCAGGTGAGGATTCACAAACAAAAGGAATGCAGACAGCACAATTCCATTTTAGTGATATATATATATATATATATATATATATATATATATATATAATCATTATATATTGCAGAGGGAGTAAAAGATTGAATTTGTGGCTTTTGAAATAGCTTAAATTAAGGCTAACAAGTTAACATTCTACATTTTGGGGATCCTGAATCCAAACCAAGGCACATGTTTTATAAAAATAACTTCACTTTTAAATAATTTTAGGTTTACAGAGAGTTCCGAGATAGCACAGAAGGTTACCACATACCCTTCACCCAGCCTCCTTTATGTTAACAATGTTAACGTCTTACTTAACTTTGAATTGCACCAGTGTTTCTATCTGTGAGAAATCGCAGGTTTTCATCATTTCCCATCAGGGGTGCGTGACGTCCACAGGTCTTCTCCCTACTGATGTTCACCTTGATCACAGGTGAAGGTGCTGCTGCCTGGTTTCCCGCTGCACTGTTACTATTTTTCCCTCTCCATATTCTATTCTTAGAAGCAAGTCGTCAAGGCCAGCCTGCTCCCAAGAAGAGAGGAATTAAGCTCCACCTCCCTAACGTCAATGAATGTGTGGACATATGTTAAAACCTCCAGAGTAATTAATAAGTTTGGGGAGGAAGATACTTTGAGGCTGTGCAGATGTCCTGTTTCTCCTTACAGTTTCGGCCACTGATTTTAGCATCCACGGGTGGATCCTGTCTGCAATGATTCCTACCCTGATGTTCTAATGGCGATTTCCTACTTCTCTCATTCCTTCTTCATTAGTTGGAATTCAATATTCTTGTTATTTACTGTGTGGCTCAAATTGTTACAACTTTGGCCATTGGACACTCCTACAGATGAGTCAACCTCTGTTCTCTTGACATGGTTTCATAATTTTTTTTATATAAACCCACCGTGTGGTTTTGTTGTTTCTCGATTTGCGCACTCCCTTACTTTCTGGCACCACAAAATCTTCAGGATCATCTTGTATTTTCTTTGCCCAGTCATACCATCAGCCATTTCTCCAAGGATCTTGGTCCCCTTTATTGGAAAATGGCATTTAGAATCCAAGACCTGGGTGCTGGGAAGGCACACATTTTTAACGTCAATTTTTCATATAGATAAAGCATATGAAATTAGATATCTGGACATGAATTGGCATCTGGCACAACCAGGGGTCCTGGTACATTTGCTACCGTATATGTTTATGTAACACATGGCTCATGTGGACCTCCATGTTTCACTCCAGCCTCACCTGGAGAATGACCTTGAAGATCATTGTGTGAAGGTGAAGGCTGTAGCTCTTGGTTCAGATCCATGGTTCTGGGGTGATAGTACCTGGCAGCCTGCTCTCCAGCCAGCCTCCCAACATCCACTTTTCATCTGCATGGTCTGGAGGTACAAGTCAAAGAGTTCAACATGTCTTCAAAATGTCGATGAACCATTGGGGAAATATTAAATTGTGGTTTAATGATTCTTCTCAGGTTTTACTCAATTATAAATGTAATATTCTTGACATTTTCTTTCGTTCTTTTGGAGCCTTTGAGACTCCAGAGACTGGGAAAAGATTCTCAGAAACAAGGGTGTAATTGCAAAGGATCTAAGGTGGGCAAGGTGCCTCGCCTCTCTGGGTAGCTTCCCATGCATATGATGGGAACAATGAAAACAAATGAGAGAACAGCGAGAAAATGGAATGATAATCATTCTGAATTGTTACTATTCTTTTTACACATCATGAGGAGTCCAGGTTTATCCTGCTGCAGATGGTCCTTGGTTCAAAAGTGGCACCATCATCTGATGAATAACCGAAGATCTCTCTTTCCTCCCAGAGAGATCCCAGCCCGGCCAAGGTTTTATCTGTCAGCACCCAAGGTCACCTAGTGCACAGAAGCCAGGGCTGGAGCTCAGGCGCCATCACCTTTCATTGGGAAGGGAGCTCTTGGGCAAGTGGGCCCGCCTCTCTGGGCCTCAGTTGTTTCATCTGTAAAGTGAAGTGCCGGTTCCTATTCCAGGGGGTTGTCATGAGGTCAAATAAGATCACCAGAGTCATGTGTTTAGCACAGCTCAGTGACTGCTAGTAACAATAATAACAGCCACACTTAACAATAATAGGAACAGGGAGCATCCCGATGATCAGTCAGTGGGAATGTTATCGGGATCATATTGCATGGATTTAAGAGCAAAATGGGAGCATTTGAAGTTGTGTTATGGATTTTAGCCATCCTATTAGTCATGAAGTGGTACCTCCCCGTTGTTTTAATTTGCAGTTCTAGAATGACATATGATGCTGGACATCTCTTCAAATGCTTATTTGCCATCTGTGTACCTTATTTGGTGAGTTGTCTAGTCAGGTCTTTTTCCCCCTTTCTAATAAAGTTGTTTGTTTTCTTATTGTTGAGTTTTAAGAGTTATTGTATAGTTTGGATAATGATCTTTATCAGATGTGTGTTTTGCAAATATTTGTTCTGGTCTGTGATTTATTCTCATTCTCTTCACAGTGTCTTTCACAGAGCAGAACTTTTTAATTTTAATGAAGTCCAGCTTATCAATTATTTCTTTCATGGATCATACCTTTGGTGTTGTATCTAAAAAGTCATCGCCATACCTAAGGTCATCCAGGTTTTCTCCTATGTTTCCTTATGGGAGTGTGATGGTTTTGCATTTTACATTTAGGTCTCTGATCCATTTGGAGTTCATTTTTGTGAAGGGCATGAGGCCTGCATCTAGATTCATTTTTTGACATGTGAATGATCAGTTGTTCTGGCACCGTTTGTAAAAAAGACCATCTTTGCTCCATTCGTTCACATTTTTATCTTGATTTTTTCAAAGGACAGAGTCCCCCACATTCCCCAAACACCCCCTTATCCACTGTACTGTCCAAGTAGAGAAGGGCCCTTTGGAGAGAGACCTTGGGCTTGATCGCCAGAGCCCTGACTGGGAGGACACTTCAGCCAGGTGTCTGCCCAAGGTCAAGGACCTGGGTACCTGCTGGACCAGGTGACTGGGGCTGGAGGCAGGTGTTCTCAGTGCAAGACTGCAGAGGGTCACTACTCTCTGTTGGAGGGAGGGGGCTTTGTTGGGTGAGGCTGCCCACAGAGCTGGCATCCTCCTCTCATTCTACAGACATGAGGCCCAGGAAGGGAGTTCAGCAGGGTGACCAGAGCCACTTGCCAGCTCAGAGCATGTCACTGAGCCTCTGTGTCCTTACCTATGACCTGGGACTAGTCATACTCCCCTCCTTGGGCTGCTGTGAACAGTCCATGAGGTAATGGAGGTAGAGTGTCCAGGTGTTGCTCGGAATTACTATTCCCGTAAGAGGCAGCCCTGTGGTCGGAACCAGGCTCTGACCCACACTAGAGCAGGGCTCCGACGTGGGCTCCCGGGTCCCTCCCAGGAGACACACAGCCAATGGGAGTGTGCTCGTCTTTCTGGAGCGCTGACAGCTGGCGGTCGCATCTGGGAAGGCCCACTCCTGCGGTTCCAGTCTCTCGTCAGTCATGTTTTTCTGCACTGTTCTCTCACTTGGGCAAGAGCCAAGCCCAGAGATGGCCTGGGACCCGGCCAAGGTCACACATCGGGCTCCTAGGTCCCAGCCTGTCACTCCCCAAAGGAGCCATCCTTCTGGTGAGGAAAGGCCTCACGTCTGCTGCTCTGTAACCACTGACCACGTCGTGCACTTGTCCATCTGGGTTGGACACAGTGTCCCCGGGGTATGAAATTCATTTTCTTTATGTCTGGTGGAGGATGGACTGCTCCATCCAACAAATCACAGCGATTACAAAGACAAGCACAGCCATGGCCTTGCTGAAGGTGCAGTGCACACTCATGCACACTCACATTCAAGTGCACACAGCCACACGCAGCCTCTCACACTCACACATGGTTCACATGCCCTCACAGTCTTAGCCTCACACACATACATGAGCTCATATACAATCTCACTAATTCACATTCTCTGCAGTCTCACTCACACATCTTCATACTCATTCACACTCGCAGTTTTGCACGCACGTACTCGCATGTGCTCTTGCTCACACATTCAGTTTTACACGTAGACACACTCACACATTTTTACATGAACACAAAGCACACACAGATTCACACACGCACGCACTCACGCAGTCCTGTGGCTCTTGGGCTCCCAGTTTTGCAACATGAGTGATCGCTCTCCCAAGCACGGGAAGGTCCAAGCAGTAGCTGCTTCCCATTCCCCTCCCCAAATCTCATCATTTGCCCGAATCCTTCCAAGCCCAGCTCCACACTAGCCTCCCCCCGGAAGGCTCTCTGACTTCACTCCCTCTGCCCAGGCTGCTGGGATCGTCCAGCAGCCAATGTTTGCTGAGCACCTACCATGTGCTGGGCATGGTGGGTCCCATGGCCTCCTCCTGGATGGAGAGAGCCCCTTGAGGGCAGGGTGGGTGTCATGCCACCCGTGCCCCAGCACGTAGGAGGGGCCTGGGCACAGGGTGCCTATTCACAGCCCTGTGTAGAGCACACGCTTCTCCAGGCTCCTGTGGGTCAGTGCTCCTCCAGTGGCCGGCGTTTCCTGGAGCCGGGTCTTGCTCACAGTTCCCTCCCCTTGGAACCCCTTCCCATCCCGGACCACCTTCTTCTGCACATCTGTGCAGCCCCAGCCCCAGCGCCCTCTCCCCGGGGCGGGCTTCAGTGAGTCGCCTCCCAAGACAGTCTGGTTTACACTGGCCCTTGCCTCTCTCCCCACGGGACCACTGGCCCCTTGAGGGCAGGGGGTGCCAGGCAGCTCCACGTCCACAGACACTCACACAGAGCGGCTTCTATCAGGGTGTGAGCTGACACCCAGACATGCTTTCTAATGGAAACGCCTTTTCTCCAGAGTGACGAGAGCCTACGACAGCCTTGGTCTTCCCCCTTCAGCCCAGACCCCCCTGGATGCTGCAGTTTGCAGGAGGAAAATCTCTTGCCTCGGGCTTAAAAACCCCTCCCCAATGTCCTCCTTCATATCTCAATGTACAGGTTGCTTTCTCAGGGAGGCCTTCTGGTTACCCCGAATCTATTTCAGTGCCCTGCTCCCAGTCCCCCAGCCCCCATCAGCTCTGTCCTGCTCCAGTTACAATTCCTTGTTCTGATTCTGTCATCCCAGCCTGCGTGCACCATGAAGACAGATGTTTTGTCTGTCCTCATCCCTGTCACAACTCCAGGGCCTAGCATGGTGCTCAATACATGGCAGGCATTTGATAACTGCAGGAGGAAGGGAGGAGCAATACTCCTGGCCTGTCCTCCCCTCCGTGGCCTTGCAGATAGTGAGGCCAAAGGCGTGCTGGGCTTTCCCTCCAGTGCATGTCCTTCTGGGCGAGCGTCCGCCTGCACTCTCCTGGGCCTGCTGTGGGCCAGGTTCCCCCGAGGCTGTTCCCAGGGGCCTGGGAGACTCTTGACCTGGGGGAGCTGGCTCTGCTAATTCCCTAATTCCCGGGCTGTGGCCGCCCAGTGACAGTGGTGCATCTGCCCCCTTTCATAGCCTGGCCTCTTGGAGGAAACAGTGGGCCTCTTTAAGTACAGCCCAGGGAAGTGAGGGCCATGTAGGGGGCGGGGGCTGGAGAAGACAGCTGTCACCCCTTCCTGGGGTTTTGGAGCTGCCAGAGGGGATGATGAGGAGAACTGGGGAGGTAAGAGACCACTGTGTCCTGGTGACATAGCAGGGGGCATGCGGTCCAGCCCAGAGTCCGAGTCCTGGCTCAGAGTCTCCCTCACCGTGCGACCTTGACTGGGTCGGGTAACTCTGTGCTACTCTTCGGCATGTAATTCAGGGGCCTCCACCCTCTGGCCCCAAATAGCTTTCCCACATTCTTATTACTTCCCTTGGCCATCCCAAGCAGCCACCTTCTCCTGGATGGGAAGGGCGCAATTTCCCACTCTGGGACTGTTGTTGCGGGGGGCGGGGGGGTGGGGGGAGTAATCTCATGAGGCACATGAATGCAATGGCCTGTGCTGGAGTGTCTCCCTCCCTCCCAATTCAAACAGTGGAAACTCTCGTCATCTCTCCTCAGTCACTGGGCCCCAGGGCAAATGCCACCTTCTCCAGGGAGCCTTCTCTCCTGGTCCCAGTGGCTGCAGTCCTCTCCCTCACTGAGCTCTCAGAAGCCCTCCTGGGGGGCTCACAGAGGGCCCTGCCCACACTCTCCCTGGTCTTGCAGAGGCAGGGCTCTGCAGGTTGTACCCTGGACAACCCTTGGGGAGGGGTGTGTGTGCCTGTCACGCTGTGGCCTATGTAGGTGGCACCCTCTAGCTTTGTGCAGGGCCTAGTTTGTGTGACTATACACAGCAGCTCTGCCTGTGTCCTGTCTACAGACTGCTCCTCCAAAGATCTCATGGGATTAAGACAATAGACGTGCTCAGGGAGTTCAGGAAAGCTGGACAGACACATGAAGCTGTTACCAGACTCCTGGCTCGAGGAATGGATGAGGGTGCTCCTCTCCTCCTGCTCACCCTGCCTTCCTTCTCCAGCCACTCACTCTCCCCGTGTGCTCTCACCCAGGCCCATGGCTTAAAATACCGTTTCTAAGCTGGTGACAGATTCTCAAATTGATGTCTGTAGCTCTAAGCTCTGCCCCAGGCTCCAGGCTATATCTCCAACTGCCTCCTGGGAATCTGCACTTGAGGTTTCACAGGCATTGAAATTTTAATACAGCCCAGCCAACCTCCCTACCACACACCTGCCCTTCTCCGTCTTCCCAGTTTCGTAAACCATCAAGCCCCAGGCTTCAATCCTCAGAGTCATCCTTCATTTCTCCCTTTTCCTCCCCCTCTACAGAGAATCCATTCACTTGTCCCATCACCCGTCTTGCAAAATACATCCTGGATCCATTTCCAGATCCCCGTTGCCTCTGTCGTCACCTACCCCAAGCCACTGTCATCTCTCCCCTACATGCCCCCCCTCCCCCCGACAATCTTACTTTGGGTTCCCTCAAGAGCAGAGCATGACACAAGGATTTAGATGCAGGTTGTTTATCTGGGAGGTGATCTCAGGAGGCACATACGAGCACAGGTGTGGCAGGAAGGAGAAAAAGCCAGCTTCTTGAGTTTCCGGTCCTGCTGCGGACCGCTGCAGCCAGTCCTGCTCTCAGGAAGCTCCCTCCAATCTATTTATTGATTGACTCTGGTCCATGTTGTTACATGCTTGGCTCCCAAGGCCTGAATTCCCTGCCCCTTTCTACTCCCGGGCTGTCCTGTGCAGGCTGAGTGAGCTCTTGGGCTTCCCCAAAAGTCCCACAGAAGAAAAGCAGAGAGGAGAGTGTCTGGAGGTGTCTGTCCTCAGCTCATTAACGGCAGCTGGAATCACCTGTGGGCTTGGGGAGGTGTGAGAGGCACTAGACCAGTGGTTCTCAACCTTGGCTGCACATTAGAATCACCTGGGAATCTTTTTAAAATCCTGATTTCTGGGTCTCATCCTCCGGAAATTCTGTTTCTTTGTTATGGGGTGAGGCCACAACATTAGTAACAAAGAAACAGAATTTCCGGAGGATGAGACCCAGAAATCAGGATTTTAAAAAGATTCCCAGGTGATTCTAATGTGCAGCCAAGGTTGAGAACCACTGCACTAGAGCATCTATTTACAGCTCCCATAGCCCCCATTCCTTCCTGTCTACCCAGGACCACCAGGAGATCTTGTAAAAATATAAATTGATTCTATCACATCATTGCCTAAGACCTTTCAAAGGTTCCATTGTCCTGAGGACAAAACCTTTGCCGTGGCTGACAGGCCACCCTTGGCTTCCCTGCCTCTCCATCTCCTTGCCCTCACCCCCACTCACTAAGCTCCAAGCACACAGGCTTACTCCAGCCTTAGGGTCTTGGCACTTACTAGCCCTCTACCTGGACCCATTACCCCATAGTCCTCACGTGGCTGGCTCCTTGTCGTTCAAGTCCACAGGCGCATGCAACCTTGTTAGAGAGATCTTCCCCAGCCTCCTAATCTCTAGTGGTCCCACCAGCCCCGCTCTCTAGCACAGCATTCCTTTTCTTCTCCTCAGAGCACTCACATCCAATTAATTCACTTATTTACTTGCTTCTTGCCTTTTTCTCCATCTAGAACAGCGGTTCTCAACCTGTGGGTCGCGACCCCTTTGGCAGTCGAACGGCCCTCTCACAGGGGTCGCCTAAGACCATCCTGCATATCAGATATTTATATTACGATTCATAACAGTAGCAACATTACAGTTATGAAGTAGCAACGAAAATAATTTTATGGAAAATAATTTTATGGTTGGGTCACAACATGACGAACTGTATTTAAAGGGCCAGAAGGTTGAGAACCACTGATCTAGAAGTTAATCAGTCCTGGTCACATCTGAATCTGCAGGGCCCAGCCCAATGCCTGGATGTAGTAGATGCTCAATAAATGTTCGCTGAATGAATGAATTGAATGGATCAGGGTCTCCCAGAAGCAAACAGAGCCCAGTCAGATCCGGAAATGCTCTTAGGTGAGCCCCATACAGAGATTAGGGCAGGAACAAAATCTAGGCAATGGTGTGGGTACAGCTGAAGTCTAGCCTCATCTCACCCCACCAGGGAAGGGGTGTGTCTTCTGGAGCATCATTCACCACCTTTAGGCAAAGGTGATTCTTTTGTAGCCCCATGTGTCCATCATGGGCTGAGGGCTGCCCCAGGTGGAGGTATCAGCAGGTGAGAGAGAGGTTGGTAGCAACCAACACTCCCAGCAGCTGGGGGAATGGTGCATAGGCCTGGGGAAGGGGTCGGGGAAGGGCGCCAACAGCATTCATGACAGAAGGGACTGCCCCACACCCCCCACCCCCTACCCGCACTCACCCTGAGACTTAAGGGTGCTTAGCAACCTGGATATCTCAGGGAGCAGAAATCCCTTGTGAGTAGCAGACTAGGCTTCTGACCACGCATCCCTGTCTCCAAATGCCTCCTCCGATCTGCCTGCCTCCTGCTCGCTGCCTCCTGAGCCCACTCTCTCTGTGTTTTCTCACTGGCTATGCGAATAGTGGGTGAGCATTTCCCCCAGACAGCCCTCAGAGTCCCCCGTCCCATCTGTAGTCTCTGTTTGATCTTAGCAGTGGATGGCCATCCCATCAACCCGTCACCCATCGTAGACGTTTCTCACTGCAACACGAGTTCAATTTTGCTTATTTCCTGAAAAATTAAGGCTCCGTGTTCCCACAGCCAAAAAGTTCGAGGAAGCCCCGGGTAGATTCTCTGTCTGCTCCTGGTCCCTCTTCTGGGTGCATCTGATGCCGAAAGCAGGCCAGGGGGCCGAGCGTGACGTTGACAAATGGCCCCGCCACTGACGCTGCACTTTCCCTCGCCTCAACAGCTACTGAAGACATGGGCACTTGAGTTTTTCTTTCCTCTGTCAGTTCTTTTAATTGAAAAATATAAAGAAACTGCCTATTGATTCCTTGTAACTGATAAGCTATTCACTCTAGGGCCTTTTTAATCAGGAGCCTGGCTTAAAGCCTGAGGGAAGGCGGGAGGAGCATGGTTCCCACTCTGGGGGCTCCCTGCCCTCCCCACAGACGTGTGCAGGAGCTCCTAGGACCGGAGACAAGAGGACAATTTAGGATCCCTCCCGCTTCTAAGGGGGCTTGGTGACCCTACATTTTGAAGGCTACAACTATTCCTAACATTTACACAACGCTCTCCTTTACGAAGCAATTCACATGTGTAAAGCCCTCCTGCATTTAGGGTCTGGTTTGATCAAGCGTTTACTGCAGAGGACAACTGGCCCAGGATTCCTCCACTTAGGAACCCGTGCACCCGGGCAACACAAGCCCCACTCCCCTAGTCCTGGGAATTCGTCTGGGCAGAGGGTACTGTCCCATTTCATTGACGAGGATGTTGAGGTTCAGAGACATTGTAACTTGCCCCACATGGGCAGTAAGATATGGGTCAGAGCCAGACCTCTGAGCCCCTCCAGGTGCTCTGCTCCTTAGAAGTAAGTTCCAGACTCCCCCGTAATCAAGGCCTGGGGCTCACCTGTCAGCCTCCTGCTTAATATGGATTCCAGTCAGACTTCAAGAAGAACTTCCTGTGAGAAAGGATGGCTGGTCATTGGAACGTGCTAACCAGAAGATTTCCCTGACGTAGAGAATGCTGGTCTCAGACTGGGGCCCAATGGCAGGGATGGGCCCGATGACCTGCGTATGCCCCTTCCAGCACAAGAGGGCCGCGGGTCCCAGAGTGCCAGGAGAATGGAGCCCATCAGCTAATGGGGACGCCTCGGTCTACTTGTTTTCCTTTGGACACACATTAAGACTTGAGTCATAGAAGGTGCAGGGAAATTTATTGCATTATCAATATTTAATATCTCCAGGGAGGTGACATCAGCAAAATTGCCTGGCCTGGCAGAGCCATCTAGGTGGACAGTGGGACAGGCCCTTCATCTCCCAGACAATCCATTCTTCCTACACAGGACAGGTGGAATTGATGGGCCCCTGGAAGAGGCCTGGACACTGTGGAGGGTGACACATTCCCCAGCACCTGTGTGCTGGCCTGGAGGACTTCCTCCATGTGGCCCTTCGCCTGGGCCAGGGTCCAGCAGGGCTGGAGCTAGCGATTATTCCTTGGATCTAGCCTTGGGGTCTCCAGATGTTCTGGAAGACCAGATGTGTGTGGAGTTGCTGACAACGCTGCACCATGACCTGGACAGGGGTCCCAGCCCTCACGGCTGTCAATCACCCTCCTGGCAGATGCTCTCGGGTCTCTGATGTCACCAAAGTTAGGTTGAGCCTGAGACAAACTTGGCAGGTGGCAGGAAGATATAAAATAAGACTGGGAATCAATGCCTCATCACCCACTCACGCCAGTCCTTCCTGACCTGCTGCTCCTCTTCATCGGCCAAGTGAACCTCCGTAAGTGGGGCTTGTGGTCTGTGTGCCCGGCCCCGGAGAAGCCTAGCCACCTGTGGTCCCAGCCCCTCTACTCTGCCCCAGGGCAGCAGGGGTGGCCCCCAGACATGTTGGGGGCAGGCTGGAGTACGAGGCTGGTGGACAAGAAGGGGAAGGGAATGAATGTGAATTAGCCAGTGGGCGTGTCTGGCTCTCTGGGTGCCTCATTTAATCCCCATCCTTGTGAGCTGAGGAAACTAAGACTCAGAGAGGCTAAATCATGTCCAAGTCAAAATCTGAACCCGTGGCATGTTCACTTTTTGTGTCCTTCAAAGGCTCCAGGTATGGATGAGACTGGGTAAACTGAGGCAATGGCTGAGGTAATCCTCACAGACATGCAGAGAGCATCCCTGCATCTGTCCCAGAGGCTCCTCCCGCCTAAGCCTCAGGTCCTGCCTCGGGCATGGTCCTCCACCCTGAGTCTGACCAGCACACCATGGCATCTCCATCAGGAGCAAAGGCCCAAAGCTCAGAAAGCCCTAAGGTGCCCAGGAAAAGGCTGCAATCTCTCTCAGGAGGTGGGGGTGGGGGGATGGACCACCTCTAGGTGCTGTTTTGCAGCAGAAAAAACTTAGCCTTGGTCCTGGTGTCTGAGTGACTCTGGGCAGGTTACTTCTGCTCTGGAGGCCTCTGTTTCCTCAGCTCTAACGGAAGGAAGGACTGGGCTGGGTTAGCACCCCGTGCTCTTACATGACGAGCTTTCCTGGAGGGCACAGCATGGTCCCTGCCCACGGGGCGTTCCATTCAGCCACAGAGATCCCAAAGACACCAGCTGTGACATGCTGGGAACCGGTGCTACCCAGGGTCCTCCAGATGGGGGTTCCTAGCCCCGCCTGCAGGGCCAGGCGAGGCCAGTGGCCCAGGGCAGCTGCGGGAGAAGATGCAGAGATGTTTAGCATGGGTGTGACTCAACCAAACAAAGGGGGCCCCCAGGACACCAGGGAGGAGGTGGCGGGAGGGCCCCGCCCTAGCACTTGTGAGCTTCAGTGTGAGATGGTCAGGCAGTGAGGCTGAGAGGCGTCAGAATTGGGTTCAAGGCGAAAGAAATAGCAGACAGAGGACTTAACATCACGTCTGCAGTGAGGGACTGAATGGCTTCCGCTCCTCCCACTCGAGGGCAGGAATGACCGAGGTGGGAAGGATGGAAAAGGCCCTGAGCCGTGCAGAGAGGAGGCCTGTGAATGTCTGGGGTTGCTGTAACAAATTTCTACACACAGGTGGCTTAGAACAATAGGAATGCATTCTCTTGCAGTTCTGGGAGCCGCGATCTGAAATCCAGGCCTCTAGGGGGATCTTTCCTCGCCTCCGCCAGCTGCTGGTGGTTTGCAGTTGTTGGGGTTCCTTGACTTGTAGACACTGGTGTGGTCACTATTTGGTCCAGAGAAGCAGGGAACTGGCCCTTCCATTTCCCAGAACGCCCCATTATCAGGGCTGGATGGGGTGGCATGTCTCCCCTCAGCCCTAGAAACCTCCATCCTCGCCGCCATCCTCGGGTTTCATGCCTGGCTTCAGCCCAGCCTATCAGCCGCAATCTCAGGCTTTGAAGCTGGAGACTCCCCAGACAGACAAAGGGGCGACTGCAGGAGGGGGGCCTCTGGGGTGCCAGCCCAGGTGTGCGGCGATTATCTTCGGGGCCTAATCAAGATGCCTTGTCCCCAGCTCGGCTATGAATGATGCCACCCCCGCCCCTCCCACCAGTCCCCATGCTGGCTGCCAGGACAGCGACAGACACCTGCTAGGCCTCGGACCCCTTCCCTCGCCTGCGCGGCTTCCTTTTGTACCAGCACAAAGGGGGACAAAGCCAGGTCCCACCTGGTGAGGGAGGGCCCAGGGCTCCTGCTTCTCAGCTGTGACCACGCTCGCCTGTGAATGCCAGAATTTCATATGGAGCAGGAGGTGTCCACAGGGAGATTGACAGACAGACGGATGGCAGCTCAGGATGGGCAGAAGGATAAGAGAGGATCCATCCAGGGCAGCAGCCCAGAGGGGTGCCCCTGGGGTGAGGGTGCACAAGATAAGGATGCTGGGCTGAGGCTGAGTGCAACTCCACCCTCCCCAGGGGCCCTGCTAAGATCTTTGTCCTCAGAGCCCATTTGGCCGGGGGCGGGGGGGGGGGGGGGGGGCGGGGAAGGGAGCAGAACCGTCCCATCGTTAACAGAAGATGTTGGATAGAAATAAAGCTGAGGGACACAGCCATATGCACACTAGCCCTGGGCCCCGAAGCTGGACTGCTCACGCCTGGCTGGGACGCCTTCCTGGACACAAGTCTTCGTGTCTAAGGCAGGCTGCCCCCTGCAGGGTGGGCACATGGGCATGAGGGAGAGCGGGTGAGTTTAGCAGGAGCCGGAGCAGCCTCCTGTCTCTGGCCAGTCGCCTCCCCTCAGGGCCAGTGGCATCCCCTCACCTCCCCATCCTCCTCCTCGTTCCCTTGCAAACTGTTTCTAGACGTGCTCCACGGCAGGTCCCGACTCCCACTGCAATGCGTGGTGTGGCTGTGGAACACGGTGGCCTGCAGCTTCCCTCAGAGGCTGGGAGAGGAAGGAACACATGCAGGGGGCGGGGAGGGAGGGAGACAGACAGACAGACAGGTCTTATGGGCCTCAGACCCACCTGGAGAAGAGTTAGAGACCAGGAGTGGGACAGACACAGAAGTTAAAAGTGATGATTGCTGGAGAGAGGCCGGCCAGCGCCCAGGCCATTAAGATGAGCCATGGACACCCAGGACCATCCTTCAGAGCTGGGAGGCTGGTGATGGGAGGAAAACATTATTCACAGCTAAGGAAAGACTCATTACTTTGCACCAAACTTTGGCTGGTATTGAATATACCATCACTGCCCTCTGAACAAATGGCTTCTTGAGGGTTTAATTAACTTTTTAGCACCCTTGGGCAGGCAGCCTGGCCCCGCCATTGGGGGAGGCCTGAGCCAGCCATGCTGGGGGCAGTGACGGCCTGTAGTGGCTGCCAAGGTGGAGGGGCAGAGAGAAGGGCAGTGCCCTGCTTGACCCGACCACCTGCTCATGTCGGACGACTGAGACCTGCGGGGAGAAGGCCACCAGGGCAGCCTGCTGAAGGCTACACAGCACAGTGAAGGCATAACCAGGCCTGGGATCCAAACCCTGAGCAAACAGAGGATGCTCAACCTCCTGAAGCTCAGCACTCCTTCCCCTCCCGTGGTCCTTGGCTGCAGAGTGTGCCTAGCACAGAGCGGCTCTGTAATTACTGATTTCACTTGATCGGGACCCAAGGGGGGCCGACACTGAGCCCTTTCAAATCGTCATTCTCACCATTGCAACACTTATCACACCCTTCTGCTGTCAGACGCTGCGCTAAGGCCTTTCATGTATTATCTCATTTAATCCTTACCTTGACCCATGAGTCTGGTTTTATCACCATCCCCATGTTTCAGATGAGGAAACTGAGGCTGCGAGAGATAAGTCACACCCTCAACACCACCTGGGCCACTGGACTACACTCCCTCTCTAATAAACCTATATCGCCCAACCCAATCTTTCCACGGAAGCAGAAACTGAGGGCCTGCCCAAGGTCACTCGATGCACAGTGGATCCGTGGCTTCAGATCCATGCCCAGCAAAGGCCCTTTCAAGTTCATCACATCGCCCGTCCTGCCTGCTTTCCCAGCCCTCCCCACACACTGGGCCTCCTTTGCCTGGGAGGCCGGGCCCCAGCTTCGCGAGCCACTCTGGAAAGCCCATTGAGCTAAGGGCTAGCCTGGGCTCGGGGTCAGACCCAGGTAGCATCCTGCTCTGCAGATCTGTGCTGTGGTCTTGGGCAAGTCACTCCTCCAGCAGCGCCACTGGCAAATTA
Source organism: Myotis myotis (assembly GCF_014108235.1). Classification (NCBI taxonomy): domain Eukaryota; kingdom Metazoa; phylum Chordata; class Mammalia; order Chiroptera; family Vespertilionidae; genus Myotis; species Myotis myotis. The sequence goes on along the minus strand of NW_023416319.1, from coordinate 41,546,361 downwards.
AAACGTGCCTCACAGGACATTTGTGAGAGTTAAATATCTACTTAAAGCACTTAGCCTGGTGTCTGACACCTCATAGAAAGCACTCGATAGCAATATCTTTGGGATAGGGTTCATTCAGCCTGGCCAGGAATCCCCACCTCCCAGCATTACAGCTGTTCCCTTTGCTCCCCAGGAGGCCTAACATCCTCCCGCGCCTCCCCCCCCCCCCCATTTGAATTGGGGCAGAGAAGCCCTGGAGGATGTAGATGCCAGAACAGAGCCCAGAGGTGGGGGGGGCGTGGATGGGGGGAAGCATGAGGGCCACCTCTCAGGCTGTGGGCTAATTAATTGTCTGGGCTGACAGCAGAAAGGGGCTGCGCCTTTTGCCGATGAGTCCACAGCAATGATGGAATAATGGGCTCTAATGCACTGGTCTTCTCTGGGGACCTGTCTTTCATCCCCAACCAAACTAATTAATGACAGCAATAAATCAGCCAATCTAGCCTGCCCTGCCCGGGGCAGCCAGGCCACTTGGAGAAAAGCCTGTTGATAGCCTGGCCAGGGAGTGCTGTGGCCCAGGGTCCTCTGCCAAGGTGGGGCCCTGTGGTGTCCTGGGGGTGGGGCAGGAGGAATCAGGCCCAGGAGATCCACTTGATTCCTGGCTGGAAACTCGGGAACTGTGAGTTCTAATCCCAGACCAGCTACCGTGCGGCTGTGTGACCTTTCCGGGTCCCCTACATCTCTGAGCTTGGAATGTTAACCCCACTTGGGTAAAAACCATGTAGCCTATAAGCCAGGGAGGATCGAATTTCTTTTCATGGTTTAGGAAGCAGGATAAGGTGAGGCACATCACAGGAAGAATGCCCCGCCCTTGGGCCAGGGGATGGCTGTAACACAAAAAGCACTCACCAGGGGAGTCAAACGTTAGAGTCACCGGAATGCCCCAGAGGGCTTCTGGAACCTGGACTGACTGCAGCCTCCCCAGAGCTTTGGGTCAGCAGGGCCTGAGATTTTGTCCTTCTAGCAAGTTTCCCAGGGGTGCTGAGGCTGCTGGTCGGGGACCCCCTCTGAGAACTAGAGCTCTAGACTGAATGCCAAACACTCAAGTGCTCATCCTGTCTCTGCTCCTGGCCAGCTTGAGGTCCCACACGTCCCCGGGCCTCAGTTTCCCCATCTGTACACGTGTGTACAGGGAGAAGCAGCTCGAGACCTCCCATGTGGCATGTGATGTCCATGAAGAGGACGGTGGAAACCACAAAACAACCGGCACCTTCCCAGGAGCCACGAAACGCATTTGTAGTGAGCCACATGCCCCCGGGAGATGGCAGCCCCTCGTCAGTGTGGGAATCTGTGCCGCGCTCAGCACTGCCAGGGGTAAACCTGAGGGGGCGGGGCACAGTGAAGGATTAAAGAAGACAGACAAGAGAATAAAGCTGGGGCTGGGTAGGATGCTGCTCTCGGATGGAGAGACAGTGCCCCAGCCTGCAAGCCGAGTCTTTATTTTATAGCCAGATTCCATGAGGCAAAGTAAGGGCGTGGTCAAGATGCTCACCATGTTCTCACAGGTTTTGAATCTACTCAATTACAGGCACCTGAATTCTAGCAAGCTTTGTTTTGGCAGCACTTGCTGCACCTCCCACAGCCTACCTCACTTAGCCACCTCGGACCACAGGTTCGGACCATAGGGTCAAGCTTACAACGATAGCCTTTGGCTATAATTGTGCTGGGAGGGCTTTGCCCTTTAAGCTGGGACTTGCATGTGGCTTTGCCACGAGAGGACCATGCCCTCTCATTAGTCTGAGGCTTGAACCTGTCCAAACTTTGTAGCCGCTCTTCACAGGAATTCTTGTCCCCCAGCACATCCCCACCTTCCTCTTCTTGTACACCTCCACTAACAGAGAGCTCACTCCCTAACATGACAGGATGCTCCATCCCAAGAACATTTTGTGGGGAGGGATTGACACAGGCCCGTAAGCCAGGACAGGCGGAAAAGGGAAACTGGGACAAGAAAGTTAAAGAGCAGTTGCAGCCACCTAGTAAATCCTATCTTCCCTAAACCAAGGAAACTTGAGAGTAAACTGTTTGCACTTCTCCTCCCCAACCAGAGGGGAACTGGCTTAAATCACCCGACCCAGGAAGACAGCAGAAATCCAATCAGTGCCTTTTGCCAACCACACCCAAGGACAGATGAAGTTAAGAGAATAAATCTCATTTTGGAACAACATAAAGCTGATGAATATTCTATTAAATCCTCTCTCAACACCTCCCCTAAATACCCAGCCTTTAAAACCCCTCAAAATAAAAATCCCAGTGCACATACCGTCCCTCCTGGGAGCACGCCCCGTGCCTCTCCCACCTTCTCCCCCCACAGCGTGCATCTCCTAAACTCTAAGGGACCCCACAAGGCTTGTAACCAGGGCAGCAATGGGCAGCGGCAGTTCATCCCAGACAAACCCCCTGAACCTGCCCTCAAGGCCCCTCTTCTCTGACTTCTTAGTGAACCACACAGCCCAGCCTGGGCCCATTTCCCCAGCCCTTTCTGGCTTCACTGTCCCCAGCTTTAATGAACATCCTCTAAGATTCACCTGGAGTCCTGTTGGGAACGTTTTCCTGCACAAAGTCAAGAATGTACACACTACCGGCTGCTCCTGGGAGACCCACAAGGGCCAGGTTTCCTTTCCAATAACAGGGTTATCTGTTCTTAGTGCAAGTTCAAAATCTGCCTTCCCATGACGGACTCCCCAGGCCACCCCTCCTGGGTCTCGGTGTCCTCGAAGATCCCTTGTAGCTTTGATATTGACACCTGCCCTGGAGACGGCGGGACCTGGGGAGAGCTGGTGTGAGCCTCTGAGCCCTGTTTCCCTCGGCAGTACGGGCAGAAATGAGAGGAAAAGGCGAGTCTAGAGCCCAATGTCAATGTGAGAGGCTCGGGTCACTATGACGTGGTGATGTGGCCTCTGCCCGCAGTTCGGCTGGGAACACCCCTTCCAGGTCGATGGACTTTCCTTGAGGCCTGTCTGTCTGCAGGTGAGAATGAGCTACAGCCCCCCCCGGAAGTGGGACTTTTTTTATCATAAGCACCCCCAACCCCCTCTGTTGGAACCTGTACCTGACTCCCTTTAGAGCCTGTGGCCAGTGCCCCGGAGTGGCCCTCCACGGACCTCTTCCACTGGAAGTGCTGGAGGCCACGGCCGGCGGCCGGGGGTGTCTGTAGACGAGGGGCTTGCACACAGTGGCGTGAGTCCTGGCTCTGGCTTCCCTCTGCAGCATCTCAGCGCTGAAGGGCCTGGACCAGGATCTCACCCGTATCTGAGCCTGGCAACAGGTCCTATGGAAATGCCCATCCGCCTCTGTATGGAGCTGGACTCCTGGTTGCAGGCAGCAGAAATGCACACCGATTGAGCAGAAATAGGATTGGACACTGGGCACCTCTAATCACGGGGAAGGACTGGGAAACACAGTGCCCAGACTGCAGTCCAAACCGCCACGCCACCAAGCCAGTTTGGGGAGGGCCTTGCCACAGAGCACAGGAGGCCACCCATTGCTCTGTCTCCAGGACCACAGGACTGCGCACTGCTGCCCACTGCCCACACTGCCCCAGACCCCCATTTAGCTGCGCTGTGGCCCCTGCCATCACCAGAATCTCATTCCCAGCCCCCCTAATTGGCAGACCTCGGCTAATGGGTCTGCGCCTGTGCTGCTAGGGAGGCTGGGAAAGCGGGAAGCTGGGGTTTTCAGCTTCTGGAACAGCAGGTAGGCTCTGCCTCCCACCAGGAGTGGGAAATCCTCCAAATACAAAAAGAGGGTTCAGAGCTGGGGCAGGAAAACAGACTAGTGGCCACTCCTATTCAGTACAACCCACCTTTGGCAAGCAGAGATGTGCAGGAAGGTCACTGGTAGGGTACAGATAAAAATAACCACTCAGGCCCTGGCCAGTTTGCTCAGTGGTTAGAGTGTTGGCCCACAGACTGAAGGGTCAAGGGTTCGATTCCCTGTCAAAGGTTCAGTCCCTGGCGCATGTGAGAGGCAACCAATCAATGTGTCTCTCATGTTGATGTTTCTCTCTCTCTCTTCCCCCCTCCCTCCCTTTCACTCTCTCTCTCTCTCTAAAAAAAAATAAATAAATAAAATAATGGAAAAAATATCCTCTGGTGAGGATTTAAAAAATAAAAATAACCACTCACCCTGAATACGGACTATATGCCAGTCACCCGTCTCGAGGCTTGTTGTGGATAAGCTGGCCTAGGCCTCTCAGGACCCTTATAAGGGAGGGGCTTTTATTATTACAGCCACACCCTCTGTTTCACCAGAGCGGGGCCTGTGGTCATGCAGCTGGTGAGAAGCAGACCCGGGTGAAAGCTCCGCTGCCCGGTCCCCAGGCTGTGTCCCGGCACTCTCCGCTCTTCCCCTCCGTCTTACACAGCGGAGACCCTGCCACCCTCGGGAGCATATGCCGCTGGAACACAAGGCAGATGGTGCCCAGGACCGGCCATGGGTGTAGAGGAGTCAGCACTGACCTGGGATACGTGGAGGTCATCTGGTAAGGGACCTTCTGCCTGCGCCCATCCTGTTCCCCTGCTTTCTCAGCTCAGGGCCCAGCCTGACTCTAGAGACTTGTCCTCTACAAGGACACTGAGGGTGGTGGGAATTGCTGGCATTGGGAGGTGAGAGGTGCCTTCCTACAGGGCCAGCCCTGCCCAGACAATGCCAGTTGTCCCCAATAGCCAGAGAAGCTCCCGAGGTCATCCGTCAACAACGGATGCAGGGGTTTCCAACCCTGGCTCGACAATGAAGTCACCTGGACAGTAAATACCTGTATATCCACGCCGGGGCCTGCTCACAGGGGTCACTCAGGGATTCGTGTGTCTGAGGTGAGTGTGGGCATTAGTAGTTGGAAGTGTTCCCAAGTGATTCTAATGTGCAGCCAAGGGGGGAACTCCTGCCCTGGGAATCTGGACCTTCCCTAGGCCTGTGAGGCTGGGAGGGGCTCCCTGCTGTGCCCCACCCACCACTGTGCTTCCCCCACATCTCCCAGGAGTCCCAGGCTGGACACCGTAATATGCACGTGGAACAGGAGGCTCTGACAGGACCCTCTCTCTCAGTGTTACAAGGCAGCCTGGAGGGAGAGGCCAAGGGCTCCTAGCAGAGCCAGAGCTGCCAAGAGGAGCCACACCTGTCGTGGAAATTCTGAACCCCACAAAAGGCCACCTCCTCTAGGAAGCCCCCTGAGCACCAATTCATGGGGATCTTGCCCCTCTGAGTTCCTCCAGCCATGACTGACAGCCTGGTAACATAACAGACCAGCTCTGATGAGACAGTACCCTGCTAAAAAGCCTTCGCTAGCTCCTCATTGCCCTCAGGATAGAGTCCCAGTGCCCTACCCTAGTGTTCAAGACTCCCCCAAAAGCTGGCCACCACCTCCCAGTCACCCACCACTCCCCTTTGCATGTGTGGGAAAAGCCTGGCATCTCAGAGCCTACACAGACCCAGGTGCCTAATATGGTTGCTATGTAGATTTAATAATGCTGAGGATGTGCCCTGACCGGTGGCTCAATGGTTAGAGTGTCAGCCAGAGCACCGAAGGGTCATGGGATCGATTCCCATTCAAGGACATGTACCTGTTTGTAGGTTCAATCCCTGGACCTGGTTGGGGCACGTGCGGGAGGCATCCAGTCTATATGTCTCTCTCACGTTGATCGAGCTCTCTCTCTCTCTCTCTCCCTCCCCTCTTTTTCACTCTTCTAAAAATCAATGGAAAATATATTCTCTGGTGAGGATTAACAAATAGTAATAGTAATAATAATGTAGAGGATGTAAAATACATAGTACAGGAGCGGCACACAGAAAGTCCTTTAAAAAGTGCCAACTACCACCACCATCATCGTTAGCACTATCATTACTATGGTCATGATCACCATCACCATCATCATCACTATCACCATTATCATCAGCATCTACAGCATCACCACCATCATCATCATCATCATCATCATCATCATCACTATCGTTGAGGCCTTGTTTATTCTGGCCCTTACTCCTGGATTGCCCTTTACTCCTTTCTCATGTAGAAATGGTATAAGCGAGTATAAGTTCCACTCATTCTCCGTGGCCTAGCTCAAATGCAGCCTCGTCCATGAAGCTTCCCTGATACCTTCAGTCAAGGAGTGCTGGAAGCCTACCAGTGACCCCTGGCTGCCGTGCGTGCGTGTGTGTGTGTGTGTGTGTGTGTGTGTGTGTGTGTGTGTGTGTGTTTTCTCGCACCAAAACTACACGAGTTTCCAGCTCACCAGTCCCTTCTCACACACTCTCTACTTCCCTTCATCTCCCCTTAGCTATTTTCTGAGCAGCTTTCTGGGTAACCTGCCCCACAGCACAGATGATCAAACTGGGGACACTCAGGCACCTGAGAAAGTGCTTGGGTTGCCCACTCCTGTCTCCATGGCCCTCATCAGCTGCCTCATAATCTAATAGACCATGTCCCTTACCAACATTACTGTCCACCAAGCCGAAATCCACATTGCAATTCCTCTCCTTTCTTAGATGGTGGCACAGACCAGAGGCCACATCTGGGTTCAAGTCTGCATTCTGTCCCTCTCTGGCATGTGTCCTGGGTGGAGTCACTCCCTCTTTGGGAGCCGCAGTTTCCCCTCCATCCACAGGATGTGTGGGTGCAGGGCTGGAAGAGTTCAGAGTCCCTTTCGGACTCAAGCATTCTGAGTCTGACCGTAGGTTTGGGCCTTCTTGGCTCTCCCCCTTCTCCTCTATAGGTATTGTGTGGTGGGCTCTGCCCAGATCAGGCCTCCTCAACCCAGAAAGGTGCAACAGTCGCTCTTCTGTTCTGGAGGGGCTGGTGGGGCTGGGGACTGGGGCAGTTACCATGTGAGGCTTGCTCGGCCCCCTCTCCGCTGAGAGGCACAGAGCAAGGGCCCCTCAGCTCTGTTACCTTCAACTGAGAGCTCAGAGCTCTGGGCCCAAGAGCCCAAGGGGAGGGATATTTACGGTTTAATAATTGGCCTATTGATTCTCATTTATTTGCTGCCAACGGGGCTCACTGAGGAAGTGAAGGCGAAAAGGCTGTGTTTGTAAATAAGTCTCCAGTTGGCCCCATCACTCAGCCTGCTCTGAACAGGGAGGTGAGCTGGGTTAATATACTGCAGTGCCCTCTGCTTAGCCAAGCCCTGACATGAGCCCCAGGGACACCACACCAGCCGTTCAGGCCAAGCCATCGGGCCCTCCGGAGCCCAGGCCCCTTCAGAGTTGGCAATGAATCTCATACCAGGCTCTCTGTTCACTGTCTGCTTTGAAGGAAGATGAGCAGGGTTAGAGTGCTTGGACCAAGAGCCCACTTATCAGATGAGAACACTGATTTTTACAGAGATTGTATAGTTTATTGGAAGACACACTGCCAGGAAAGGGTGGGGAGGCAGGACTGAAACTTGGACAATTTCAAGGAGCTGACTCTACTAGTTAGCTACTGCTGTGTAATAAACCAGCCCCAAATTTAGTCGCTTAGAACACAACGGTTATTTCTCATGAGTCAGTGGGTCAGCTGGGCAGTTTGGCCGATCTTAACTAGGCTTGACTGATGAGGGCCTGGTCACATCGAGGTCTGTGCCGGAGGATCAGCTGGGACTGGCTGCTGAAGGTTGACCTGCGCTAGGACAGCTGGCTCTGCTCCATGTGTCCCTGGCGTCCCTCTAGCAGACTAGCCTGGGTTTGTTCTCGCAGAGGTGGCAGGAGTCCCAGAGTGGAAGTGGAAATGCCCGGGCACCTAAACCAGCCTCTGCTGGCATCACGTTTTCTACTACTGCCTGGGCCGGAGCAAGTCCGAGTGGGAAAGCAGAGCTTAACACCGCGGATACCGCTGAGGCCGTTAATGCAATCAGTCCACCACAATGACTCAAGCGCTTTGCACTTCCCGCTATTTCCAGGAATTCTGCTCTTCCCTCACAAAGAACGAAAGCCTCTAATGAACAGGAAATTCTGTTGCCTTTCCTCAAGTCTGGGTAGCAGGCTCAGCCCTTTAAAGAAACATGAGGCTTGATCTGGGTGGCACCAGCATGCAGAACTGAGACTTAAAGAGTTGGGCTTAAGACATGGAGAGATGTTCCAAGCACGGAGGCTGTCCCGCGATAGCAAAGGCTCCGTCGAGAGGTAGTGAGCTCCCTGTCGCCAGGAGTGTGTGAGCTCAGACAGGATGCTGACTGCATGGCTGCAGGAGAGATCTGCCTCCAATAAGACTGGATGCAGACCAGAGAAACTCCAGTCTCCCTTCCAGCTCCATAAATCCAGAAGCTTATAAAAGAGCGGGCCAATTACTGCAGACAAAGGCTGAGAAACGCTGCGATCCAACCGCTACCATCTCTCCCAGGCTGGCCCCAGGCATAGCGGGTCCCAAGGCAAGTCCATCAGAGAGCTGCTCTCTAGCAGAGAACATAAGAGCTCAAGAGATTCAGAAACCTCCTCTCCAGCCTCATGGCAAAGAAGGGGAGAGTGAAGCCCAGAGCAGAGAGCCCCAGCCAGCTCCAGAGAGGCAGCCTGGCAAAGCGAAGAGCGTGGGCTCTGGAGGCAGACACCCCGGTGGGGATTGACCTCGGGATTGACCCCAGGAGGACCCCAGGCCCTAATCTATAGAGGGGATAACACTGCCGTGCTGGGGGGCTGTGAGGGGTGCTGGGGGGCTGTGAGGGTTAATGAGGGAAGGTAAATGGAACAGAGACTCAGCAACTGTATTTTTTCTTTGCTTTGAGTCACAGCAGATAAAAGCAAGAGCTGATAGAAAATCCATGTTTCCTCGGCGTCCCTGCGGCTCCTTGTCCCTGCCTCTGCCCTGCTTGTCCAGAGGGGTCAGCTCGGACTTCTGGGTCTAGATGGGAGGACATGGAGTCCCCAAGGAAGGCAGGGCGGGGGGGGGGGCGCTGTTGTTCAGAATACCCCCCTCCACACCCCTCCATCCAATGGTCATAGAAGGGGTGGCTGACCAGCAGGCCCTGGACAGACTGGAACAATTCACCAGCCACCTGCCCCCTCCTTCTCTTCGGGCCTCCGGGAAGCGTCCTTTCTCTGTGGCAGGAACCTCATTAATGGAGAAAGAGGTGGGGAGGGGGAGGAGGGGCGGTCTATTGACAGCCTCTTCCACTTTCCGGAGCCCAGGGAGGTTTCTTAGATAATAATAGTAACAGAACCTCGCCTTCGAGCAGAGCCTCCTCTCCTGGAGCCTGCACAGCTCTCAGTGGAGCGGGCTCAGTGCAGAGCGGAGCTGTCCTGTGGCTGCTGGCATCTACTGACCCCAGCCACCTGACCAACCGACCCAAGCAAGGACTGATGGACACAGCGATTGTCCGGCTGTGTCAACCAGCTGGCTGACACGGCTATCTCACGACCACATGACTGACAAAGGGACAGGCCAACTAACTGGGTGACAGACACGGTGAGATCTGACTGACAGATTCAGGGGTCAGGCAACACATTGTTTGATTGACTGAAGACTGTCTCACTAACTCAGTGACAAAACACTGACTTAGAGACCAATTAATTGACCGATTGTCTAATAGACTCATGGGTTTCCTGCCTATCTATCTCACTGAGTCAGGACTGACAAACCTACCATCTAACTAGTCTGATTGACAGACTCATGTGTTTCCTGACTAAAGATTGTCTCACCAACTAACAGAGAATGTCTATCTGATAACCTGTTGCCCGAGGCTGTTTCATTACCGACTAACTCACTCATTGACATTATGATTGACCAGTAACTGACTGAATGACTTACCAACTGACCCGCTGATAACTGACTGCTTCATGCACTGACGGGCCTTTCCCACTAACCCTCACATCAACAGTTGGCAGACCCACCAAAAGATTGACAGTTGGGTTGACCTAGTAATAACTAACTGACTACCTGACTGCAGAGACTAACACATCGACTGCCTGACTGACAGCCCAATTCACTGGCTGATTGAAAGCAGATAGGCCCACTCAGCGGCAGCCGGCTGGCTCACCGGCCTGATGGACTGCCCCACTGTGTAACAGCTGTGGCTGCCTGGCTGACCTGTCGGCACTGACAGCTGGCTGGCGGGCGGACCACCAACACTGCAGCGGCCTGCTGCGCTGACCGCGGGCCCAGAGGGCCGACAGGCTTCCTGGCTGATGGAGGAAAACATTTTTAGGAATCCTTTTGGGTTCTTGGCTCATTTTCTTTCCTGACCCCTCATCTCCCAGCTCAGCTTTTTCACCTCAGGCTCTTTTTAATTTAATTTTTTAATTTTTTGTACACCTCATGTATACCAAGTAAAGTAGATACTGTACATGAAGCGCCTAAAGAATGAAATAAAATGAACACCTGTGTGCTGCCACGTAGATCAGAGCTGGAATAGCGGCCTTGCCGGCTGCTTCCTCCACAGCGAGCTACCTGGGGAGCTTCTGATGAACAACTGTGCCCCGGCTTCACCCCACCAGCTGCTAATCTAACTTAAGGGGGGCACAGGGGCCGGCATCAGTGCTTTTATTTTTTCCAGCTTTTTAAAGTATAATCTATATATAAAAAAACCTAATATGCAAATAGACTGAACATTGGACAACTGCACAACTGTTCACTATGACGTGCGCTGACCACCAGGGGATGCTCGGGGAACATGGCGGTGTCGGCCGTAGCAGGATGGTGCATCAGGTGAGCAGGGTGCCAGACCAAGGCGGGGCACTGGTTGCTGTCATCAGGGCAAGCCTCTGGTGGTTACTGAACATTCTTTGCTCCTGTGCACTGCAGTCCTGCCTGGCGCTTGCACCCGCTGCAGGCATCCGGCACCAATCCTGATGGCTCAGTGCCGTCAGTGGGTGCAAGCAGTGGCTGCCAGCCCTGATCACTCCTAAGGGCTTCTCCACCTCCCCCTGCTCCTGAGGGACAATCAGGGTAGCAGCCGCAGCTTGCATCCACTGATGGTGCCAGTCCCCTCACACCTGCTGCTGGCACCAGCTCAATTGCTCTGCGCCATCAGCGGTTGGGAGCAGGGCCCGCACTGTCAGCGTGTGGGAGTGGCAGCAGTGGAAATGAGGCTGCTGGCAGAGAGGGGACCAGAGAGCCGGAGTGGGAGGGGCTAGGTGGCAGCATGGAGGATGGGCTGAGACCTGCCCCTGTGCCCACGGCAGCCTCTCAGCCCCACAGTTCCTTTCAAGGTGCACAAATTCATGCACTGGGCCCCTAGTTGACATATAAAAATTATATACTGTATAGTTAAAGTGTACAATTTGATGTACATATACATTGTGAAATGATTACATAATCAGTATAATTAACACATATCACCTAACTTAGTTACCATTTTTGAGTGTGAAAACACTTAAGATCTACTCTCTAGGCAACTTTCAAATATGTAACACAGTGTTATTAGCTGTAGTCACCATGTGTACAGTAGACTCCAGACTCATTCATCCTGCACATCTAAAGCCTGTGCCCTATGACAGTCTCCCCATCTCCCTTCCTCAGCCTCTGGCAACCCCCATTCTACCCTCTGTTTCTATGAGTTCAACGTTTTTAGATTCCACGTATAAATGAGATCAGGCATTATTAGTCCTCCTGTGTATGACTTACTTTACTTAGCCTAATGTCCTCAACGGTCATCCATGTTGTTGCAAATGGCAAGATTTCCTTCTTTTAAAGGCAGAATGTATACTCACTGTATGTGTATGCCACTTCTTCTTATCCACTCATTTGTCAGCATTCACTTGGGTGATTGCATACCTTGACTATTGTGAATAATGCTGCAATGACAGGCGAGTGCAGATGTCTCTCAGCGATCCCGATTTCATTCTCATTTTGGATAAATACCCAGAAGTGGTCACTGGAACACAGGGCAGTTATGTTTTCCGTGTTTTGAGGAACCCCCACACTGTTCTCCATATTGGCTGCACCAGTTTACACTCTGGCACCAGTGCTTTCTCAAAGCCCTCGAAGGATTCTGTGTGGCAGGCTGCAAGAAGCCACCCATTGTCTTCACTATCAGAGAAGTGTAAACAAGGATCCCAGAACGCTGGTGAACCTTGAGCCCCTGGCAAGGGCCAGAGCTATGCACCAATAGTTTAGTCCAGACAATGGGGGCTCAAACTATTTCCTGACCCACGAGCCCATCTGCATGGGAATCTGCTTGTTAACAGGGCTCCGAGGTGACCATGTGCACCTTAACGTTGGCGAAGCCCTGCCTTCAGGGGTCCCTGCGTGCTCCTCCCTAAGTGCTCCCCGCTCCCCGGCCAGAGGAAAACACCGCCTCCAATCGGATTCACTCTCCTCTTGCCTTTCTCTGTGGCTTCACCTGCACCATCGGGTTTCGTTTGCTTGCTCCGGTTCTTTATATGCAGGTGCTCACTCTGCGTGTATTGTTCTGCATGTTATTGTCTGGATGTGCCCATGCGGTGCATAGCTACAGCCGCTTCATTTTTCACTGCTGTGTAGTAATCCAGCATGTGACCATGCAACCAAGTAGACACGCCGGAAAGGGCACGTGGGCTGTTTCCAGTGGTTGTTATTTGGGCTTGTTGTGTGGTGGGTTGTTGCTCGCTGCGACATTCATTCTTATCAGTTTCTCCTGGTGCACGCGTGAGCGTCTCTGTGGGACAGGTAGCCGCTGGATGCATATGTCCAGCTTGTCCGGTAACGTCAAACTGTTCCCAGGCGCACGTGGAGAAGGCCTGCTTCTCCCCTCCCTGTGCGCACCTGCCCCTCCTCTCCCGCCTCCTCTCCTCGCCTCCAGGGAGAGCAGCACAGACCTGACAGCCTCCTCAGTATCACTGTTTCCCACGCGAGGCACCTAGCTTCCTGGGGACAGGTGGGGAGTCGGGTGCCTGGGATTGTCTTTTACTCCCAGCCTCTTCTCACCCTTTCCCTTCTCTTCCGTCTCAGCAGACCAGACAGCGGGGAAGAGGCTTGTATGGGTTTTCTGGGGTTCAGCCCAGCCTCAGGCTGAGGGACTATCGAGGGTTCGGGAGACTTAGGGGCTGAGAAAAGGAAATGATGGTATTAGTCTCTTCCTCAGAAGAGAGAGAGAGAGAGAGAGAGAGAGAGAGAGAGAGAGAGAGAGAGAGAGAGAGAGAGAGAGTTACTGTAGAAATTGCCTCATGTGGCTATGGAGGCTGTGGTCCCACAATCTTCGTCTGTAAGCTGGAGAACCGGATGTCGGTGGTATATAATTCAGTCTGACCCCGAAGGCCTGACACCTGGGGACTGCTGATATAAGCCCCCAAGTCTGAAGGCCTGAGAGCCAGGAACGCCAATGTCCAAGGGTAGGAAAGGTGGATGTCTCAGCTCAAGAAAAAACATTATGAATCCCCACTGTCTCACCTTTTTGATCTACTTAGGCCCTCAATAGATTGGACGATGACGCCCCCATTGGTGAGGGTGGATCTGTACTCAGTCTGCTGATTTCAAATGCTAGTCTCTTCTGGGGACATCCTCACAGACTCACCCAGGAGTAGTGTTTGACCTGTGCATCCTCAGCCCAGTCAAGTGGACACATAAAATCAGCCATCACAAGCGTGTAATCACGAGAGGCTGTAACACACAAGCTTCATGGGGTGGTGCTGGGACAGGGCTGCAGAAGGGAAGTCCTTCCCAGCAGGAGGCCATCCCGAGCTTATGGCTTGGGGACCACAGTGCAGAGGGGAGGAGGACAGGGAACTCCTGGGGAGAAAAGGGGGGCTGGAGAGGGGGCTCACCTGTCCAGGGGATGTCATTCTATAGCACACAGGCAGGTTCTGGGTCAGAGGCAGCCCTAAGGGACAGAGCAGCTTTGGGGGGCCCTATGACCACAAGGCTCTATCTTATCAATGGCCAGAAGCTATGGGGTGAGGTTCTGTGGGGGAAGGCAAAGCTATTTAGGCAGCCATGAATAGTCAGACATCTGCTTACATATTTGAGCTATTTTTTAAACTATTGGATGTGTAGCAATGTGAGTTCAGCGCTGCCAGGCTTTTGAGCTAGCAGGTCTAAGGCTGCAGAGAAGAAAGACATAGCTGAGGGCCCAATACACGGGCGGCTCATTCATGTATATAACAGGGACTCCTGGGGACAGAGCACCAGCGAAGTCCTCTTTTAGTCTCGAACCCACAGCCCCTGGCAGGTTCAGGGTGGTTCTGAGGTGAGTCACAGGCCGGATAAGCCCCATTTGCATTGCGGTAGAAACAGTTTACAATAAGCAGCATGCACAGTATTCCCTCTGTTTTACTACAAACACTGCCATGCACCAAGCTCTGTGCTAGTTCCCTTGTTGCCTCCTGGGGCCTTGGAGCAGTGGGAGCCGCCCAAGGCTGCAGCAGAGCCCCTTCCCAGCAGCACCCTCCTCCCACTGCCCCACGGAACCCCACCTGGACCGCTCTCACTGATAACCCCGTCTCCTCAAGTGTTGTCCATGCAAATGCCCTTTCCAGAGGCATCGAAGTGGTGAAGGAACTTTGGAGCCAAATGTCAAATGATAGCAACATCAAGCATTCATTGATTGTGTATTTATTTATTTCAGAGAGGAAGGGAGAGGGAGAAAGAGAGATAGAAACATCATTGACGAAAGAGAATCATTGATTGGCTGCCTCATGCTCAACCCACACTGGGGATCTAACCCGCAACCGGGCATATTCCCTGACCGGGAATCGAACCACAACCTCCTGGTTCATAGGTTAACGCTCAACCAATGGATCTATGCCCGCCGGGCTCATGGAGCATTTATTAGGCAGCAGACACAGCATCAAGCATTTTCAACCTACTTATCTCCTTTGGTCTTCACAAGAAACATACTGGATTAGGTCATATTCTACGCATACACAAGAATACAGGGTGGGGCAAAAGTAGGTTTACAGTTGCGAGTGCACAAAACAGAGTTTATTCTTGTGTTACTTATTAATTGTTGCATTATTTTCCATACAAACAACTGTAAACCTACTCTTGCCCAGCCCTGTATGTGTATGTGTGTGTACCTGTACACAAAAGGTAGCATACTTTGCATACTGTTCTGCACCTTGGTTATTTTCTGTCAACAAAATGCTTGTAGATGATTCCATTTCATTACCTATTTAGCGTTTCAGTGTATGGTTGTACCAGAATTTAGCAAACAAACCTCTCTCGATGGACATTTAGATTTTTTCTGATATTCCTTGTACTTGGTTCATTTTGGGGGGAAGTTCCTAGAGGTTAAATTTCAGTGTCACTCAAGTAACTCAAGGAGTTGGAGCCACCCACCAGGTGGGGTTCAAGACTGTGATTCTTGGAGAAGGAGGAGGGGTTGAGAAAGGAGGGAGCAAGGGGCAGGAGGAGGGAGAGGAGTAGAGTGGGTGGAGGGTCCTCCCGGAGGCGGCGGCGGCGGGTGAAGCTGGGCCGGGCAGGGCTGTGGGCTGCAGGCCCAGCGATGTGCTGAGGCTGTGCTGGTGGGTGGAGCCAAGGAAACTGGTAGGACGCACAGGCCTTGTGTGTTTTTCCATCCTTCCCAAAGTCTGCTGCAAATTGCCCACCTCTCCCTGCACCTGCTCCCCCTCCGTGCCACCCCATTCCCCGCCTGGGAAAATCCAGTCAGAATTAATAAAAGCAGCAGATTGCTTGGAGACGAAGGGCGAGGGATGGAGACAGTTTGGGGGCCTGATATTTCCCTCATGTGCAATAATCTGGTGGTGAGGTCTAGAAACAAAACCCCTTTTGTGGCGCCTTTATTAATATTAGCTCCTAATGCATAATTACCTGGCAAGCCCAGGGGGCTGATGCCCGTGTCCCACCCCCACTGCTCTCCCCTTTGCTGGGCCACCTGCCCCAGGGGCCACAGGAGGGTGGAGGCACTGGAGAGGAGGCAGGCTGGCTCTTCCCACACAGGTGGGGCCACTCTGGGGTCTGGGCTGCTAAGCTCCGGTCTCCTGGGGAACTCGAGCATTTCCCTGCTCCGTGGAACCCCAGAGGGCCCAAATCCATGGAATCTGGGGGTTCAGGCCTAGGCTGGGGTTCTCCTGGAGGAGCCAGCGTCAGACACTGCCGAGGTGCCCCCCTTTCGGCTCTCTTGGCTGCTGAGGTGTCACCATGTGGCTGTGGGGCTGTGACCAGCACAGCTCCCCAGGGCAGCTGCCACCACATCCTCCTGACTCTGCGCACTAGAAACTCTCAGGCCTGGGACACAGCTGGAACCCCTGTGTCCTGTCCTCTCCCCGGGGAAGGAGGCTTGTCCCTCCAGGGCGGCGCCTCCGCTCACAGCAGTTGCTCTGCGGTGGGCGCTGGGTTGCCTTTGGCAAGATACTTGCCTTTTCTGACTTCAGTTTCCCCGGCTGGACAATAAGGGTGCCTCCTGGGGGTCCTCTCTTGCTGCTTCATATTGTCTGGTGCAGGTGTCGGGAGTCCCAGAGTTACTCCCCACCCTGCCCTGGAGAGACCACACACGCACAATCCTTTCTGCTCCTGCGTGATGCTGGCACAGGGAAACTGGGGGTCCCCGCAGATGGGAGGGTGGGTGCAGAGCCTCTTCCCTGCAGGCCCCATGGAGGTGGGGAAGGGGAGACAGGGAGGCAGCTGCAGGGCCTGTCCTCGGGACCCACCAGCTTCTCACCCCTCTGTCTCGCCTGCTCACTCTCCTCCTCTCCTTGGCCAGGCACGGAGACCAGGCCTGGAGTCTGGGGGAGGCGGGGGCACCGTCTAGCAGAGCTGTCCAGCGACACTTTCAATCTGCTGCCTCTGCCCCTCGTTCCGGAGCCGACGGCTCTGCTGCATCACCCTGGTGGTCAGAAGACGGGGGAGGGCAAGGGAGACCAGAAATACCAGAGAGAAATCAGCCTCTCTTAGGCACACCAGAGGCAGAATCGAGTAGTGATTACAGTAAATGAAGGTTCTGGAGCCAGACAGCCTGGGTTCAAATCCTGCTCTGCTGCCTGCCCGCTGTGTGACATTGGGCAAGGTACTTCACCGTTCTGATCCCTCGTTTCCTCTTCTATAGATGGGGACATGGACAGTGTCTGCCTGCGTCAGGACCAAGTGAGGTAATACACACACAGTGCTGGGCTCAGTGCCTGGCATGCAGGATACCTCTTCCCTTAAAAAACCTTCCCTCCTCAGTAAGACTGCATTGTTTGGCCGATATCTGATTCGTGTCTGCCTTCCCCCACCGGACACTAAGTTCCAGGAGGGCAGGAACTAGGCTGCTTCGTTGGGTTCCTTGCTGGTTTGGAGATCATGATGATGCAGCCCCAGTGCTGACACTCTAGGGATCTGTTCTTTCCACTTGCATCCTTGCCAGCCCTGTGCATGCCTGCCCATGACCTTGCCCACCCGATTATGCCTCTTCTAGGAAGCCTTCCCTGATGCTCTCATTTCGATACATCCTCCCCCGCCATGCTCTCCACAGCCCCCATAGTCAGTGTGGCTCCATCTTCCCCACCCAGAGCAAGCCCCCTGAGGCCAGGCGCTGCCTCCAGCTTTCCTGTCTCCCAGACTGGGCCCAGCCCAGGGGCTCCAGGTAAAGTTGGCCTCAGTCCTCTTTCATTTATTGGAGCCTCACAAGAACTCAGAAAAGAAGGCAAAGCAGACCCTAACCCCATGTGAATGGAACTGACACAGAGAGGTTGACTTGCTCAGTATCATACGGCTGCTGAGGGGATGGTCTGGGATTAGGACCCAGGACTCCAGACACCTGGCCTCTGTTTGCCTCTTCCCCCTCGGAGCTCACACTTTTGTTGGGGAAGACAGGACAAGGAACCATTCAGAAGACAGTGGCAGATAATCAGGTTACTGTGACGGTGTGGGCCTCTTGGGTACCTCTTCCAAACATGAGTGAGGAAAGCATGCAGGGGAGACAGCCACCTGAGCAGGGGCCCAGGTGAGTCCGGGGGGAGAAGGCCGGGCCTGGACTGCCAGAGGCCTTGAGTGCCAGGATGAGGCAGGGCTAGGCCCTCCCAGAGGCCTTAACAATGGCCCGAGTTTCCAGCCCATCTGCCCATGGCTGAGGCCAAGGAAATGGGGTACCCACAGGCTTCACCCCAAGCTGGGCCAGCTCCATCGTTAGCTGAGTTCCTGAGGACCTACTGTGTGCATCCCACCCAGCCCTCCGCAGCTTTCACCATGACAGCAATCAGATGTCAGAGGCCCAGCATGGGGAAGGGACTCGTGAAAGCCACCCAGCAAACCCAAGTCAAAGCCCTGAGATTGGGTCCACAGGAATCAGGAGGCTCTGTCCTTAGCTTCAAGATCATCTCAGGGTTCCCATCTGGACCTCCCCTCTCTAGGCAACCAGAACCCCAGATGCAAAGCTCCAAGCCTGCCCCCTCTGCAGCCCTAAGCCCAGATGGGCGTCTCAGACCCTTAGCCCCACTACAGGCCAGGCCACCTGCGGTTTGTGGCTGGACTAACAGGCAGCCCACACTGCCCCCTGGCTGAGCTGACCTAGATCAGCAGAAAATAAATCAGCCAAGTGCATCACCTGCTTCCCACCCTGTCCCCCATGCCCAGCAGCCCAGCCTGTGCCCCTTGCCCCTCAGCTCAGCAGGAGCAGGGAGGACAGAGAAGATGAAGCCCCCTGGGAGGGGGGAACCATGGACTGAAATGGGAGCCACACCTTCCCTGTCTCTCCCGTGGCCATGAAGCTGTCATTTAGTCTCATTTTGTCTGTACAGCAACCAAGAGGTGGGCATTATTGGCCCATTTTTCTGAGGATGAACCTAAGGCTCAGAGAGGTTAAGGGACTCATCCAAGCTTACACAGCAAGTAAGTGGCAAGCTTGATGCTGGTCTGCTGGCCCCCAGAGTGGGTGCTGGTTTCTTGTGCCTCTGCAGGTACTGGAGACCCTGCTCAGCTCCACTTCCTCCATGAGGCCTGGAGCCCTGGCCCCACAGAGACTAGGCCATGAGCACCTGCAGCCTTGCTTCTGTCTCCTGCTCTCCCCACACCCCACACTCACTCTGCCCAGCAGGCTAGGGTGGTGCCTAAGGGTTCAGGTTCTGACCTCCAACTGCCTGGTGTTGGGTCCTAGCTCCACCCCTTAGGAACGGATTTGGGCTGGTGACACGGTCCATTTTTTCATCTATAAAACGGGACTAATTGTAACAGCACCCACTTTCTGGGGTTGTTGCAAGGTGCCTGTGAGGTGACCTGTGACACACAGGAAGGGTGCTGCTTTGGGTGCGCTTCCCATGGTGGGAGCTGGCTTTAAAGCAAGATGACGGGTATCCAGGGCCTGCCCCTCAGCCACTTCCCCTTTTCTGCCCCCTCTAAGCTGAACTGCAACCTTCTTGCATCAGGGCTGCGAGCCCCCACAGACCAGCCCATGTTGAATATTCTGTCAGTTGGCACTTGCTGAGTGGGTAGGTGGGTGCTGCCTGCCTTCAGGGAGCAGGGAGAGATGTCCATGGCCAGACTGGGAGGGAGCCATGACCAGAGCCATTTCCTTCCTCCTTCCCCAGGTCTGAGGAGGGAGCCCCCAGTGGGCCGGTTGGGTGCTGCGTGAGGAATGTACAAAGGGCCTGGCAGGTGGTGTGAGCTCTGGGCCCAGTGCTGGGTGGGATGATTCTAGAAGCCCGCTGGGCTGCTTCCCAGTGAAGGCTGCCCCACAAACCCTCCAGCTGGGTTTGGGTGAGCAGGCGACTGATAGCAGGGCCAAGGCCCTCTACAGCGCTTCCGCAGATGGCTGACAATTACCCACCTGCATGCATCCCGTGTTGGGCTCCTTCCCACCTCCCTCGCAAGTAGCCCCCTCTATCCTGGACAGCTCAGACAGGATGAGAGGTCTTATCTAGCTCGATCTGAGGTCTGCTTCCTTGTACCTGCCTCCTTGGCTTTGTCAGGCCACCCTGGACATACACCCCTTCCTTCAGTTGGGGTAAGAGCTTGGGGTCTGGGCCCAAGTACATGGGTGTGACTCCTGGTTCTGACACTTTCTTCAGTCAGTTACTTCTCCTTTATGAGCCTCAGTTTTATGCTTTGCAAAATGGATATTTTTAAAAAGATTCTTCAAAGAATGTTTTAGGCCTAGGTCAGTGGTTCTCAACCTTCTGGCCCTTTATTTTTATTTTTATTTATTTATTTATTTTGCCTATGTTTCTGATCTGGGCACTACCGGGGGTACTTACTGCCCACACCAGTGAATCAAGACCAGCAGATTCTCTCTGAGAACTGGAGCACACCAGGACAATAGCTGTCAACCTTCTGGCCCTTTAAGTACAGGTCCTCATGTTGTGACCCAACCATAAAATTATTTTCGTTGCTACTTCATAACTGTAATGTTGCTACTGTTATGAATCGTAATATAAATGTCTGATATGCAGGATGGTCTTAGGCGACCCCTGTGAAAGGGTCGTTCGACCGCCAAAGGGGTCACGACCCACAGGTTGAGAACCCCTGGCCTAGGTGGTCCTCAATACCAGATTTCCTCCTCTACATATGAGAGGGAGTGGTGGCCGCTGGCCTCAACCTACCAAGCTCCCACCACTCCTTTCTCAGAGACCAATGAGGAGCCATGGAAGGCTTTAGAGCAGGGGCATGAGCTGTTATGTCACCAGACTCTCAGTCAGGGTCAGAGGGGCTCAGACGGGGCAAGATTGCTGTGATCAGGGGCCCAGGGGAGACTTCCTCTGGAGGTCTGGGGCCACCCAGATCTCCCTGATTTGGCATTGCTCTGGGTTGATCCCTCTGACAATGCCATAAACTTCAAGGCCGCTCTGTCTTTAGTGGCAAATGCTGTCTGTATTTGTTTCCTGGTGCAAGACAAGGTTATCTCCAATTCCAGCCTCCACACCAGTGACTCCAAAGCTATAATCGCTTTGTCCAGCCAGTGGCCCATGAGCCACCTCTTCCTGAGAGCCTGGAAGCGACAGGCCAAGAGCCCCGCAGTGGACAGGGCAGAGCAGGAGCCCTGCCTAGTCTCCCACAGCGAGGCAAGAGCCAGCTCCCAAGGGGATCCTCTCCCAGGAAACCATAGAGCCCCTTTGCTCATAGAGGATCAGAAGGAAAGAGAAGGCCCAAGGCCTATATCCTGCATTTCCCCACCTGAGCCGGAGCACTGGACTCGGGAAGGATCCCTGGTCTCGATCCCAGCGTTAGTGGCATTCGGCAGGTCACTTAACTTCTGTGAGCTTCAGTTTCTCTTTCTTTCTCTTTCCCTTTATCTATCTATCTATCTATCTATCTATCTATCTATCTATCTATCTATCCTGATTAAAAGTCCTTATTGATCTCCAGGAGTTGGTGTAGCATCAAATAGAACAGATACAACTGCAAAGCCCTTTCCCTGTAAGTGGACTTACTAGCACTGCGCACTTGTACATGGAGAGAGCACTTAAGTGAGCTGTGGAGCCTTGGGGAAGGCCCTCCCTACTCTGAGCCTCCGTTTCCCTGCCTGCACAGATGCTTTCTAAGGCTCGTCCAGCTCCGAAACGCCAAGCGGCAGGCTCCTCTGTGGGGAAATGGACGTGCTGACAGGCCCTTCGTGTCTGCAACACGATCTTCTCTCTCGGGGGACGCAGGCTCCCTGCTGGCGCGCCTGGTGATTAATACGCCCTGAGTGGGGCTCCTGACCTGCTGTCAGGGACATCGAGGTAAGTGCCCGTCCACAGGCTGAGGGCTCCGCCGATGAATAAATAATAACAGCAGTGAAGTAATGGGATCCGGGGAGGCCGCTTAGGATAATGGAGTGACAGACGTGGCGTTGAGCCCCAGGGACCAGAGCTGCCGGAAGAGCTCCTGGGAGGGCTGGCAGAGCACTGGCCTGTGCACATCTCAGCAACCTCCTGTCTGCTGACCATGACCACAATGGCCCTGTCCCAGTCCTGGGTGATCTGCACATGGTTCTTCTATTGCAGCTATGCGTGCAGGCTTTGGACCACCCAGACCTGGTGCCACTCTGCCCGGCTGAGCCTCAGTTTCCACATTTGCACACTGGACACGATAAGGAAAGGCGGTGTTACTATGCAACAGCTCATCGTGAGCCACCTGCTAGTGCTGCTGCTGGTTGTCCCCAAAGTGATCGCGCCCCTTTCAGAGCACTGACGTCTTAACTCAAAACTGCCCTATGGACCATGCAAGGCGGGGGTGGTGCCCATTTGACAGATGAGGAGACTGAGGCTCAGAAAGGTGCCTGTCTCTCTCCAGAAAATCCTAGCTTTGCACCTGGCTACGTTGTTCAACACTGACAACATTCCTGCTTTGGGTCCAGCTGTGTGCTGGGCTTATAGGTGGTGACACTAGTGAGTCAGTCTGTTCTGGAGAATCTCACAGTCCAGAGGGAGGGGAGGGGAGGTAAAGGGTGGGGTCTTTCAACTGGGCCCCTAAACGAAAACCACAATGAGACATCACTGCACATACATTAGAAGGGCCCAGGGAGAAAGGTGACAATACCTTTTGTGTTGGCAAAGATGTGGGCCAACTGGAACCATCTCACATTGCCAGTGAAAGTGTGAAATGTTACGACCACTTCACAAAAGGTCTGACAAGTTCTTATAAGTCCAAACATGTAACCGTCCTTGACCCAGCAATTCCACTCCTACCTGTTAGCCAAGAGAAATGAAACCATGTCTACACAAAGACATGGACATGAACATATACAATAGCTTTGTTTATAGTGGCCAAAGCCTAAAAACCCCCAAGTGTCCATCGACGGGTGAAGGGATGAATAAAAACTACCGATGCGTGAATCAAGGAGGGTCAGTCTCAAAAATACTATGCTAAGTGAGAGAACCCGGCCGCTAACGAGTACCTATTGCATAGAATCCAGCAAACGGGAAAGCTAGTCACTAGCGACAGAAAGTAGATCCAAGGCTGCTTTCTGGGGCCAGGTTAGAGTGGGGGGACAGACTGCAAAGAGCAGGAGGGCACTCTGGGGTAATAGAAACATTCTATGTCCTGACTATGGTTGCTGGTGGTTACACGAGTATACACATTTGTCAAAACTCACAGAACTCTATATTTTTTGGGTGCATTTTATTGTATATAAATCTTACTTCCTAAAGGTTGATCAAAAATCAAATCAAAAGAAAACACAAGCACCAGAAAATAAAATTACTGATGAGAATAATCCAAATAGCTGGCAATCCCCAAAGAGCATATGACTGTGAGAGTGGCCAACTAGAAGCTCTAACACAAACAGCCCATTTGGTACGAGGTTGGTGGCTAGAGGGAGGGAGAAGCTTTGCCCTATCCGGGCTGGCTAAGTCACAGTGCCATGGGGTATAGGCCCCTCCCTAAGCTCCTGGGCCAGTCTCCTGCCCCCTCCTCTCCAGATGAGGATCAGGCAGCTCAAGAGAATTGGAAAGGGCTCCTCTGCTGGGGTCTTTGTTTGGTAAGATGGTGGTGAATTTGTGCGAAGAAAAAGGCTCCCTTTTTTCCAAGCAGACACAGCTCCTTGCCTCTTGACAAGCAGAGCGTGGACTGGATTTCAACCCCTATTTGCCCCTTGGTCTAAGCCCCTGACTCTCAGTTTCCTTATTTATTAAATGGGACCGATCAGCTGTGAAGATCTAATGAGATAAGAGAAAGAAAATTGCTTTGGAAAGTATGATATGCTTGATAAATGCCAGTTTCTCTTTAGCCCATAGATAGATAGAGGGAGAGATGAACAGATGGGTGGATAGATTATTGAATGGTTAGGTGGAAGGTAAGTGGATGGATAGATGGATGACAAAATCTCCAAATTCAAGCTCTGTGTTCTTTGTAGTCTCTGGGAGCAGTGAAAGGCAGAGAGTGAGATTTGGGCCCATATCAGCATCTCCTGACCCCCCTTTTGTGCCACCCTCCCACCACTCCCAAAGAGGTTGACCCCAGCTCATGATTGTTTGGACCCCAAATGCCATGAGCAATCCTCCTCCTCACGCTGGTGGCAATGGGTTTGGCAGGTGGGTAGTGGGCTGAAGAAATGAGCCTGCTCCTCCCCCAGCCGGTCCCCTCCCTCCTTGAGGTGGAGGGCTCTGGCTGATGAGCTTCTTTCCTAGGCCCTGATCTACAATGAGATAAGCGGTTATTCCCTTAGCCTCTTTCTCCATAAAAGGATGGAGAGATGAGACAATTAAAAGGTGGTTCCCAGCCACCCTGGAGAGATTCAATGAATAATAACAGACTTCCAGCTGCAATCTGGCTCAGGCCTTGGGAACTGCCAGCTACAAAAATGGCTTAAGGGGCCCAGTGGAATGATTTAATTTTCTGGAGAACAATAGCCAGGAGGGAGCAGAGAGCTGAGTGCTAAGTATCTCCTACAGGAGGGGCCACAGCCAGATGCCAAGGCAGGGGTGTGGCGAGCCGGCACGGCCATGGCATACTCAGCCCCACATTGGGCACCTTATGTGCCGCGCCAGCTCAGCCAGGTTCGGTGAGCCTGAGTGGGGGCGGTGAAGGATTGAGAAAAGACAAGAGAATAAAAGCTGGGTCTGGGTGGGACGCTGTCCTCCCTGATGGAGAACTAGCAACAGTGCCATGGACTACAAGCCGTCTCTTTATTTTATAGCCAGATTCCACGAGGCAAAGTAAGGGCGTGGTCAAGATGTTTACAACGTTCTCATGGGTTTCGATCCTACTCAACTACATGCACCTGAACTCTATCAAGCCCACATCACTCAGGCACGTGGGGCCACGTGTTCGGACCATTGGTTCAAGTTTACAACTATAGCTTACAACTATAGCTTTGCCCTCCAAGCTGGGACTTGCACATGGCCAGGAGAGGACTGTGCCCTCTCATTAGTCCAAGGCTTGAATCTGTCCAAACACTGTAGCCGCTCTCTGCACAGGTGAAACAGAGAGCAGGGACTCTGAAGTCAGGCAGATGAGGGACACACCCCAGCTCTGGCCCAGCTACTGGCCTTAGCACATCTGAGCCTCTGGTTCCCCTCCCTGTTTGCCCAGGTGTGAGATGGGGTGATAATGAAGTGAACCACACAGGGCAGTCCCAACTGATCACAAGTGAGATGCTCTGCCGTGTCTGGGAGAAGGTGGTGGAGACCATGCAACCAGCCGTAGTGACCACTGCTCAGGGTCACCAGGCGTCTTGTTGTTGAGAGTCTTCAGGAGCAAGGGGGGAGGAGAGGCGCAAGTCACACATGGGCCACCTGCATCTCCTCCTCCTTCTACCTGCAGCCCTCCCCAACTTACCTACTCATTCAGAGCCTATTCTATCCAGCCCACAGCCCAGCACAGATGACGGAGATGTAGTGCAAGTGGGATGTGCTCCAGCGACCCTGGATGACAGGGCAAAGGGGCTTTCCCTAGGGGCTTGAGACTGAAACCAGAGGGGGAGGGGTAGCTTGCCCAAGGTCACTGGGCTCTAGAACTCAGGTCTCCCACTCCCCAGCGGAATCTTTACCTGGTAATGGTCCCTCATCCTTGCAGGCTCTGCACATGGGCCTTGTCCTTAGGGAGCTTTCCTGAGCCCTCAAACTAGGGAAAGCCCCTTTGCCCTGTCATCCAGGGTCGCTGGAGCACATCCCACTTGCACTACAGTTTTCCTTTAATGTCTGTGCTCCTAGGAGAGAGAGTGGCCCCCGAGAGCATTTTGGAGATGTCCCCAGTGCTTAGCACAGAGCCTGTGTGTAACCAACTGTGCCGAGCCGGCACGGCCATGGGTGAACCTGAGAGGGGTCGGTGAGAGATTTAGAAAAGACAGACAGGAGGATAAAGCTGGGTCTGGGTGGGACGCTGCTCTCTGATGAGAGAGCGCCACAGCCTGCAAGCCGAGTCTTTATTTTATAGCCAGATTCTATGAGGCAAAGTAAGGGCCCGGTCAAGATGTTTACAATGTTATTGCGGGTTTCCAATCTACTCAATTACATGCACCTGATCAAGCTTTGTTTACTTGCTGCACCTCTTGCAGCCCATATCTCAGCCACGTGGGACCACAGGTTCAGACCATAAGGCAGCGGTTCTCAACCTGTGGGTCTCAACCCCTTTGGGGGTCGAACGACCCTTTCACAGGGGTCACCTAAGACCATCAGAAAACACATATATAATTACATATTGTTTTTGTGATTAATCACTAAGCTTTAATTATGTTCAATTTGTAACAATGAAATTGGGGGTCACCACAACATGAGGAACTGTATTAAAGGGTCGCGGCATTAGGAAGGTTGAGAACCACTGCCATAAGGTCAAGTTTACAACTATAGCCTTTGGTTATAATTGTGCTGGGACTTGCACGTGGCTTTGCCATGAGAGGATCATGCCCTCTCATTAGTCCGAAGCTTGAATCTGTCCAAACGCTGTAGCTGCTCTCCACAACCAATGATCAATAAAAACTAACTTGCCCAGCCAGTGGCTCAGTGGTTGAGCATTGACCTATGAACCAGGAGGTGACGGTTTGATTCCTGGTCAGGGCACATGCCCAGGTTGTGGGCTTGATCCCCAGTGTGGGGCGTGCAGGAGGCAGCCAATAAGTGATTCTTTCTCATCATTCATGTTTCTATCTCTCTATCCCTCTCCTTTCCTCTCTGGATTCAATAAAAATATATTTAAAAAATAAATAAAAACTAACTGTTCTTTGCAATGCCTCCACCCCTTTGAGCTCCCAAGGGTGGGGATGGGCATTCCCACTGTGGAGGATAAGGAGTGGTCAGAAGTGCCCACAGGCAGGCTCTGGACTTCCGGGCAGCCTTGATCAAGCCCCAATTCTAACTCCAGCTCTGCCTGGACTGCACTGGTCCTCACTGACCAGCAGGTGTGCTTACTGGGATGTGTAAAAATAACTGCACATAAGCCCACGCAGCAAGGTGAAGACACGGAGAGCCAGGAGAGGGATGAGCTAATTAGGGAAGGAGAGTATTAGCAGATGTCCAGGTGTTTTGTGAGCAGGAATCTGGGAGGCTGAGGGCAGCCTGTGGGTCGCTCTCACTCTGGCACGTGGCTGAGGCTGGCTGGCCAGGAGAAACCTTCGGTTCCACCAGCCCTGTCCTGCCCTTTGTGGGCACCTTCCTGAGCCCCCTATCACTCGGGGAACTGTATGGACAACTATATCCTCCCCTGCAGAGGTCAAGTCTCCCAGGGCTCATCTCTTCCCTCCTGCCCCCCCCCCCCCCCATTCCTCATCTCCTGAGCTCAGGCCCGCAGTGCAGAGGAAAGAGCACTATTCTGAGAGTCCAGACCCTCTGTGGGGCTTCACTCAGTACAGTACTTGAGACGTGCCGAGACTGTGCAAACAACACCATATCAGATCCCAGGCCCACCTCACATTTTAGATCGGAGACCACAATCTCTCTTTCAGAGACAGAAAAATCAAGGCCCAGATGAAGAAGGCAGCGCGGGACGGAGCTGGTATGCCAGCCGAGGTCTTCTGACTCCCAGGCCAGTGCTCATTCTCATCTGAGCTCTGCTGCCATGTTGTCTGCCCCCTCAAGGCCTCAATTTCCCCATTTGCACAAAGAGGGTTTCCTGCAGGAACATCAGTTTCCCTGTGGAGAGGGGCAAGGCCACAGCCACAGACCTTGGCTGATTATCAGAGTGAGGGCAAAGGCAGGGCTGCTGCCAATCAACCTCACCCTGTGACCCCCAGACCTCCCTGGGCCCATCCGCCCTGTGGGAAAGAGCAGCCTAGACCCAGTGGGTGGATGGGGGCAGGGGTGGTGGGCAAAAGATCCTGGGCCCTTGATTCCCAGACGTGGAGAGGAGGCCCTCCACCCCCCTCCTGGCTTGATGTCTTTCCCAGGATAGAGAGAAAGCACGAAGAGAAAACTTCCTTCTCATTTCCCTTCCTGACCCTGCCCGGGCAGGGTGGGGGCAGCCTGGCGTTTGAGAAGTGGATGAACCTTACCCCAAAACATGGTCTGGCTGTGATGAGTGTCCAATCTAGGGCTGCTGGGGAAAGGTCAAGACTGCCTTCCCCCAAACGGGACCTCTGGCTGGGGCACAGGATGGCCACCATGCAGGCCTATGAGAGAATCAGCCTGCTGGCTGGAGTCTGCCCTGCGAGGACCGCCCTGCTCCTGTGCACACTGCCCTGACCATCTCCTCTCTGTCTTTCAGACTCATGGATGCATAGAAAACAGTAAACAAAGACAAAGCCATAGGTATACCTCCAGGGGCAGAGGTGGAGGGAGGCACGACAGAGGCAGACCTGGTGCAAGGTCACATCGTCACTTGGTAGCAGAGGCAGGACCCACGGATGGCAGTTCCGGTTCCTCTCAGTACTTGCTGACAGTCTCCAAACTATGCAAGGGGCAGGGACCCGGAGAAGGAAGCCAGCCCAGTGCAGGAGAAGCCGTAGGCTCCGCAGCCATCACAGCTCCCGCCCTTCCTGGGGGAGGACACAGCCTGCAGGCTCTGCAGGGCCCTCCTGGGAAAGTGGGGGGACTGGCCCCTGCTGAGCTGTGGGGCCGTGGGAAAGTCTTCTGCACAATCAGGCAGTAGGAGAGTCCAGAAAAGCAAAGGTGCTCCCACACCTGGAGGACCTCCCGCACGTGGAAACTGTTCTCGTGGCCAACGTGGAGTCCCTCTTCCTGGGAGTATGTGGGTTACCCTCAGCTGTATGTCACTGGGTCTCTGTTCTCATGACCTTTGCCGTTAAAGACATTCTAAGTCTCCAGAGGCTGCCGTTGGTGGCTTTCCATCATTGTGGCCCCGTGGGAACCTCTCTGAGCCCAGTTCTCTAGTGGGGGGAGCGGGATGCTCTGAGCCCAGTTCTCTAGTGGGGGGAGCGGGATGCTCTGAGCCCAGTTCTCTAGCGAGGGGGGTAGGATGTGGAGGTGGAGTGAGCACACCCAGTGGTGGGGTTGCATAGAACTGGGACCTCTTTCCTCACCCAACACCACTTCCCCTGGGTAACTCCTACCCCATCTTTCAGTGACTGAGGCCTCCCCTCCTTGGGGAAGCTCTCTCTCACCCTCAGGCTAGGAAAACCTGCATATTTTCTGCCCTGAGGGCATCATGTAATTCTTTCTCAGCCCTAATCACAGGTGTAGTTTTATATTTATGTGATTATTTGATGATTGTCTGCCTCTCCCCAAAGACTATAGTCCTCATAAGGGCAGGGCTGGGGCCGTTTTCATTCAATGCTGCATGCTCAGAGCCTCTGCACAGGCCTGGCACATGAGCCTTGGTAAGTGCCTGTTGAAAGCATAAATGAGTGACAACAGACGGTCAAGGAGAAGGTCGCTGAGTGCTTCCTGGACTTTGCTGGTGCTGGGCTGGCGAGAAAGGCCCTTGTTGACTAGAAAAGAGCTCCCCCTAAAGCAGGAGCCTAACCAGTCCCCTGGGGCTGGGGCGGCAATTAAGGTGGGACTGGTGAGTTGGGGAGAGATGTGTCTGGGGACCAACTGAGTTCACTCTCCCACCCCCTATGTCCAGAGAAATGCATCTATTCTAGTTCTCCAGACCCGCTCCCCCAAAGCAAGTTCTAGCCTTGATTCTACCCCTAAAATTAGTAATCCCCCTGGTATGGCTAAGGAGAGAGGTTCATCCACAGGACAAGTCATATCCCCATTAGCTGAGACCCCTCACTGAGCATTGATATCATTATTGTATTAATCATTAATATTTATCAAGTACCTGCTGGGGCCCGTCCCATTACCAGGTGCTCTGAGGATGCAGGCAGGGAACTCAGCCCAGGTGTTCCCATGCTCCCAGGGTGCCTGCGCAGGGATCTAGCCCCACGCCTCAGATGTAACCCAGGCAGGCTGGGCGTGTCTGCGTATCTTAAAGAATGAGAGGCCAGCTCTGGCCAGTGTGGCTCAGTTAGTTGGAGTATTATCCAGTGCACCCAAAGGTTACGGGTTCAATTCTCACTCAAGGCACATGCTGGGTTGCAGGTTCTAGCCCTGGTTGGATACGTATAGTCTTTCTCTGAAATCAATAAAAATATATCCTCAGTGAGGATTTTAAAAAGTGACTGAGCAGCCAAGGACCCCCCACCAGAGTGGCTTCCTTCCTGTGGTGCCAAAGGGGCCCATCTGAAGACTGAAAGAGCCAGAGAAGGGCCAGGTCTGCAACCCTCATCCAGCTTGGCAGTGGGAGGTGACATGTCCCCAGGCTTGCATCAGGGTGCAGTTGAGCTGGGCTGCCCCCCCCCCCCCATCTCCCAGTTCCCAGTTCAACCATCTCAGGTGGAGCTGGGTCCTAGCAGTTTGTCCTACACCATGCTTTAGGCCTGCCTCTCTCTCTCTAGGCCCCCAGAAGTAGGTGGGGAGTGGGCACACACCCTCTTAATTCAGAGAAGCCTGGGTCTGTCTGTCTGTCTTCCCACTTCTGCCTCCCAGCCCCTCCAGAACAGGGCCTTCCACCTGACCACTCCCGCCAGCTGACATCTGAGCATCGCTTCCTGCAGGGCAGGTGGGCTTCAGGTGGCTTAATTCATATTGACAAGCTCGTCTTCCTGTAGAAAAATGGTGCTGGGAGGTGTGCTGGGCCTCTATGGACCTCATCTCTAGTTCTGGCTGCATCACTGTCCTGACTGGCTCTGTGACCTCAGCAAGTCCCTTAGCACTGGGCCTCAGTTTCCCCATCTGGCCCATCTAGAACTTGGTGACTTCTAAATTCCTTTCCAGAATTGAGCCATACCCACCCAGGTCCCTTCAACAACAAACAGCGGTAATCATTCTCTCCTCTTCTACTACGTGAGTGCCATCAGAGGACAGGGACGTGTGTCTGTGTTGTCCACTCCAGGGTCTTAGGGACCTAGAATATGACTGGCACTTAACTGGCATTCAACAAATATTTGTCAAGTGAATGAACAACAGCTACTATTTATTAGGTGCATATTATGAGCCATTGGGGCTAAATGCTCTTCGTGCTCAATCTGAAGACAGGCCGTCCAAGGGGGAGGGCAAGGAGGGAAGGGGCCTACATTGGGGAAGTGCACTGGGAGCCCTGACCTCCCTCCCTCCTGCCTTTCTCCTCCTCTAACCTAATGAGCCCAGAAAGCGTGTGAATGGCCCAGGGTCACTCTCTTTAGAGTTTGGAAAGTCCTGTGGTTTAATTCATGTTGACAAATCAGCATGAAATCTATTCCTTCAATGTTATTTTTCTTGATGAATACTCAGAGCAAAGGCCAAGTACCAGTTCATATCAGATATTATATACCCAGAAATCTTGTTATACTCTCCCAAGAAGACTATAATAAAATCGAAAAACAGGTGACAAACTGGGGAAAATATTTGCAACATCCATGAGAGAAAAGGGTTAATAGTCTTACTATAAAGAGCCCTTCAAATCATTGGGGGGAAAACAAACTAGGAACTTGTAGATTCAAATGACCAATAAACCAGAAGAAACATTTTTTTAAAAAAATTATCATCTTCCCTAATAATCCAAGAAATGCATCTTCCCTAAAAATCCAAGATAAATGGGATGCGATTTATCTCCTAACCAACTGGCACAGATTCTCTAACTCCAATGTTGGTTTGAGTATCAGAAAGAGCACTGTGATGGTGCATTGTGGGTACGAGTGAACATTGGCACATCCTTCCGGAGGGCAATTGACCAGGAAGATCTGAAAATCTTTAAAACGTGAGCACTTTTTAATCCAGTGATCTTATTCCTAAGTATTTATCCAAAGAAATGTCTCAAGGATGTCTCTCTAAATCTGATCAGGGTTTACGAATAAATGGGGCTGCTAATAAATGCCTGATTTCAGACAACAAAGAATTAGTCAAATGAACCATGGTACCTCCTACACCAGAATATCATGAGCCATGAAAAAGTTTATGGGGAGAGAAACATCAATTGCTCGCCTCCACACAGGCCCCAACCAAGGATCGAACCCACAACCTGGGTATGTGCACTCACAGGGGATCAACCCACCACCTCTTGGTGTATGGGACAACACTCCAACCACTGAGCCACACGGAACAGGGCACTGAGGCATCTTTAGAAAGACTCAAGAAACTGGTAAAAATGCTGAGCCCTTTGGGAAGAGAATAGGGAGGAAAATTTATTTTCCATTCAATTCTGCTCTGTATTGCTTGAATTCTTTATCAAGTGCATGTATTAACCATTAAAGTAAAGTCAATGAAGATTTAAAAGACAAAATGATTTAGAAATATATTTTTGTCAAAAAAATGAGTAGACTTTGCATGGCTATCAAACTGTTAACCATGGTGATTGCTGGGCAAAGAATTCCTACCCTTTTCCATGCTTTGGCCCCCTACTCCCACCGCCCTTCCTCTCTTACACCCCATAAAGGAGGAAGACTTTCTACTAGTAATGGTCCAAGCCCAGGACATGTGTGGGTGTTGGAGGCACCGTCATCAGAGGTCAAATTCACTACACTGAAAAGACACAAGAATCTGTTGAGCCCTCCTCTGTCCTGCTTCCTCCATGCCTGCCGCTGGTCTTCACCCCAAAAGGCAGCCATCCCAGACTTGGGGGAAAGGGCAGAAATCCCCTCAAAGTCTCCCAGGCCTGGGTTCTTCATCCTAACTCTTAGCAGAGTCTGCACGTATCAGCACACTTATAAATAGAGTAGCATGTGGAGTCTATCTGTCGGGCACGACTTTGTTGGCTGGGAACTGTGGTGAGGGTGGGGGATGGTGTCCTGGGATATCTGCATGCCTGGCCCTGTCTAGTATCTTAATAGCCCAGAATCTCCACGTGGAGCTCAGAACAATTCTCTCGGGGTAGTGAGACTGACTATAGGATATTTTTAATGCTCATGTTTATGCTAATCTGCATTTTCTAATCTTTCCATTATTTAGTACTTTTTAGTATTTCCCACCTCTCCACCCCACCCCACCCCCCCAAAAAAAATCCCTTTTGGACAATCTTGCTGAAGACAAGGCCTTGGCCCCCACAACTTCCCCTTTAATCAGGGCATCGGATTCTCCAAAGAAGGCCTTTGTGGACATCAAATTGCCTCGGTGCTTGCAGGGGATTAGGAAATGCCAGTTTTGATCCCAGGGGATTGGTTTTTGGAAGAACCATGACTTCTGAAGTGCAGAAGGGCTGTGAGAGAGGGCATTCGAGTCAACACATATTAATGCCTGACATTCGTACAACATCCTGGATTTACCGTGAGCACCCACATCCATTATCCCCTTTGATCCTCCCAGAAGCCCTGGGAGAGGCCGGACTTCCTTTGGAAATGGGAAAGTAATTATTAGTCCCATTTGACTCGTAGGGAAACCGAGGCACAGAGACCTTCACTGTCCAAGATGGTAGAGCTAGACTTATAAGTGCAAGCCGTCTGACTCTCCACCCTATACCCTTCACGAACTTCTTCCCCAAGCTTGAGCCTCCGTTTCCCCATCTGACAAATGGGGGAAAAATGGTACCTGCTGCCCTACACTCCTGGGCTCCTCGTGAGGATTAATGGAGTCAATACATGGCACGTCTTAAGCCCATGTCTGGCATATAGTACGTGTTGAATAAATAACTTACTGAAGGGAGAAACCAGGTCTGTGCCCCGTCAAGTCCTGGGCTTGCTCTGCCCATCTGCCTCCTGCATGTGCAGAGCGCCTCCTCTGCACAGGCTTTTGGAGGCGAGAGAATCAAACCAGACAGAGGGGCTGCCTGCAGGGGTTTGCCCTCTAGCAGAACCAAGAGGCAGGTACACACTCCAGCCCACGGATGAGGCACCACTAAGGCGCTGAGATCTCACAGAGGGGAATTTGTCCTTCCCCCGGGCAAGGGTTCTGGGAAGACTTCCTTGATGAGATGCTGGGGACTCCTGGCTGCTGTGGTCCCCCAGGACGAGGACTGGGTTCCGAAACCGGGAGGTTCCGAGTGCCCTGAGAGAGACGGTCCGTTCCTGGCCCAGGAAGGACTCCCCTCCCCCCTCCCAGCACAAAGCAGGAAGAGCCTGGCTTGGCAGAGGCTGCTTCCGGGGTGGTTTCCCCCATTGCAAACCAGGTGGCCAGGCTGGGTGCAGTGATGAAGAAGCTATGGGGTCCGGCAGAGAGGACAGGAAGGCACAGGCAGCTCTCCCTGCCCCTCCTGCTCTAATCTGTGTCTACCCAGCAAGCTTTCCAAAGTCAAGGTGCCACTGTTTGCGAGTCTGTGGGTGAATCCTCTCAATGCAGAGAGAGGCCCATGAGCTGGAGGCATCTGCCTGCCCCTCCCTATGCCCACCACACCCCATTGCTGCCAGCTTCCCCACAGGCACTCCGGCACCCTTCTGGAAGTGCCAATTAGGAACGCTCCAAATTGCTGACTGCTGCTCAGGGCGAAGTGCCCACACCCCTCCTCCCTGACTGCTGATGAGCCTTTAGATCCAGGGAGACATACAACCCACCCTCCACAACCCCGAGGTCGCTGACCCCCTGCAAAGCCCAGAGGAGCACCTGTCCTGCGTGCAGCCGTGTGACCTAGAGCGAGTGAGCTCACCTCCCTGCCGGCTGTGAGGGGAGGACCCGGCTCCCTCCTGCGGCCCTGGCGTAGGCAGCACTCCCAGCGGTCTCAGCGCTGTTCTGGGTTCGATGGCAACGTGTATGGTCTCCCTGTGTGACCTGTGAAGTGGGACTAGCCGTGCGTCAGTGCGTCACTGGGGATCCCACGGGATAATTCATGTGAAAGCGCTTGGTGTTTGTCAGTGCGGTCCGTGCTGTCACAGAAAAAAGTCAGTGTCTTAAATCTAATATCTTCAAAAGCGGGGCTTTCAGTATGACGGTCACTAGGGCTCCTTTGGCTCTAACTGTGCCGGCACTTTTCTTAGCGAGAGTGCTCCCTGCTCTTAGCTCAGCCCTTCTGGCGGCTCCTTCGCACTTCACACAAAATTAGCCAAAATGCCCCGAAGCAAAGGGGCCCACCGTGTGCACGGGGCCCACAGGACCCTCACCTCCCAGCCGCTGGCGTTGTGCGGGGCCTTGAGCCGAGTCCACGACCTGCTCGCGGGCGGCGTGTTACAGGCCAGCTCCCCTCACCAGAACCTCCTGCTGGAATCCGCTCCAGCCGATGGTGAAATCTGCAGAAATGTTGAGCCACTTGACCTTTGGTTGGTCACTGGAATGGACCACGCTGTGGTTTTTACACCATGGAAACCAGGCAATACTACAAAGCAGGGCTTTTTCTTCTTTTCCTTCTTTCTTTTTATTCGGAGAGCTGGTTGTTAAGTATTTAGCCGCTCACCACTGCTGAAGGCTCACAGAATGGCAATCAGTGAGGAGGAGCTGAGAAGAAGAAGGTCCCGTTTTAACCCCCCGGGTTAACGTGTGTGCTGCCGGATTTCATTCTCCCTCCTGATTGCTTTCCAGCCCTGGGCAGTGAGGCTCAGCAGACTGCCCGTTGCTGTGGGACCAGGCGGAAGGAGACTGCAGAATGTGAAAACTCCAGCCCAGTCAGCGTTGAGCATCAACCAATGAACCAGGAGGTCCCGGTTCAATTCCTGGTCAGGGCACATGCCCTGGTTGTGGGCTCCATCCCCAGTGTGGGGCTTGCATGAGGCAGCCCATCAATGACGCTCTCTCATCATTGATGTTTCTCTCCCCCAATCCCTCTCCTTTCCTCTCTGAAATCAATAAAAAATATATTCTTTTAAAAAGACATGATGTCTGCACTGGCCAGGGTTCAGAGGTCTGACTTAATGGGCCAGGCACTGGGGTGCCTGGGTCTGGCTTGCTGTGCTTTCCTCGTCTCCCCTGCCTGCCCAGGGGCCACGCCATCTGAGATGTCATATAAGTGGGATCATGTGTCTGCACGTGCAGCTCCTCAAGCAAATGAGTCCCCGGAGGGTGTTTCCTGCCCTGTATGCAAAGCCCGGGGCCCAGCAGCACCCACAACCCTGTCTCTGCCCACCCTCCCCCATGCCTGGGGAGAAGGCAGCTCTGGGTGGAGGGTGAGGAGATCCTGGCTCTGGCCCCATTACAGCCAGTGCTGAGGCCTGCCCTCCCCCTGGTCCTCCGTCTGAATTTGGTAAAACAGGAGGATGACAAAGACACTTTTACTCTCTCAGCAATTGCCCTGGGAATCCTTCTTGGGGGCAGCACTGGATTTATTTGGAAAAAATATGTTTGTCTGCCCCTTGGGGTGAGGAATGAGACCCAGAGGAACAGGTTAATGCCACAGATTGTGGTCCCGGAACCGGGGCCCTGGTGTGCTGCACCTGGTGATGGAGCCTGGTGTGTGAGGGCAGGGGCGGAGGGGTCCTGGGGGAATGGCAGGTCAGGCTTATAATGAGGAAGCTTAGGAGACTGACCCTGGTAGAGAAGGAGGAGACAAGACAGGGGAGGGGCTTCGGGGAGAGGAGACTTCCTTTGACATTTCTATTGACGTGTAACAGACCATGAGAAAACAGGCATCTGATGCATCTTCGCCTGATGAGGACGCTGTAGAGGAGGCTGCAGATCAAGGTACAGAGCACCAGTGCCCGGAGCCCCTCAGCCTCCCATTAGCTCCCGGCCCATAGTAACCACTGCCCTGGCTCCTAGCGGCACGGTGTTCTTGCCTGTTTTCACCGTCACTAAAGCAGAAACAGGCAAACATACTGGTGTGTCTGGCTTCTTTCACTTCGAATGTTGTCTCAGAGGTTCTGCCATGTGGCTCTGCTCAGCCATAGCTTCTTCCTTCTCTTTGCTGGAGCATCCCATTGTCTGGGCAGTCCCCAGTTCAGTTCCCTCGTCTACCTGGAAGGCAGCTTCCGTTTCTGAAATGGTGTCGGTGGTGCTGCTCTGAGTGTCCTTTGGTTGAACATGCATGTTCCCTCGCTGGGGATACCCCGGAGGCGGGATGACTGGTGAGTCCGCCTACACGCAGCTTTAGTAGATACTGCAAACAGTTTTCTCACGTAGTCGTACAAGTTCACAGCCCACCTGCTAGAAGGGAGAGGCCAGCTGCCCCACATTCCAGCCCACACTGTCTCTTTGTCACCATGCTGGTGAGTCTACTGGAGTGACTGCTGTCAGCCCCCAGACATCTCCAGGGAAGTCCATATAGCTCACTGATACCCTTGGACTAGGGCAGTGGTCCTCAACCTTCTGGCCCTTTAATACAGTTCCTCATGTTGTGACCCAACCATAAAATTATTTTCGTTGCTACTTCATAACTGTCATGTTGCTACTGTTATGAATCGTAATGTAAATATCTGATATGCAGGATGGTCTAGGGCGACCCCTGTGAAAGGGTCGTTCGACCACCAAAGGGGTCGCGACCCACAGGTTGAGAACCGCTGGACTAGGGAGTCTTTTAGGGAAGTCATAGAGTGCCAGGCTCAGCCCTAACTGGGCCATGGAGGGACAACAGAGTCTGTTCTCATGGAGGGAGCAGAGCTGGAAGAGGGAGCTGACCTCTGCGGTCCAGACGGCAGCTGCTCCGTGACCCCCACCCCTAACCACTCTCCACAGGCTCCAGAATGCCCTGCCCGCGCACAGGTTGGCTCTCAGGAAACGGTCCCCTGTCCCCCTTAACTCCGCACCCCGTCTGTGGGCTCTCCTCATCTCTGCATCTCCTGCCCCCTCTTCATAGTCCTCAACCTCTGCCACCCAAACGCCAGGCCCAGGCTGGGAGGCAACAGCAGCCAACCTCAGTCACTGTCAGTCCTCAGCAATAATGTGTAGCCTGAAAATCCAGCAGGACCTCGGGGTGCATTAGTAGAGGCATGGTGTGCAGGGCAGGGAGGGGACAGACCCACTCCCCTCCTCTCAGGGGAGTGCCCAGGAGGAGGTGGGACTTGGCTACTCAAACAGTCGCCAAACACTTCCTGAGCACCTCCTGAGTGCCGGGCACTGTGCTCGGTGCTGGGGAGGACACTCCAAAAGAGGAACAAGGGCCCTGGCATTTTCTCAGTGGCTTGGGCATTGGTCCATTGACCAAAGGGTTGCGGGTTTGATTCTTGGTCAAGGGCATGTACCGCAGTCTCAGGTTCCCCAGCCCCAGTAGGGGTGCGTGCAGGAGGCAACCAATCAATGTGTCTCTCTCTCTATCCCCCTCCTCCCACCCTTCCACTCTCTCTGGAAATGGATGGAAAAAACATCCTTGGGTAAGGATTAAAATAAACCAAAGAGGAACAAGGGTGGTGCCCTCAAGCAGTGGTTCTCAACCTGTGGGTCGCGACCCCTGAAAGTACATCCTGCATATGAGATATTTACATTATGATTCATAATAGTAGCAAAATTACAGTTATGAAGTAACAACGAAAATAATTTTATGGTTGGGGGTCACCACAACATGAGGAACCCTATTAAAGGGTCACGACATTAGGAAGGTTGAGAACCACTGGTTTAGAGTCCAGTGATAGTTATCCTATATAATAAAAGGCTAATATGCAAATTGACTGAATGGCAGAACAACCGGTTGCTATGATGCACACTGACCACCAGGGGACAGACATTCCACAGGGGGAGCGCCGCTCAGCCAGAAGCCTGGCTCATGGCTGGTGAGCGCAGCGGCAGTGGTGGGAGCCTCTCCTGCCTCTGAGGCAACACTAAGGACCCCTCAGGGGATGTCCAACTGCCCGCTGGAGCAGGCCTAAGCCAGCAGGCATACATCCCCCAAGGGATCCCGGACTGTGAGAGGGCACAGGCCAGGCTGAGGGAACACTCCCCCCCGCCATGAATGTCACGCACCAGGCCTCCTCTAGTATGTGATATATATATATATATATATATATATATATATATATATATATATATATATATATATATGTATTTGAAAGTTGGAAGATAGGGCTTCATGACTCAGACGCACTCAACCAACAAGACTCAGGCTCTAGGAGACTTGGGTGACTCCCCCCCCACACACACACAATGCGAATGATTGTCACAGAGAAGAAGAGGGGGACAGGCCTTGTAGGCTTCAGCGGGCTCAGGAAAGGCGTGGCAGCCTCTCCCATCACCGTCCCTGGGAAGAGGACAGACTTGTGCTGAGTGTCGACCGTTTGCCAAGCACGCGCTCATCTCTGCTGCCCGGTTCAGCAGCCACCACCTCCGTGTGGCTGCAGAGCATGTCCTAGTGAATGTGAATCACACACCAGATTACAAAGACTTGGCGTTTTAAAAAGCACGTGAAATGTAGCATTAAGACTTTATAGTGATTACGTTTCAAAATAACTTTAGACGTACCAGAGGGAATGAAACGTCGCATTACCATTAATTTTACCTGTTTCTTTTTATTTGTTTAATGCGGCCACTAGAAAATATAAGATTACGAAGTGGCTCACACTGGAGGCACACGTGATAGTCCTACCGGCCAGCACTGGGCTGGAGGCTGCACACCCATGTTACAGCCTCACAGCACCGTATGCAGCGAGGCACTGCCCCTGTCCAGGTGGCAAGGCTGAAGGTTGTGACAGTTGCGACAGGGCCTTGGGAGCACCCTGGCCAAAGTCCCGAAGTCTGCGCTGTCCCTACGCCATGTGGTGCTGCCTTAGAGGTATTGGCTTTGTGTACTTGAGCCATTCAAATCCCAATGTGAGGGTTAAAGCACGGAGAGGGAGCGAGTTGCGGGTGACTGACCTTGAATGTGGCACCCAGTCCTGAGCCTACGCTTTGGGGGGTGGAGTGGGCTGGGGACACTCTTCCCCTCTGCCATCACCCCTCAGGGGCATCCTGACTCCAGGGCTACGAAGGGCTTCCCGGCTCACCTTCCCACCCTCTGGACAGAAACCACCCTCCCCACTATCCATCTCCTGCATAATTTATGGGAGCCATCAAAATTAATTAATGCTATAGTTACAGAGCCATCCCAATGTAATTATTGTATAATTGGATTATAACTTTAGGTAATTTCCCACAAAGCACCTATTGCTTAATGCAAGAAGCCAGGGATTTTTACCCAGTGATTGATGGGGGTGTTGGGTCCAGATGGGGGGCCTGGGAGACTGTGTGAGATTGGGGGATGCCACTGTCTGAGCCTAGAGGTGAGGCAGGCAACTCCTGCCCTCTGAGCCTTCGGCCTTCCATCCTCACCACCTCCTGCGGCTCCCGCATGTTTCTGTCTCTGCCCCACAGTAATTCCCAGCATCCATCCCAACCAACACGTGAGCTCTCTGTCCATTCAGTCTGAACTGCCAAGCTCCGACCTGTCCCATGAGTAGGGTCAGCATCTTTCATATCACATGATTCCCTTCCCCAGCCACCGGGTCACAATTTGATCCAATAGTCAGTTTGCAACAGGAAAAAAGTGGTCAGTCAGACGTGGAGAAAAGCAAACACAAGGCTGTTGCAGCCAAGTCATGACCCTCAAACTGCTGCTAAGGGAGTGAGGAGATAGCCCAGGTCCTTCGCTGCCTGGGACCCCAACAGCCTAGATCTGGGTAAGGCCAACTGCATGGTGGTTTGCAGCTAAGCATAGCGACCAACCTTCACACCCCGACTCATGCAGGCCACTTCCCCACTGTGTGCTCTCACCTCAGGCAGGACACAGCCCTTTGGAGCCTCAGTTTCTCTACCTGTTAAAAGGGAATAATAATAGCTTATGCTTTTCGATTTTGTGGTTGTAAGTGTAGGGTTCAGACCAGTCACCCCAAGATTGTCTCTGTGGTATACACGGTGTTTTGAGGCAACCAGGACCCTGTGGGCTCGAGAAATTTCTGCGCCCACTTAACTACCTAGAAGAATTTGAATTAGGGGCCTTACCCATAAAAAGAGATGATCAGACATAACCTTTTCTGACCTAGCTATAACAGGGCGGGGCAGACCACTAATGACTGAACATCTGCTCTCCTTATCGTCCTGCCATGACCTTCCTCCCCTCTGAGGGTGACCCTTAGCTCGGAATGTCAGATACACCTCATTTTCCCTTTCTGTCCTGAATCTCTCACGTATGTTGGGTCTCTGACTCTATCATGTATGTGAGGGTCCATTACGTAGGTACATAATTAAATGTGGTCATCTTCTCTTGCTAATATGTTCGTGTTTATTTGGTTATTAGACCACACAAAAGAACTTTGAGGGTAGAGGAGAGTCCCTTCCTCCCCTACATAAGCAACAGAACCCACTGCAGACAACTGAAGCAGAACAGGGTTTCCTCGAAGTCTGCACAGGAACTGGGAGCATCAGCAGGAGGCCAGAGGCCAGAGGCCAGGCT
Source organism: Myotis myotis (assembly GCF_014108235.1). Classification (NCBI taxonomy): domain Eukaryota; kingdom Metazoa; phylum Chordata; class Mammalia; order Chiroptera; family Vespertilionidae; genus Myotis; species Myotis myotis. Next base: position 41,505,530 of record NW_023416319.1, on the reverse strand, counting down.
GGGAACAGTTTTCCAAGGAACACAAGAAACCGGCCAGCAGTGATGACCTCCAGCTGGACAGTGCCCACTCATCTCCCAGGAGGTCAGAGGATGAGGAGAGAGGGTGGAGACGGGGTGCTCCTGGGGCCAGCCCCTCTCCGAGGTCATAACTCCCATCAGGCAGTTCTTATAGCTTCTCTCCACGGGTGCAAAACCTCTGCCCCGCAGGCCGCGGGGCGGCAGCTCCCACTGTTGGTGGCACTGGTATTATATCACCTTGCTGGCTTGCCTTAATCCCGCTCAGACCCTGATAAGCTGCTCCCATGAACTCTCCTCAAATAGCCCCCGGGAGTGTGCCATCTGCTTCCTGCTGGACCCCCACTCACGGAGGCTCCCACCTCTGCTCTAATGACATCACCTCCCCTCACTCCTGCCAGCTGCAGCCACTGGGATCCAAGGTGGGGATCGGCTTGGATCTCGGCTCAGCCCTCACTGGGGTGGGAAAGGAAGGAGTTATCCCCTCAGCATACACCAGCCAGTGCCTGACAGTTCGGGCCTGGAATGGCCCTTCCCCCCAAGACTTGACATAATAAGGATGGGTTGGGGCGAGGGCTGGATGTGAGCATTAACCATGTTTCCTCTCATTCTTTACAAATATAAAATAATGTGTATAAAGTGCTTAGCCTGGTGCCTGTACACAGTAAGTGATCACAGTAAGTGATAGCTGGTGTCATTGCCTTATTCAAGCAGAATCCTGGCCTCCTTCATGACTACAGATATTCTCCAATAACCCTCATTCCTGAGGGCAGCCCCAGGGAGCCTCTGTCCCTTGCCACCCTGGGACCCTCGTTATCCGGGGCAGGCTCCTGTTGTCGGCCTCCTTCCACTGAAGGCCATTGTCCTGGTGAAGCTGTGAGGAAGACTCGGAACCTGCCTGAGTGGAGCCTCTACCCTTTAACTCTGTGCAGGCCACTTCTCGGAGCCTCTTTCATTCAACAAGTGTTTATTGAGCAACTTCTATGTGCCAGGCTGTGTACTGGGCGCTAGGATGGAGCAGAGAACAAGACCGACAGAGTTCCAGCCCTCGGAGCAAAGATGGTCACAGGATAATGTCTGATTTGGGGGGACATCTACAATGGTGACGTGAAGGATGAATAGGCGCTTGGGAAATGATCCAAGTCTTCTCACCCTGAAGGTGTGCCTTTCTCCAGGATCTAATTTCTACTGTGAGCACACAGGGGGTCCAAAAAGAGTCCCCTCCTCTAGGCACCCCTGCTTCCAGATGCTCAAACCTGAGCCATGACTGTAAGTCTGCTGACAGTCAGGGCAGGAGACACTTAGAGAAGGGAGCACTCCCTGTGGGCTTCCTGGAAGAGGCTGAGATTTGAAAGGCGATATGAAGCGACAGAGCCAAATGGATTTCACTTGGCACTGCCTGAGCACCAGCCCTTCCCTGTCACCAGCAGATTCCCTGTGGGTTTTAGGAGCCCCTGGGCTGCCGGCTGGGCACCGGCTTGGGCAGTGCTCCCTGTCCCACAGGCTGGAGTTCAAAGTGCCCCTGGACCCACCATGCCAGAGTTGGGTTGGTGTCTCTGTGCAGAGCACACATACCTTCAGAACCAGTCCTGCCCAGGGCCTCTGCCGGGCATGTATGTCAGCTCTGCCGGACGGCATATTCGCCTGGAGAATTACTAGGTTTCACTTGCAATCCAGTCTTTCTGAGGTTTCTGCTACATTCAAGTTATTTTCTCACTCCAAAAACAATATTCTTGGAGGCTATTCTAGTTAAGCCTTCACAAGCAGCGTTTACACAGTTTACATTTAGATATTTTTAGACACAGCGTGTCCCATCCCCTTGTCTCATGTCAGCTTCCTGCCCAGCAGAGTTTGAGGCAGGGATTCAGGGCCACAGAGGGCAGAGGGGGTGGTTCTCCAGGAAAACTCCCATGGGGGTGGAACAGGACAGGGCGGGGTGGGGGGGAAGGTCTGGCCCAGCCTGGCTGGACTGGGGGGCTCTGGAGAGCAAATCATCACACAGGGAAGTGGTCTTGCCTGAGGCAGGGGCCAGGCTTCAGTTCCCTCCTCCCCTCCCCTCCCCACCTCCCCACCCCCCGCCGGGGAAGTCACTGGAAAGGGGCGCCAGGTGCCCTCCCAGCTCTGCCAGTGGCTGCTCTGCTGCCCACAGGAGACTCTGGGGCTGTATGTGCTGGTCACGGGACAGCAGCTGGGGAATGGGCAGAACTCTGGGGAAAGGGACCCTGCGTGGGGCCCTGCAGCACCTTCTACAGCATCCTTCCACCACCCTGGACCCCCCATGCGCCTGAAAGCTCTTATCTGCCCACCTCCCCATCAAATAAAAAACCAGCACCAAAAACACCAGCGATTCCAGCCTCTAGTCTGGTGCCAGCGCAGTAGAAGCATAGAAACTGCGTGTGGGAAGAGAATGGATGCCAGAGAAAAATCCTGCCCTCTGAATGCCCCCAAGGAACACGGAATTCTGACTGAGTTGCCCGGAAGCCCCTCCCTGGCTGAGGGCCTGGCAGGGAAGGGCCAGCAGGAAGAGCCAGGCCTGGGGTCTGCTTCTGAATCGGCCAATAACCAGAACTGGGCAGCCCAGCCTGGCCCGGCCCAAGGCCCCTGTGGCCCAGCAACAGCCCATTGCTCACGGCCCCAGGAGTCAGAGGAGGGCGCTAAAGCAGGCCTGGGTGCTGAGAGCCATGGTCTCGGGCTGGGCCCTGGCCTCAGAGCCACTCCTGGTGTGGTTGCTGCAGGCAGTGGCCACACCCTGGGTCCTGCAGGAGCTGGGGAAGCGGGGTTGCTGGAACACCCCATACAACCCCAGCATTCAGCATCACCCACAGAGACTCCCCTCTCCCTGTGGTGATGTTGAGCTCAGCCTAGGGCAGCCGTGGGCAAACTACGACCCACGGGCCGGATCCAGCCCGTTTGAAATGAATAAAACTGGGGAAAAAAAAGACCGTACCCTTTTATGTAATGATGTTTACTTTGAATTTATATTAGTTCACACAAACACTCCATCCATGCTTTTGTTCCGGCCCTCCGGTCCAGTTTAAGAACCCATTGTGGCCCTCGAGTCAAAAAGTTTGCCCACCCCGGGCCTAGGGCAAGCAGAGGTGCCCAGAGAACTGGAGGGGCAGGCCTGGGGTCTCGGTGCACATTGGTGAGTAAGGCATAGTGACAGGGAGTAATGTTACCTCTTACAGCTCTCAGCTTAAATAGAGAATAGTATACCCATTATTCTCAATATTTGTACAACTCTGCACAACAGGCATTATTTAAACAAGGCATGCGGCCCTCTGGCTGCGAGTTTGACATGCTTGCTGTACAATCTATGAAGGCCTTTCACACATGCACACACCATCTTTGAAATCCTTTCCACATCATTCCAATGGAGGACTCCTATCCCCATTTTACAGATGAGGAAAAGTGAGGCCCACAAATCCAAGGTTGCCCTGTTAGTAAGTAGCATGGACTAGGGTGGGCAAACTTTTTGACTCGAGGGCCACAATGGGTTCCTAAACTGGACTCAGAAGAAGGAGCTGCGGCCGTGTTTCCCGACGTTGCCATGTTAACACTGCTGCTGGTGAAGGAGCGGAGGGGAGAGCAAGAGAACCCTCCGCTCTTTCAGCTCCGCGGATAGAACAGCCGAACGGGCCGGATCCGGCCCGCGGGCCGTAGTTTGCCCATGGCTGGACTAGACTCAGCATCAGGCCTTTAGACATTAACTTCGCATGCTTTCCGCTGAGCCACACTGAAATAGGAATTAATGAGGCTGTGTCTGGGAGGCAGCGAAACAATATCATAAATAATCTCAGGAACCTTGGGCTTTCTCTTTTAATAATTGTTTCAGCAGAGTCAGAGGCACAGGGAGCGTGCTGCTTTGCAACCTGCCGTTTTTTCTTCACAGTATCTTGCGAACATTTCCCCACATCATTAAATATCCTTTTACTGGGCCGTCATTTTTAATGGCTGCATGGTATTCCATCACATGAATGCACCATCATTTATTTAAGCAATCTCTGCGTTGGATCTGTAAGCTGTTTCCAGTTTCTCATCCTCATAAACAAGGCTGTGATGGGCATCTTTGAACATCAATATTTGCACCAACTCCAGCTTGCCTCCTTAGGCCCAAAAGGATGCATCCTTTTAAAAAGGTTTTCGATGTCTATTACCATGTTTCCTGAGGTGATTCGTTTTTCCTCATTCTCAAGATGGTAAAACTAACAAAGAAAATACACAAAATTTTAAAAATGGCGTCACTGTTCCAAATCAGCAGGTAATCAATTGTCTGACTTCGGCAGGTCACCTCCCTGCTCTGTAAATCATGTATGAAATGAGGGGTTAGATAAACTGGTCCCTACATTTCTTCCTGCTCTCCTCGTTCCCGTAGGGCACAGGGAGAGCCAAGGACTGCTCAGGCCGAGGGAGCGACCAGGCCTGCGGGCTTCCTGGAGGAGGTGGGGCCTGACCACCCCCGAGAGACACATAGGGATTAGGAAGAGGGCATGGAGGGGAGGGTGAGTCCAGGAGGAGTCTCTCTGGATGCTGAGCCTGGAGACGTGCACATGGAACCTTGCTCAGCCGGCGGAGGCCGAACACTTGCTGCACAGTTTTTTCTGACCCAGTGATCAGCGCAAAGGACAGGGGAAGCTTTGGCGACATCCAGGCCTCATAGACGGGGGCAGGGACAGCATCAGGACCTCCACCAGCTCCCCTTGCTGCCCTTTAAGGGAGAAAAACTCCCGTCTTGGGAACAGGTGAGCAGGGATTAGTGCCTGTGAGCAGGGGCCTGCCCTTAGGTAGGGGGTGGAAGCAGACGGTACCTAACACGATGATGTTGTGGTTCTAATAGCTTGGACTTTGGCCCAGTGAAATCCCCTCATATGGTTAGTTTCCAAGCTGGAGAGCAGGAGTGGTAACATATACCGCATTAGTTCATTGAATCCTTTGCCAGTGCGAGGCTGAGCTAGATGTGAGCTTGTGTGTGCCGCGCCAACACGGCCATAGGTGAACCTGGGGGGGGTTGGGGGGGGGCAGTGAAGGATGGAGAAGACAGACAAGAGGAAAAAGCTGGGGCTAAGTGGAACACTCCTCTCTGATGGAGAGACAGCCTGCAAGCCAAGTCTTTATTTTCTAGCCAGATTCCACGAGGCAAAGTAAGGGCGTGATCAAGATGTTTACAACGTTCTCACGGGCTTTGAATCTACTCAATTACATGCACCTGATCAAGCTTTGTTTTCTTGCTGCGCCTCCCGCAGCCCATATCACTCAGCCACGTGGGACCACAGGTTCGGACCATAAGGTCAAGCTTACAACGATAGCCTTTGGCTATAATTGTGCTGGGAGGGCTTTGCCCTTTAAACTAGGACTTCCACGTGGCTTTGCCACGAGAGGACCGTGCCCTCCCATTAGTCCGAGGCTTGAACCTGTCCAAACGCTGTAGCCGCTCTCCACATGAGCTCTCGTGGTACGGGCGCTAGAGGGGGCAGGCACTGAGGGGAGGGTCTTAAACAAATAGAGAGATGTGTGCACATGGACAGGGGCTCTATAGAAGCACGAGAGCTATCAGAACATGAAGGGAGGAGCATAAATGATTTGGCCCCAGGAGGGGTCAGGGAAAGTTTTCCAGAAGAAGTGACCTTTGTGATTAGATAGAAAGAATAAGGGGGTGAAATCTGGGGAGAGAGGAAAGGCATTCCAGGCAGAGGGAACAGGCTGTACAAGGCCCCGTGGCAGCGGGAGTGGGGGCCATCGAGGCCCTCCCAAGCCAGTGGCTGGTGCACAGATCACAAAAGGGAGAGAGGAACCAGATGTGCTGAGTGGTGGGCCATGGGGAGGCAGCAGCCGAAGGGCTGTAGGCAGGGCCTGGGGCTCTGGCCAGCAAGCTCCGTGGAGAGGGACGGAGGAAATGGGATCGGGGGAGTGGAGGCTGGGAACTACAGTCCAGGACTCTCATCTGCTCAGGTGGCAGCCAGGGGATTGGGTCCTGCTCAGGTGCCTACTGGGGGTGCACAGTTCCTCTCCTCTAGAGCCCCAGGCGCTGGGAGCATCTCCACACTCGGGCTGGGGACCAGGGAGGCCGCGGAGGAGGGTCAGCCTTTGGCTGACTCATCACTCAGCTTGCGGTGGGAATCGGGGCGTGGGGGGGGAGGAGAGGGCAGGCCAGGGCCCCCAACACAGCGTTTGGAGAGTTGGCACTGGAGGCCACGGACACTTTCCAGCCCCGCCCCAGGGGAAAGTCGGTGCTCACCCTGCCGCTGAGTGCTGGCCTGAGGGAGAGCCCTGCTACAGCGCCACGGCCAGGACAATGTGCAGACCCCGAGTTGTACTTCCACCAAAGTCCTTCACCCTCACCACGACACTGGGAGGATTAGGTGCCCCAGTGTGCCAATGGGGAAACTGAGGCTCGGGGGAAGGGGAGCACGACTTGCCCAAGGCCACACAGCCAGCAGGCGGAGAAGGTGGCCTGTCATCCGTCGTCAGTCCAGGGCTTGTTGGGTTACCTCCAGATGCGGGGGTGGGGGAGACGCACAGGAAAGGGCTGCGGGGCCAGCAGCACACAAGCGGGGGCGAGAAGGGACAGTCTGGGGGTAATAATCTCAGGCTGGGAGCTGGCGGAGCTGACGTACTCGCTGACCTTGGCTAATCAGTCACACAGCAGCTCCCTGCCTCAGTTTACCCACTTTACATCAGGAGGAAAAATCGAGCACTCACAAAGAGGAGGGAGGACCACGGAGGGAGTGTGTTTTGAATGAAAACAAAAGCCTGGCAGAGCAGCGGATGGTGTCGTCGGCATTATTAATGTCGTTAATAATCAAGCCTGTAATAAATCGTGAGGCTGCTGTGTCAATAGTGGGGTGATTGCTAATTTCCCTCACACTTGTCTGGCGCTCTGGGCTCCTCAAGGCTTCTCCCATCCATCATCTCTTTAACCATCCCATAGCCCGCCCTGCAAGGGAGCACCCCGCCCCAGGGACTACAGGAGGCCAGGCCTCAGGGATCGCCCGTGTTCACCCTGTAAATCAATGGAGACCTGAGGCCCCAGAGGGAGGGACTCCCCCAGGATCTTCCAGGAAGAGGAAGGAGGAGTTGGGACTGGGACCTGGGCTCCCAATCCTGAAAGCGAGCTGCCCCCCCCCAATTCTTCCTCCCCCCAGTTCATCCAGAAGTGGCACCTCATGGAGTGGGTTCTCACAGACACAAGCCCTGTGCCTCCTGCAGGGAGGTCTCGGCCTCAGGGTGGAGAGAGGGGCAGGCGTCACAGAGCGGTCTGGGAAGAGGGGCCCTCTCTCTGCTCTTTCCCCACATGCTTCTGTCCACGTGGAAGAGGCCTGAGCATGGGAAGACAATGGGGGGACTAAGGCCCAAGCTCCTTATTTCTGACAAATTCCTTGGACCCTTTCTTCGTCATTTCTGCCTCAGTTTACCACCCCTGTGATGGGCCTGGAGAGCTTGCTCCCTCAGAGAAGGGGCACCAATCAAAGTGATCCCAGACTGAAGGTTGATGGAGACATCAGAGGGGAGCTGAATGCTGCCCACAGTCCCCCTCTCCTGCCCCAGAGAGACTGCAGGAGGGGTGGAGGGGCAGCCTGGCTCTAGCTCCTGGCCCAGGCCCAGCCTCCTGGGGCCACTCAGAGCTACAGGTCCCCATGACCTCTGCAGAGGAGGGGGCTTGCTGTGGGGTCCAAGCTCTGTGGGCCTCCATCCAATCGCTCCTGTTTCCCCACTCCCTCCATTACCAAATGCAAACTTCGTTGATACCACTCCCTGAATCCACTGCCCACCCGGATACACCCCCACCCTTCCCCACAGGCTGCCCTTGACTGAGGTCTTCAGTGGGCTCCCAGGGCCCCGAGGACAAACGTCCACACTCCTGGGCCTGTCCTCAAGGCCTCCCTAAGTGGTTGGCCCCACCTAGCTCCTGCTCTGCCCGCCCACCCAGCTCTCCAGCCGGAATGGAACACCCACTTTTTTCCAAATTCGCTCGGTATACCTGCCTGCACACCTTTGCCCAGCAGTGCCCTGGCTGAAATCCCCACCCTCCATCCTCCATCTCCGTCTACTCAACTCTTTGCCAAGCCTTCAGATGCCGCTTCCTCCACTCTCGCCACTTCCGCATGCAGATTCCCACACAGACAGGCTGTCCCTGCACTGTGACCCTCCCCCATGCCTGGTCTTCCCTCTCTGCTGGCACCTCCTTTTCAACCTGGTTTTTGCTGAATGTGTCTGCTCCCCACTCCACCCCCCAACACACACACACACACACACACACACACACACACACACACACACACGCAGGCAGGGAGCTCCCTGACAGAGAAGTTTTATCCAGTCCAAGGAGCCTCGTTCAGGAAACGGCACACCAAAGGGACTCAACCGCTATTCATTGCATCGAAATTTCACCAACGGATCCCCAAACCCAGCAGTGCCACTTAGGCACACACCCGGAAGACACGTGTGCATGTGGTCTCTAAAATCTATATCCTAGAATGTTCTGAGCAACAGTATGCAATTGCAAAAACTGGAAACAAGTTCCATGTCCACAAACAGAAGAGTGGATAATAGTGTGGACTGCCGCTACACACATGACGTACCAGTCGCACAGACACCCTGGCTGAAGGAAATGAGACAGATGAGGACGTATCATATGATTCCAATTACATAAAGTTCTCACTCAGACTGCACTAAGGTGATAGAAGTGAGAACAGCGGCTTCCTTGGTGGGGAGGGAAATGTCAGGGAGGAGGCGAGAGAGGAACGTCTGGGGCATTGGAAATGCACAATTTCTTCAGCTGGGTGGTGGTTTTAGAAAATGGAATGGAATGATTTGAGGTAAATCACCTGACCCCTGAGGCTTTGTTTTTTTAAATGTGAAAAGGGCATAATGCCCAGCACCAGTCCCTCCAGCTGCCCAAAGGCTGTATGAGAATGGGCTGGGGTATGGGGTGTCCCAAAGCCTGAGGAGGTTCTAGGAAGCCCCCCACTTTCCCTGGACCTGGGATGGCTCCCAACATGCAAGCCAGTCTACCTGGAAATTGTTTGTTCTGGGCCAGTGGCTGGCACAACTCTGTCAGATGGGCAGCTGTTTGCCTGGCAAATGACCTAGTGGCCAGAAATACAGCACAGCAGCTGGTGCTCTCTGGGACCAGTGTTACTGATGTTTAACAACTGGCAGTCAGCAGGGAGAGGTGGAAATGCCCTGATTTGGAGTGTTTGCTAATTGCCATGGTGTAAATATTCCCACCACAGCTGATTTCAAGCTGCCAAGCTGAAACCACTGAACATGGCATGGGGACGACGTGTGTCCAATTGGTTCTTGTGGGCAGGTGTAAACCCTAAACTGCTCCACTACAGCGCTGGGCTAATCCTCCCAGGGCACAGCCTCCCTGGCCCAGGATTGGAGATGGGGGTCAGGGATCTGAGGATAAAAACCATAAAGGAGGCTTGGACTATGACAGGGTCCTCCTTAGTGTACCCTCAGCTTTCCCTCTAGAAAGGCCCCTTCTTTGTCCCAATTCATATTCCACATGGGTCTAGCCTTCTTCCCACAGCTGCAGCCCCACCCCCATCTCCGGATGACCCCGCCCCCATGAGAACTCTCTTACCAAACTCCTTCAGGTCCTCCGGGGCACAGAGGATTTTTAGGTTTGTGAGACCGTTCTGTCTGATACTATAATGGTGGGTACAGAGCATCATAAATTTGGCAGACCTTTAGAATGCACAATATCAAGAGTGAATCCTACTGTAAACTATGGACTCTGGATGATGATGTGTCAATGTAGATTCATTGATTACAGCAAATGTGCCCGACTGGTTGGAGATGTTAGCAAAGGGAGAGGCTGTGAATGTGTGGGGCAGGGGGTACATATATAGGAAATCTTCTTTTCACTCAAATTTTCTGTGAACCTAAAACTGCTAGGAAAAAAAAAGTCTATTTTTAAAAATCAATTGACCACATATGTGTGGGTCAATTCTGGTCTCTATTTTGTTTCATTTATGTTTTTGTCTTGATTATGGTAGTTTTTTGGTAAGTCTGGAACATGGTAGAGTAGTCATCCAACTTCGTTCATTTTCAAAATAGTTTTGGTTATTCTAAGTTTTTAAAATTTCCATATACATTTTAAAATCAGCCTGTCAATATTTATAAGAAAGTATGCTATACTGGGGCAGGGGGCAGAGGGCAGGGGTGAGCTAGAAGGGGCCAATGGGGGAGAAAGGGGAATATATGTAATACTTTCAACAATAAAGATTTAATTTTTAAAAAGCATGCTACAGTTCTTATTAGGATTTCAATAAATCTATAATTTGGGAAGAATTAACCTCTTAACAATATTGAGTCTTCTAGTACTGAACATGTTATATCTATTTATTTAGGTCTTATTTGATTTCTTGCATCAATTTTATAGTTTTGGCATATAAATATTACACATATTTTGTTATATTAATCTCCAGATATTTTATACTATTATAAATGATTTTAATTATGATTTTCAGATAATTGCTAGTACAAAGAAATACAATTGATATTTTCTTAAGATTTTTAAATTGATTTTTAGAGAGAGAGGGAGAGAGAAACATTGATCACTTGCCTCCTGCATGCCCCCCACTGGGGATATAGCCCGCAACCTAGGCATGTGACCTGACCGGGAATCAAATTGGCAACCTTTTGGTACATAGGATGACACCCAACCAACTGAGTCACACTGGCCAGGGCTGGAATTGATTTTTGTATATTGACTTTTTGTCCTGCAACCTTGCTAATATTATATGAGTTCTAGAATTTTTTTGGCATATTCTGTTGGGATTTTATATGTAGACAATGATGCCATCTGCAAATAAAGACATTTCCCCCTTTACAATCTAGGTGCTTTTGTTTATTTTTCTTACCTCATTGCTCTGGCTAGGTCTTCTAATATAATGTTGAAAAGAAGTAGACATTCTTGCTTTGTCCTGACCTATGGGGGGAGTATGCAGTCTCCCTCACTCTCAATCTGCTGCTTCAGGCCCAGCTGCTGCTCCTTGTGCTGGTTGGCACGGCTCACCTGCTCCTCAATGCCTGACAGCACTACCTCGCAGCCCACGTGAATTATGATATTCGCCCTTTATCAAGTTGGGGAAGTTCTCTTATATCTTGTCAAGTGCTTTTCCTGTATCTATTGAGGTGATCATGTGGTTTTTCAAGTTTAGTTTCTTAATCTGGTGAATTACATCAGTTAATTTTCAAAAGTTGAACCAGTCTCACATTTCTGGGATAAATCTCACTTGCTTATGATGTATTAATTGTTTAATAGATTTTTAAATCAACTCGCCACAATATTAAGAATTTTCACATCTATGTTCCTGAGGATATTGGTCTGAATTTTTCAGATACCTTAATGCATTTATCTGTTTTGGTATCGGGATAATACTGTTCTTGTAAAACAAGTTGGGAATGTTCCAAATCCATCGCAAGCACTATTTTATTGGATGCTGGACTTGCGAATTTCAAGATGGAGAAGGTTCAACTTGCTGGAGTCCTTAAAAGAGTGTTGGGCTTTGTTTCGGTTTGCAGTTAGGTTATTTGCAGATCGGCTTGATTCTCAATCTGTGTGCAAGCTTAGCTAAGGTGCATCTAGAGTGCTCTTTCCTCCGAGCTTCTGTAGGCCTATTACCCGCTCTGGGAGACGCCCATTCTGACTGGTAAGAACCTAGTGTCTCCCAGCCTGTATAAGCTTTGGGAATTGTTCGATTTATAGCATCCTGGTCATTCTTTCTTGGTTTTGTAGAGTTTCATTCTCAATCCAAACACTTTAGGATTTAGCAACAGAATCGATGGGATTCCTAGGCAGATTTCCAACGTTCTTCCTCTGCATGGCGTCTTATCTCCAGTCTCTGCCCCACACATGTCAGCTGTCTCAGGCTCCTTGGATATTGATCCATTGCTTCCCCTGAGAAAGTCCACTAGACTCGCCAAGGCTGGTTCCTCCAGGCCAGTGGTCGGCAAACTCATTAGTCAACAGAGACAAATATCAACAGGACAACGACTGAAATTTCTTTTGAGAGCCAAATTTTTTAAACTTAAACTATACAGCTAGGTACATTGTTATTAACTTAATTAGGGTACTCCTAAGCTTAGGAAGAGCCACACTCACGGGGCCAAAGAGCCACATGTGCCTCAGGAGTTGCAGTTTGCCGACCACGGCTCCAGGCCATTCTCCCCTCGCCTGCCATCAGCTTCCAGCTCCAGGACTTTGCTTTCCCAGGGAGGGGGCTGGGAGAGGCGGAGCAGTCACTGAGTTTCTGACTCTGTGACCCGTCTCAACCAGCCCGGACCCCCACCAGCCTAGCCTGTAGCACCGGTGCCCCTAAGAAGCCCCACTCTAATCCCCGTATGACCAACTTGGTTAGTTCCAGTGCCTGCACTCACACCTCAGTGAGACCACAGGTCACTGGCCCCATTCTGTCCCTGCCCACTTCTTGTTCCACCCCGGGCCCCTGGGAGGGGATCTGTGAGGGCCTGGGGACTACCAGAGCTCACAGCTAAGAGCTGAATGTGTCCCTGGGGGAAATTTTCAGGACCTCAGGAATCCCTGGAGAACCACTGCCCTTAACTGAAACTGGGTTCCAGCTGTTAGCAACAAAGAACACAATCACTGCTGAGGGTAGTGGGCCGGCCCAGCTCACCTGCCTACTGGGAGCCAGTGCCTGGGGAAACTACTCTCCCGTGAGGGGGAGAGAGCATGAAGCCAAGGGCCAGCCATGTGCTCCTCTCCCTTTCTCTGTCCACAGCCCCATTCCCTTGAACTTCAGTCTCTTTCCCCACAGCTGAGGCCAGGGAGGCAGGACCTGATGAGGTTACTTAAAGGCCAGAGCCAGGATTAGGACCCAGAGTTCTGTGCTCCCAATCCAGGGCAGCAAACCCAAATCCGCCCGGAGGTGCACAGCTCTCGCATGAAATTGCATCTGATGCCTCTCGTTTGGGTAACAGCTTAATCTCATCAGTGTGAAACGCAATAATAATAACAGTTGCTATGTTTTTCATGTCCTACTGTGAGCCAGGCACTTCACCCACTTTACTACTAATCCTCGCAGACTGGGGGATCGATATTGCAGTGCTATGTGGCCAAGAGGACACTGAGGGCCAGAGGGTGAGATGACTTGGCTGGGTCCCTGGTGCCAAAAAGAGCAAAGCTGAGGTTCAGAACCCAAGTGTACTGACTGGTGCTCCTGGCTCGTCTTGGCTGTGCACACAGGCAACCTCATCCTTTTCCCAGCGACTCACAGGAACCTGAGAGAAGCGGGGTTGGCATCAGCATGCCTCCGGCGCATGGGGAAACTGAGGCACCAGGCACCAAGTCTCCCGGGACCAAGACAACAACTTAGGTTCCTCGACCTTTGAGAATGGCCTTTCTGCCCACATGCATGGGTGGAGTTCTGCTGTTCCTGTGGACACCTGACCATAACACGGAAGCCAGGGGTCCAAAGAAACCACAGATTCAATCTGGCTTCACAGACATGGCTTTGGAAGTCACTCAGCACCACCCGCCTCAAGGGCACGCACAGCACTGGGTTTCCTGAGCCCTCCCTCCTACATGGTTCAGTGTGACCTCACAACAACCAGGTAGGGAGGGTGTTGCCCATTTCACAGGTAAGGAGCCTGAGTGGCCTGTGGTTGTCTGATCTTCCAACGTCCCGCATGCAGCCTTCGAGGAGGCATGTGTGCGGTGGCCAGAGGATAAACTGTCATGGCCGCACACATGTGAAGGCCGCTGGTCCAAAAGGCACTAATGAGCTTGGGGACAAGGCAGAGGCTTGGACACAGCTGGTCCCTCTGGGTCAGGGCTGATGACCTGCATGGGGTGGGATGTGCAGGGAGCCCCAGGAAGCTGTGCCCCGGAGGCCCCTGCCAGACCCCTCTCCCAGGGCACTAATTGGAGCTGAGCTGGGTCAGAGGGGCCACAGTGCCCCTCCAGAGCTGGTGTTTGGAGCCAGGCAGGGGGCCAGCAGCCTTTGTCTCGAATTCATCCCTTTGTCTCTGACCTCAGAGCAGAGGCCTGCAGGAGGTCGTCCCCAGGGGCCTGGAATATGAGCTAATGAGGCCACTTCTGGGCCAAACCTGGACCAGCTGTGGTTGCAACATCAATAGCAGGGGACAGGAAGCATGGGGTCCTCTCTGAGCCCAACACCCAGGGGCCTCTTGTTTGTGACACAAACAAGTGTCATTTCTGTGCGCTGGTAGTGAATATACCAGGACAACAGGTGCAAACAGGGCCTGTCCTGACAGACCAGAGGGCATGGTCACTCTGCCTGGGCAGTTGGCATCATCCCCATTTAAAAGACAAACTAAGGGTCAGAGACACTGTGTCTTCCCAGGGATACAGCTGCCAGAGGCAGGCCACAAACCCAATCAAATCTGACTCCAGTTTGCTCCTGCCCCTGGCAGACCCCCAGCACCCGCCTGCATGATAATAATACTTCTCATTGATCCGCACTCACCCCGGGTGAGACGCTACGCTAAGCACTTTACATTCATGATCTCTAGATTCTCATAATCAGCCTAACAAATGGAACTAGTATCCCATTTTAGAGACAAAAATGGAGCACAGAGAGGCTATGTAATTTGCTTAGAGTCACACAGCTAGGAATGTTAGAGCAGAGACAACAAACCCAGACAGTCCAGGAACTGTGTGAAGGAGGCTGGTCTAGGGGCCCCAGGGTCAGGCCAGCAGGGAAACAGGACGGTGGGGTGGAGGTGGGGGACGAGCGGGTGGCACATGGAGAAGTGTGAATCTTAGAGGACTTTCTAAAGGAGACAGCCACCACCTGAAGGAGGGGCCACGTGAAGACTGCCGCATGACCTCAGAGCTTGGCTGTCTCTCTCCTCCCAGCAGCCCCAGCCCTCCAGCAGCTTGTAGAAAAATGCGCGGTTCAGGTTTGGCATCCAAACCTGGAGGGCTGAGATCCTGTGTTTCCACAGCAACCGTATCCTTAACAGCATCCAATAAAGACATTATTTGGCTGCAGTGAGCACACATGATCTTTTGATTACGGCTTCAGGTATTGAGAGGCAGCACTCTCCCTCTCCAAGGGCCCCCACCAAAAAAAGTGAGCGGGTAAAGGAGGAGGAGTCCTCACACAAGAGAGGGAGACATGGGGAAAATCAATGTTCACATTAATAGAGTCGCCTGTTCAGCGTTTCTCCTCTTTTATAGATTCAGATAACACGCTCGTCGGGGATATCTTCATTTCCCAGAGCAAAGAAATTAATTACTCACTAATGGCGTGATGCAGAAATTAATTTGTGCTACCGTCTCAAATATGTCGTTATTAATCAATTGGCCGCGTGGGGCTGGCAGGGAGAGGGGTCCATTAGGGTCTGGGTGCTCGGCCTGACCTGGAGCCAGATTCAGAGGCAGGGTTGGAGGTTGGGCCAGGCCTCTGGGCCCCAAGTTTCCCGCCTGCACCCCCGGGAAGGTTAAACTTGAGCGGTACTTTTCCAACCTCCCGCAACTGCAGAGTTCACTCAGCACAACAGTGTGCGGAATCCAGCACCCGGACACATGGGCTGGGGTAGGCGTGGGAGGCCCGGAGCCCTTCGGCTCTGTCCCCGCTCCCCCCAGGCATGGTCCCCAGGGCTCTGCAGAGCACAGCTATGACCCTGAGGAGAGAATGCTGACCGCCTCCACTCCCTGGTTCTCTGAGGCAGGGGTGTCAGGGTTCTTTGTCTTTTAGAGAGACATCCCCAGATCCTCACCCCCAACCCCACACACACTGACCCACACCCCATTCAGCTCCAGTGCCAACTCAGCGATGGACAGGCAGCTCCAAGACAGCCAGGCCCGCCTTCCTCACGACTGCACCTTGAGTGCCTACAACAGGGCCTGGCACACAGTAGGCACTCAGTAAGTGTTTCCTTACTGAGTATAACTAATGATTTGGCTAGAAATGAAGAACCACCTTGGAATCCCAGCATCGTGACTCCTGTGCCCACGCTCTCACCCACCCCCTACCCCACCTCACCCACCCCCTACCCCACCTCACCCACCCCCTACCCCACGCCCCCACATAATAATCCGCTATTTCTCTCTGATGCTCCAGTTTCCAGCGAGCTCTACTCACCTTGCATGGCTTGACCTTGTTCTTCCCATTTGACAGAAGAGGAGATGGAACTCCGAGAGGCCAAACCAACTCAACACAAGCTGGCGGGCGGGATGGGGCTTGCTCACCCTACAGAGAGTGGGGCTAATTCAGCCCGGCCCCTCGCTGAAGGGAAAAGCCAAAAATTTCAACTGCATTAGTCTGGGGTGTTGCAGACGAACCGCAGGGACATGTGGGATCTGAGATTAGAAGAAGCAATCCCATCATTGTGCAAGTGGGGAAACTGAGTCCCAGAGAGGGGAAGGGTTGACCAGAGAAGGGAAAGACAGGGGTCCCCTAGAGTGGGACCCTGAGAGGTAACTTATACACTATAAAGGGTATAGCCCCTGAGGACAGGCACCTCGCTGCCCTTGCTGACTTAGGGGCGGGTCTCCCTAGAATCTAGAGGGTGGACATGATGAGCCTCGGGCACTGTAAGGCTAGAGAAGGCTAAGGCAGGAAGTGGATGCAGCCAGTGAGCTGGCCAGGAAATAGCATAGTTGGAGGTGATTTCCCAGGTGATGGTGGACCTTGGGAAAGCAATGGGAAAGTGCTGCCTGGGGAGATGCCACTGCCCATCCCACCCTCACCAAAGGAGATGCCTGGGGCTCTTCTAATAAACCACTTACTGAGCATCTCCTATGTGCCCACCATCTTGTACCTATCACTCCACTTAGCCTCCAGCATCATCCTATTCACAGAGACCTTCCCTTGCTTGGAACCAACCCAGCTTGGCACAGGGCTCAAAGGGCAGGGGAAGCAGGGGAGCCGTGGAGCAGGTGTGAGGAAGGACAGAGAAGAGAAAGAACGTTTAGCATGGTTTTCCTGGTGATGCTGACTGCCCGCAAGCCACTCTCACTCAAGACAAAGAAAAATTATAATCCACAACATCAACGGACACTCGCAGGGTTTCTCTGTACCCAGGGCAGTGGGAGGGAGCAAGCAGCCTGTACAGGCTTGGGAGCCATGAGGGCTGTGTCCTGCTCCCAGCTCTGCCCTAGCCCCTACGGGACCTTGCACAAGTGAGCCTGTCCCCTCATCAGTGAAATGGGTTAAACCCCTCAGGTTCAGTGAAAGATTCAAACAAAGGATTCAGGTGAAGGGCTTGGTGAATTGGAAAGGCCATATAAGGCAAGCCATGGACTCCCTGGTAACACACACACACATACGGGCACCTGACTGTCCCCCAACCCCATTGAGACTCTAGACCAGCGGTTCTCAACCTGTGGGTCGCGACCCCTTTGGGGTCGAACGACCCTTCCACAGGGGTCTCCTAAGACCATCGGAAAACACATATATAATTACATATTGTTTTTGTGATTAATCACTATGCTTTAATTATGTTCAATTTGTAACAATGAAAATACATCCTGCATATCAGATATTTACATTACGATTCATAACAGTAGCAAAATTACAGTTATGAAGTAGCAACGCAAATAATTTTATGGTTGGGGGTCACCACAACATGAGGAACTATAGGAAAGGGTCGCGGCATTAGGAAGCTTGAGAACCACTGCTCTAGGTGGAGGTAGAGGGCCTGAGTCAGATGTGTTGTGTATGTGAGTGTGTCTGGAGGGATAACTAAACCCACATTGCCCTCCCCATTCCCTAAAAGGCAGAATTTCCCCGGCGTAGG
The DNA here is from genome assembly GCF_014108235.1 of Myotis myotis. NCBI lineage: Eukaryota > Metazoa > Chordata > Mammalia > Chiroptera > Vespertilionidae > Myotis > Myotis myotis. The sequence continues at coordinate 41,487,776 of NW_023416319.1, read as the reverse complement.
AGCAACAGGGATATGATGGCCCCTCCACAGAGATCCCTCCAGAGCTCTTGGCCAGGACCTTTCTGCAGGTTACAACCTACTTAATGACACCAGTGCCCATTGGCTGGGTAGGCACCATTACTTCCAATTATGCAGAGCTGGGCTGGGTTGGGTTGGGTTGGGTTGGGTTGGGTTGGGTTGGGTTGGGCTGGGCTGGGTTGGGTTGGGCTGGGCTGGGTTGGGTTGGGTTGGGCTGGTTGGGCTGGGTTGGGTTGGGTTGGGTTGGGCTGGGTTGGGTTGGGTTGGGTTGGGCTGGGTTGGGTTGGGTTGGGCTGGGTTGGGTTGGGTTGGGCTGGGTTGGGTTGGGCTGGGTTGGGCTGGGTTGGGTTGGGCTGGGCTGGGTTGGGTTGGGTTTGGTTGGGTTGGGCTGGGCTGGGTTGGGTTGGGTTGGGCTGGGCTGGGTTGGGTTGGGTTGGGTTGGGTTGGGCTGGGTTGGGTTGGGTTGGGAAACGTACAGTAATCCTTCTGGACTGGCCCCTCAAACTCCCAGTCAGGCCCCCTCTGCGTCCTAAGGGGTCGCCCTTAAATAATCGCACCTGACAGCTGAGGGACCATGCGGAGTAGGTTTGCCCGAGGATGGAGGGCACTAGGTATCACAGGGGCCAGTGGCAGAGTAACGGTAAAATAGACTAGTGGAGACCGTTGTGTGTTGAGCCATTCTCTCTTCTGTACTTTTCAAAACATACCTGTTCAGGAGGCCAGGGACTTAGAACCTTGCAGAAGTCTATATAATCCAGTCATTCGGTTTCCTGATAAGGGTCTCTACATGAGGTCCTGCTCAGGCAATGCTGCCTTTTCCCAGGAGATCTGTGGACATGATGCTCTAAACCAGTTGTTCTCAACCGTGGCTGCACATTAGAATCACCTGGGAATCTTTTTAAAATCCTGATTTCTGGGCCTCATTCCGGAGGATTGAGGTGATTCTAATGTGCAGCCAAGGTTGAGAACCACTGCTCTAAACCCAAGATATGGGCTCTGTGGGGATCTCTGTCTCCTTAGTAGTCTAGGGACTACGCTAGGGAGAGGGGAATTTTGAAAATTCAAGGACTTTTGGTCCCCATCAAGTCACACAGTGAAAGGATCTGGTCTAAGTCAAAACCAGCCTGAGTTTGGGGATGTGCCCCAACCCCATGCCAATAGCCACCCTACTGGGTGCACAGCTACTCACAGAGGCCTCTCTCTAGAACCCACCTTCCCCATATGCACCATGAGAGGAGAGAGGAAGGATGGGCAGATGATCGTTACGATCCCTTCAGTGCTCAACAACCTCTGAAGTTCAACAATGCACTTGGTGCCTATCAAAGAGTGAAGGCCAATGTTAGTACTGTGGGGAGGAACAGCACTTTGTCACCACTTACAATGCACTGGGCAGGGTGGCTGTTAAGTCCATTTTATGAATGTGGAATCTGAGCTGCAGGGAGCTTGACCAGATAGCCCAAGGACACACAGCCCAAGGACACACAGCCCAAGGACACACAGCCCAAGGACACAGCCCAAGGACACAAGAATTGAAGCAAAGTGTTCAGATGTTTAAGATAACATTCTTTCTACATGATGCTGCATCTTGCTGGGATTATTATCTTGCCAAGAGAATATGTTTTATATCTCTAGTAATGAATTCCTTTATTTAATTGACCCTGTTTATTTAGCCCACCCTAGGGCTTAGGAAACCCTGACTGATTAGTGACGCTAAATTCTGCCCCTGGAGGGTCCCAAAGCTCTCCTTCCTCTTCAATTCATGGCATTGGCCTCCCTCCCCTTCCATCAATGCCCTTCATTCTCCTAAGTCTTCTGACTGCCTTACTGTGCTCTCTGGGAGGGGTGAAACTATGAAGGTGAGACCACATGTGGTAGTGGTCAAGTGGCCCTCCCCTCATCTGCCTCCCTCCTTCTGCTGAATGTTCATGGCAGCCTGGCTCTGCCTAGATAGCAGCCTGGTTACCCTGTTAACGCTCTGGTCCTGGTCCCAGCAGTCTCCATCATACGTGCGCGCGCGCGCACACACACACACACACACACGGCCACGTCTAGATTTCCAAGGAGCTGGGTCAGGGTATGGGATTCCTGTTCTCTAGTATATATAATAAATGATGATTCTGAAAATGTGGGGCGAGAAGTTATAAGAAGGTGTGTTCAGGCTCCACATAAGATGTAGAGCATTCTAAGAATTAAAACAACCTCACCACTAAGTGGACTGCCTTGGAAGTGGTAAGCAATCCAACCCTGGAGGTATGCAAGTTGATGTTGTCCTACTCGTTAGAGGGCCTGACAAAATCATTCCTGCATCCCGGGGTGTTGACATAGAGACCCCTCCACCTCTTTCCACACCTACAATTCTGGAGCAGTGGAATGTGGAAGGAAGTGCCAGGTGCCAGGACATGAGGTTCTAGTCCCAACATTTTCATTAGCTATTCAGGGGTGGGGAACTCCTGGCCCATGGGGCTTATAAAGCTGCAAAATCATTTTGTCAGGCCCTGCCAAGGCATTAGGAGTGAGTTCATTGAATGTTTGACCAAATATAGCAGGCTAATTTTTAAGTTGATAATTTTTTATGGCCCAAGAATGGTGTTATAAATATCCAAATGGCCCCTTGGCAGGAAAAAAAAAAAAGGTTCCCCACGCCTGAACTATGTGATCCTAGGTTAGCCACAGACCCGCTCTGAGCCTCAGTTCCTTTGCTATAAAATCGTGGTGGTGGATGAAACCAAGGCTTTCGTACTGTGCTCTGTGGACCCCGGGGTTCTCTGGAGCTGCCTCAAAGATGCTGGGAGGCTGGTGGAAAGTCAAGGGGAAAGAAAGGGCTCTGGGCCCTGCCCCAACACCAGAAGAGTAGCCTTGCAGCATCAAATAAGATCTCTTAAGCAATAAATAAAAAATAAGATCTCATTTGAGCCAAGGGTACCTGCTGAGAAAGGTTTAAAAACTCTAAACAGGATTGAAAACCCTTCCCAGCTCTGATGTCTGGAATCACAATTTTATTTCAGAGATATTGACTGCCCTTTATTAATTAACCTTTGTTTGTGCCCAGCCTCACTCTGGGTCCCCTGGGACAGTGACGTCCTTGGTCCCTTTAAGAAGACAAAATCACATATGGTCACAAAGACCGGTGGTTGTCTTTGGGTTTAGTCAAATGTATTACTTAGTTTGCGTATTACTTAGTTTGCACTGCTTCCTGGGAGTGACCTGAGGTGTAATCAGGAGAGTTGCTAACCTTTGGGCGTTGGGGACATGGCTGGTAGGAAAAAAATCATTATTTTCTATTTTCTCGGGGTGGGTAAGGGTGACTCCAAGGGAGATGGGAGCAAGAAAAGAGGCCCCGTCAGTTTACAAGGATGTGGGTAAAGCCGTCCTTGGGTATGTCCAGAGATGAGTGGCTTCTCTCCAACTGAGTGCCACCAACAGGGGAAGAAGGCTTCTTGTTGGTGGTACGAGGTGAGGAGTCGAGAGAGGAAGGTCCATCAGCACGGCACGTGGGAAGGGCTCTGGGCCATGGCATGAGCACAGAACAGGCTCCATTGGTCCAACGGATACTGGCTTGCAGGTGCACACTCAGAGGACATTGAGTTATCCCTGTGGGTCCTCAAGCTTCCCTATCTGCTGGGCTTCCAGGTGTCCAGTGAAACCTGCCGAACAGGGTGAATCCTCGGGGCAGGGGAAACATGGCGACACCTACACTGACACCTTCGTGCTACTCACATTGACATCAGTTTCTGGGCTCCAGGATGTGCAGTGCTCACACTCCAGGTGTTGAAAGAAGAGAGATCCCTGGGAACTGGAACTGTCGTGGACAGCTGTTCAGTGATCCATTTCTGCATAGCAAACTACCATAAAACTTAATGCCTTAAGAACAAGTTGTTGCTATTATTATAGCTCACTGCTCTGCGGATCAGAGATTGAGGCCGGGTAAAGAAGGGGTGATCTGTCTTAGCTCCATGATGCCTGTGGTCTCACTGGATGACCCAAATGGCTGGGGGCTGGAACTGGCCAGGTATCCCTCTCTCCCCATGTGGCCTCTTCATACGGCTAGCTTGGGCTTTCTCAAAGCATGGCAGTCTTGGCATAGTCAAATTTCTTTCATGGCAGCTCATGGCTCCAAGAAACCGAGGTGTGGGCTGCCAGTGCTTCTGAAGGCTGAGCCTGGTGCTGGCACACTTTACTTCTGCTGCCTTCCTTAGTCAAAGCAGTCAAGGGCTGCTTAGCCAAGATTCAAGTGAGGGAAAATGCACCCACCAGTCAATAGGAAGAAGGTCAAAGGTTTTGTGGCTCTATTTAATCCATCACAGATGATGTCTTAATTTTCTGTTGCTGTTCTAACAAAGACCACAAGTTTAGTGGCTTTAAATCACAGACATTTTTTAACTCACAGTTCTGTAGGTCAGAAGTCCAGGGACAGCATGGCTTAGCTGGTCCGCTGCTCTCAGATTCACAAAACCAGATTCAAGGTGTTGCCAGAGCTGTGTTCCTTTCTCCGTGTTCTCAGAATGAATCTGCTCCAAAGCTTGTTCCGGTTGTGAGCAGGATTCGGTTCCATGTGGTTGTAGGACAGGCCCCTATTTTCTCGGCAGCTGTTTCACTTTCTAGACACCACCTGCACCTTGGCTCATGGCCCCCTTCCTCCGTCCTCCAAGCCGGCACTGGAGGTCTAGTCCTTCTCGTGTTTTGAATCTCTCTGACCTCCCTTCGGCTTCATCTCTCCAAGGCTTTCCTCTTCCCCCACATCTCTCTGGCCAGCTCTTCCGCCTCCCCTTCTGCTTTCAGGGGCTCTGGTGATTACATTGAGACCACCCAGAGAATCCAGGATCACTTCCTACTTTCAGGTGAACTGGTTAGTAACATTAATTCTCTCTGCAAAGTCCCTTCACAGCAGTAACTGGATCCATATGTAATTAAGTAGCCAGGGACAGGGATTTTGGAAGACACTTTAGAATTCTGCCTTTACAGATGGCTTCCTAGAGAAGATGAAGACTGGGCTGGGCCTGTACAGTAGTAACATCAGGAAGGGCACCAAGAAAGTGTTGTCCCTGGAAGGAGGTGCAACAGGACAAAGATGTGGAGGAGGACTTCATGGCCTGCTGGGGAGAGTACGTCTACCAGGTGGGGTGCTATCAAGGGTTTGAGAAGGGTGCTGGGCAAGGAACAGAGGGTGAAAGGCGTGGTTCTCCAAAGGGGTCCACAATGAAGTATGCAGACTGCAGAGGGAACCAGCACTTGGATTCAGAGGTAATTCACTGAGATTTCATGCACCTCTATGGATGTTCTAAAATGTCATGGAAAAATACCGTTCATACATGGGTACACGCATTTTTAAAAGTATGTGTCTTATTAATTTCAGAGAGGAAGGGAGAGGGTTAGAGAAATAGAAACATCAATGATTAGAGAGAATCATTGATCGGTTTCCTCCTGCACACCCCCTACTGGGAACTAGCCCACAACCTGGGCATGTGTCCTGACCGGGAATCAAAGTGTGACCTGGTTCATAGGTCAATGCTCAACCACTGAGCAACACTGGCCGGGTAGTACCTGCATTTTTGTAGGGAAAGCATTCATCATATTCTCCATGAAGTCCATGGCCTACAAAGACTATAGACCTTTGCTTTAATTCATCTCACTCTGACCTCTCCACCTAGCCGATCTTCAAGTTAGTGAATTCTAGAAGAATCCTTTTGTGACACAAAATATCTCCCTCGGTTTGGGTGTTGGCTCCAAGGCCTATCAAGTTTCTATCTTGGTACAGAAGGCAATAGGGCATTTGGTGGGCAGCCTGCACCCCCATTTGTTATACTGAGGATGTGTGAGGATCCAATGAACTTGGGATGCACCAGGAGTGACAGGAACAGGGCGGGGGAAGGTATAACAAGAGGTTGCTCAGCACTACATCCTCAGACAGTGCAGGTCCCTTCCCCTCCTTTTCCTCTGCCTCCCTGGCCCTGACCCTGGAGGAGCCAGCAGCAGGGCGGCAAGCAAGTGGTAGGAATGTGAAAAGAACAGACGCTTTCTTTATTCTTAGTCACCAAGTCATGGGTCAGACAGACCTGAGCGGAGGGAGGGGAAGAGAGAAGTTTTACATTGAGTGTGAGACGGAAGCGTTGACTGAAGCTGGACTGGCCCTGAAAGTGAGTCCTAATTACTAAAATGAGGCTCTTGTTAATACCAACAGTGACCCCAAACTATGGACTCGATCTAAGATGTTATCAAGAGACAAGGAAAGAAGACTTGATAGGATCAAGTTTAAAGGCAGTGATTGGAAAAAAATAGTCATTTCCTATTTGCATCCCATGAAGTTTAATCTCTTTATATTAGTCACAGCAATTTTCACTAGCTGCTCTAACAAATAGCCCCCGGATTTCAGCGGCTTTACACGGTAAATGTTTATTTCTCATTTATACAAAATCTGATCAATGTCTGGCAGCGTTCCTGGATATCTCTGTTCCATGCAGTGACTCAGAGATCCAGGCTCCTTTCACCCTCTGGCCCAACATCTTGCAGCTTCAAGGTTATCCTGTCACCCTCCAGGTGGCTGGAATGAGTCGTGGTAGGGAGTCATGTAACAGCAAGAGAGATGGGAAGCATGAGAAAATCCCAAGTGTAAGGGATCACTAACATGGTGGTCACTAGACTGGTCAGACAGCCGTAATCATTGTGTCTTTTATTCTGCGAATCCCTACCCGAGACCAGTTATGAGCTAGGCCCTGTGTTGGGCACTGGGGAGACCAACACCAACAAGGAAGTCTTGGTTCTTGCCCCTTCTGGGTTTGTCATCACATAGAGTGTGGACAAATGATTGGGCATTGCCAATTCCAAGGAATGCACGCTGAGATGGGGAAGTAGAGAGTACCCTGGGAGTGTGTATGAGGTGCACTAAAGTCAGGCTCAGGGTGAGGGGCCTTCCTGGAGGAAGTGAGGCCTGAAGGGTGAAAGGCATCAACCGGTACGAGGTAGCTTGTGAAGGGCATCGGAAGAGCATTCCAGGCAAAAGGGTCACAATGAGGAAGAACATGGTGTTTCGGGGGTCGGGGAGGTAGGCATCCATCCTGCTCTTCTCCTGGGCACCCCGAGCCCTTTCTTCCACTAGCCCTGGATCCAGACGGGTTTGGGTTGTGCATCCTGCATTCCGTCCATCACTGCCTCTCCGAGCATAGCAGATTAGCAAGGAGGGCACCTTTCACTTGTGTTGTGTGACCTTAGGCAAGTTAGTTTCCCCTCTGGGCTCAGTTCCCCCTATTGAATAAAGCAGTCAGAAGGTTCTTGAAGGTCCCTGGAGCCCTCTTTGGACAATGTCTTTGCCCTACTCTAATCATCCAGAATAGCAGAGCAAGACAAGCTGGTCCTGCAGAGGGAGAGGGGAGACCAGGCTGTGACCTAGTGGACTGGGGGATGGGGAGAGGCCGCCTGCTCCCCACCTTCCAGACCAAACCCGCCACTAATGAGGCCTGCCTTTGGAGTAATTAGCCGCAATCACAGCGCGGTGCATTAGGCAGACACGGCCTTGGTGCGGCACCACCTCCCAGAATGCAGGAGCCCAGGGCTTTGAACACTGCATTACGGCGGGGGGATGCGTCCTAATGTCACTTAATTACCCCAGACAGCCTCAGATGTAATCGAGCCTGGATGGGCTGGTGGGAGGGGTGCAGACGTCCAGAGGAGGCTGATGCGTTCATAATGATGCCACTTTGCAAGACAAATCTGGCTTTGGTGGGCTGACAACGAGGAGCACAAAGTGGGGGTGGGAGGGGAGGCTGTGCTGCCATCCCAACGAAGAAAGGCCCTTCTACTCCCCAAACCCTGGGACATCTTGACCCTAGATTGGCTGGATGTCTCCACTTATCTGCCAGAGGCAGCAGGACTATGGGGAGAGGAAAGGTCGTCTTTCCTTCCCTCATTTAAGATGCTGTAGGGTGAAGATTTCCCTCTTTGTTCTTTCCTTCCATTTACTGTTCATGTCAATGGTGGATAACGTGGGAAGCATGGCAGGTGGGGAGCTGAAGACAGAGCATCAAAGGTAGGGTGGTGCCCTCAAGGATGCTGTAGATGAGTTTGGGGGGAAGCCCCAGGGGCAGGAGGAAGAGCTCTGAGGTACAAATCTGGACACTGAGTTTCAGGGGCAGATTCTCAAGATACTGCTCCAGTCAATGCACGTCCTTTCAGTGGCCAGACACCCACCGATGTAAGAACCTGGCCTCTGGAAGGCCCTTGAGGGGGTCTGCTGCACTCCCTTCCCTATTTCCAGCACCTAGTACAGTGCCTGCCCATAGTAGGTGCTCAATAAATATTTATTGCCATGAATAACCTACTATCCCCCCTCGCCAGTCATTTTTCTCTTTGGACCTCGGTGTCTTCATCTGGGAAATGGCGCTAATGATTCCCCGCTCACCACCCAGGGCCGAGGTGGCAGCCGTCGAGCTAATGACAAGAGCACTTTCAATGGTGTGGAGTCCCTAACAGAGGTGAAGGGAGCAACCACATCTGGGGCCTGCCTTCTCTGCCAGATCCCACAGGCCCACCCAGGCCAGACTGACCACTTGGACCAGTGGGAAGTGAAGATCCCAGTGGCCAGGACTGGGGTGAAACTGCTCTAGGCTTATAGAGGCCAAGGTCTCACTCACCATTTTCTCCTTCAATCCCTGACTTGTTCCCCACATGCTAGGAAAGAAGTCCTCTGGCATCCATGCTAGAGGTACTTCCAATAAGTTCAGGAATGGCTGCCGTGGAAGAGAAATTTCTTTGGGGAGGTCCTCCCTAAATAATAACGGAACGCCGCTCAGGTGGGGACCTTGTGCAGGGTTAGTTCAAACTGCTGAGTGAAATATGTGACTATAAAGGGCTTTTGGGTTTTCTATGGATCATCAGACAAATAGACGGGAGGGGCTTGCAAGGCAACCTGCCCACGGGGGACATGAGCTAAAGCTGAGGTTGGAGGAGGTAGGCAGATGGTATGGGCTACAGAGTGAGGAGGACGAGAAGGTGCCAAAAGAACATCAAGGCCTCGAATGCTAGGCAAGAAGTTAAGACCATACCCTTCTCCAGCCTGGACAGGGATACAATGATGCAGCTCTTTCTCTTCTCTGCCTCCTGGACCACCAAGGACTTTTACAGGAATCTCTGCTTTTAGCTTGCTGTGTGACCTTAGTTAATTTGCTACCCCTCTCTGGGCCCGTGCATCACCGCTTAGACAATGAGCAGGCTGGACTATACGGTTGCTCTATCCTTTTTAACTTTGATATTCCATCTGTCTGTGACACAAATGGAGCTAAGGGAGACACTGTTCTTTCTGGGATCCCATTCACTGAGCCCCATAGCCCATGCACCCCCCTCTCTGGAGGGCCAGCAGTCACTGTGACCCACAGTGACATTGAGGGACGTGCTGCTCTCTACCCTGCCCAATGGGCCATGTGCCAACACCTGCCTTCTCCCCATGAGCCATCCATCACTGTCTTGGTGTGTCGGTGGGAAGACAGCTTCATTAGCTCCTCCCCAGCCACCCGTCCCCTGTGCAGAGATGACTGAAGACCTCCCACTCCCACCAGCCTGGGAGGGCTCAGAGCCCTTAGGTCAGTCTCTAAGGGGCCAACCTGAGCCTCCCCTCCCTGGGCAGTTCTTCTGCCTGAGGTCATGGGCCTCCTCTGCAAGGCAGGAGGCATCATCCCCTTCAAATGTATCTCAGACAGCCCCCTCGCCACCTGTCACCATGCCTGGAGTCCCACCATTAGAGGCGTCACTGAGGCACGTCTGCCTCCACAAGTCTATCACAATGCAAACACCTTTGGCATCAGGAGGAAGAGCACGGGGCTGGAGCTGTTTGAAGACACCCCTCTCCGTTGTCCGACTGGTTTCCCCTTTTTGAGCCTCAATTTGTCCATCTTGAAATGAAAGAGTTGACCTAGAATCTAGATAATCTCCAAGCCCCTTGATCGCTGAGATTATAAGGTTCCATGAGGGAACTCCAGGGTCCTGAGAAGATACCAATATATCTAGGTCAGTGGTTCTCAACCTTGGCTGCACATTAGAATCACCTGGGAATCTTTTTAAAATCCTGATTTCTGGGTTTCATCCTCCGGAAATTCTGTTTCTTTGTTATGGGGTGGGGCCTCAACATTAGTAACAAAGAAACAGAATTTCCGGAGGATGAGGCCCAGAAATCAGGATTTTAAAAGATTCCCAGGTGATTCTAATGTGCAGCCAAAGTTGAGAACCACTGATCTAGGTCCATGGTTGGCAAACCATGGCTCGAGAGCCACATGTGGCTCTTTGGCCCCTTCAGTGTGGCTCTTCCACAAAATACCATGTGCGGGTGCGCACATACAGTGCGATTGAAACTTTGTGGCCCATGTGCAGAAGTCGGTATTTTGTGGAAGAGCCACACTGAAGGGGGCAAAGAACCGCATGTGGCTCATGAGCCTCGTTTTGCTGAGCTGCAGTTTGCCAACCGCTGATCTAGGTGAAAGGAAGAGCTAGTAGGTTCTGAGGCCACCAAGTTCATGGCTCACGTTTGTGAGACATAAGCAGAGCAGTGAATGAACGTGACTCTCCCCCTCTAAACCACTTCTTGACAAATACTCCCTATTTCAGAACTTCTATTGCCAGCCATGACCCCAGGGGCACTGCCAAGCAATGGGCAGTAGGCAGAGTTGAAGCCAAGCCCTGCCTTGGCATCTGGGATGATAATGGGCACAGGAAGGAGGCAGCTTTCTTCCCAAGGATTCTGCTAGGTGCCCAAGAGATGACTCTACCTCCTCTACTGAGATGGAGAGGGGATGTGTAATGCCCACCTCTGGGCGACCTTGAGTTCCCTGTGGGTTTAATAGAGAAAAGACAGTCACTCCTCCCCCCACCTGCTTGTTTAATCCAACAAATAGAATCCCCTTGGTTTTGAGAAGCCAGAGGGAGAGGCAACATACCTGAATTGTTACTGTGCAGGAGACTTCTCATGTCTATTAATAAAATCATGCTGGATCTTCCAAGGTTTTGACCCAAAGAAAAAAATCTCTCCAGGGAGCAGTCTGGGCTCCCAGGGAATTGTGACTAGGAAGCTCCCTGAAAGGTCCCTAAAATTGGAGCTGAGGCGGCCATAATAGCTATACAATGAGAGTGCAGGGTCGTCTCCTAAAGACTCTGAGCAAAGAGGGAGAAGGAGGCCTGTGTACCCAGTCCGGCGTGTCTCAGCCACTCCAAGAGTAAGTGACAGGGCTCTGCGTCTGCATGAATGCGACCTTGCCCACGAGTGCCAGCATGAAGTGGGAGCCCCAGAAAGATTCTCTGTCAGAGAGTGGCCCACAGCCTAAGCTAACCTCCTCTCAGAGTAACTCTCATTTACTGATAAACTTGAGAGAGCCATGGCAGGTCTATCAAAAGAGCTTGATGGGTCAAAATACCCAATATTCACCCATGTCCCTTGCACACAGTCATGAGAAACTGGTGAGCCACTGTGCCCCACTCCGCACAACCCCGGCCCTGCAAAGCCATATAAGACATAGGCCTGCCTGCCTTCAAGACTCTGGCACAATCAGATGAACTCACACTGAGTGTAAGACCTTTGTTGTTTAAGGAGGGGCTCAGAAATCAGCTTTCCCAGAGATTGGGAATGGAGAGTCAGAGGAGATAGTCGGGCAGTGGGAATGGCCAAGTCTCAGACACACACACACACACACACACACACACACACACACACACACACACAAGAGCGGAGAGAAGGTTTTTCTGGCTGGAATGAGAAAGTATGAGGAAGTGGAGAGTGATCACAGTGGGCCTCAGGGTCTGGTTAAGAAATTTAGAACTTAATTCTATAAACAGAGGGAATCTATTAAAGACTTTTGTAACAGAAAGGGCTGAAGCTGAGAAAGCCTTGAGATAACATCTAATCCAACCCTTCGTGTTACAGGTGTGGAGCCTGAGACCCAGAGGGGGAAAGGGAGGTGCTTAAAGTCGTCCAGGATTTTTAGAACCAGGGCTGGGCGTAGTAAATTTAAGCCACTGTTCACTCCATGCCAGAAGTAGTTGTGTTCTATGAGGATGGAGTGCACTCCTGCCATCCCAGTCCTGGGATCTCTGTCCTCGCTGGGGACAATTGATGCTTTCCGCTATACACAGGCTGGGTACAGCTCCCAGCCGCCCAGCTTCCCCTGGAAGCCAGAGAGAGGGTGGTTTTCAGAACCACTGAGATAGTGGACAGTTCCTACCTGCTCAACCTCCCACTTGCAGAGGATTTATAGGTATTTTTAGCACCACAAAAGCTCCGGACAGCTCCTGGCCACCGTTTCCCTGCTAGGAAGCCCTAGGAAGAGGGAAGGAGCAGTGGGGAGAGGGGTGGTGTGTTGACTTCTATTATCAGGGGGCCCAGATGTAAAATGAATGCCTGTGATATTTATCCCTGTCATCGCTAATAATAAATGGCCTGATTTGTCAAGCGGGGACAGATTCAAAGATGTCAATTAAGAAGAGAAAAAAGCCCAGCTGTACTGTGTTTATCTGCTGTGCAGATGCTTGGTGGAGGAAAGGACTCCTGAACTTGGGGCCTTCATGCCCCCACCCCGTCCTGCACTCACCTTTCTTCTACCTCACCTCTCCTGCCTCACCTTCTCCGTCTCCCTCTCTCTGCTTCCCTCTCTCTCTTGTCCCTCATATTTTGTCCCCACATCTGGTTGCACGCGTCTCATTTTTTCCTCACTTATTCTCTCTCTTTTATCTTTCCCCTTTCCTCTCTCCAGCCCACTGGATGATCCTCCTTTCACTGCCATTCTTTGGCTTTCTTCTCTTGGCCTCCCCAAAGCAATCCTGTATCTCCTCCCCTAAACCTCTGGCTGCGACGACTCTTGTCTTCCCAAACTGGCCTCCTCTGTGATCTCAGTTCACGAGGCATAGTCCGAGTTCAGAGTTAAGTGGATGTAAACTATTGAAATAAAACTGGAAAAGCCACAAATTGGAAGGCTTTTCACTTAAATTACAAAATAAACCAATTCTTTATAAGTTTTTGCTTTGGAAAATAAAATAAGATCCCAGGGAATCCATTTGACTGGGTCCCTGAAGATAGATTAAAATGGAAATAGCACTTGAACCTAAACAAGAACTTCTAAGTACTGCCTTCCACGGCTTTGAAGCCAGTATGTATGAGACCTGGGTCCTCAGAGCAGGACTTTCTCAGGCACATCAGGGGTTCTAAAAAGCACTAAGAATCCTCCTTCGATATCACTGTACCTTTCCAATCAAGAAGTCACAGAGGACTTCCCCAAGGACAACAGCCCCACAAGAGCCATTGTAATCTAAGTGGAGGCTTGTCCATTTTGGTATCTTTTATGGAGCCTCGGGAAGTCAGAGAGGGTGTCAATGCATCAACCTGGTGTTCTCCACCACTGGCATTATGGGAAATCATTGGCCCCTTCTAAAGAATACATCCCACCCAGACATCCCAAGGTGGGGTGTGTGCTCTTTCCTCTCTCTGCCCCACTGGGGCCCATGACTTCCCTTCTTTGGGCAACAGTGAAAACCGTTCCCTGAATTATGGGATTCCAGGTCCAGAGCTGCTTGTATAAGCAGAGACCCCTCTTCCTGGCCCCCCGCCCCAGCCCTACAATCTTTCCAGCCCACCATGACTTCACATCGCAGAACACCAAAACTGACCATTCGCTCTGGCTGGGATCAAGAGCTAGATCCAAACTAACCCCAGAGTGGCTCAGGCTACAGTCAGAGAGAAGGGGAATCCACATGGCCTCCTGCAGACCACTGGTGCTGCCAACCTGGCCAGCTTCCCAGGCCTCAGGGACTAGGTGTGAACAGGAGGCCCTTTCACTACATCCTTCATGTCCCTGCATCTTTAAGGAAATGAGGAAACTTGTTCCCAATTGGTTATAACCCTTCTCAGATAACCACCCACATCCTGGTTTAATAACTACCAATCCCATAGTTCTCTGCCTCTGCCACTACCACCCCCCAGGAGTCACCTGAGAACATCCTCACTGATGTCCCCGAATAGAAAATTCAGGGGTCTCTTCCAAGGGCCAATTTCCCAGGTGCCCTTTCTTCTTCCCAGGCTGCCTGCCCCAGAGGCCCATCTGAGCCATCCTTAATGTGGCAAAACAGCATCTATGGCCTCTCCAGCCATGGCTTCTTCTATGGCCAGGATTACTTACTAGTAGACCCTTTGAAGAAGCCCTGAGGTCAAGAAGCAAGCCACCTGGCTCTAGTCCCAGCTCTCTGTCCCTGGTGTTGACTTTGGATGGTGATTGGTAGTTTTTAAAGCAGTTCCACATTCATGATTTCCCCCCATCATAACCTTATGTGATTTTCTAACAATCCTAGAAGACAGAGATTATGTGGCTTTATCCCCACATTCCAGATGAGGAATCCGACTTTCCTTCTGGAGCCTGAATTAGAATAAAGGCTCCTTGTTCAGCGTTCCTCCCTCTGCTCCACATCCTCAAAATCTGTTTCAGGGACAGTCTGAAGATAGAATGGGGAAGATAAAATGATGCCAAGATAATGAGTTCTTGGGGAAACAGGTGTCATAGACAAAGAAGTAAGTGTCATAGGCAGTATCTATGTGAAGAAATATATAAAGTCACTTGCCAATGGCTCAATTTGAGCTCACAAAGTCCACAAATGCTACCAGAGTCTGTTCTTTAACTCCCAAAGACATCATGGGTCACTGAAAATTATTCTGGGCTGGTAACCTGGCTGTGTCTTCTGCAAACCTGTATCTCCCCTCTCTCTTTTGTATGAAGCACTGGAATAATTCTGTATCATAAAAGGCCAATATGCAAATTGACCGAACAGCAAAACAACCAGTCGCTGTGATGCACACTGACCACCAAGGGGCAGACGCTCGATACAGGAGCTGCCCCCTGGTGGTCAGTGTGCTCCCACAGGGGGAGCGCCACTCAGCCAGAAGCCGGGCTCACGGCTGGCGAGCGCAGCAGTGGTGGCAGGAGCCTCTCCCGACTCCGTGGCAGTCAGACATCCCCTGAGGGCTTCCAGACTGCGAGAGGGCACAGGCCGGGCTGAGGGACAACCCCCCTCAGTGCACAAATTGTGTGCACTGGGCCTCTAGTAATGATAACAAACATTTATTGGGCACAATGTATTCAAGGCACTGGGCTATACACTTCCTACGCATTATTTTGCTTCTTGAGCACAACAATCCCATGGTAGAGGTACTATTATTTCCCCCTTTTCAGAGAAGAATGAAGTTCAAGGGTGGTAAGTGATTTGTCCAAGGACATAGCTTATGAGTGGCAGTCTGCACTTGAACTCAGATCTGTATTTAACCAGAGCTGGAGCTTAGGACAGAATTTTTCCTTCCTTCCTGTCTGAGGTCCAGTCCTAGGCTGTCCTTGATGAAGGAGCACATGGAACTAATTCTTCCATCAGCACTGACCTTTGGGCCTCCTCAGCCAGGTGGTGGATGGTGGAGACTTAGTGGAAACTGACCCCTGTCCTCCCCCTCCTTTCTGGGAAGTTCTCCCTGCTCGGTCACTGCAGCAGATGTTGTTGGTGCTCCATCCATATCCCCTCGCCCTCACCACTTCAGAGCACGCTGGCCCAACTGCCAACTGCCAGCATCTTCCTTTCTTTGCCTGAGGATTTTCTCTGACTGCTGGGATCCTCTTTGCTGAATGCGTAGGGAAGCCCAGAAATGCCAGGGAATGAGCACCTCCCGGGAGCAGCCTTCCACTGAGGACTGAGGGAAGTTGGTGGGTAAACACCCCAGCTCCCTCGCTCCGTGGGTGGTCCAGCCCAGGAGCTGGTCCTGCTCCAGCTCTCAGAGCTCCCCAGCAGGGCTCCACTCACCCCCCACGGTACCCGGCTTGACAATGGCCCTGCTGCCTTTCTTTACCTCCTAACATTCCTGCACGTAGATACATGTTTCAGGGCCTGCTCCTAGAAGAATCCTCCCCATTCTCCACAACATCCTCAGTACCCAGAGCAGGAAAGCGGCAGGGTGATCTGATCAAGGTGTGGATGCCATTTTCTTAATCAAATCCCCTGATGGCTCCCCAGTGCCCTCCGGGTGGGGTGATACCCAGAGTCTCTAAGTTGACGTGCAGTGCCCACCTCTCCTCAGGATACACCTCAGCCAGAGGGTGGTTTCACACAGGACTCTGCCCACACAGCTCCCTCCACCTGGCAGCCCACCACACACCCCATCCTCTACCTGGTGAACAGCTACCCGCCTTTCCCGGCTTCGCTCAAGGGTCACTTCCTCTAGGGAAGACATTCCTGACCACCGCGCTCCGAAAAGTGATCCCTCCTGCAAGGAGCCCCCAGACCTGAGCCCCGCTCCACCCCTGTCCCTGTGATCCATCATGGGACTTCTCTGTTTACGAGGCCACCTCTTCCCCTAAATGCTGAGCTCATTCATCTTTAGCTGTCAGGCCAGCCTCCTAATAAAGGTATGTTGAATGATGAGCTGTCTGTGGGATGAGAGGAAGAAGGGCGGGGATGAGAGAGCTCAGATGGTCGCTTCGGGGCCTCACGGTGTTGGCTGTGGTTGGTTCTGTGATGGTCTCAGAGCCTGTCCCTGCCATGTTCCAGTGGCCCAGTGGCTGGGCCCAGTGAGTTCCTCTTCCCCTCAGCCCTATCTGCCCTGTCAGTCAGCCAGCATCTAAACTGGGGTCTCATTTGTACCCATCCATCCCAGGTGATCAGTGGAGATGACCTCAAGCTCTGGAAAAAGCACCCACCTAGATTAAGCCCACCTGGGACCTTGAGCAAGTTACATAGCCCCTGTTTTCCTACTTGAACCCCACTTTTCCCAACTTTAATAGGGGGGTAATACAAGTATCTCCTCCCAGGGGATCTGTAAGCAGTCAAGATAAGAACCATCAAAGGGCCCAGCATGTCTCCTAGAACGTGGTGGTGCCCTCCAGATTGATCGTGCAGGATGCAGGAGGGAGGTGTGGAGCTCATCAGGCATCGGAAGGGACTTTTGCTAGTTTTAACCATCACTCCATTTCACAGATGGGCAAACTAAGGCCCAAAGAGCGGTCATCCTCCCAAGAACAGGCCTGGGGTTCTGAGCCCCTTGGTATGTTCTTTCCATTGCACCAAGTGGCTTCCTTGCAGACACCATTGTTTAGCTGAAATAGTTTAAAATGTCTTCTTTTCCCACTTGTCCCCATGGTGGATCCTCGTGCTGAAGTTATTGAAGCTTCCCATCCATGACTCTAATCCTGGCAAGACTTCCCCGCACGTGGCTGTCCACACCTGCACATTTGCCCCACCTTCATCAGCAAGGATCATTCTAGCCGCTCCCCAGCTGGGGAGCTCCAGGGCTGCAGGCTGAGGAGGATGAGAGGGCCTGGGGGCCTGGGAGAGTCTGTCCCCCATGCTTCCCTCCCACACTCAAGGTCTCTCAGCAACAAGGCCAGACCTGGAGACTGACTGAGGGACCAGTGACCCCTTATTCATTCTGCAAATGTCTGCTAACCTCTCATGATGCTCCAAGCTCTGGGCTAGGGGTTGGGGACCCAGAACTAACCCATTCCCTGTCCGGACCCCAAGATGCTCAGGATTAGGGTAAGGGGACCAAGCAAGGAAAAAAAAGACCCCTTATGATAGAGCAGACCTTCCCAGGGCAGACACCAGGAATGCGGGGGCACAGGCAGCCACAGAGCAGGGATGGGCACTGGTCAGGTGTCACCCTCCAGGGCCCATAGTCCACTCACCTTCTCAGTGTCTTATCTCCACCAACGAATATGGACACCCCGGGCTTAGCAGAGAGCCCCGAATCTCCCAATAATGCCTGTGATTGGATCTACTTGCAGAGGGAACCCACTTATGAAAAAGGGAGTAGGGGACCATCCTCTCCCCTCCCCCGGCCTCTTCCCTCCTTCCCACATTCCTAGCTCC
This sequence comes from Myotis myotis, assembly GCF_014108235.1. Classification (NCBI taxonomy): domain Eukaryota; kingdom Metazoa; phylum Chordata; class Mammalia; order Chiroptera; family Vespertilionidae; genus Myotis; species Myotis myotis. Next base: position 41,469,899 of record NW_023416319.1, on the reverse strand, counting down.
TGCCTCTTCCCCTTCTAAAATCATCCTATTAATAACTTGTGATGCCATTAGCTTTTGCTCTCACCAGCCCTGACAACTCAGAAGCCCCTGAAAGCTGTCTGCAAAGACACAGTAAATGACAACTCTTAATTAACACCTTCCTTAACTAAATAAATTAATTTTATGCAGTCATGATGTCAGCGCTGATGACTGAGGCAACTTGGACAGACTCACAGGACTGCAGGGCAGGCTCAGCTTGCTGACTTCTGCAGGGCACCAATAGGCAGCAGGGTCACAGGCATGAGTGCCTGGGGATGGCATAGGCATGAGCGCCTGGGGATGGCATACCGGGAAGGGCACCCAGGGCCGGTGGCAGTCAGGCAGCTGTGAGGTGGCACATCAGATAGGAAGTCAGAGACTTTTCCAGCTTTGTCTCTTTGCCTCTACCTCCTGAGTGGTCTTGGGTGAGCTTCTTAGCTTCTTTGGGCCTCTGTTTTCCTCATCTGTAAAATGGGCATCATCTCTTGTCATGCTTGTTTCTCAGAACTGTGAAGAGACCCTTGGTAGGGAGGGGTTTTTATAAATGATAAAGTGCTGTGCAATGTGAGGAATGATGATGGCGCATGCGCCCTTCAATGTCCAGGGAGTCGGTGCTAGCTGGGCAGGTCTCCTGCACTTCCCCCCACAACGCACAGGCAGGAAGAAATGGTCCCCGAGTCTCTGAGTAGCCCTGAGGTTCCCTGAGGACACCTGGGGGACAGGGAGGACACCGCTAAGCCCAATGCCCTCAGAAAGCCTCCCGTATCCACCCACTCAGCTGGCTGGTGCTGCGAGGACAGCAGAGCAGCTCCCAGTGGCTCCCATCAGAGGAAACCTGCTCTGGCCCAGGCTGACCCTGCCCGCCCTGAGAGAGCCTCTGATCCAGCCCTGGGTTAAAGCCCTGAGGTCAGGCCCAGGCTCTGAGCCCACGCCTGACCCCGTCTGAGAACTCAGCCTCAGCTCTGCCTGGTCCCTGATTAAATGTTTCACTCAGGATCCAGCGTGAGCTCCCAGCTACTGCTGGAGCCAGCCCCAGACCCCGGACACCCCCCACCCAGCCCCTCAGGACTCCACTGTGCTCTATCCTGTGTGAGCCTCGACTGGAGGAAGCAGAGAGGCCCCCATAGCCACTGTGGCTCACCCTGCAGGCACCTGCCACAGAGGCAGCACCCTGCCCACTGTATCCCCCAGCACTTGCAGATCATCGGTCATTCTCCCCAGGTAGCGCCATTCCCAGGGATCTGAGCACGGAGACATCAAGCGACTCACCAAGGGCCACCTAACAGCTGTGGCAGAGCAAGGGCCGAGATGGTCCCAGAGTTCCCTCTGTCTTCCTCTGAGAGGGAGGAAGAGTTCACAGTCCTTGCCTGCCTGAGCCGGGGAGCGGAATTCACTCAGCATCCGCTCACTCAACAAATATATGTTTTTACAATCTTTATTGTTGAAAGTATTACATCTGTCCCTTTTCTTCTCCCATTGACCCGTTATAGCACACCCCCACCCCCCGCCTCAGGCCTCCACCACCCTACTGTCTGTGTCCATGGGTTATGCATATATGCATACAAGGTCTTTGGTTCCTTCCACAAATATTAACTGAGGACCCATCACATGCCAGGAACATGGGGGGATCAAAACAGGAGTAGCTGTGAGCAGCAGCCAGCCAGGTTTTCAGAACTGTCACAGGCCCACTCCCACGGTGGGACTTTGAGCGCAGGCAGGATGTCAGAGAGGCCAAGGCCAGCCGTCCAGGCTGGGCGTGCCTGGCTTGTGACATCAGCAGGTCATAGAACTAACCACGGCCTTGCCTCCTCGGCAATGTGGGGTGCCTGAGCTCAGGGCGCCCTGGCATCTGGCCCGCCCCAATCCAGCCCTCCTGACTTCCTAGAAGCCTCCTCAAACTTGAAGCAATGCCATTCTGAGCCTGGACCCCTCTGCCCGGAAGCAGCAGACATTGCTTGAGCCCCAGCTGTGTGACCCTGTACAAGTCACCTAACCGTGTGCACTGCAATGTCCCCATCTGAGAAAGGTAGCTAATCGTGCCCTTCTCACATGACTATGGGGACATTGGAGACTGTGGCTGCTCTTGGCTCAGGGCTGGGACTCAGTGGGTACCTGGCCATTGGGAGTTCCCCCATCTTTTCACCCCCTTTGCCACAAAGCCAGCCTTCCAGCCACCCCACCCCCACCCCCGAGTGGGAAGTACCCTCGGGATACCACTGTTACTCACGCAAACCTCCTCTACAGCCTCCCCTTTAGGTGGCCCTCGACCGCGGCTTGTATGCCTCCAGGTACGGAGCGCTCATTCTACCCCTGGCAGGCTTTGTGGCACAGCTCAGTTGAGGGAGGGCTCTCCTACTAAGTTGGAATGTGCCTCTTCGGAACACCCACATGTCCCAAGTAGCCTGCGCCCTGCCTGGCTCCTGGAGACCCCCCTCTCCCTGGCCATCTCCGGGGTCCAGGCCTGAGTGCAGCTGTCTCTGGGTTGTCAATCAGGGCGCCTTGGGGAAGTGAACCTGAGGACCCAGTCAACCCCGGGTGTTGCTCCTCTGCCCCCGGCCGTGATCCTTCCCCCTCCTCCCCAGCCCGCACACAGAGCTCTCCTGGTGCCCCGAGCCCTCCGCTGCCTCACTCCCATGGACCTGGAACATCACAGCCCTAACAAATGTGCCTTCTCCCGAGCTTCCATATTCCAGAAGCTGGGCTGTTGACCTAATTCATCCAAAGGGATGACTCCCTAATGGTGGAATTATGGACATCCGGGCATCTTGGTATAGGGGAGATTTAGAGATAAAAACCTTCTTATTTCCCCTCCCATCACACTTCCTTTCGGGGTGAGATTTTCCCTGCACAGAGCCCTGAGCCCCGAAGCTTGTTCTTCCGCAGGAGGGCTGAGCCAAAGCAGCTGGGAGAGCTGGGCTTTAAGAACAATTCCTAAACCAGAGGAGGACAGAGGGGAGGGCCTCGGGTTTGGGTCCTCCTGGAGACTGGGTCTGAAATCGATCTGGAATTAACAGGCAAAGTGTGAAGTGGCTGCTGGGTCTCAGGCTCCCCCGTGCCCCCAGGTTCCCATCTCCTTTTCTGGGGGAGCGGCCCTGCTGCCTCTAGTGCCTCCGCCCCCTGCCTTCTGGGAACCTGGTCGCAGCTCCGGAGGAATCCAGCTGGCGGCACCTCTTCCAGGGCCTGGTCACCCGTGCAGGGCCACAGGATGGGCTGGGAAGAGGGGGCTGGCTGGCAGGGCTGGGTTAGGGAGCAGGAGGACCGTCCGCAGGCCCACAGCACAGCTGTTGGGGTGGCCTGGGCTCCTAGGCGTCACCCTGACCAGATAAGAGGCAGCCCTAGGGGTCCTTTCCAGCCCACCCGCTCCACCTCCACACCCCAGGGCGGGAGGAGGCTGTGGCAGGGCTTCGAGGAAGCTGCCTTGCTGAGGGCCGGCACAGTCAGAGCAGAGAGCTGTCTGTCCTACATTCCTGGCCTGCCTACTGACCAAGCCCAGGGGACCTGGCAACTGGGACGACTTAGCTCAGCATCGTCCTAACCAACCCCCAGCCCCTTTCCCACAGCTCTCTGGAGAAGAGAGGTGCATGGGGGAGGGGAGGAGGTTTCAGGGAAGTGGGGGCTGTCCCAGGGGAGCCATGGCACTGCCTTGAGAAACCTCGGGTTCATGGGGGCTGTTTGTCTTCTGTCCTCTCCTGTGCTGTGTGAACTTGGATGGTTCCCCTCCCCTCTCTGGGCCTCCAGGCCCCTGGACCATGAGGGTGGGACCAGAGGATCTGACTGGGTGGGAGGGGCTCTCAAGGCTTGGACCATGACATCATTTGGGGTTTTCCCCAGTGGGCAGTGGTCTTTGCCAGCTCGGCATCCCAGAAGCCCCGGGAGAAGCAAGTCCCCAGGGAGTGGGGACTCGTTTGGGGCCTTGCACTCTAGTTCCTGGGCTGGTTATATCTCCTACCTCCTGGGGTGGGGGCTGGGGGGGGGGGCAGTGCCTGGAGGGGCTCAGCTCAGCCCTGAGCCATAGCAGTGGGAGCTGTGGAGCTTCAGGGTTTAGGGGCCTGTAGAACCACCAGAGCAGGGAACTTGGGCCTTGAGATGACTCTGCCTCCCCAGGCTGGTGGCAGCAGGTCCCCCACCCACATGCAACAGCACAGGAGTCCAGAGGTTCAAACACAGGCCCTGCCACCTCTTCTGACCCCAAATGACTCCCTGAGCTACTCCCCCAAACACAAGACCAGGGAACCCCTGGCTGAGAGCCCCGCCTAACAACTCTCACAGTTAGCTCCCCTCCTGGCGCCTGCTCCTAGAGCTCAGTAACCTCTTGGCAGAGCCCAGTGGCAAGTGCCAAGGCGCCTTGCCCTGAGAGGAGGCAGGAAAGGCGTCTTCCTCTTCTTCAGCGACCCAGGAGCTCAGGCCTGAGCTAGAAGCCTCTGCTTCCTCTTCTGCCTCCTTCCCTATCTCCTCCTCTTCCTCCACCTTCCCCGCCCAGCGAAGGACAGAATTGTTTTAACAATTACCTATGTCCTTTGCCAGATTGCCAGGTGGTCAGATAGAATATATCCATCCATCCATCTAGCCACCCACTGAACCATTCATTCATCTATCCACCCAACCATCTACCCATCCATCTAGCAACCTAGCCATCCGTCCATCCATCCATCCATCCATCCATCCGTCCATCCATCCATCCATCCATCCGTCCATCCATCCATCCATCCATCCATCCATCCATCCATCCATCCATCCGGCATGCCCTCTGTCCATGGTATCAGACCAGGGGCTGGGAAGACCAGAAAGAAATCCAACAGAGCTTCTGTACCGAGGGAGTCCGAGGCCAGCTGAGAACAGGCATGGACATGGCCAACTGCCCTGGCACACGAGGCACCCAAGCATCTACTCTTCCCAAAGAAACATGGGTACAGGCATCCTGGGGTGCCCCAGTCAGCCCCTATACTCACCATTCAAGGGACCACCCAGCGTCTGAGCAGAAGGACCTTGGAGGTCCTCTGGACCAGCCCCCTTTGGACAGGAGGAAAGGGCCTGCGTAGTGAGGAGAACAGCATGAGCAGAGGGCAGTGTAGGATAGGCTAGTCAAGCACAGGGCCTGAGGGCGGATGAGGAACAGAATGACTGGCTAAAGGGCTGGAGCGCAGGGAGCCTCTGGGTGTGGGCAGGAGGTGGCTGCCCCAATGCTGTCACCTGCTCTCCATCTCCAGCTCCTCTCTACCAGGTACGGCTCGCAGGGGTCACCCCAGACCCGCTGATCTGCATCCCTTCCTTGCCCTCCAGAAGGCCCCGCTCTCTGCCAATTGGCTGGCAATCTACAGATGCTTTCACAATCTCCATTATATCTTCATTGCCCAAATTTCTGTCCCTCATTTTTCTTGCTAAAAGACAGTTTTTAAAAACGCGTCCCTGAGCTCAGCCCTTTCCAGCCTCGTTAGTTTCGTGCCCCACCTCATTTGTTCAGGGGACCTACTTTCCCTCCCGCTGCCGCCTCCCTCCCGCCGGCTATATTGGGATCTCCGCTCCGTCCTCCGTAACCTTGTGTGCCGCTCAGAGTTCTGCGGGTTTCTCTCCGCCAAGGAACTCGGGCCTGGAAGGAACCGCAGAGGTCATCTGCTCACACCCAATCCCTCCTCATGCCTGAGGCTGGAATCCCTTTCCTTGCACCCTGCCCAAGGTCATCTGGTCTCAGTTGCCTTCCTCCAGGCTGCTCCCTGTGCATCAGGCAGCCGGAGTCGCGGCCGGGCAGCTTTTGCAGGGCCCAAGTTCTTTCAGAAAGGTGGGGCCAGCCTGGGACTTCTTGCCATTTGTGCCACAGCTCCCTCTGTGTGTTTTGTCTGAGCCACGTTTCCCAGGGGATCATGTCATGCATTTCTCAGTGTCCCAGGGGCCACGTTCTCTGGGTCCCTGGGATGTGACAGACATATGACAAAGCTCCATCCTTTGCCTGCGTGACTGCCAGCGACAGGACTCCCACGCTTGTCTGCGTCTCCAGCAGCCCTGGAGTCAGCACCGACCAGGAGCCTCTCCTCATTTGAGCTGAAAGTTGCCTCTTGTCTGTCTCCATCTCTGAAGCGATCTCTGCCTGCAGCGTCACCCAGGGCAAGCAGGGTTCCTCTTTCCTGGGACAGACCATCAAACGTTTGAGAACAACCACCCAGTTCCCTCCGAGTCCAACTCCAGAATTCCTCCAGTCACCCTGCTCCTGGCCTGGTTTTGTAGCCCGGCACCACCCACTCTTCTCCAGGAGACACCTGGCAGATTATTGGCGTCTGTCCCAGGGCGAAACCCCTCTGGCTGTGGCCTGAGCAGAGCAGGGCAGATGTCACCTGTCAATGCAGCGTGACCTCGCACGAGAGCTGTGGCAGCAGCGGCTCACACTGTTGACTCCAGGAGAGCCAGGTGCTGGGCAGCCCCACCCGCCATCCATCTCGGGTGTGCAAAGCATGCTGGGGTCAGGGCCCTTCTCACCCGTGAACCCCAAAGCAGCCTCTGCCTGCTGTCTCCACACCTCGCTTTCCTCTCACCCCTCACCCCTGACTATGCCACACACACCACAGAAGCCTCCCCACTGCACACCCGGGCCCCTTTACAGCAGCTGGCCTTCCGGCCACCCCTCTGCGTGGGGATGCACAGCCTGTTCCAGTCCTCTAACTCCCAAGCGACTCCTGCCCCGTCAGCTGCTCTGGCTCCCATTCCGTTCCTCCCACCGATTTGAACCCTCAGCCACCCCTTCTCACCCTGGCTCTGCGGTGCACCACTCTCTGAAACCCCGCCTCTCCTCCAGGGTGGAGCCCCCACTGCCCTCTTCCAGGAGGCCTTGCCACGCCCTCAGGGTGCCTGCCACGCCCACGTACCGTCTAGCTGTGATGTCTTGCCCACACGCTCCGCTCCCGAGGGTGCAGAGTGGAGCAGGAGGGACACGTGGCCCTTCCTAGGCAGCCCGGGCCAATCCTGTGGGCTGGCGCCAAGGGCTCTGCCCAGTGGGGTGGAGACCATCGGTCGAGGCTCTCTGGCATTAGGATTGAGGACAAGGCCAGAACTAGAGCAAGAAGGCTGAGCAGGAAGCAGAGGGAGTGGCCAGCCTGGGTGATGCGGGAGCGGGGAGGTGGAGAGGCCTGAGCTGGGGCCCTGGCTCCACCTGACTTCCCTCCCAGGGAACCTGTTCGTTGCAGAGAGCTCTCCCTCATGCACAGGCGCCTACGAAACGTTTCATGTCATGGCTCTAACATAGGACCCTTGGGCCTGAGCACCGCCTGGGGGCTTCCTCCCTCTTCTCACCAGGGCTTCCGGGGGACAGAGCAGCCCATGGATGCCAGACAGGGGTGCTGGGGGCCCTGCAGCACAGGGACTGTCAGGAGAGCTGGTCAGGATTGCCTGCAGGTCCCCTGGCCCCAGCACCCCTCCCAGCCCACACGGGGCACAACTTGGCCGTCCCAGCAGCCACGGCCCTGTCAGAGCTGGGGATGAGGCCCAAGATCTCTCGGTGCCATGGAGGCCGGACAAAGGCTGAGAGGTGTGGCCTGGCCAGACTTTGCTGTTGACAAAGGAGGAAATCAGTGCCCAGAGAGGGTGGCTGAGGCCGAGGGTGGGAAGGGCCGGCAGGGCAGGCACACAGCCGGCTCCGGATGGATGGAGGCTCTGTTTCCAGGGCGCCTTCAGCCTCTCTGGGGAGATCTGGTTTCTTCCTGCTTTCTGCATGACCTTGGGCCAGTCCCCTCCACTCTCCCCACCTCATTTCCTCCTGCATCTTAAAGAGGCCGAAAGCTCAGTGTCAGGGAGGTGGAACTGGGAGTGCTGAGCCGCTGCGGGAACCAGGCTGTGCAGGGGGAGCAAGTCCGGTGACATTCCGGAGCCAGGGCCCCCTGGCATTCCTGCGGGCTCAGTCAGAGGAGACAGAGCCAGCTGGGGCCTGGGCGGGAGTGTCCGCTCAGGACTCCTCACCTACAGGGCGTGCTGCCCATCTGCTGCTCCCCGAGCCTCTGAGTCCCACTGGTGCTCGGGAGCAAGCCTCTCCAGCAATTTTTCACCCTGACACACCACCTCTCTTCATCGCTCATCACCTTCCCTCAGAAGGTAGTTCTGGAAGTGGAGGTGTGCGTATGTGCGTGCATGAGGATGTGGAGGCTTGGGGGTATGAGGGTGCATGGGATGTCGGGAAGTGTGTCTGTGCGGATGAAGGTGCCCGTGCGTGAGTGTGTGTGTGTGCGTGTGTGTGTGTGTGTGTGTGCGCACTCACGCATGCTCACGTGTGGAAGCCATGAGAAAATGTGCATATTGCTCAGGGAGTGTGTGACAAAGGACAAGACTGGAGGCCCAGCCCCTTGGTAAGCTGTGCAACTCTAGCCCTGTGTTGGGGTTTTCGTGTGCAAACTCAGCCCCTGCCTTCGTCTGAGAGGGCAGAGCTGCACATTCTGCCATGTGAGCCACTGGCAAACGGCAGCAAGGAGGGTGTGCCACCCCTCGAGGAGCCCAAGGTCAGTGCTGAGGTCAGCACAGGACTGAGCTGCCCGGCTCCTGGGCTTCATGCTGCCCTTCCTTGGCCTGTCTGCTCCCCACCCCCCACTCTGCTGAGTCACAGGAGGACCCATGTCTGTGCCTCGAAGGGGCTTCCACACTCTGGGTCTGCCTTTCCTTGGTGAGGGTGAGGCACAGCCTTGAGCAAGAAGAGGCTCCCACCTCAGTCTACCCTCCCTACTGGCTCTCCCTTCTTGCTGAGGAGCAGGGAAGCTGGGGTGGGGGGAGCAGGCAGGGGACAGAGAGCAGCCTGAGATAGCTGGGGGAGGCACAATGCAGGGAGCTGGTGAAGAGTGGGCCCTTGACCCTCTGCCCACCAGCTGAGACCGAGGGAGGGACTGTTGCTGTCTTAAATGCCACCTCTGCCCTCTCCTCTTCCCTCCCCTCCCCCGCTCCGCCCCCAAATGCCACAGCAAGAGCAAGGCTGGAGGTTGGCCTCAGGCCACGGAGAAGAAAGCAGGTGCTGCTCCTATGTCAGAGAGTGTTAGAAAACCCTGGTGTCACTTCTCCGGCCACTCATGCACTGATGTCCCCATTTTACAGAAAGGAAAAGAGAGGCCCAGAGAAGAGATGCAAGTGAGAGGGGCCTCTAGCTGGCCTGGCCTATCACCACAGAGAATTCCTGGCATGGGGCTGTGTGTCTGCCGCTCCCAGCTGCACAGGCTACATTCCCGGGGTGGGGGTGGGCATTCCCACAGACACTTTTTAGTGGGGTGACCATCGCATCCCAGTTTGTCCTGGTTTTCGCACCGAGAGCCCTACTTCCCTGGAAACCCCTTCATTAGGCCAAACCAGGACGGTGGGTCGCCCTAGGCTGACTTCCTGGCAGACCCTGAGTGGCCTCAGGCATGGCGGGGCCAGATAGGAACCAAAGAGGGCGAGGAAGCGTCTGAGAGCCATGCAGCGTCCCTGCCTTCCCCTCAGCCATTCTTACCAGCCTCTGCTGACTCGCCCCAGGGTCCGCGAGCCCACCACCACATCAGGCCGCTGTTTGTCAGGAGCACCTCTAAGTGCTAGAAAGTTCTTATAGCGGCTGACAGCTGCCTTCCTGGGGCTGCTTCTCCCGTCCCTTCCCCTGCCTTCATCCTGGGCCACTGCTCTGCAGACACGGGGAGGCTGAGCTCGCATCCCTGGGGCATCTGGGCATGTCTCCTCCCGCAGTGCTGTCTGCGCCCCTTCTCTTTGTCCAGCCTTGAGGTCCTGATGACAAGCAGAGAGTGGACATCAGCGCCACTAGCAGCCCACTCCCTCCCTGCCGTCCTCACACCCTCCCAGGGCTCAGAGTTCCAAACAGCCTCTGTCTGCAAGCCCCCTCAGGCCCCGGCGGCCCCCTCCTGCGATCTCTCACATTAACTGGTACCTATGACCAGCGGCCCTGTCCTGGATGCCAGAGGCAACACCGCCCACACAGTACCTCTCTGACCTACGGGGCTGCCATCGCCTGCACACACACAGCCTCGCCAGCTGCGCTTCTGGGGATGAGGGAGGTCTGGAGGCTGTGCTCTCTCTCGGGGGTGACCCATCTCTGGGCTCAGTGTCACCCTGAACCAGGTGAATGGGGAAGAGGGAGAGGGCCCCCGGGAGGGGAGCAGAGAGAGGGTTGGAGGCAGGGCCAGTGGGGAGAGCACCCTAAGAGCAAAGGGAGTGGCCGGACCTGATTTGTGGGGAGACACTCACTCTGGCCACTGTAGAAAACAGACAGCATGGGGTGGGGGGGAGATAGAGGTGGGGACCGTGGGGCAACCGCTGTCATCCTGAGAGAGGTCACAGTGGCTCAGAGCAAGGGCATGGCAGGAATCATGGGGAGAGGGACAGACTCTGGACATGAACAGGGGGTAAACCTGTAGGGTTTGGCAGTGGATTAAACACAGGGAGAGAAGGAAAGGAGGGCACAGGGGGTTCCCCACTCCCCACCGCCATGCACACTCTCAGATGACACCCCGGACACTGGGCAGGCGCTATGCCTTCCCCAGTGCACCTGTGGAGCCAAGCGCGCCTCCCCGCCCCCACCGTGCCTGGGCCGAGGGTGACCCTGCGCTGTCTTAAATGCCACCCCTGCCCTCTCCCCCGCTGCAGACAGTGTCGTGGGCTGCCCAACCCACCAGCCAACTGGGCCACGGCCCTCGGAGACCCTCCGGTTCTCAGCTCCTGGATGCCCCTCAGGGTCACGGGGACCCCTTACCATTCTCCCCGCATCTACTGGTCAGACCCCTGGGGTTGGGGAGGCAGAGCCTTCCTTCAGGCTCCCGGGTTTGTCCTGATGCTCAGTGGGGGTTGGGAACTACTGCTCCAATCCAACCCTCTGTACTAGGGATGGGAAACTGAGGCCCAGAGAGGGAGAGTAATTCGCCCCGAGTCACACTGCGTGTCTGCAGCAAAACCAGGACGCAGAGAGAGGTTTCTGGCCCTGCCTTGGGGGGCCCCCGTCCCCCGAGGCCCCAGGCGTAGGGAGGGCGAGCCTGCGGTCCTGGGAGCGGGTCAGGGGCTGTGCTGCCCAGCTCCACTGGCTGTCACCCTCCCGCCTGAGCCGGAGCTGGACGCAGCCCTCCCTCCTGCCCTGCACCTCGATCGGTCTCCTCCATGCTGTAAACCTGTCTTGTAAAAGCCAATGAAAGGCCTGGCCGTGGGCCACAAAAGCCTTCTCGGGCCCCCTCTCTGGTCGCATGTGGCTCCTGGAGAAAGCAGGAGGGGCAAGCTGCTGGCAGTCAGCTGCTCGGTAAATCTGTAGGAGATATATTTTATCACTTCCCGACATTCCTCTGTAAAAGCCACTCGGCTGCGTTTACAAATTACAGAATTCGCATGATGTCAGGGACCTGGCCGATGGCCTGGGTGAACCCAGCCGGAGCTGATGGGCGCCCTCCCCGCTCAGCGCCTGTCTGGCAGTGCAGCCTCTGGCGGCCGAGTCATGGCGCTCCAGCCTCTGCCTCCGTCCATAACAGGGGATGCCGGGGCTGTGAGGCTATGAGGTCACAGATGGACACACCCAACTCGAGGCCTGGCACAGAGGAGGCCCTTAGGAAAGGAGGGTGGCGTGACAGGTACTGGAGGCTGCTGGAGGCCAAGGGTTATTGAGGGTAAAGGGTGCAAAACCTAAAAGGTCTCTGCCAGGCAGGCGCCTTTGAGCCTCAGGGCACCCTCAGGGCAAGAACGCTCTGGAAGCAAGGCCTGGGCACCTTCCTCCTCCTTCCTCTTACTCCCCCTCCTCTCACACTGCAAGCCTTAGATCCTCCCGTCGTGGAGTTCCTGAGCTTCCCACATCAGGACAGATGTGGCCCTTAGACGTCCATCCTTAGAAGCTCAAGCCCTCCATGGACTGACTGGTTGAGGTCCCCTGCATTCTGGGTGAAGGATTCCGAGGCTGCGTCAGGTGATCAGCGAGTCTGCCATTGGCCTTGGAGCGTGTGGGGCAGCCCCAAGGACGCCCTCATGCGTTGCCATCCTTTCAAGTTCCGACCCCCTTAGCCGATAGATGGGGAAGCTGATGTTTAAGGAGGGGAAGGCTTGGGTAGAGGAGGTCAGGAAGTGGGGGCTGGTATGTCTTAACCACCCACTGTGTGCTGCATGCCAGCCAGCATGTCCATTCATGGACCCTCCTGACCATCCCAGCCATTTGACACAAGATCTGAGGTGGGAGCCGTCACCCGGCAAGCTGGCAGCACCATGGCTTCCAGGAGCGATGGCACTGGGTGCCAGGGTCTCAGAGAGCAAAGACCAGCTAGATCCCTGGAGCAGAAGGAACAGGGGCACAGGGGCAGATGTGGGGGTGAGGCAGCGGCTGCACGGACCTCACCGAGGGGTGATCATTAGGGCTGGAGACTTCCTCTGGCAGGAGTTTCTCCTTCGTCACCTGAGCAGTAACACGGAGCCGACAACCAGTAGTCCTGGAAGCACCAATCTTCTGAAACTTTTCCGAGAGCTCTCACACCCATGGCCTCGTTCCAGCCCCTGGGAGGCCCCAGAATGGGGGTGAGGGCGGCTCAGCCTGTCCCAGTCATACAGGACGAAGGGGAGGCTGCAGAGGTGCCCTGACACAGGTCACCCCCACCCCCGACTCCGTAACTCCTGGCCTACCACACGGTGCCGAGCGAATGCTTCTGGGGAGGCAGATGGGAGCACAGGCCGGAGGGACATTTCCTGAGCTTCTTGGCTTATTTTCTGGAGAAAGAGCCACCGTGCTCTCCTCCTCATCGTCATCTTTTACCCCAACCTCTCCTGTGCCGTGTGCACCAGGGGTTTGCACACCCGTCTCACAAGGACCACAGAAGGCGGGCTCTCATTGGCCCCATTATGCAGAGGAGGAAACTGAGGCTCAGAGCACTGAGGTTTCAACAACAAGACAGTGACTCCAAAAGCTTGCTCTTCCAGCTGCCAGTCTCTGCTGCCGCTGCTTTCCTGCCCCCGTGTCAGGTCAGGAAGCTCGGGCAGAACGTGTGCACAGAAACCCGCACCGGGAAAGCCGCTCGGCCTCCCTGGCTGAGAACGGTGGAGAGAATGAGCGCCCTCTCCCCTAGTTCACTGGAGAAACGGGATCACGGACATGAAACACAGACAGACACAAGGAAGCACGCCGATTGCTCGTCACCACCACGCTGCCGCTGCTGCCGCTGCTGCCGTGAGACGCCACACGGGATGACACACACCGGCTGTAGCCAACGCAGGGACTGGGCACCTCGGATGGAGGGCTCCAGAGGCGGAGGATGAATTGAAGGGCTATTGAGGTTTTGCATTTTCAGCCAGGAGCCTAAAGGGGAGGAGCCGAGAGGGTGGCCTGGCTGGGCCAGACCAGGGCTGGATTCCAAGCCTGGTCCGCCTGGGGAGGGCCCCTCCCCCACACTGCTGCTCCGAGGTTTGGGAACCCAGTCACCCCTTGGGCTTTGATCAAGGGGCCTGCCTCTGAGCAGGAGGGCGCAGGGGGAGGAAAGCTGCCTCAGAGCGGGTGGCCTGGGGTAGTCCCTGCTGGGCTGCGTTCCAGGGGAGCCCTCTCTTCCCCACACTGGCCCACCACACAACCCCCTAAAAATGAATACATGACTGAGCAAATGACTGAATGGACGAAGCGCCCTGGCCTCTCTCTCTCCCCATCTGTAAAATGGGAGATTAACAACAACCCCACAAGACTGTTGCAAAATTCAGAAGCAACGTACACACAATGCTTCCCACGCAGGTGCACTGAGCCCTCATACCAGCAACTCTTAGTTTCAGGAAAGATCTTTGCCACTCAGGGGTCACAAGCTAATTGCCTCTCCATGTTGGCCTTCCCCCTCCCTCCTGAATAAACCCCAGGTCAGCCCACAGCCCCTGAAACTCACTCACTGTCTAATCAGGTCCAGGGACACGGACACACACACACACACACACACACACACACACACACAATTGGCAACAGATGTTACAGAAAATCAGGACGACCTGGATTTGAAAAATTCTGCAGACATTTCTGAGTTTTGTTTCAAAAACTGAAGTCACCGTGTGCGACACAAATCAATACTATATAATTAATGTCTGCCAGCCTGGCCAGCCTTCAGTGCAAAGGAGGGCACAGTGTTGTCAGCCCCCAGGCCGCACCAGCTCAGTCTCACCCCCACAGCCACAGCCCCGCCCGCCTCCCGGAGACCTGGAGGCCGGGGAACAGGACAGGGCTCTCGCAGCTCCCTGTGCCCGGTCATTCCTGGGGCCCCACGAGAAAGGAGCTGAGGCGACAGCTCTGGTCCCTCCCCGGAGCTGCCCTGGCGGGGTCTCTGCATCCTGGAGACCCTGATGTTGTGGCCGACACGGAGGGCGGGGGTGCCCCTCTCCCAGGCCTGGGCCATGCTGGGGGGCCAGGGGTCTGAGCAGCCCCCCTTGGGAGCTCCACATGACAAAGTCCCTTCGACGTGGCCCACCACCCTTCTCTGAACTCGACTTTTCCTTTGGCAAACATTCGTTGAGTGTCTGGTCTGTGCCAGGCAGAGTGGCCCAGCCCTGACCCAACAACTACAATCCAGCCCTGTGGGCTGATGGTTCCAACGGGGAACCTGCCCCACCTGGTCGCTGCCCAAACCAGCTCCAGTTTGCTCAGGGCTCTAGAGGCAGGCCCGGGGCTGGGGGGGCAGGCCCGGGGCTGGGAGGGCAGGCACGGGGCTGGGAGGGCAGGCATGAGGCTGGGGGGCAGGCCCGGGGCTGGGAGGGCAGGCCCGGGGCTGGGAGGGCAGGCCTGGGGCTGGGAGGGCAGGCATGAGGCTGGGGGGCAGGCGCAGGGCTGGGAGGGCAGGCATGAGGCTGGGGGGCAGGCACAGGGCTGGGAGGGCATGCTCAGAGACCTAGCGTCGTGGGGTGGGTAAGCAGATGGATGGAGGACTGCAGGTGTCACAGTGGTGGAGGGAGGCAGGGACAGCCTGTGCAGAGGGCTGGAGGTGGAAGAGAACAAGACACATTCACGAAAAAGGAGGAAAGCCGTGTGCTTGGTGCAGAGTCAGCCACAGGCTCCTGCTGGGAGCAGGGGACCAGTCTCACCCCAGGTTCCCAGCTTCTGATTCTCCTCATCCCATCTCTGTCCCCCACAACCAGGTATGAAATTTCTTCTTCACATACTCCTCTTTTTTTAAATATATTTTATTGATTTTTTACAGAGAGTAAGGGAGAGGGATAGAGAGTTAGAAACATCGATGAGAGACAAACATCGATCAGCTGCCTCCTGCACATCTCCCCACTGGGTATGTGCCTGCAACCAAGGTACATGCCCCTGACCGGAATCGAACCTGGGACCCTTGAGTCCGCAGGCCGACGCTCCATCCACTGAGCCAAAATGGTCAGGGCATACGCACCCCTCTTGCTGATCAACTCATGAAAATGGGTGGCTGGGGCTGCTCCTGGCCTCACCGTTGGGCAGGTGCAGTGCAATTCTGGGGCCACTTTAGACTCAGCTGGGACCTCCTGAGCCCTCCCCAGCTACAGCCCCTGCCTGCCCCCAGGTGCTCACAGCAGCCACAATCAGAGGGAGCCTGCAATGACTCAAAGCAAACTGCACAAACACAGTGGCATCTCCAAAGCCATGGACACTCATGGTGTGACTAGCAATTTACTGAACTTGGCAGTGGGCACAGGGCTAGGGTGGAGAGTCTGTCAGTGGCAGAGTCACACACCTATGATTTACCCCAAGAAAAGATGAGATAGGCACTTGAGACTCGGGGTTCAGAGCCTAGTAGCCAGAGCTTGCTCCAGGCCCAAGCTCTCTGCAGCCTGACCTGCCACCCCATTACACCCGCCTCTAGGCAGGCCACTGTCCTCTCTCCACGTCCCTGGTTGTCCTTGTCCCCATTAGAGGCTGAACTGGGGACTTCATTCATCCTCAAAGGCCTGGACTGAGACCACCCTGTCCCCTCCAACTCTGGCCCAGGGGAGATTCACAGTGAACAATTCAAGATGAACTCAAAGGCCACAACTAGTACCTCCAGTAAGCAATCCTGCCCACCTCCCATGAAAAGGAAGGCTTGCTTCTCTGATTTGAGAGGCAGACAGAAAAAGACAGAAGGAGAGAGAGGCAGAAGAGAGAGACAGAAGAGAGAGAGAGAGAGAGAGAGAGAGAGAGAGAGAGAGAGAGAGAGAGGTGGTATCTGTATCCCTAAAGGCACCTCATCTGTACTGCTCTGCCCGGCACCCAGGACAGAGAGTGATCAGTGCAGGGCCAATGAACGTTTGTTAAATGAAGGAAAGAGAAAAACCATGAAGCAAAGGAGGGCTAAGAGAAAAACCAAGCAGCAGGTCTAGAGAGGAGCTAAGTGAGTCTCTCTCTCTCTCTCTCTCTCTCTCTCTCTCTCTCTCTCTCTCTCTCTCTTTCTCTCTCTCTCTCTCTCTCCCACTCTTCCACCCTCCCCCCTTTTTATTTTTGTATCTTTTTTATGGAAGTGGAGGGAGGCTAGGTGCCAGGCCCGACCTTGCTAACCCAGGACATCAGCTGTCTCTTGTACAAGGGGAAGCCGAAAGCTGAGATCCTTTCTCACCCATGCCCGACCCTCCCAGGCTGCCCAGCACCCACAACTCTAGCTAAGCTCCGCCCAGCCAGGGAGCCACTCCTGGACTCTTGCTCCTCCTCCAGGCCCTGGCAGCAGAGGGCTCCAGGGGCAAGCAGGCCAGGACAGCACCACGGCTGGTCCTCTGGGTGGCTCCTCACCGCCCATGCGCAGAGAAAACAAAGCAGCCACCTGGGCGTGTATGACTTATGGCTTTAATCTCCCTGATAGAAGGCCTTTAAAGATTATTTCAGGGCTGAAAAAAATAGTCCTGGGTAATGAATCACGGCCTTAAGAAGCTGATAAGCAGCAGGGAGCTGGCAGCGCCGGGTTCCTGATTTAATTAAAGTCTTACAGATAGTCCCGGAAACAAAAGCCATTGTGGCCATCGAGGTGATAAAAAGACTGCAGGTTCCTGAAGGAACCCACCTGCCTCGTGAATCTTCCCAGGGAAGAGGGCGGAGGAGGCCATGGCTCAGGCATCACTGCAGATGGCCCAGTCTAGAACCGGCTGAGGCCCCCACGGGGTCGGGAGGTGTCTCACGGAGACCAGGAGCTAGAGCACGCCAGAACCGGGCGGATGCAAATGTGCTGGGACAGGGAGTAGAACGCTGTCCTTCCATCCATCGCTGCCCCTCTCTGGGACTCAGTTTCCATGCCTGGCATCCAGGGAGCGAGAGATGAGGCCCTGGATCTCCAGGAGGTGAGGAGCGATGGGTGACGTCTCCGCCTGGAAGGCCCTGCCCACAGTGTGGTCTCCCTCAGCCCTTGTTCCTCTGTCTTCCTCTTCCCTGCCTTCCTGCTCCCACTCATGCACACGACCGCCTGGCAAATGGGCAACTGCTGAAACTCTTGGGGACACTGAGTGACCCTGGCCCTCTGGGCACCCCTGGGCCAGCCAGGGAACAAGTGACGTGTATGTGTAGCCAGAATGCACCACGGGGAGCACAGCCTCCGGAGCAGGCAGGAGTCCAGGGTCCCATTGAGTCCGCTGCCAGGCTCTGCAAAGGCTCAGACAGAAGCCAGGGGGTGGACCTGGAAGGACAGAGGTAGAGCCCGTGAGACTGTGAGGGCAGTGGCTGGTGGTCTCTACAACCTCAGAGCCTGTTGATTCTCAGAAGGTGAATCAGACAGGTGAGTGGCTGGCTGGCTAGCTGGCTGGACAGATGGATGGATGGATGGACGAACAAGTATCCAGGGGGCATGACTGAGCTGACACTGGGTCCAGTCCTCAGCCCTGGCAGCCTAGGCCTGCACCTTGTGCTCAGAGCAGATGTGGGTGTGGCTGATCTTATCCCCCACGAGGGCAAGCACTGCAGAGTCAGGATGAATTTCCGATTAATTACGAATAACTTTAGCATCATTATATTCCAAATATTGTATTTATTGCTACGTCTGCACCCCTACACAGCGTGTTCCCTGCGCCCCATGCCTGACACAGAACCGCCCTGGAGGTGCCCACAGGGGCAGTGTGTATGGCAAGTTTCTCATTCACGGCCTCGCCTCTAGGCTCTGAAGCCCCCAAGCCTCTGGCTGGACTGGAGCTGGTGGGAAAGGAGAGAGACTCCACCAGGAAACTGCAGGCTGTGATGGGGCAGCACTGAGCCTGGTCCCCACAGCAAAGTCCTCCTGCTCCAGTCTAAGGCTGTGGGCAGCGCTGCTGGGGGCTGGCTGCCACCTAGTGGCCAATGTCAGAATGGCATGCCATGGCACCCAGAGAAGATGGGGCAGGTCAGTGTCCCCGCAAAACAGCCTCCTTATGCAAGATTAAGATTGCTACCCACTTGACAGAAAGGGAAACTGAAGCCCAAGGTCCAGGTGACCCCAAAACCTAAATCCATAGCCAGACCCCAGCGTGGGCTTAGCTTAGTCCCTACTTCCAGGCCGCCCTCCTGTTCATAGGCACTGAGTGGGCCCCCAGGGCTTATGCTGTCATGTCTTATGGGCACAATTACAGTGTTTGGACAGGTTCAAGCCTTGGACTGAGGAGAGGGCACAGTCCTCTCATTGCACTGAGAGTGCAAGTCCCAGCTTGGAGGGCAGAGCCCTCCCAGCACAATTATAGCCAACCGCTATCACTGTAAGCTTGAACCTATGGTCCGAACACGTGGCCCCACGTGCCTGAGTGATGTGGGCTTGATAGAGTTCAGGTGCATGTAGTTGAGAAAGGTTGAAACCAACGAGAATGCTGTAAACATCTTGATCACGCCCCTACTTTGCCTCGTGGCATCTGCTATAAAATGAAGACACGGCTTGTGGGCGCTGGCGCTGTCCATCAGAGGGGCAGCGGCCCACCGAGACCCAGCTTTCATTCTCTTGTCTGTCTTTTCTTAGCCTTTCACTGCCCCCACTCAGAGTCACTGAACCAGGCTGAGCTGGCATGAGTATGCCATGGCCATGCCGGCTCCCCACAATGTCTGTCTCCTGCTCACCAACCTTTAATGCTCCCTGTTGCCGTGGAATGAAGCAGTCTCTCTCTGTGCTGCTGCTCAGAGCCCTCTACAACAAAACCCAAACTTCATTTCCCAGACTTTCTCCTGGGCCCTCCCCCAACCCACCTCTCTCTCCCTCCTTCCCTCCCACCAGGCCCCCAAGCTACAAGGCTGCCCCCATCTCCTCGTGGCCACCGATCCTAAAGCTGAACAGAACTGGGGAGTAGACCTTGAACATCTTCTCTGTCTACCCTCATACCCTTCATAAGCTCATTTAATTTCATACCTTTACCTCCCATGTATTCACCGAATCCAGAATGGATCCCTCTGGCCCAAGTCTCTGCCCCAAACTCTTAGACCCACAGTGTTTACAGTCCACCAGAGCCTCACAGGCGACCCAAACCGAAAGGTCTCAGAACTGAGACCCCAGGCCTCCCTCCAAAACCTGCTCGTCCGTCGATTTCCCATCTCAGTGGCATCTGCATCCCTCCAGTTGTTCAGGCTAAAATATTTCCCACACACCCCACATCCAATCAATCAGCCAGCAAAGCCTGTAGGTGCTGCCTTCAATATCAGCCTGAACTCCCCTCCACCGCTGCCCCCTAGCCCAAGGAAGGCCAGCCAGCCAGCCATTCATGCCCGTGCCTGGATGCCAGCCATTCACATTCACCAAGCAAGGGCAGCTGGCCCACTGCCACCCCACCTGGACCACTACACAGGCCTCCTGGCTGGCCTCCCCGCTTCCCCTCTTGTCCCTGCAGTCGCGTCTTACACAGTCACTCATCCATTCATTCAAGGACAGGCGAGGCCCCCACTGTCATGGAGCTTCCATTGGGGGGAGGCGGGTCTGGGAGACAGTTTATTATTCACTGGATTCACAATTGCTACTAGACAGCAGAAGCGGAGGGAGACACAAAAGCGCACAGCAGGTGGAACCAGCGTGGTCTGAGGCACAGAAAGGCCCCCCGTGAGGAAGGGTGTTTAAGCAGCGCTCCCGAAGCCGGGCCTGTGTTATCAGGAAGAAGAGGGGGTGGGGTGGGGGACGTGAAGGGAAGGGAGACTCGGGGAGAGGGGACAGCCCAGAGCAGCCTGAGATGGGAGGAGTGGCCCAGAGGTGGGGGTGTGGTGGGAGCCGAGACTGGAAGTGAGGCAGGGATGGACCCTTCTGGCCTCAGGGCCTCAGGAGGCGGTCAGGGTGTTATCCCAAGGGCCACAGGAGTCCCTCTTCTGGACAGTGGGTGGGGGTACACCAGGCCTTCATCCTTCAGGACCCTGGAACCCTCCATACTGACTTGTCCCCCAATTAATTCTGGACAAACAGGGCAATGAGGGTGAGTGAGACACCGAGCACAGACAGTAGGTCAGGCTGTGACCTTAGTGTGGAAACCCTGAAGCCCACCCTAAACCCGAGGCTCGGAGTCCCCAAGCGCCACCGTCCGGTATCCGGGTGGGTAGAGACCCCTGTGCCAGCCCCAGCCCGCCCAGGCAACACAGGAGAGGGTCCCTCGATGGCAGCGCTGGCCTTCCCAGAGGCAGTGGTGGACCGAAGCCCACCACGAGGGAGTGGGCCCATTTCTCACAGAAACTGGAGTGTTCCCAGGCCCACCCATCCCAGGGAGTGGCCTGGGGCTGCCACAGGGACACCCAGGGAGTGAGGGAGCAGCCTTCCAGGGGCCTGGGGTTGTGCTGAGGGCTGCAGGGAACGAGGGGAGGCTCCCTGGAGGAGGGGCGGAGAGGGTCTTGCACGTGGAGGGGGTGGCAGGAGGAACATTTGTCCAGGGTCCAAAACAGCAAGGTGCAGGACAGGGCTGCATCTGCCTGCCCTGCCCAGCACCCACCTCAGCAGGGGCTCCGGAGCTAGGGAGGATGATGGAGTGAGTCAGGTTTCATCGTTGGGGGTGGAACACAGTGGGAAGGACAGATGTGGCCGGATGGGGAAGGGGGCTGGGGAGTGTCCCTAACTGAGGCTGGGATGGCACCTTGCGGTCAGTGCCGGCTGTCTCAGTGGGAACAGGGCAGTGATGCCACGGTCGCTGCATCTGTCCGGCTCAGTGTGGCTGCTCCCCAGCAGGCCGAGCAGATCCCCAAGAAATCAGACCCTCCGTCTGGGGAGAGGGGAGGTCACCAGGGGCCAGGAGCAGTGCTCCCTGAGGAGGCAGCAGATGGTGGGCCAAGGGCAGAGGGGGGCACCTGGCTGGGCACTCAGAGGTGACATGGAGTCTAGGGGGCACTGGCCTCAGAGCTGGGGCAGGGCTTCTGTCCCTGCTCTTCACCTCTCAGCGCCTCTGTTGCCTCATCTGCCAACTGAGTAGGTGGTCCTCCATCTCCCAAACACATGGGTGGATGGGGGTGATGTTGGTGGGCACAGGGCTGTGCATGAATGCCAGGCCTCCCTGAAGGGTGACCTGAGGCTGGGGGTGGAGCCAAGCCTTACACAAGGTCCCTGCCTTCCTTCTGCAGAAAGAATCAGGAAGCGCAGGGAGCCCTCCTACTGTCTGGCCTCCTCCCGAGAATTCACAACAGCCCATTGTCCCTCCCCCGCCCAAGCCAGCCCGGCCTGACCCAAGCAAGAGCTGGTTGGGTCCCTCCTCCCCCCTGAGCTCCTGGGACCGTCCATGGTGCTTGCTCCTAAGGAGCTCCAAGCTCTCTGGTAGCTTCTGCTGTTCTCCGTAATCAGAAGGAACATGGAGGGCCTCCTTTCCCCACTGAACCACCAAGAGGGCACTGGGACCAGAGCTCTGCTCCGCGTCCCTTCTCCCGGGGAGCGGCAGGGAGCGCCCCAGGCCCTGCCGATTATCTGGAACAGGTGCCTAGGGGAGCCCAGAACCTACAGGCCGTCTCAGGACATTAGATTAATTAGCTCAGGCTACACACACACGGTAGCCACAGATACAAGGCATCCTAGAATACTTGGTTAGCTCAGAATACCTGTTAGCTCAGATAACCCAGAACTCAAAGGTCAGTTCAGAACACACAAGTTAAAGCAGGTTAATTCATAATTGTTTACTTGGTACACCCAGGATAAATGGGAACAAATGTATTGGTCCAAAACAATAATTTTTCAAAACATTTTTAAATCATCACCCAAGGATATTTTTTCCATTGATTTTCAGACGGGGGCGGGTGGAGAGAGAGAGAGAGAGAGAGAGAGAGAGAGAGAGAGAGAGAGAGAGACATCGATTGGTTGCCTCCCACACAAACCCCAACCAGGCCAGGGATCAGACCTACAACCCTCAGTCCACAGGCCAACGCTCTAACCACTGAGTGAACTGGCCAGGGCTCAAATTTGTTTAAAGCAGTAGAATCCTCTTCAAATATTATTGCATCCAATGGGCGAGCCTAGCAGTACTCTGATGCGTAGTCTTGCTAAGACCCCAACACATACAACAGATAAGGCGGAGCTGCTGTGGTGGGAGGGGGAGGGTGGGGGGCCCAGGCAGGGTGTGCTGATAAAGGCCCAGCACTCAGCATCCAGGAAAAGCTCATCTTTGTGGCATTTGCTGATTTCCGTGGTGTAAATACTCCGGCTGACCTCAGGCTGCCCACCTCCAGTCACTGAAGTCGGAGCTGGCAAGAGATGTGCCTAATTGACTGACTACACGAGCCAGGTGAGCCAGCTCGGCAGAGAGCGGCCCGTTGGGCGTCTGGGTGCTTCTGGGGAAGGCCTGGGACTCTGAGGCTCTCGTGCTGGCCACCCAGGTCGAAGACACGACCCAAACCTGGGGCTGACTGTGCAGCTTCCGGTTTCTGAAACCAGAGGGGGGGCAGGACAAGGCTTCCCATCACCCGCAGGCGTGAGGCCAGGGGAGATCTGACCCCAAGACTTCGCCACGTGACCTGACCAAGTCCTCTCTGCCCTGGGCCTCAGCCTCCTCATCCGTATAACAGAGGGCCTGAGGGCTGTGACCTCCGGAAGTCAGCAAGCTCCCAGCTGTCATTTCCCACTTCCGCCCCCCCAGGCCGGGCACCTCTCCCCTGGCGAAGCCCAGCACTGAGTCACTCTTCCTCAGCCGCACACCTGCCCTGGGCAGCTGGCCTCGAGGGAGGGTGGGAGCTAGTCCCACAGGCCGCCGGCACCTTGGCCAGAGCTGAGCGCTACACGCAGCGCAGGGCCGCCCTGCACCGGGCCCCGCAGGTCATGCCGGTGCCGGAGGGAGCGACAGGAAGTGACTCCCGAAACCAAAAGCCCAGCCTGTGCTTTTATTTTTTATTTTTTTATTTAAACAATTTAAATTATAAAAGACTTCGGACATTCAGAAAAGGACATTTAGCAGCCACCGGGATTTTGCAGATGCTCCTATTCGGTGGGTTTCCCCGCCGGGACATGCCACTCCCTCCTCTCCTCCGGCTCCATGCCCTCTCCCCGGACCCCTCCTGTTCTCACACTGGCCCCAGGGGCGGGTGTGACATCGCCCCTCCCAAGCGGAGACTCCCGGGGGACAGGAATGGCTTCTCTGCACATCTGCATTGTGCTCCTGTCACATGCTCACCTGATGTCTCACTTCCCCTATAGCCGCCTGGTAAGACACAGTGAAGGAAGAACTATTCTCCCCATTTCACAGAAGGGGAAACTGAGGCCTAGAGGGTGAGAGCACAGCACACTGGAGACAGGTCAGCACTAGACCCAGGTCTGTCCCTGAAGTGAATGTGCTCTTCCCAGTGGTCTCATGGTGCCCTCTCCCGCTCCCCTCCCTTCGGGGCCTCCAGGGGGGGGTTATTAACCACCAGGCTGTGTCCATGGGGGTAAACTGGGGCTCTCTGAGGCGATCGGGCCACGCCTCAACCCCACCTTCGAGAGCTGGTTGAGAACAGCATCAGATGAGGTACAGGGCCACTACGAGACAGAGATGACACCGTCGTCCCCAGAGGCTCAGAAAGAAGCCAAGATGTCCCCTCCGCACGCAAATGGCTAAGATAAAAAGGAAATAATAAATCCCAATGTGGATGAGAATGTGGAGCGACCAGACTCACACATGGCTGGTGGGAGTGTAATTGGTTAGGCCCCGTGGGAAACTGTTTGGCAGTATTTGCTGAAATTAAACACGTACCTGTGTTATGATGCAGAAATGCCACCCACAGGTCTTACCCCAAGAGAAATAAAAGCAAATGATCACTGAAGGCCATGTTCAAAAATGGTCATCGCAGCTTTACTCATAATAGCCAAACACTGAAAGCAACTCTAATGCCCATCTACTATAGAGAGGAAAAATAAGTGACTCGTCCTTTCGATGAAATACTACACAGCAATGAAAAAGGAGAAATTGCTGATCCATGCAACTCAGTGGGTGCATCTCACAGGCGTGATGCTGAATGAAAAAAGGGCAGCAGGAATGAGGAGATGCTGAGTGCCGCCATGTAAACGAAGCTCAGGGGCAGATGAAATCAACTTTGGGGATTAAAGTCTGACTAGCAGTCCCCTCGGGCGAGACTATTGACCGGAAAGGGCACAAGAGAGCCCCTGGGCTGTGGGAATTGTTCTGTGTCTGGCTTGATGAGGCGCTTACACAGGTGGATACACATGCAGAAATCCACTGAGCGACACACCTAAGATCTCCGCACTTCATGCTAAGAAATCCTCCAATAAAATGGGTTTTAATCCCTCCAGACGGAGTAGGAAGGGGCGGGACAACCTCTTGGAGGCGTTTGCAACAGCTCAGGTGAGAGAGAATGAGTAAATCAGCAGAAAGCAGGTGCCAGGCGTGGGCTCCGCTAGTCACGCGGCAGGAGGCCAGGGGAAGATGTCAGCGGCGTGGGCAGGCAGGGCCGGCTTCTGGGAGGAGAAAGAGGGGCGCGGCCGGAGCAGGCAGAGACCCTGAGGCATTGCAAGGTGTTGTACCCCTGCCACCCCGTCCCAAAGCTCCAAGCAGCCTCAGGGGGTGAGCTTCTCACCCTGGCAGGGTTCGACCAGAACCGTCAGCCCCGTAGGTGGAGCCCTCTGACAGCGGGGGAAGGCCCTGCCAGGGGCTTTACAGGAGCTCTCTCGTCTAGAGCTATTCTGAAGGAAGCCCATTCTTCCTGTTTAACAGATGTGCAAACTGAGGCTCAAGGATGCCCATCTGTTACTCGGCCTGTTAACAGTCATGATCCACCGGAGGCGGATGACCATTGGCAGGACAGTGTGGCAGGGACAGAGCATGGGTGGAGCTGGCAGGGCAGAGTGTGCTGGGAGAAGGGGGCTTGGCAATCTGTTCCTCTCGGGGCCGCCCGGAGTCTTGGGCACACCCACATTTGGGAACGGGCAGGTTGGATGACAGTGGCAATAACTCTGAACCTGGGTGCAGGGCAGAGGGGCCTTGGGAGATGCCCAGCTTTGTCCTCAGCCCTCACTCCCCCCACCATGGCCCTCTGAGGGAAGGACTGCTGCCCAGTGCACAGATGTGGAGACGGATGCTCACGGTGGTCAGCCAGGGAATGGCAAAGGCCTCAGAGAGCAGTCCCCAAGCCCAGCCTGTCACACTCGACTCATACACCCCCCAGGGGTCCTGGGCATTGGAGGGTTGGCACTGCCAGTGGATGGTCAGAGATGACCAAATACAAGTGTCTCAGAGAATGGGAGAGAGAAGAGAGGAAAGAGACGGGGCGGGGAGGGGGTGGAGGAAGGAGAGAGAGGGGAGGCAGGTGGTGCTGAAGTGGGAGACGAAGCAGATGTTCCCGGCAGCTGTGAACTCACACAACAGACAACAGACGCTACGGACAAACTTGTGGGGCAGGTCCCCACTCCCGCCTGCCCCCTGCATTCCTGTGGTGCCACCTGGGTCCAGGCAGCTAGGAGTGTAAGGGGCGGGGGGCGGGGTGGGGGGGCCGGTGTCAGCAGAAGGCCAGGCCAGACTCTTCCAGAGACACTCCCACTCAAACTGTGTGACCTTGGGCCCCTGTTCCAT
Organism: Myotis myotis; assembly: GCF_014108235.1. Taxonomy (NCBI): domain Eukaryota; kingdom Metazoa; phylum Chordata; class Mammalia; order Chiroptera; family Vespertilionidae; genus Myotis; species Myotis myotis. The sequence goes on along the minus strand of NW_023416319.1, from coordinate 41,444,063 downwards.
CTGAGCCACCGAGGTATGTCCCCTGCACCCCCCACTCTGCAGTGCCCCCACCCCCTCCCCCAGCCTCCTGGCTCCCTGTGGGGAGTGGCCAACTCCAAGTGGGCACCTCCAACTTGGAGACTTCGATTTCCTCCCCAAAGGACAGGGTCAAAGACTGCCTGTGACATCTTTGTCCTCCGTTCCGGGGCCTCCCCATGATCCTGGAGGCGAGCTTTGAGCTCTGGGGAAGGGGGTGACTGTGACCGACAAGGGGCTACGTGGTGGTAGGGTGGTGGGGGCGGGGGGAAGCCAAGGAAATCCACCAACATTATCGATGGCTGGGCTCAAGCCAAGCTTTGCCCCTGAAGAGCTGTGTGACCTGCAGCAGGTCACTCGACCTCTATGAGCTGCTCATCCCTGAGGTGGGGACGAGGCTTCGGTCTCTGCAGAGCTGGTGTAAGCACTGGCTGACCCCACAGGTGTGGGAATCGCCCCTCCTCCCACCCCCCACCCCCACCCCCAGCTCAGTGCCTAGACTCCGGGGTGTGAGAACAGCACCTCGGGCAGGAGAGGAGCCGGTGACCAGCCTTGGAGCTAGAAGGGACCTTGGGCAATGCCGAGTCCACCCTCGCTCGCACCCGGGAAGACCAAGGTGCAGAGGCAGCCACGCAGCCCTCAGGCCCAGGCCGGCTGCAGCCCAGGCCTCCGTGTGCCAGGGCAGTGCTCCTTGTCAAGGAGGGGGCAGGAAGGGCAGAGGCCGCCTAAAGTCACTCCGCCGCTCATGCAGACACAGCAAATGCCCGGTCCATGATGGCATCTGGAGATGCCAAGAAGAGTGGGCAAGCCACGAGCCCCCGGAACTCTGCTCCATCATCCGGGACAAACCAATAGCCTTCCCTGGGCCCCAGGCGGGGCACCTGCAGGAGGAGGTGGCTCAGGTGGGATCCAGGCTGGTGGCGCCGGGCTCCCTCTGCCCGCTGTCCTCTGAGGTCCCCTCTCCCTGGCACAGGCTCCGGGCTTAATTAAGCTGACACTGCCACTTGCAATGTCACCCCCGATAGAGTCCCAGAGGGACGAGGGACGAAAGTCACGGGGACCAGGGTCCCTGAAGCCGGCTGCCCTGAGGTCAGGGCCTCCTGGGACTTTAGTGCCGGCCAGCTGCCCTCCAAGTGCCCGGCCCGGCCCGCGGCCTCAGGCTGAGGAGGGGGCACTGTTTACGCCCCTGCTTAATTAAATCCATAAACCGCCACGCAAACCTGGCTGAGGGCCCGCTGTTTACGGCGCCCCATGCCGAGGGGCCTGCATTAGCAGCGGCAGCGGGACGGGAGGAGGAGGGAGGACAGGAAAGCCAAGCTGGGAGGGCTCAGGGGCAGGGTGAGTATCCGGCTGACCCTCCTCTCAACCATCACGGCCACCTCTGTCGCAGCCGCTGTCGTCCTCTCACTCCCAGGCTCCCCTTCCCATCTTCCTGCCCATGTGGCTTGAAACTGAACAAGGCGGCAGCGACGCCTGCTCCCACCTCATTATAGCGGTGCTTACCGCTCCATCTCGGTCACTCACAGAGTCCCCCAGGCAAGGACTGGGGACTTCTAAGGCCCCAGAGCACCCGTGGCCTCACTGGAAACTTCTAAGCCCCAGGCCAGTCCAGCCTCCATGCGGCACAGCCTCCCACACCTAGGTCTGGCTTTCCTTCCTCACAAAGTGTCCCCCTGGGGGAGAGAAAGGCACGGACTAGTCAGTGCCATGCTGGCCAGGGCAGGCTCCCCGAGCAGGAGCCCTGCAGAGTCCCCTTCTTCAGGAAGGGCAGGGTCCCAAGGGCGCAGACGAGCAGCCCAGCTCACCCTCTCTTCTGCACCCCCGGGGACCTGGGGACCAGGAAGCCTGTCCATTAAGGGGGCTGTGTGGTCTGGGCCAGCCCCTGGCTCTTTCTGGGCCCCGTTCTCTCCACCTGGATCACGAGGGGCTCAGAACTGAGCATCTGTAAGTGACCTTCTAGCTCCGACTCTGGACCAGGGTCCATGAGGGAGAACTTTCTCCTCGTCATGCCTGGGGCCTGAGCGGAGACGCCCCGCGTTCAGAGCCAGAACCCCTCCAGCCACCACCAACCTGCTGGGTGAGCCCTGAGGTCCAGCTGGGAACCCCCGTTCCTCCGTTTTCCCATCTGTAAAAGGGAGATAATGACAGGAGTGGAAGCCACGTGTGGGGGGACGGTGCACTGATGAGCGCTCTCGGATCCTCAGATGAGAAAAGGGGGAGTCTCTGTGGGGGTCGGGGGGTAGAGGGCGGCAGCCCAGGGACTCCTGGGGCCAGGCTGGATGCTGGCCGGCCCCACGAGTCTAAGAGGGGCCTCAGCCGCCTCAGCCCCAGGGGAGCCTTCCCAGCACTCTCCCTCGGACCTGAGGAAGCGCCTCCCACTTCGGGACCCCCAGCTCCCTCCCCGGTAAAGGACTCTGAGGCCCTGTGGCCCCGGTTCCCAGTTCCAGGGAAAGTGACAGCATTTACTCCCGGCCCCTCCATGTGACTAGGGCTCGCTGAGCCTCCACAGGTGCCTGGTGCTGTGAGGGACGCAGGGGGAGCCCGGGCAGGAGGCTATGCTGCCAAGAGGCTCTGTCTCCCCTGGGTAGAGAAATTAGTAAAGGTTAGTGCACAGATGCTAAGATAAATGGCCACATGGCCAGACGCCTCGGCAGGAAAAGCAAACATAAGCACTCCTGTCCTCCATGCCCCAACCCTGGCAGACATCACTAATCAATCACGCAACTCCTTCCAGCTGCTCGGGATGCACCTCGCTGATCCTTCTATCACGGGCTCCAGGCAGCCCCCTGCCTGACTTCGGGACTTAGCAAGCAAAATGGGGCTCCCCTGCCCCCAGAGGTCTCAGGGTCACAGCGGGCCCAGCCAAGGAGGCTTCCTGGAGGCAGAACGCTTCTCTCTGTTCTTGAAAGAAGCAAGTGGGTGGTTAAAGGGAGAGGAGAAGGTGTCCAGGTGGCAGGTACAGTGTGAGGAGAGATCTGGAGAGGAACGTCCGCGCAGCACATTCAAGGACAGCTGGATCAGCTGCCAGAGGGGAGACATGCGCAGGGGAGGAGGAGAAGGCAGCGTGGGAGGTGGGAGGTGGGAGGTGGAAGATGGGAGGTGGGAGGTGGGAGGTGGGGGTGGAAGATGGGAGGTGGGAGGTGGGAGGTGGGAGGTGGGCGGTGGGAGGTGGGAGGTGGGAGGTGGGAGGGGTGCCCAAAGTCAGAGGCCAGCCCACTCCCCCCTCAGGCTGGTTGATTGGGCCCGAAGCCCCGGTGCCTTCTGCACTCACTCCGCAGCCTCGGGGGGCTATGGAGGGGCCAGGGGTGAGTGAGGTGGTGCTGGCCATGCCCATCAACCTCCCAAGTGGCGAGGACATTTGCAACCTCATTAAAATGACATGTTGCTGCCCATTCTGAGTTGCAGGGTAGTGCCTGGGATGCACCAACCATCCCTATCAGCCTGGCTTCGTGGGTTGTTTATAGCCATGTCCAGCCACTGGCCCAGGGGCAGCCCACGCCACAGAGGTGTCCTCCGTCTCTGCACCCCAGGGACCAAGTACAGGACAGTCAGCTCAGACACCAGTCCTTGCCCAGGCTTCCAGAACCCAGGATGCAGGGGCACACAGGCCACGGACGGTTGCACAACCCAACTCCTTTCCTTTCCCCTGGGTTTCCTCCCTGGAAGGCATCTCTCTACTCATGTTCTCCTTCAGGGCCCATTTTAGCTCTCACCTCTACCAGGGAGCCCACCAGGATTTACCCCCAAGACTAATCAATTGTACAGAGTGAGGGGAGACCTGTTTATCGCTCCGACCTCATGCTGACATGCTGAGGGATTCGGGGAAGCCATCCCTCTACCCAGGCCCTGGTTTCTCCAACTGTCACTAAGGGAGCTGGACAAGAGCGCCTCCAGGCCTCCAGCACAAGAGCTCTCCCATGATTTCCTGGTGACAGAGTCTGGCTGCCTGGCTGGCCTGTGGCCACCGGTCATCTGGTGTCCATTCACCTTGTCCTGCTGCCCTCAGAGCTTAGCCCAGGTGCTGACCAGCAACCTGAGGAGGGTCGAAGGCCCAGAACCTTCGACCGCCACAGCTGGAGGAGCCTTCAAAGACCACCTGGTCCATACCTCGCCCAGTGGAGGCCCAGAGAGGGCAGTGACTTGCCCAAAGCTGCACAGCAAGTCACCCCCGGCAGGACGCGTTCCTTAGTTGGGTCTCGCTTGGCTCCTGAGTACAAAGCTGTGCTTACTGCTCCATCTCTGTGGCTCACAGAGTCCGCGAGGGAAGGCGGGGAGGAGTGTCGCTGAACCTGACTGGGGCTAGGACAGAAGAAACGGCCCCCGTCTGCCCAGAGCCTCCAATTAAGACGAAAGGAAGAGAGTTTAGTGGGAATGAGAGAGCCACAGAGAGAGCCTCCCCTCCAAGTCTCTCCCCACCAGCTCCACTGCCTGTCATTCCATCACAGTGATTTGGGTTAAAACTGCTCTCTTTAGAGGAAATTCCAAATTAATTTCCTAGCATCTCCTTCTCGGGGAAAGTAGAGCGGAAATCAAGTAAGAGACTCAAAGAGAAACACCCTGACTTCCTTTCGGGGTGCAGAGAAAACCTCTTAAAATTCTCCCCCCACAGGCAGCCCTGTGGCCTCAGATGCCGAAAGCATCAGCCAGGCGACGACCTTCTCCGTATCGCAGCAGCTTTCTCAGGGCGGGAGCGGCCTGACCCTGGAGGCCCCCAAGCCAAAGCGGTGAAATGATGAGGGGGCATCCCAGGGAGACTCGGACACCTGGTCACTCACCCTCCTCCTCCTCCATTAGCCCCAGGCCTCTGGCCGGACGCAAATGGCCCTGCCTGGCCCCCGGGGCCCAGCCACCAGGGTCCCAGCATTCAGGGATGTCCTCTGGGTCCCAGAGGACATAGGCGACAGCAGCGCTGGCTCCTCACAGGGGCTGACAGCCCTGCTTGTCACGAAGCTCAAGGGTCCTCAGCGCCCCCATGGATCAGGCCACAGCCCACTCCTCAGCTGCTGGCCCTGGGCTGCAGTCCCTCAATCGGGGCCCAGGGAACCTGGCCTCCCTCCCACCCACATTTCCTCAACTCGCTCTCTGCCTCTCCCAATCCCTCTCTTTTCGTTGTTGTCTCATTCTCGGCAATCTCTCCCTCAAGTCTCTTTCTGTGTCTCTCCTCTTCTCTCCTTCAGTCTCTAGCCGTGCTTGTGCGTGTGCATGTGTGTGTGTGCGTGTGTGTGCGCATGTGCGTGTGTGTGCACGTGTGCGTGCGTGTGCGTGTGTGCGTGTGTGTATGTGCGTGTGTGTGCGTGTGTGTGCGTGTGTGTGCGTGTGCATGTGTGTGTGCGTGCGCGTGCATGTGTGTGCGTGTGTGTGTGCGCGCGTGCGTGCGTGTGCGTGTGCGTGTGTGTGCGTGCGTGTGCGTGTGTGTGCGTGTGCGTGTGTGTGCGTGTGTGTGTGTACGTGCGTGTGCGTGTGTGTGTGCGCGTGCTCTTCCCCTCCTTCCCCCCACTGCCTCCTGCTCCTCTCCCCCTCTCTGCACCCCCAGCCTCCCCGCCCTGCAGAGCTTCCCACGGGGAAGTGAGCGCTGAATCCGTTTCTCCAGCACAGTTGTGAGCTGATGGGACCTGTCACGGACCCCCCAGCAGAGCCCGCCCCGTTGCCAGCCTCCTCCGGCTGCTTCCCCACAGGCATCTGCTGGGTGCCCAGCCCCGAGCCAGACTCCAAGGCGGGAGAGGAGGGGAGAGGAGCCTTGACGGTCGTGTGAGCCACTGAGCTCCGTGCTGTCCCAGGCACTTTCCAGGTGTTATCCTGAGTCATCCTCAAATAGGAGGGGTTTTAATTTCCTCGTTTTACATGCCAGGAAACTGAGGCACCGAGAGACCACACCGGCCTGGCTGAAGTTCAAACCCAGGTCTGCCCGACTCCAAAACCCACGGGCTTTCTGATCGCCATTTTACTGGGTCCAGAAAGCGGAGCCACTTGAGCTCATGGTGCAACCAGGATTGGAAGCTCCAGGCCTTGAGGTGCATGTGGACAAGTTCTGGGGTGGTCACCAGACCACCACCGTGGGCACCGCCATGGGCACCGCCGTGGGCACTGCCGTGGGCCACCCTGTGCCGGGCGCCAGACAGAAGTCGAAGGGGAGGGCTAGGGGAGGTCAGGAGGCAGGCTCACTGCGGTGGGGTCAGGGAGGCCTTTGCGGAGATGGCTGTCCCCCAGGCAGGGGGAGGGCCCCCCAGGCAGGGCGAAGGGAGTGAGTCAGGTTTGAGGTGGGCCTATGAGAACCAGGGAGGGTTGGCAGAGCTGGACTGGCCAGTTAGGACCAGGCTGGAAGGCCCGACAGAGGAGTCTAGGGCTGTGGGTGGGGAGAAATGCTGGGCCCCACAGTGTTTGTTCCCCTGCAGAGCTCAGCGGCCGGGGAGCCACAGCCCTTTGATTTGGTTTCAGGCCCCTGGGAGTCTCCCAGCCGGTTAAGAAGTGCCCAGGACAGCCAGCACAAGGCCATGGTCCTGGCCTAGCCTGCTCCAGACCTGCTGTGTGGCTACAGGCAAGGTGCTTAACCTCTCTGGGCCTCTCTGTAAAGTTAAGTGACAGAGCCTGCTAGTCTCCACAGGCCTCCTGCCCTGACATCTTGTCTGTCCACAAAGGACCACGGCGCTCTGGGAGGTGGTGACCCAGGCAAATCGGGTGGCGCTTTGGCCAGCAGGACTCCCAGGCAGGGACCCAGACAAGCACACATGAGGAGGAGGGGGAGGGGGAGGGGGAGGAGGGGGAGGAGGAGGAGGAGGAGGAGGAGGAGGAGGGAGGGGGAGGAGGAAGGCTCTTCTGAGGAGGATCCCCAGACTCAGTGCAGCTCTGGGAAAGTCTCGGCCAGGCTGAGGGGGAAGCCCAACAAAGGCTGCCCGTGGAAGAGTCCTACGTTGGGCAAACGAGCCTGGCTCCAGTCCCCGCCCTGTGCTCAGCCATTCGCCAGGGGCAGCCCGGGAAGAGGAAGGACTGGGAGCGAATGCCACAGCACATCCTGAGGTGCAGCGACGGGAAGCTGTCATCCAACTGTGTCCCGTGGGGCAGCTTCTCTTGACGGGAGATCTGAGGTATGGACACCATGGTGACCTCTTGGTGCCAGAGTCCTTCAGGATATTGGTAGACCCACCCCGTACACACACACACACACACACACACGCACACACGCACTGGAACAGGCCCTCCCGGCACAGCCCCAGAATGCAGCACCCTCATCTCCCCAGGATGGGAAGGCGATGCTGGCTCAGAGGCAGATTTGCTGGCTGGGGCTGGAGCAGCCTGGCCTCAGAGCAGCACCCGGGCCTCCTGGGCCTGCCCTGCCTCAGGTGCCTGCTCCCACAGGTCCCAGCAGGGTCTCTGGTCACCCCAAATCACCTCCAGCTGCGGTGCACCTGCAGATGGCTTCCTCCTGAGTGGAGATGGGGCTGGGGCAGAGTTGGAGACAGGAGATGAGAGTCTGGTGCCATCACCTCAGAAAGATGTGCAGGTGCCTGAGTTAGGGCAGGTGAGAGAAGGGGCCAGTTTGAGAGCAACTCTGGAGGCAGAGTCAACAGGGTGTGGCGACTGCCTGACCAGGAAGAGTGGGGACGTGCAGGACAACTCCCAGGACTCTGGCCTGAGCGACAGGAATCCTGGCTCTCCACTTCCTCCCTGGACATTACTTAACCCCTCATACCTCAGTTTCCTTATCTCTAAGACAGTGATAATAATACTACCCGTGTCACAGATCTGTTCTGAGGATTCAACGAGCAAGTATGTGTACACTGAATAGAAAGGTGCCTGACACCAAGTGAGCCCTCAATAAACACAAACTATTATTATCATCATTGTTGTTATGAGGAGGAAATGGACGATGAACAGATGGATAGGTAGGTGGATGAGTGGGTAGACGGCTGTTTGAATGGATAGGTGGATGAATGGAGGAATGGATGGATGGACAAATGGATGAATGGATGGGTGGGTGATATGTGGGTGTGTGGATTGATTGATGGACTTGTGGATGGGTGGGTGGGTGAATGAGTGGGTGGGTAGGTGGATGAGTGGGTGAATGAGTGGGTGGGTGGATGGATGGATGGGTGAATAGATGGATGAATGGATGAAGGACTGAGACGAGGTGGTAGGTGGATAGGTGGGGAGGTGGGGAGGGGGTTCAAGGAAAATGCACGTATTGGTAGCCAAAGAAGGTGTAAGGGCACGGGCAGGAACCCCCACTGCTGCCTGCTTCACAGGCTCACACCAGTCGTTAGTGGGAGGCGTGGAGGGGCACCCACAAGCCTTGTCTAGAAACGGGAAGGCGACCCAGAGGACAAGAAAAGTCACTGCCAGCTGCGGCCACAGAGAGTTCACTAGATTAGCCACCAGCAGTCGAGAGACACTGCTCCTGAGCTGCCACCTGGAGGAGAGGCCATTCGGACAGGAGTGGGGGGGGGGGGGTCTAGGAGAGGGCAGCAGCTAGAGAGGGAGATGGGGGCAGGGACAGAGGAGCCAGAGGCAGGGAAGGAAAGACGCCAGGACAGAAGGGTTGTGAGGAGCTGCCACACAAGCAGAACAGACTAGTGGGCCGGGCAGAAAAAAAAATGAGACTAAGGAAAAGGAGAGAAGAAAAGACATCACTGGGCCACTTGCCCTTCCTCACCTCCCCCAATGCCAAGGTTAAAAATACGTTGTGGGTCGCCCTGACTGGTTGGCTCAGTGGATAGAGCGTTGGCCTGTGGACTGAAGGGTCCTGGATTCGATTCTGGCCAAGGGCATGTACCTTGGTTGTGGGCACATCCCCAGTCGGGGGTATGCAGGAGGCAGCTGATCGAAGTTTCTCTCTCATCGATGTTTCTAACTCTCTATCCCTCTCCCTTCCTCTCGGTAAAAATCAATAAAATATGTTTTAAAAAAATAGGTTGTGGGTGCGGGGGAGACAGAATGAGAACAGTCCTGTAAAGAGAGGGGGTTAGGGAGCTGGGGTCTGGGAGGAACGTCCCCGATGAGAATGCAGCAACAGCCCCCAGGCAGTAACCCTGGGGCTCAGGACCACCCTTCAACCCAGCCCAGGCCTCACAGGACAATAACCCCTCGTGAGTGCTCAGCTGGCTCACGGAGCCCAGGGTCTGGGCCCCCAGACCTGTCAGGGTGGGAATCACAACCCCAGTGTACAGGTAAGGCCCAGAATCTGCAACAGGCCTATCAAGCCCTGGGTCCCACCACGGGAACATGAGCACAGGGAGGATGCCGAGGTATTCCAGGCTCACTATTAAAGACACAGGGCACACGAGTGTCTGTCCTCCCTGTGCCAGCACCCAGCATTGGAGGGCAGGAGGAAAGGGGGTGAGCAAATCAGAGGTGATCCGGCCCACATCTCATGATGCTGTACTACCTTCCTGCCCGGGCAGCTCTGGTGGGGAAACTGAGGCCCGGAGAGAGCACGCCATCTGCCCACCTGTCCACGTCAGCAACGCAAGTGCTAGTAGGTGCTGAGAACCCGGAGCACTTTCTGTTCCCAGCCCAGCCCCGCCCTGAACCGGCTGGGTGGCCAGGTAGGCCCCCTCTGGGAGCTTCAGCTCTCTCATCACCCAGTGCCCGTCCTGCCCACCTCCTGGGCACACCCGTGGAGGAACTAATTAGTGGTTGGTTTACAGAGGCAAAGCCCCGCATTAACACACACACAGGGTTATTAGCCCTCGGCGCCCGAGAGGAGGACCAGCAAGGCGCTGCGCCGGTGCTGACAGGGCCGGATTCCCTGCCCGACTTTAGGGCGTCATTCCTTTTGTGAGCAGACAGCCTGATTATTGGATGTTGTTAATAACCTCTTATGTTTATAGATGGCCTTGCTTCCAAGGATCTCAAAGCTCTTTTACATGTAGCTTCCCCCTATTGCCAGAAGTTCAATCCCACAGCGTGGAGACGCATTGATCTCCATGTTGTTATGAGGCACAGAGAGGTAAGGCTACTTGCCCAGGGCCACACAGCAAATGGGCAATAGAGCTGGAGTCAGTATTCACAGTCTTCTTCTTTACCCACTCATGTTCTGGACACTCACTGATCTCTCGGCCTCTCTCTGGCCATCGCAGGACGCTCCTGCCTCTTACACTTGCCTGGTGTTTTCTTTCCGTCTTGACACCATTTGGTCAAGGCAGGGCGGGTTGAATTATTTCCATTGTCCTGGTGAGGACACGGAGGCTCAGAGAAATGATGGGACTGAAACCCACACAGCAATGGGCAGGGAGAGGACTCGAACCCAGGGCTCTGGACTCCCAATCCAGTGCTCTAACTCGGGCAGCCGCTGCCCCCATCCACCCCAAGCAGAGCTGCAGAGGCTCTGGAGGAGCCCTGAGGGGGCCTAGCACCTGTCAGTCCTTCCTGCAGGCGGTGGGCTGGGGACTGAGCGGGGAGGGATGGCAGGGGTGGCTGTCGCCCTCCCTTGGCCCATGAGTGGTATTGAAGGACAGGTGGCCAGACTGAGTGGAGAGGCCTGATTGACAGGGCAGATAGCTCCCCTCTCGTGTCTCTATTTCCACAATTGCCATCTGAGGACGGGGGTGGGCTAGGTGAGCCCTGGGCCGCCTCTGATTCTGAGGTTGCTGGGGTGTCTAAGAGCCTGAGGTCTGCCAGCAGTATGCAGCCCACCAGAGCCCCTCTGGGATTTGGGGTGAGGGGTGGGGAGTGAGGGCTGCCTGCCCCGCCCCTTCCATGTCTAGTGGTGTACTGCAGAGGGAAGACCCAGTGATAAGGCAGGAGACCAGGGACCTGGCCCTCTGTGCCACAGCTGGCAGCGACCCTGGGTAAGTCCCTCCCCCTGTGGTCATCTGTCTCCTCGTTGATTGAATAAAGGACTATCCTCATGTCCTACCCTAATGTCCCTTCTGGCCCCGGGGCAGCCACAGCCGGAACTCCTGGGTCGCAGCCCTCACAGTACAAGCTGGTGTGGGGTGTGCAGGAGTCCCATTCAGATACTGACAGACATTGATCGCCCAGCCTCCCCCACCACTGGCTACAGAGACACCCAATGGGCCATATGCATCTTCCTTCAAAGCCCCTGGTCTCAGGCTCCAGCCCCGGGTGCCCCTGGGGAGGTTCAGATGGGGAGGGCTAGCTCCCCCAGACCTTAGCCCTAGACCGTGCTGGCAGCCAAATCCCTGGTTAATGAAGATGGATGGGCTGGCCTGGGAGGCAGGGGAGGCAGGGTGGGGCGGAGGGAACTGTTAAACGGGCGGGGCTGGAGGGAGAGAGTGATTAATTATTGAGAAAGATGAGGAGAGGAACTAATGCAAGGATGATCCAAGGCCTCCTCTGAGAGAGCTGCCCTGGGGTACACAGGGCTGCAGCCCCAGAGGGCAGCTGTATAGGGTTTGGGGTGGGCTTAGGAGGTGGGGAGCAGAAGGGGGGGGGGTAGAAGGAACAGCAGATCTGATCTCAGCCAGAAAGTCCAGAGCAGTGAGGGAATAAAGCAAGCCCATCACCAGGCCCAGCACCCAGAGTCTGCCACTGAGTGTGCCCGTCACGTCTCCCTGGAGCCTCACAGCCACTCCATGGGGCAGGTGCTGCCCCTCATTCTACAGCTGGAGAAACCCCTGGGCCTGAGCCTGACTGTGGGCTCCCTGACTCCCAGGCCAGAAGCCCCCACTGCCACCCCCAGCTCCGACCTATAACCTGAGCCCAACAGGACATCTGTGTGCTCACTCCCAGCAACGGGACCCTCCCCATGGCTGCTGCAGGAAAGGGATGCCGGGTGGGGATGTGGTGACAAAGAGAACTGCAGCCCTCTGTCACCCATCCTGATAACAGACAGGGGGTTCTGTGGGGGGGAGGGGAGGGGAGTAAAGGATATGAGGAGCGAGATATTTTCCTAGGGGCATATTACAAGGTCAACCAAAAGTGACTGTTCAGCCGCAGGGTTGACTAGGTCAGCCCAGTCACAGCTGGATTCTGCATCCAACCTGAGAGATGCCCACAGTGAGGTGCTCTCTGCCTCTAAGGCCGGAACCTGCGAGTTGGGCACCCGCCTTGCTTGCTCCCACATTCATACAGAGAACGGATGGCCAGCCCACTGGAACCTGGAGGGGCCCTGCTTGCACTGGGAGGGAGGGCCGGGCCTCGAATGGTGGGGTCTGAGTTGGCGACAGGAAAGGAAAAGTGGAGAAGGAGGAGACTTGGTTGGAATCCTTGGTGTGTTGCTGGCACAGGTTGGGAAAGGAGACCCTGCCTACCAACACCGCCCCACTCCCCACTCGGGGTCTACCAGGCAGCAAAGCAGGGATTGGGACAGCAGACAGCTCCCCCACCCCCACCCTCCACCCCTCACATCCGAGAGGCTCCTGTAACAAAACACCCTGCACCGGAGCCCTCCTCCCCATTCTGTGGCCCAGGCTGCCAGGTGAGGAGCCAGGACTTCGGGAAGGCGCAGGCCTGAGTTTGAATCCCAGCTCTGTGATCTGTAGCTGTATCTCTCCTGGCAATTCAACCTCTGAGCCCTAGTCTCCTCGTCTGTGAACCAGAGATAAACAACGCCCCCTTCCCAGGGCGTTTGTGAGGATGAATGAAGACAAGGTGTGTCCTGCCTGGCACCTGGAAAGCTCTGCACGGCTCCTGCCTCCACAGCTTCGCCTTAGCCAACTTCAAGTCCTGGTTGCTTTTCTCCCAAATCCTCATAAAAGTCTCCCAACTGATGCCCCTACTCCAGGCCCCGGCCCCTCCATTTCCTCCTCTACCCTCTGCCAGGGTGGCCTTCTTAAATGCCCACCTGATCCTGGGCATTCCTGGGCTTAAGAACCCGTCCGTCCCAGGGATGACATTAAAGAATGACTGTGAACTTTGTTCAGGTGCGATCATGGAAATGCCATCGTGTGTGTTTTTAAAGAGTCTCTAACTTTTAGAAATACATCTTAAAACATTTATATATGAACTGATATGTGGTTTGCTTCCAAACAGTCTGAGGGTGGGGGGAGGGGTCCGGCTGGTGCTGACACAGGCTTGGCAAATTGTTCACGCTGAGCTGGGTGGTGGGTCTGTGAGGGTCATTATAGAGCTCCCTGCGTGTGTGTGTGTGTGTGTGTGTGTGTGTGTGTGTGTGTGTGTGTGTGTGTGTGAAGTTTTCTATAGTGCTTTAAATGTGGAGGGATCCCGGCTGACATGGCTCAGTAGTTGAGCATCACCCTATGAACCAGGAGGTCACGGTTAGATTCCCGGTCAGGGCACATGCCCGGGTTGTGGGCTCGATCTCCGGTGTGGGGCATGCAGGAGGCAGCCGGTCAATGACTCTCTCTCATCATTGATGTTTCTCTCTCTCCCCCACCCCCTACTCTCACTTCCTCTCCGAAATCAATAAAAATATATATTTTTTAAAACCTCTAAAAAATAATAAAAAATAAAATGTGGAGGGAGAATGGATGAAAAGTGAAAAATGGGATCATTGTTGGTGGGCACGTAGGAATTCATTATCCTACATGCTTTAGTGTATATTTGAAATTTTTCTTCATAAAAAGATTTTTTATTTTCTTTTTAGAGAAATTCTGTCTGCTCTCGAGGTTTGCCAGGATGGAGCTCCGTAGCAGGACTCCGGGGCGCTCAGTGAGCTGTGCCCACAGCACCACTGCACCTCCCTGGGTCCCAGCACCTATGGCCCTGGGGTCGGGACTGCCTGACACTCCAGTAGGTGTCGCCCCCATGTACCCTGTTCTGTCCCCTCGGGCTGACACGTCTCACAGCCCTACCAGCCGAGAAGACAACGTCTCATCTCGCTTTAGCTCAAGAATCGCCTCCTCTGGGAAGCTGCTCTTACTTCTCCTCTGGCCTCCACCCTGACAGCACTGACCACTGCTCCTTGCAGTCCACACCATCCATGGGGCCCAGGACACGGGCTGCAAGAGGCGTGTTCATTTTAGTGCACCGAGAGCCCAGCACGAAGCCCGAAGCCAGGAAATATCCACTGAGCATCACAAAGGCTCACCTATGCAGCACTTCATCCAGCAACCTGTCCCCAAAAATGGGTTTCATTTCCTGAGTTGACCCTGCCCCCTGTTGGTAGAAAGAAGCATTGCAGGCTTGTCGGAAAGCAAAACTGGAACCCCTTCTCCACCTCAGTCCAAGTCACCCTACCTTCTCCCTCCACCCGTCACGAAGCAGAGCTCTGAACGAGGCTCCATGAGGGACACTCGCCAAGTAAACATGCAGATCCTGTCACCTCAGCCTCTCCCAACCCCTCCAGGCCCCGCTCTGACAAGGCCCCCAAGCCAGCCCCCCAGGACTCACCTGAGAAACAGGCCACACCCTCATTCAGGCCACTTGACCTTTGCCCTGGCCCCCTCTCTGCAGGGAGTGCTCACAGGCCCCCACGCGCACACCCTGTCTCTGCCTGGCCCACGACCCCTAGTGAATCTTCAACGCGCACGCCAACCATCCCCTCCACGTGCACCCACTGTCATCTGAGCATCACTCGGGGTCACTGCCGCAGCCTGAACACGAGCCTCTGTGATAGCACGTGTCGCCCTCACGATGGCATGACAATTACAATAAAAACAGACGGAGCCACGTTTAAATGGAGCCAGAGCTGCCATCCCAGAGGAGCTGCCTTGCACAGCTCCAGCCTTTCTAATGCGAACACAGGGCAGCATGGGGCTGGGCCCAAACCAACACTGTGTCCCAAACTGTCTGCAGGGATGACAAGAAAACAGATGTCATGATAACCAGGTGACTACCAAACGCAACCCAAAAAACCTCCTTTCTAATTAGCGTCACTCTGTTAGCTGTTCTGCACCAATGGAAATGCCTCCTGCTACTGGTGTGGTCTCTCCCCTTCCCTTGCTCGTACATGCTGCTTGCCTTTAGCTCCTAATCGGACCGCTGTGTGGGTTTCTGCCTGAATCCGTGATTCCCAAATAGCTTTTAAAATAAAATCTCCACTAAGTGCTTGTTGCCTCTCACCGTGAATGCCTTTCATGTTCAGGTTCACAGTCTCCTCCCCTAGATTAGAGGGTCCTTGAGAGAAGACGCTGATCTCGGGGTGGCAGAGCCCCAGGAAGAACTGAACTTGTGTGTTTGGTTTCTACCTCTGTTGCCAAAAGTTCCCTTCTGTGCCCCTCTAGGGAGAAACTAGGACTTTCTATTTCTAATGTCTAGACCAGTGATGGCGAACCTTTTGAGCTCGGCGTGTCAGCATTTTGAAAAACCCTAACTTAACTCTGCTGCCGTGTCACATATAGAAATTTTTTGATCTTTGCAACCATAGTCAAACAAAGACTTATATTTTTGATATTTATTTCATATATTTAAATGCCATTTAACAAAAAAAATTAACCAAAAAATGAGTTCATGTGTCACCTCTGACACGTGTGTCATAGGTTTGCCAGCACTGGTCTAGGCCTTTGCTGTCCAATAGGGCAGCCGCTAGTCACCTGTGGCCCTCAGACAGTTGACCGTGTCTCACCTGGCCCTCACCCATCAGCAAGAACTTCTGTGCAGCCCAGCCGGCGTGCCTCCGTGATTAAGCATCGGCCTATGAACCAGGAGGTCATAGTTCAATTCCCAGTCAGGGCACATGCCTGGGTTTCGGGCTCCATCCCGAGTGTGCGAGGGAGGCAGCCAATCAGTGATTCTCTCTCATCACTGATGTTTCTGTCTCTCTCTCCTCTCTTCCTCTCTGAACATCAATTAAAAATATTTTTTAACAAGAACTTCTGTGCAGAAGGAGTGAGCGCCCTGTGACTGGTGGCATTCAGCGTAGCCCAGGGGACGCCTCCTCCTGAAAACCAGCGGCCCCTCCTCGTGTGCCCAGGACCCTAGGTGGGTCCTACACTGTCTTCCAGGCTTCATTTCACTCAACGGCATTTAGGAAGGGACTGTCTGAGCCAGGCGCCGCGCTGAGGCCCAGGGAAGTGATGGTGACAGCTGTCCATGGGGGACAAAATCACTGCCACTGTCACCACCCGCCCCCCCCTTGAAAACCACTTCTCTCGCTGTTCTAATAGGTGGTCTGGATCCCTTGTGGGTGGGGTTTGTGTTGGGGGTGGAGGAGGGGAGCAGCCACCTTGGAGTAGGGTCTGTGGCCTTGGAAGGGGCTGGAGGTAGCTGGTTTCAGGGTTTCACCACTGGCTCTGCGGCTTCGAGCCCTTGGAGAACAGCTGAGAGGGCCCTGGAGGAGCAGCCTCGGTTGCCAGGGGCAGGGGTTCTCCTTCGGGGCCCCTCAGAGAGGGCTGGTGGCTGGAGCATAAGCATCGGCCCCAGAACGCAGCCCAGGACCCAACATGGTAACATAAGGACAGCAGCCGAATGGGAGCAGGCTCCTGGCGCACCCAGAGGGAAGCCAGTGCCAGCCCCCAGGGTTCAGAACTGCTAGGGAGGGGGCTGGAGCAGGAACCCCCGAGGATATATTGCCCTTCCAGCCACTGGGGGAGGGCCTCTACCACATTCTAATTCAGGTGGAGACTATTTTAAGTGACTACTTGATCCCAAAGGTGTGCAGCACTCATACCTATAACTGTCCTCTCACTGTCTCCTTCCTGCCTCCTGGCACGTGGCCTGTAGAAACCAAACTGGAGGGAGGGCGGGGAGGGAAGTTGCCCTTGATTATCACGCACTTGAGGCGACAGCCTGTCAGAACAGACACAGGACCCAGAACTAAGAACCCGCAGAGCTTTAGAGCTGGAAGGAATCTAAGAACTTTCCGTCGAAAGCTCTGCCCCACACAGCAGTCCCCGCGGCAGCCCTAGCCGGGTCGGGGCATTCAATTTCTGCCACGCGGGTGCGTGGGGCTCTCTGCACTTGAGGGGGCCCATCCCACATGGGACAGGCACGGCTGGTTCAAAGTTCTGCTCATCCACGGAAAACATTAGACCTAAACAGAGAGTTCAGCAGCATGACTGGAGACAAGATAGCACCAGAATCCACACCCCTCCCATACACCCCGAAATAGCCCATTGGAAATGTGATGGGGAAAACATTCCATGCACAATGGCCACGCCGGACGATAAAATACCCAAGAATCAACTTAATGAGAAATGTCCAGACCGTACAGAGGAACACAATAAAACTTTACTGAAGGACATAAAGAAGGCCCGAGTAAATGGGGTGATACATCATGCTTGAGGCTGGGAAGGCTCCATAATATGAAGATGTCAATTCTCCCCAAATTAAATCTATAAATTCAATGCATTCCCAATCAGAATCCCAAAGAGATTTTTATAGAACTTGACAAGCTGATTTCGAAGCTCATCTGAAAGAGTAAACAAGCAAGAATGGCCGAGAACATTTTGAAAAAGAAGAAAAATGAGATGAGACTTGACCTGCCAGATATCAAAACACACTGTAAAGCCCGAGTAATTAAAACGGGGTGGGGTTGACTGATCAAAGGGACAGAACAAAGCACCCAGGAACCAAGCCACGAGGCTTATGGGAACTTGGCCTAATACAGAAGCAGCTCAAATCGGTGGGGGACAGAAGGACCAGCCAAGGTAATAAAACAATAGTATGAGATAACCATCTAGCCACTTGGAAAACAAGTCATTGCTGTTATAGCGCATATGCTGTCCAAAAGTAAATTCCAGAGAGATTGCTAATCTGGACACTTTTTACCAACTGTCAACATATTAGAAGGCAATCGAGACCAATATTTGTTCCTCTTGGGGTGAGGAAGTCCTTTCTAAGCAAGACATGAAATCCAGAAACCATAAAGGAAAAGGCAGGCAGATCTACCTGAAAATTTCAGTATTTCTCTATGTCACGCAGCTAAAAAGCAAATGAGCTTCGAAGAAAATATCCACAACATATATAGTAAGTGAAGGGCTATTGTCTTACAAATCAACAGGAAAAAGACCATCTTGAGTTAAGAAAAATAAGACAGCAGGCAGGTTAGTGGGGGAGGAGGAAGGCCAGAACGTGTGCAGTAAGCAGGCTGTTGCTGAGGGCAACACGCTGATCCCACGGGGACCCCGAGACACTGCCAGGCACTCCAGAACCGCTCTGTCGGGGGCGAGGAAGCAGACCTTTACCTCCGAGCCAGCCTCACTGGTGGAGTGTGAGCTAATGGCTCCCTCTCACCTCCAGTGTCTGGAACAGAGCGCGTTCTCTGGGCAGACAGTCCTCAGGCAGAGGGAGGCCCCTGTGGGACATGAGACTGTGTGCGGGTGACCTGCAGCGTGGCGCTGAGAGGACACCGGTGGCAATGCAGACGCTCCACATGGGACATCTCATCTCATCGTTACGAACACCCTTCAAGGCAGCTATTATCCCATTTTACAGATGAGAACACTGAGGCTCAAAAAGAATAAGTAGCTTGCTCAAGATTCCACAATTAGGCAAGGGGAGGAGCCAGACTTCAGAGCAGCTGCCACCACCCCCCTTCCTATGGTGGCCTCTGTGTGGTGACTTTGGTGGGTGCAGAGTAAGGTACAGAAGGTGGTTTTTACCTTAATCGCCCAGTCATTTTATCCCTGCTCTTATTGATGTTATTATTATTAGCATGTATTCTTTGGGTAATTTTTTAAAGGTGGGGATTTTGTTTATTTTGTTTTGTTTTTTATTTTTTAGATCCTTAACTTAGGATCTGGCAAAAAAAAAAAAAAAAGTACTACATAAATGTCAGAGTCTCAGAGTTGTCAGTGCAGACAGTACTTGAACACAGTTTATTTGTTGTGCAGAAGCCAGCTCAGCTTCCAAACACCAGCATGCAAACACAGATTTAGGAAACCTCTGCTGAGGGAGTATTAGGTGCAGAGGAGAGTACCGGCCACATGGGGGACTCAGAGGTGTCACTTTTCATCCTTCAGAATCAAGGGAAAGAGGGGAAGTGACGTGCTGAGGAAGGAGACACACAAAGGGTGGTCAGGCCCGGGTGGGGTCGGCCGGAAAGGCTCCTGGCCAAGCAGTAGGTTAAGCCTCTGCCTTCACTCCAACTTCCCCTCTGCCACACTCTCATGTAGGTTGTGCTCGAGTAAATTGTTGGGCGTGTTTGGGGATCAGGCTATGGGCGAATTGAGGTGGGAGACACTTAATTTGGATTTAGAGGGATAAATGCACGGGATTCTCAGTCGCATCCATGTCTAGGTTAGTCATTACTAGCCATTCTGGTGCTAGACATGCATTCCAGAAACACTCCCGCCTCCGCTGTGCCCACCCACCCAGCATGTGACATAGAGGCGCCGGCCAGAAGCTGTAAGTGGCATCGCAGACGAGAAGCGTGTGGGTAACGGACGAGACACAGGCTCGCTGTGTACAGAGCCAGCGTCTCTCTGGACAATTCTTCCCATCATCAGTGTGTAACATTTGTAAGCACACAATTTCATTTTTTAACAGTTTCCTGAGAAGCGTTTGAGTGTGGCTTCTGTCACGCAGGATCACGTGTCTGAGGTTCGCCCGTGCTGCTGCCTGGGTCAGCCGGCAGTTCCTTTGCATTGCTGACTGGTACTCCGGTGTCTGAATGGAACCCCTTTGTTCATTCATTCAGCTGCGGGGGGACATTTAGGTTCTTTCCAGTTGCGCTGCCATGCACATTTGCATAGAGGTTTCTGGTCTTTCTCCTGGACTGGGATTGCTGAATCACACGGTAAGTGTACGCGTAACTGCATTGGAAATTGCCCGATTGTTTTCCGAAGGAGCTGAACCATTTTGTTTTCCACCAGCGATTAGGGGAGTTCCAGTGACCCCTCATCCTCGTCAGCACGGCTCTGTCAGGTGGCCTTTTCCAGTCCTTCCACGCTCTCCCCTTCTCCTGTGGTAGACAGACTGCCTGCCTGTGATCTGTGGCAGCCCTTAGCGGGGGCTCCCTGCTCCTCCCTGCGACAGCGACCTCTAAAGGTATTGGTATAGGATCCCGACCTAGAACTGCTCTCGGCACCTCCCCCAGGCAGAGGGAGTCTTCCCCTCCTACCGAAATGAAGCCACAATGAGCCTTTACCTAGCCCCGGAAGGGACAGGGTTGCTGGCCCACTCCTAGTGGCTCAAGGCTTCTGCTCCTTTGGGGCAGGGGTCTGGAGAGGAGGACGGGGTCTGGCACTTTTCCCACAGCAGCAGCTGACCCTACTGGGCTGAGGGCGTCTCACTCCCACCTCCTGCCCTTCCCCACTCTCCCCTGAGCACCATAAATAAAAGCTCTCATTGTGTGTACACTCTCCCAGCCACTCCACCGGCAGGAGGCACACGCCTGGCCTGCAACAATGTGTTAAGATTATAGCTGACTTCTTACCCGCTCTTCACGAGGCCACGGCCACGGGTCCTCCCCCTCCCTCCCCAGCCCTGGCACAGGTGAGCCAGTCCGCATCCTCTCCTCCTTCCAATGCAGGCTACTCCGTTGCCAAGCGGCCTCCGTGCCGTGGCAAGCTGAAGAAAAGCGATGATTCTGTAGTATATCCAGGCTTTTCTCCTTGTTAGTGTGGGAGCGACACTCCGCAGCTTTCCGCATCCTGGGCGGCGGTAGAACCCTCTCACTGCGTTTCAAAACTGCCTCCTGCCTCATACCCCACACCGGTCGCAAGCTGATAGTGCGTTTTAGGTTGCGCACTTCCAGGTGCCAATTTTTGTTCAGGAATCTATTTGTCCTCTCAGCTATGGCTGCATAACAAACGGTGGCGTCCTGATAAGAACGAACCACTGTTTCTCATGGTCCCATGCGTTGCCAGTCTCTGCTGGGCAGCGTTGCCTGGGAAGCCCCCGTCCCTCCACAGGCAGACGCTTAGCAGAAGCCGTGAGGTGACGTCCAGTTTTACTGGAGCCGAACACTGCATTCTAACGGGGACCTTTCACATCGGGTCCTAAATTTATCTAACTACAAGGTTAGAAGAAAAGCAAGAACATTTTGTTGTAAAAGGGGTGGGAGGGGACTTATCAAATAAGTCTTTAAAAGCACTAAGTTATAGAGGGAAAGGAGAAATCTCATTACACCAAAATATAAGATTTCTGCCCACAGAGGCCCACATAGAAGAAGTTAGTACACGGATGGCTGAATGGAAGGAGATAGTTGCAATATCTAAAACTGACAAGCAGTTAATGTCTAGCTATAAACTCCTGCAAATCAACTAAAAAAAAAGGAGCACTATAAATTCTAAAAATTTTGCAAAGGATATTACAAAGCAATGAATAAACATTATGTCCCAAATGTTAGGAAGCAATATGAAGAGGTGCTCGGAATCATTAGTAATTAGAAAAATGCAAAGTAAAACAGTGAGCTATCGTTTTATACCTATGAACGTGGCAAAGATGAAAGAGCTAGATAACGCCAAGTGTGAGTAGGTATGTGTGAGGAACGCAGGGGAAAAGGAACCCTCATACACTTCAGTGGGATGGGGACTGGTGCAGCCATCTGGACGGCATCTGGAACTGGCTATGGGTACATAGATATTCCTGGGGGAATTGCTGGATTTACAGGATATGCATGTACACACGTTGTCTAAGAAACTTCCCACAGGCCTGAGAGCTGTCGAGTTGAGAGAGATGTTCCCTGCAGGATCACTTTGTTGTTTGGATGTGCGTGTGTGCGCATGTGTTTGCGTGTGTGCGCGCGCACGTGTGTGTGCGTGCGTGTGCGCATGTGTGTGTGTGCGTGCTGTGTGCGTGCGTGCGCGCACACGTGTGTGCGTGTGTGTGTGTGTGTGTGTGGTGGCATAGTGGCAGGGAGCTGGAAGCAATCTGAGTGTCCATCACTGGTAGAACGATAAATCATGGTGGATTCTCACCACAGAAACCCAAGTAGCAGTTAGAAACTACAGATTAACTATGCATATAGCAACATAGATGAAGAGTAATTGCTCACTAACTATTCTGCTTTGAATTATCCACTATTCTATTCTGTCCACTAACTATTCTGGAATGAGATATGGCATAACAGTACAATTTACAAAAAAAATACAGAGAGGTGAAACAACAACATGCTTTTTTTGGGAAGAACATGTACAAACAAAAATATATATTACCATATTAGAAAGGTCACTATTGTGAGGACATAAGTAAAAGTGGAGTATAGGGATGAAGGTTAATTTAAAAAAATGTTTTTCATATCAAAGGATGTATGTTACCTGACTTCCAGCTTTATAAAGCTACAGTCGTCAAGACAGTGTGGTGTTGGCATCCAGATGGACATATAGATCAATGGGACAGAAGAGAAACTCCCCAAACAAACTCACACATACACGGCCCATTGATTTTTTAAAAACAAGTGTACAAAGGTGTGCCATGCCAGCACGGCCATGGATGAACCTGGCGGTGGTGGTGGTGAAGGATTAGAAAAGACAGACAAGAGAATAAAGCCGTGGCTAGTGGACGCTGCCCTCTCTGATGGAGAAACAGCACCACAACCTGCAAGCCAAGTCTTTATTTTCTAGCCAGATTCCACGAGGCAAAGTAAGGGCGTGGTCAAGATGTTTATAACGTTCTCGTGGGTTTCGAATCTACTCAATTACATGCACCTGATCAAGCTTTGTTTACTTGCTGCACCTCCCGAAGCCCATAGCACTCAGCCACGTGGGACCACAGGTTCGGACCATAAGGTCAAGCTTACAAGCCTTTGGCTATAATTGTGCTGGGAGGGCTTTGCCCTTTAAGCTAGGACTTGCACGTGGCTTTGCCACGAGAGAATTGTGCCCTCTCATTAGTCTAAGGCTCGAACCTGTCCAAACACTGTAGCCGCTCTCCACACAAAGGCAATTCAGTGGAGAAGGGAACAATTCAATACCCATATGCATAAAGTTAATTTGGATCCATAACTCAGAGCATATGAAAAATTAACTAAAAATGGATCGCAGGCCTAAATGTAAAACAAACAAACAAAAAACTATAAAACATAAGAGAAAACATAAAAGAAAATCTTTTGTGACCTTGGGTCAGGCAAAGATTTCTTAGTTGCAACACTAAAATATCAGTCTATAAAAGAAACATTTGATATATTGAGTTTCATCAAAATTAAGAGCATCTGCTCTTTGAAAGACACTGTGAGAATGAAGAGAAAATACTTGCAAATGATCTATCTGCTAAAGTGCTTGTATCCAAAATAACTCTCAAAACCCAGTAAGAAAACAAACACTACATTTTTTAAATGGTCAGAAAACTTGAATAGGTAAAGAAGCACATGAAAAGACGTTGGATATCATCAGTCATTACGGAAACTCAAATTAAAACTATAATGAGCCCTAACCAGTTTGGCTCAGTGGATAGAGCGTCAGCCTGCGGACTAAAAGGTCCCAGGTTCGATTCTGGTACCTTGGTTGCGGGCACATCCCCAGTAGGAGGTGTGCAGGAGGCAGCTGATCGATGATTCTCTCTCATCAATGTTTCTAACTCTCTATCCCTCTCCCTCCGTCTCTGTAAAAAATCAATAAAATATATATTTTTTAAAAACTACAATGAGATACCACTACACACCAGTGAGAATGGCTAGAATTAAAACGACTGACCATGCCAAGCGCTGGTGCATCTGCGGGGCCAGGGACCGGGAGCTCTCACCTATCGACGGTGGGCGTGTGTGATGGTGCCACCCCTGCGGCAGTTTCCTAAGAAGTTATAAACATACATCTACCATGTGGCTTAGCCATTCACTCCTCGGTACTGACCCAAGAAAAATGAAGGCACCTATCTATGCAAGGACTTGTCATCTGAAATTTTCAGCAGCTCAACAACTGGAAACAACCCAAATGTCCATCCACAAGCGAATGGATAACCACGTGGTGACATGTCCAAGACAATGTAATACTATAAAATAAACGTTACTTAGCCATCAGAGACAGGAACTATGGACACCCCTGCACGGGTGAGCCTCAAACAGTCTTTGTACTGAGAGAAACCAGGCACAAAAGGGGTAATACTGTATGATTTCCACTGACATCGAATTCTAGAAAATGGGGTATAATCCACAGGGAGGGGAAGCAGATCAATGGTTCTCTGAAGAAGGAAGAGGAAGGACACTTTTAGGGAGGATGGATATGTTCATGATCTTCATCGTGATGATGGTTGCATGGAAGCGAACATACGTCAAAACGCATCCAATTTTACACTTTAAATGTGTGCAATTTACTGTAGATCAAACCCTAAATAAGGAGTGTTTACAAAGGCAATCTCCCGCCCAGGGTAAGGGGCACAGCTGGCTGAGGGGCAGCGCAGGATTCGAACGCGTCAGCCTGCCGTGGAGCCCGCTTACGTAACCCCTGAGCTCCAATCCACAGCACCGGTGCACCCAGGAAAATGCTGGAAGCGGCAGAGACCGCTCGCGCCGGTTGCGGCCGGACAGAGTTAATGATTACGGGTGGCGGCCCCGCCCCGTCTGCACTCCCCGCCCCGGGGCGGCCCCAGCCCGGCCCCGCCCGCCCGACGGCCGCCGGTGCACCCCGTGCCGCGCTCGCCCTCTCCGCCGCCACCTGCTGCTCGCCCGCGCCCACGCTGCGCCCCGACATGGTGAGGGGGGAGTCGCGCGCCGCCGCGATGGGGGCAGCCCCGTTAGGAACGGGCGTGCGTTAGGGTCCGAGAAGAGGAAGGGGGCCTTAGGGTCCCCGCTCCCCCGCAGCAGACTGCGCTGGCTGGGCGGGGGAGGGAGGGTGGGAAAGGTGGGGAGGGTTCCTCTGAGCCCCTGGCAGGTTAGCACGCGCCTGGTTCGGAGAGTGGGTGGGGGGTGGGGGGAGGTCTGTCTCGCTCCCACCCCTGGTGGTGCCCCTGGGGAGGCTGAGGCCACGAGAGGGCGGTGGTAGGTCCAGGTAACAGGCAGGCTGGCCCGGGGCTCCCAGGCCTGTGCCCCCTCGGCACCACAATAGTTCGGGCGGGGCTTAGCGACCTCCCTGGGTACAGGTGGGGCGGTGGGACCAGGGCCTGGGTGGGGAGGGACAGCATACGCAGCCGCCGTTATGGTCCCCGAGGGTGGTATTGGAGGTGGGGATGGGCTGTGTCTGTATGTGGGAGTGTGGAGAGGGAGATGGGATTCGTGAGTTCCTCTGCGCCCTGTTTACTGCCCTTCTGGCTTGCACTTCTGGGCACCGGGGCTGGCGAAGCCCGCTGGGCGCCCTGTGCTGCCCCTGGCCTCGGAGCCAGCCCCTGGTGCCTAGTTTGAGGTCTGCCCCGCAGTGCAAACACCATGGCTCAGGATCATCTGTCCTGCGGGCTGAGCTTGCCCCCAGGAGGGTCTCGTCTCGTCTCAGGTGTGCTTCAGCACCGCCTCCCCGGCTCCCCACCTCAGCTGGAGAGGAGCCTCTAGACCCGGGAAGCTGTATAAACAGCCCATTTCTGGCCCCAAAGCATTAGGAGCAGTCCAGACCCCAGTGACACCTGAGAGGCACTGTGAAGGCTATGGCTGGAGGGGGAGCTGGTGAGTGAGCCACAGGGAGGCCCCAGGAGCAGGACATGGGTAATCAGTAACCGCTGGGCACACTCCCTCAGAGGCCTGGCCAGGACAGGCCTGATTTGGGATTTACTAAGTAAACACGGCCCCTTCCCCCCTCTGACCCCAGATTAGAGGGGCTTGTCAGCTCAGCCTCGGGCTGTGAGTCCGGGGGTTCCAGAGGACTCTAAAGAGAAGGGGGGCCCTCCGGGGACTCACTAGTACCCACCGCTCCTTTCAGAGCGGAAGAACCAAACAGTGAGCTCTGATGCCCTGGGTGACGTCTGGTCATCCGGTTGCCTGGAAACGTGGAGCAGGCTTCTCAGCCACCGAGAAAGGCCAGCTCCGGAACGGAGCTCTGTGATGCCCATCTCTGCTGCCTTCCCTGGCTCTGCGGCACAGAGGGCAGACAGACCGCGTCTGAGCATCCAGAGAGAGCACGTGATTTCAGGAGGGGAAAAAGATGGACTTTGCCGGAGCGCTTTTCCAATTCTGCCCAAACCCAAGGCCCATCATGAGCCTACTTCTCCCAGGAAGTTTCCTTTTAAAAATGCAGATGACACGCCTTTAATTTACAGTGGTTCTCAACCTTCTGGCCCTTTAAATACAGTTCCTCATGTTGTGACCCAACCCTAAAATTATTTTCGTTGCTACTTCATCACTGTAATGTTGCTACTGTTGTGAATCGTCATGTCAATATCTGATATGCAGGATGGTCTTAGGCGGCCCCTGTGAAAGGGGTCGCGACCCACAGGTTGAGAACCGCTGCTTTAATAACAACGGTGTTTACTGAAGTGTCCCATTGGCTCTTGCTGATGTGACGTGGACGTGCTTGTCCCCTTTCACCCGTGAAGCCCAGGAGATGAGTGCCACGGGCCACCTGGCTGGAGAAAGGAACTGGGCTGGAACCACCCCTGCACGCTCCCTCCACCCATGTGGCCTGCGGGCTGCCTCAGGAACGCTGCTTTCCCCTCCCTCACATTGTCTCCCCAGACCTTGGTGCGCTTTTTACTTAGCGCTGCATGGTTGCCGTCCTTGGGGGATCGATTTCAGGAGCCTCATTCTGGGACCCCCCTAAGCTCCTAGACCTGGAGCCTCCACAGGATAGAACTGACTTGCTTCCTTCAGTTCTCGGAAGGTCCCGCTCATGGCCTGAATTGTGCCAATCCGGGCTGCCCAGAGGGCACTTTGCACAATATACAGATGGGGAACTAGGTTTGCCAGTTGCCTTTGGCCAAGTGACTTCGACTTTTAACCGAGCTCTGTGGCTCAGGCTTCCCAGCCTGACAGGAAAGAAGGTCGGGGAAGGAAGTCTGCGAACCTGTGGCCTGGCCGCTGGGAACCAGAGGCGGCTGGGAGCGCCATGGAGACGCACTGGGTGGTGGTCAGTGCTCGTCTGCTGCACTGTGGCTCAGGGCCGCCTGGAATGTCGTTAGTGCTGGGCCCTTTGCCGGCCCCAGGGACAGAGGCACCGGCCCACTTGAGAAGGATGCCGAGGCTCTCACTGACTCGGGGAAGTGCCGGGGTCTTCCCCTTCCAGGCCTGTCTCCTCTTCAGTGCACCTGGCAGCAGGTACCCGTAGGGGCACGGAGGCAGGTCCGTAATTGGAAAAGGAAGGCTGGACGGTTGGGTGCTCACTTTCTGTAAGGTTATGTGGTAATACACACACGTCTAGGCTAGGTTTTGCTCTTACTCCCTCATTAGTGTAAGAGACTTACTTTGGGGGGATGGGGAACATTACTTAGTTTGATGTGATTGACATCATACTTTAGGATTTTCTCTTTTTTTTTTTTTTTTGTAATCCTCATTCAAGGATATTTTTCCATTGATTTTTAGAGAGAGTGGAGGGGGACGGGGAGAGAGGGAGAAACATTGATGTGAGAGAGACATATTGACTGGTTGCCTGCACGTACCTCAACCAGGACCTGGGATCAAACCTGCAACCTAGGACATGCCCTTGACCGGGAATTGAACCCACAACACTTGGGTGTGCTGGCCAGGACAGGGTTTTCTGTCCTTTTTCGTGGAGTGTAAATCTAAGAACCTATCAGTGCCTGCACCAGGGCCCCACCTCCAGGGCAGGGTGCCACCCTCCCCACTCCAAGTCTATGCTTTAGACCAGCTGCCCTTTGACTGTCACCTGGGTCCAGAGCTGCCAGTGGAAGCTGGCTCAGTTCCCTCAAAGGTCTGGGCCCTCTGCTTTGTCCTGTACTAAGACATGCCCTTGGGCCTCTGGTTTTTCCTCTCCTAGGCTGGCAAAGCACACAGGCTCAGTGCTGAGGAGAGGGACCAGCTGCTGCCAAACCTGAGGGCCGTGGGGTGGAACGAGGTGGAAGGCCGAGATGCCATCTTCAAGCAGTTCCATTTCAAAGACTTCAACCGGGTATGGCCCAGGGGGGGGACAGTTTTCTGAGTCTGGGGCTCATGGGGTCACACTTGTTCTCTTCCTTGAAGTCTTAGACCAGTGGTTCTCAACCTTCTGGCCCTTTAAATACAGTTCCTCATGTTGTGACCCAACCATAAAGTTATTTTCGTTGCTACTTCATAACTGTAATGTTGCTACTGTTATGAATCGTAATGTAAATATCTGATATGCAGGATGGTCTTAGGCGACCTCTGTGAAAGGGTCATTCGACCGCCAAAGGGGTTGCAACCCACAGGTTGAGAACCGCTGTCCTAGACGCTCAAACACTACACTAATGCAGGTTACTCAGACAGTGTCACCCTTGGGGATGGGAGAGGGCAGACCTGGCTTTGGACTCTCCACACCTTGAACTTACATCTGAAGATATTTTAGACAAAAGATTGGCCAAGACTCACCACCTCTGCGGTGTTTCCACCTTGTTGGTGGTCTTCCTTCCTACTGCAGGGAGACCCCCTCGAGCTCCTGCCTCAGAACCAGTGGCAAGATGCTGGGGATGGTGAAAGCGCGAGGGGGTCTCCTCCTAGGAAGCCTGTCAGCCCTCCTGCATCGAGGCCTAACACTGGCCACGGAAGGGTGCCCAGCAGCCTCTCGCGCAAAACACTAACCTGGGTCTCACTCCACTAACAGGCCTTTGGCTTCATGACAAGGGTGGCCCTGCAGGCTGAGAAGCTGGACCACCATCCTGAATGGTTTAACGTGTACAACAAGGTGAGTGATGTGTGCCTGTTGTGCTTGGCGAGTTCAAGTTCCGAGAACTCCACCTCCCTTGGACTTCCCTACGGGCCTCCTCACCCAGACTGTCCACTCCTCCTGCTCCATTCATCTCTACAAATGTTTAAAATGCACGTTAAAACACTGTTCAAGTAGACACCAAGAAGATAAAACCCAAGGAAGGAAAGGCTGTGGGAGTCCGACATAGCCACTGTTCGTAGCTCTACGTGGCCTAAATCTTTCTGAAGGAATGGAAGAATGAGGTAATACAATTGAACTAATAGCCATGCACAGCAAACAGATCAGATATTCTGAATGAACTGAAACAGTCATTAAATGCCTGCCATGGGCCAAGCGCTATCCTGGATTCTGAAAACATTAAGGCTAGAAGACATGGATAGCGTTTAGTGGGAATTGGAGTCCTTTAGTTTTTTTGTTTTGTCTTTAATCCTCACCCGAGGACATGCTCATTGATTTTACAGAGGGGATGGGAGAGAGAAACATCTGTGTGGGAGAGAAACATCTGTGTGGGAGATAAACATAGATCAGTTGCCTCCCTGTATGCGCCAGGCAGGGGAGTGAACCTGAAACCTAGGTATGTGCCCTGACCAGGAATCAAACCCGTAACCTTTTGGTGATGCTGCTCCAACCAGCTGAGCCACACTGGGCAGGGCTCATCTTTAGTTTTTAGGTAACTCTCAATGTTTGGAGATTTCATTTTTAACCTAAAGCTGAAGTTGCCGGTTTTTTTGGAGGTGGAATAGAAGACAGTCCTGCACTGCTGTTACAGAAACCAGTGCTGTCGGGACAGCAGCCCCCAGGGGAAACCCCATAGTGACTGGCTGCCACAGGCAGACCTCAGAGATGTGGGTTCCGGTCCAGACCACCACCACAAAGCGAGTCACACAGATTTGTTTCAGTGCGTGTAAGAGTTATGTTTACACTCTATTGTCCTCTATTAAGTGTGCAATGGCATTATGTCTAAAAAAGCAATGTTCATACCTTAATTTAAAAATACTTTATTCTTAACAAGTGCTATCACCTGAGCCTTTAGCGCAGTGGTTCTCAACCTTCCTAATGCTGTGACCCTTTAATACAGTTCTTCATGTTGTGGTGACCCCCAACCATAAAATTATTTTCGTTGCTACTTCATAACTGTAATTTTGCTACTGTTATGAATCGTAATGTAAATATCTTAGGCGACCTCTGTGAAAGGGTCATTCAACCCCCCCAAAGGGGTCGTGACCCGCAGGTTGAGAACCACTGCTTTCGCAAGTCGTGGCCTCTTTGCTGGAGGGACAAACTCTCTCAACTTGTAGAAGCGCAGCCCCAGGGAAGCGCAGTGAAGCGGGGTATGCCTGTATTCCGGAGCTCGGTGTGGCTGAGCCAACAGCTAGTGACTCCTGCTCTTCGGTGAAGTCCATGGAATCAGCTGGTCCCAATCTCTGGCTCTGTTTCAGGTCCACATCACCCTGAGCACCCATGAGTGTGCAGGCCTGTCGGAACGGGACATAAACCTGGCCAGCTTCATCGAACAAGTAGCCGTGTCCATGACCTAGACCCTGCCTTGCCTCGTTGAATTCTTCAGGGAAAGGGGTGACTGATCTGGAAATCCAGAGAGAACAGGGGAGCCCCCCAAGTGCTGCTGTAGTCAAAATTGCTATGTCCACCTTGCTGCCTCCATTTCGGGGCGAGTCCTTGCTGTGGGAAGAGATGCCAGTGTCACTGCCAACACCAGGAACTCGGACTGTTTTCCTCCACACTGCCCTTCATCTTGGGGCCCTAAAGAAGGTGCCCTCGTTTGAATAAGATCTTCCCATTCCTTACAGCTTTCCAGCAACAGAAATGATTTTCTTTCCAGGCCGTATCTTGCTCCCTTTCTAATTCATTTCCCAAGAAGCTGTGGTAGGAGCTGTGTCTAAGACAGACAGAATCTTAGAAACCAGAACCTTAATGCCAGCCCCCTCCTATGTGATAGAAATGCATGCTTTTATGCCTCAAATAAAACTTGTTTCACTTGGCCGCAGGCTAGAACCTTCTCTTCCACAGATCAATCCAAATTGCAGTCAACAGGCATTTAAAGCACTTCCTGGGTACCACCCTGCCTTCAAGGAGTTCAGTATCCTCCAGGGGAAGCAAACAGGGACACAGGTAACTGCTACTGCGCAGATAAATGAAGGCAGCACTGGTGCAGGGATAGGAACTGCGCGGAGAACAGGACGGGACTAACAAGGTGACTCTGGAGCTTCATTTGAGTTGTGCCTCAGACCTGAATCCGACTCCTGAGGCAGAGGTGGCATCATGAACGAAGATGAAGGTGAGCAGGACACTGTACACACGCCTGCTGAGGCCTACGCCTAAAAAGGCAGCCTGGACCACGCTGTCTTGGCCTACAACCTCAGGTGAGATTTCTAATCCTGACGGCTTTCACACTTTCCTAGAAACTCAGCCACAGTCTCAAGGCTTGTCTGCTTTTCACTCTAAGGGCGATGACAAAAGCCAAGACTTAGAAGATGGCAAGCTGTTTGCCACCTGAGAGTTAAGAAGCCGATTCGCAGATTGGTCCTCCAACCCAGTAAGCAACGCTAGGGCAAGACACTCACTGACGTGCAGGACAGAGGGGGCACTGAGCAGTGTCGTCCACGGGGTGTGCATGCCACACGGCTGTCATTTCATGTTGGCCATTATGCAAGAGTTCTCACCTATGACATCTAACCTGAGGCTGCCTGGGTGCTAAGCTGACTTACAGATACCAGGGTCACTTGGAGCAGGCATCTAGCAATGTCACAACCCAGTCACCCTGGAGGAGTTGGCCCTGCAACAGGCCAGAAGAGGCAGAGGCTGGTGGTCGAGAAATCAGCATATTGTTGGCAAGAGGGACAAGCAGGCCCCCCTTCCCAGCCTATGCTAATAAGGATTATCATTGCCTACATTAATAACAAATTCTCAGCAAAGCCTAGTGTCAAAACCAACAAGGTACAGACAGTGGTCCCTCATCTGCTCTTCTGACGTAAATTTTTCTAAGTGCACTTTGACCTGATGACTGTGGGTTAGGGGACCGCAGCCACATCACACTGTGTTATGCCAGCTTCTTGCCTCTGCTTACGGCGTGAATCAAGGGTTGAAAACACCAAATCAGAGGACACTACAGTTGTATGAAGCACTTTTATGTGGGACAACGACACACTTTTTTTAGAAATGTTTATTCTAAAATTATTCAAGCAATTCAAATTATAGGGAATGGAGTTAAAGAGAAGTGATAATAAAGAAAGCACAAGAAAAACTAAAGCAATTAAAACTCCAAATCAAGAAAAGGCCCTCAAAAATCTGACTTTTACCACACCCAGGCCATCAATTTAGGCCTCCGCCATTACTTTTGTCACTACTGGGTTGAGCTATAAGTGGCTCATTGCTACCAAGAACCCATACAGAAGGCAGAGAGGCCCACAGCTGCAAGGAGCAGGTGTACGCACCCGACACCATTTCTTAGATGGGCCACATCTCCTATCAAAGCATATGCTGGCCCCTCTTTCTCTAGGGTTTACCCCAAAGCAAGCAGGTGCTCAGGGAACTGAGTCATCTGGCATAAAACTACAGCAAAGACCACACTGCTCGACTTGATTCTGGCAAAGGCTGAATGGGCTGAAAGCCAGATGAAAAGTGTGGTTACCTGAACGAGTCTTTGGAACCTGAATAGCCCTTCAAAAAGGCTTCTCGCTTCTTGGTCATAATGGAACAAGACACTCAGCAGTTGTGGGTGCAAAGATAATTGGAGGGGTTGCATCAGTTCCCAAACCAAATGCAAGGTGTGAAGTCCGTGTCCATGGTTAGATGGAGCTCACTGCCCAGCTGGCTGGACACTAGCCCAGATGCTTCAATCTGTCATTAAGGTATACGTAAGAAGTGGATGACAAAGATGACGGCATAAAGCAGGACCCTACCCCTGGGGAACTAAAGACCTGAGTTCCAGACCTCCTTAAAGCAGGTGTGGCCATCACTCCCGGTGGAGCCATGAAAGTGCTGGGAACTAGGCAGGCGTGCTGCTCACCCACTCATGTCTATTTGCCCTAATATCAGTGTCACAGACAACCAGTTCACCACACGGGGGCGATCTCTCACCAGCTGCGGGTTCAAGAGCTGCCAGCATCCCATCTGGGATGATGTGCAGACACCTAATAAATGAATGCAACCATCCACAACAATCAAGATTTGAAACATTTAATTATTTAATTGCTTTTTAAGAGATTATTGCTGCAATTAGGAAGAGAACGTTGAGGGAACGAGGAGGTTAAAGACAGAAGATTTAAAGGAGGCAAGTACCATTTTCCAAGTATAAAACTGGCAATATGAAGTGACACGGCAGTATAGTCACATGTCTACTGACTTCTAATGCAGAAAAAAGAAAGTACAGTTTTTGCAGAGGCCAGTGGACATTTGCCATTCTGCCCACCTCTGCCAGACGGGGTGCTACTACAAGCAGATACACACAGAGTGGAAAGCCCACAAATGTTAACTCAAACTAAGGCTCGTAAACATAAAGTGGCTACAGTAGGTCCCTTTGAAAAATAGTCCCACGACCTTCACCCCAGCCCAACCCCTGCAGCAATGTTATCACAGCACAGGGGGCGGTCCTGGGGGGACAGTGGAGGAAGAGAACACTCTGTAGGGTGCATGCTTCTCCATTTTAGCAGCCGACAAACCACAGTGGTGCCTGCTGGGTGGGGCTGGGTCCCTGGACTTCCTCCAACATAATGAATGCACTGGAGACACAAAAGACAATTCACCCACAGCTCCGACCACTCCTCCTCTCTCAGGAGATGCCCACCATTTCAGCAACTGTAACACATGCACGCGCGCGCGCACACACACACACACACCAACCACTCTTGGAACCCACAATGCACAGGATGACTGACAACCACACACACCCTGCAGCGACATGGCCAGTCACAGTTTTGTGTAGACAGTACAGTGCAGAAGAACATTTTAGACAAAAGTGGTGAGGAGCTGGGGGAAATGGTCATGTTGGCTCCTGGCCAGCATACCCAGCGAGGGGGGCGAGAGGATACCAGCCTGAAGTGGCTGAATCTTCAGGAGTCCCTGAGAAGGGGAACGGACAGAGGAGTTTCTCCCAACCCAAACAAAACCTCAAAGACTGATCCCCACCCCTGGGCCTGGGTCAGGAATAGCCACCACTGCTCCCCACTGAGGAAAAGGCACACATACAGTATGTCGTCACTAGGGTAGGACAGTGGCTCAGGTGAGATCCAGGCAGGCCCCATGCAGGGCAGAAAAGGTAGAAAGTGGGCACAGAGTTTGGCCCTGTCCCTGCACCATTCTGAGCATCTAAAGAAATCACAAGCCCTAGGCTACAACCGACACCATCTTGTTTCCCTATTCCAAAATGTTCTCTCATCCTCGCCAGGGCTGAGAAGTGTCCAGTACCTGAGGCTGAACTGCCATAGTACCTTTGGGAGCTGAATGAGAGGAAGGAGGCTGGAAGAACACACCAATGGAACAAAACATTTTCCCTTGCCTTGGGGACTCACTCATACCCTCCTTGTACCAACTAGGATAAATCA
The DNA here is from genome assembly GCF_014108235.1 of Myotis myotis. Taxonomy (NCBI): domain Eukaryota; kingdom Metazoa; phylum Chordata; class Mammalia; order Chiroptera; family Vespertilionidae; genus Myotis; species Myotis myotis. Next base: position 41,410,048 of record NW_023416319.1, on the reverse strand, counting down.
AGGCAACTTGTGAAGGTGCTGTGAGCAAACATATTCTCATATATGATGGCTTAAAGCAGTGAGGGAGGGGAGGCCTACAATGAACTTTGGTGACATATTTGAATTTGCGTGCTCATCCTACCCTGATACTCAGAGAGGCAGCAATAGGCCAGGAGGTCCTAGATTCTCTGGGAATTACAGTCCCTTCCTAGTTCCAGAATAAACCAGTGGGGGCACAATTTCAAATACGAATCTCCAAAGATGGTGGAAACCCAATACCAAAGGGACTACACACTAGAAGAGGACCATGTACCACTGGACACGCTGCCTTGGCAGACTGACCACTGCTGCAGAGTAACAACGGCCTGGTCAGCCTGTGTCTTGGGAGAAGAAAACAGGCTGCAGTAAAAGTAACTCTGAGAGACAAGTGACCCACTCGGAGAGCAGGCTGAAGAGCGTCCTGCGTAGAGTTACCGAACACCCACCCGGGAAACTTCTGTCACACGAATGCTCCCTATTTGACTATAAAACAATCTGCTTGGGATGACAAAGAAAACCTTTTTCTACCTCAAACTGTGCCCCAGCTTCCCTAAGGAATCAGGACAGGCCAGAGCTGCCACCCCATGATTAAGTGAAGGTAAAAGCTAGAAAGATTAGAGAAGAAACGGTTAAAACAATTCCTGGGGTGATGTTTAGAACAAGGGCAAAATAATTACGTCATGGAATCCTTCGGGGCTTTCACATTAAAAACCACAAAAGGATGATGAAAGGAGGAACTCGAATCCTGAGGATCAAGCTGTCTTGCGTCTGTCTCGTTGTGCTCTATGGAGCAAGACCAGATATTGAATCTCTGTGGGGCCTGTTCCACACCCCAGAACCTTCTGAAGGCCAAATGCCCTCGGGCTCAGCGGGGCTTCGGAGAGCCATTCATCTGGCTGCCCTGAGGTACAGTGTCTGTGCTGAAAAGGCTGTCCAGGAAGATCGAGGACAATTCTGCTACCTGGTTCCTGTCGACAGTGGTCTGGGCCATGCCATAGATCGCACCCTGCAAATCCAGTCACAGAATTGTTAATGATGAGGGATCCAGAACGGCTGTGCTCCTCCCCCCCCGATCCTTGCCTTGCATGTGGCCTCCTCTCCCCAACTCCATCCCCACCCCAGGCTCCATTCTATCAGAGGGATAGCCAGCTCGCTAAGTTTTCCCAGGTACTTGCCAGTCATCTGCCTTTCTGCCCAAAGGAACTATCCTGTGGGATTTTATGTAGAAAATTCAAGAGACAATTGGTTTATTGCCTCTCCGGTGTCAAATTTTTCTTTTCAAATGGACACTGCCACCACCTGCCTTTGCATACAGCACTTACAAATTTACAGGGTGCTTTATACTCAGTCTGTCCATTCCCTGGGAATGGACAAGGCAGAAATCATCAGCCACAATGAAATAAGGAAACAGGTTTGTGGATAAGAGGCAGAGGCAGGAACAGACTCGAGGCCACCTGGTTCTTTCAACCCCCTCCCCGTAACACCTAACCTTCAACAGAGAAGATAAAACCCCAAGTGCTCCTACCATTCCTGTGGCCTTTCCTTTAGGGTTCTTCATGATTTGAGTGACAGACTCTCGGACGTCCTTTAGGAACTGTACGGCTACTCGCTTCCGGGTGTGTACTAACGTGACGCAGAAATGAATACTATGAGAGAAGAGAGACAAAGAGAGATGCACCTTAGAAAAAAAATTTTGAAGTTGTAAAATAAAGCAGCCCCCAGTACAGGCATTTATTGGTTGCTCCTTCACGTTACTTGTGACAAGTGTAGTCGTCCACACTGTCCCCAGGGCTGGGAACCAGGGCTCCCAAGTCCATGGCTTGTCAAGCACGGGCTGGCAGGAGGGCGTCTCGGCCTCATCAAGAACCTTCCTGACAGAATGGATACAGCGGCTGTGCTACCCCACCCCTCTCCTCAAAATCTGTCCACCACGAGTCCTTCAGCCATGTGGCCTTTATCTTAGATGATAAGCCCTCCTGGGGACAGGGCCATCGGCTGGGTCTTGAAGGGTGTCAGGGCAGAGAAGCAGCTCTAATGCCCCTGGAGGGCGTCTGTGGGGCAGAGGGATTGTGAAGAGGAAAAGGCAGAGTCAAATGGGGCTGGCAATGGTGCGAACGTGATCGGGTCAGGGTACGTGGGGGACACCGAAGAGCCCTATTCTGCTGGGGGGGGGGGGGGGGGAGTGCTGACTTAAAGGCAGCATGGACGGTGAGGCTAGGGAAGCAGCAGGCCTGAAGGACCAGGAGCACTGGGAGGTTGTGAGCTAAGTATTACTCAGATACAAGTCGGTTTATAAGAGCAACATGAAGACCGTGTACAAGACGGATCTGAGAGTACAGAGAGAGTGGGGGTGGGAATCTTATGACAGACCCCTGATCTCAAGAGGCTGCCACCTAACTTTGCCAAAGTTTAAAGATAATGGTCCTGTTTTGATACTGAGATACTCCAGGTGTCTGGACAGAAATCCTAGATCCTACTGTTGCCACTAGTGCTGGGCCCTAGCAGCCCATCTCTACAGATCACCTTGCTACCCAAGTTCTTCAAAAGTCACAAAGCAAAGGAAGAAAAAGGGGCTTCTTTAAGTTTACCTGGACGGGAACTGCAGCTGGTTCAAGTTCCACCCCTTAGCAGTCATCAGATTAAACAGTCGGTAGATGTCAAAATCATGGGAGCCCAGAGCAATGACCGACAACTGAGGATCCCCAAAAACAAAGATGCCTTTGATATTTTCCAGTCTTAAAGCAAACAAGAAAAGGAACAGAAAGAAAATTCAGCCACATACGGTCCTCTGGTCATCATCTCTTTCATCACCCAATGTTTCCCTTACAGCCTAACCTTTTGGGCTTTAGTTTTCTCATCCTGTAAAATAAGGTATCTAGACTGAGATCAGTAATTCCTAAGCATTACAAATAGTCAAAGGCCCAAACCATATCTAGACCCAATGAATCAGAATCATTGGCTCCTAACCTGTCTGCCCAACTCCCAAATTATGATATCACCCCCATGGACATCTGAGGAATAAGACACTTTTTCAAAATACTGAAAAAACAATTTCTCCATCCCTCAATTTTAAAAACATATGTAGTCTCTAAAGCAAGAACTAGTACAGTTCTCAACAGATAGGGATTATCAGAATCATATGTGGGCCTTTTTTCAAATGAAACATGTCCACTGGCCACTTTTATTCACCCTCAAGATTCTGAAAAAAACCTCCCCAATCCTGTTGACACAGAGAGACAGGCAGTATGTGAACAGATATGCTCAACAGAGCACACAGCTTAGTTCTAGCCTTAGCTTAACCCAAGATTCCATCGCCGCCCCCTTCCCCATTCCTTCTCCAGTTCTTTTCTTATTCCAGTGATTCTCCAAGTGGGATTCCTAGACCAGCAGCATCAGCATCCACTGGGAACTTCCTAGAAATGCAAATGCTCAGGCCATTCCAGATCTAATGAGTTAGAACTCTAGGAGCAGGGCCCAGGAATCTGCACTTTAATAAGCCCTCCAGGTGATTAGGATGCATCCTCAAATTTCAGAACCACTGTCTTGTCTCAGTCATTAAACTGTCCCTCCGTACTTGGTAAGAGCTGCCAGTGGTTAAGACATCCTTGGAAACAAGATGGCCTAGATCAGTGTTTCTCAACCTTCTGGCCCTTTAAATACAGTTCCTCATGTTGTGACCCCCCAACCATCAAATTATTTTCATTGCTACTTCATAACTGTAATTTTTCTACTGTTATGAATCGTAATGTAAATATCTAATATGCAGGATGGTCTTAGGCGACCCCTGTGAAAGGGTCGTTCGACCACCAAAGGGGTCGTGACCCACAGGTTGAGAACCGCTGGCCTAGATGAAGCGCTAACCTGACATTCCAAGTCACAGCAGAGCAAGGGAGCCCTATCCTCCCAGGCCAACACCACACTCCTAAGCTGCTGTCCTAAGCCCTTGGTCTCTCAGGAGACAACGAATGGGCTGGGGCTACAGGTGCCTGGCCGGGCAGATGCCTTGAGCACACTAGCAGACAAAGCAAGAGACAAGGAGAATCCCAATCTTCCACATACTCTGACTTGAGGAAGCGAGACGTTTTGATGATCTGTTTGGTAGCTTCAACATAGCCGCTCTCACCGAAGTGCATCAAGGCAGCCCAGCAGGCTGCACTAATGCCACCAGGCCGTGAGCCCGCGACGGTTGGGGAAGCGTAGATGCCACCCTGCCAGTCTGGATCAACGAAGAACTGATAGCTCCTGTACTTCTTGTCACTGTATAACACCACGGAAGAGCCTTTGGGGGCATAGCCATACTGAGGGGAGAAGCAGACAGGTGATTGCACAATTCTATTCAGCAGACCTGCCCTGGCACGCTGATCATGGAAAATGTTCCCTCACATTCTCTATGATGCTTCTCACTCACATTAAAAATTCAAACTTACAATGTTAACAGGTAGAGAGAACTGAAGGGATGGAGCTGAAACTCTATTTTAGGGATGAAGAATCCAAGGCCCAGTAGGAACAGTGCCTTGTCCTGCTAATCAGTTTACTTCCCCTTTCCCACCCAGCATGTGGTTTTCCTTATTTAAAACATTATTCCAGCCCTAGCCGGTTCAGCTTAGTGGATAGAGCATCGGCCTACAAGCTGAAAGGTTCCAGATTCGATTCCGATCAAGGGCACATGCTCAGGTTGTGGGCTCAATCCCCAGTGTGGGGCTTGCAGGAGGCAGCCAACCAATGATTCTCTCTCATCATTGATGTTTCTCTCTCTCTCTCCCTCTTCCTTCCTCTCTGAAATCAATTAAAATATATTTTAAAAAATAATAAATAAATCATTATTCCAGGGCAGTATGTCAGGATGAAAGCAAAGATAAAGTGCCACTGGAAGCCAGGAATCCAAGTCACTCAGGTCAACTACAATCACGACCTCACTCCCTTCTCATCCTTGTTCACTTACTAGTACACTTCCTTTCTACTAAGAGCTTCAGAATCTAGAAGCTATTTCATCCAGTTTTACAATAAACTGATCTAGATTTTGTCTCAGTCCATGAGGGGGAGCAGGAATGGACATTTCAAACATTACAAGCCAAACATTCCTGAGCACGTTAAGTTCTTCCCTTTTTCCAAAGGACTTTCCATCAGCATACTCCTGCCACAGGTACAGGAACCCAACAGCATGGGAGCTGCAGCATTTACATACCTCCCTCAGGAAGCCCAATTAAACCTCCCTTCATCCTCCCCTCAGATCGCCTCAAGGTTCAGGAAACTCTTTTTTTTTTTTTTTTTTTAATATATTTTTATTGATTTCAGAGAGGAAGGGAGAGGAAGAGAGAGATAGAAACATAAATGATGAGAGGGAATCATTGATTGGCTGTCACAGGTACGTTGGACCAAGCCTGCAACCCAGGCATGTGCCCTTGACCAGAATCGAACCTGGTACCCTTCAGTTCGTAAGCCGATGCTCTATCCACTGAGCCAAACCAGCTAGGGCGGGAACTAACTCTAAAAAGGGCCACTACACTAACATGTCCCAGTTATAGAAATTCTCTCAGCCATAAGACACAAAGATAATGGGTTCCTTTCCACTATTGCTTGTCATCTCTATCACTGGACCCTGTCACCTGAATCAGCTGCCCTGGTGAAAACAAAGAGCCAGATTTCATTTTACATTTTGGGAAAAGCTAATGCTTTAACCAATTTATTTTGTTGATAACGGTCAAAATAATCAGCTGTCTCCTCTGACTGACATTTGGTCCCTTCCGTAGCTCACCTTATGGGTATCCGCTGAAATGCTGGTCACACCTTTCACCCGGAAATCAAATGGTTGCTCCAGTGGGTATCCTGCTTTCTCCATAAAGACGATGAGAAAGCCCCCCAGACAAGCGTCTACATGAAGAGGTATTTTGTATTTGACAGCCAGCTAGTTCCAAAAAACAAAGACCATAAGAGAATTTCATTTACAGCCCTGTAACAAAAACTTTGCAAGACATGGGTGGAAAAGTGGGCTGTAACTATAAGGCCATTATGTACTACTAGAGGCCCGGTGCATGAAATTCGTGCACTTGGGGGGGGGGGATCCCCCTCAGCCTGTGCCCTCGCGCGGTCCGGGAGCCCTCAAGGGATGTCCGACTGACGGCTTAGGCCCGCTCCCTAAGGATGCCGTCAGTCGGACATCCTTAGCACTGCTGTGGAGGTGGGAGAGGCTCCTGCCACCGCCGCTGCGCTTGCCAGCCATGAGACCGGCTTCTGGCTGAGCAGTGCTCCCCCTGTGGGAGTGCACTGACCACCAGGGGGCAGCTCCTCCATTGAGCATCTGCTCCCTGGTGGCCAGTGAGCATCATAGCGACCGGTTATTCTGCTGTTTGGTCAATTTGCATATTAGCCTTTTATTATATAGGATATCTTCCATGTTTTAAAAAGCTGTCTACTTTTTGACATTCCCAATAAAAAGAGTTCATCTTTCAAATGTATTTAGCCTTCAAAATAATTCATCTGAAATGTGGTGTTTATTTTATATTTAAATATGCAGGCCCTCAAATTCACTGCAAAATCATGCAGAAAATGAGCACCACTCTGATTCCAGCTGCCTCTGGAGTGGGTCCAAGGTCCTGCTTGCTAACTTCCCAGCAGGTAAGGAGGGAGGGTGTACTATGGAGCAGCAGATTGAATACCACCCTTTGGTAGGCATGCTCCTAAATGCAGATCATTTCCTGATCTGAATTGAAATGTTAGTCCTACCTCCAAATATCCCATTTAAACAAAGGCTTCTTCCTTCTATTCTCCTCCCCCACAGCAGAAGCCAGTAACCTTCAGAGGCTCCAAACAGAGCTGCAGAGTTTACCACAGAGCTGATGAGAGCTATTCACCACCCATGTGCTAAAATCTAAATTCAAAATCGCTTCTATTTGCCAAATACTGTACCATGAGATTCTATTTTAAAATCTCAGTTTCACTGCCTAGGGGTCCCTTTTTCTCACATACCTTGGCCACTTCAGGAACAGGATCGATCACACCATGAGGGAACTGTGGGGTAGAACAGACGAGCATGGCAGTGTTCCTGGAGATGGCTCTTCTCATTGCCTAGGAGTTACACGTGGGAAGGAAAATGAGCATCCACATCTCAGTTACTCTCCTATTGCCCTAACAAGATTAATCTAGTCTACAAACTTCAGTTCCACTACTGGCCCCTCCTTCACCTCTCCAACCTGGGAGAAGCCTGCTGCCCACCATCGTAGCAGAATACAAACAAGGCTAGATGGGTCCACTGGGGGAAGAGAGCACAATACAAAAACAGCAAAATCCCTTGTGAGGGAAAAAGAATATTGGGCTAAGAGGTAAAAGCCAACTAGCAGTGAAACCTGGTGTAAACTACTTCACTCCACCCAGTCCGTTTCCTCATCTATGAACTGCAATAATACTAGCAGCTTCTATGACCTCCCTGGGCTGCCCCAGGCTCCAATGAAATTCCGATAGCACTCTGAATGCTGGAAAGTTCTATACAAATGCAAGGCATGAAATTAATCAAGAAAGGAATATTATTCAGCCTTAAAAAGAAAAGAAATCCTGCCATTTTTGACTACATGGGTGAACCTGGACGACACTACGCTAACTTAAGCCAGGAACAGAAAGACAAATATTGCATGATCTCACTTAGATCTAAAAACCTGAACCTACAGAAGCAGAGAGCAGAGAGTAGAAAGGTGGCTGCCAGGGGTTGGGAGTGGAGGAATGGGGAGATGTTGGTCAAGGGGTACCAAGTTTCATGCACCCCTATGTTCATAGCAGCACAATTCACCACAGCTAAGATCTGGAAACAGCCTAAGTGCCCATCAGTAGATGAATGGATGAGAAAACTGTGGTACATCTACACGATGGAATACTATGCTGCTGTAAAAAAGAAGGAACTCTTACCATTTGCAACGGCATGGATGGAACTGGAGAGCATTATGCTAAGTGAAATAAGCCAGTCAATGAAGGAAAAATACCACATGATCTCACTCATTCATGGATAATAGAGACCATTATAAACTTATGAACAAAAATAGATACAAAGGCAGAGCTGCCTCAAACAGGTTGTCAAACTGCAGCGGGAAGGCCGGGGAGGGCTGGGGGGCAGGAGGGAGGGGGTAAGAGATCAACCGAAGGACTTGTATGCATGCATATAAGCATAACCAATGGACATAAGACACTGGGGGGTAGGGGAGGCCAGGGGATTGTCAAGGGCGGAAAAAAAAAAAAGGACACATATGTAATGCCCTTTGTAATACTTTAAGCAATAAAATAAAAAAAAGGGGGGGGGGTACCAAGTTTCAATTACACAAATACATTCTGGAGATAAAATGTATTGCCATGTGACTACTAAACAAGTTTTATTAATACTGCATTGTATATTTAAAATTTAATTAGAGATCTACAGGGCAGTCTTAAATATTTCAACCATGAAAAAAAAAAAAAAAGAAAAATGTTAACTGTGCGAGGTGATGAAAATGTTAAACGCTTGATTATGTTGACTACTTCACAATGTATACTGACATCAAAACATTAAGTTGCACTCCTTAAATATATACAATTTTTAATTTGTCAATTAATTGTACATTAATGCCTCAATAAAGATGAGGGGAATAATGCTAATGCTAATAAACTGGAATAGTTTACTTATGGAAAAAATCATTACTTTATACTGGCAATGGTGCTCACTCAGGCCAATCAAAACCACAGTGACACCCTGGCTGGTTTTGTACATCCTGTACACCAAAAGGTTCGATTCCCCGTCAGGGCATCTCTCTCTCTTTCTCTTTCTCTCTCTTCTCTCTCTCCTCTCTCTCCCCCCTCTCTTAGGGCATATCTCTCCCTCTATCTCTCTCTCTCTCTCTCTCTCTCTCTCTCTCTCTCTCTCTCTCTCTCAAATCAATAAAAACATATCCTCCAGTTAGGATTTTTTTAAAAGTTATAAAACATACAAACCACAGTCAGAGTCTTAGAGCAAGTTAGGACATGCTTATTTCACAAACAGAGAAGAGAAGGTGGCGGTGCTGAAGCAAACCCGGGTCTTTAAAGTTAGGAACAAACGGATGAATCTGTGCAAAGACTGAAGCTGTACTCAATCAGCACTGCCAGTGGAAGATTTTGCAACTCTGGCCACTACAATCAAAGACATTTTGAGCCTGTCTGCATGTGACACTGGAAAAAAACAGTCAACTGGGTACACTTCCTGCTTCTCACAGCCCAGGGCAGACAATGGCCCTTCAGAGGAACTCACCCGAACATCCACCTCCATCATTTTGTTCAGTGGAACCCGTATAATCTTCATCCCAAAATAATGGGCTGCCTTGTCAAACGCAGCATGGGCACTCTGGGGGGCCACACTAAGAGACAGGGAAGAAGAGAATAAGGAAATGAGGTTCAAAAGAACATAGTTGCAGCTAATCTAAAACATCAGGAGTAAACTTCTGATTACTTTTCCTCAAAAATTTTAAAGTGTTTATATTTACTTTTTAAGCACAAAAAGAGATATTCTAAAGAACCTTCTCCCTACTATTTAGGAAATCATTTTGGCAACAGGAAAAACTTGGAAGTAATCCTACATCGAAGGATCCAAAATATAAACTAGAGCTGACAGGTAAGAGAACGGGGAATTTGGATCAAATTAACATAAAGTGGTTGCCTATCCAAAGACAGGCACATCAGAGAAGAGCAAGCTTCCTGACACGGTACAGGTTGAGGCAGGAAATGTAAGCTTGCTTGGCAGGGCTGTTAAAGCAGCAGCCAAGCATCAGATCAAAGGTCCCCTCCATCTTTGAAAGACCACGATCCTATAAGAAACTATAATCCCCATCTGCACTGCACACTTGGAAGTAGCATTTCAAATAGTATTAAAAAAGGAAACTGAGTCATAGTTAAGTATTTGCTTTCAGACTTCCCTCAATGGTTCCATGCTTACAATTAACCTGTTCCCTTTAATGGAGAAAAAGCTCTCTTACTAAGTACCAAGCACCAAAGATTTAGCTTGAAGAAAGATGGTAGCCTGATTTATTCTCTTAGGCTAAGTAGGAATTGCAGCATGAGATCATGCAAGTCCTAATCACTGACACTTGTGGGAAAAACATTAACCCGAATAATGTATAAACACACTGTACAAGGAGAGGGTCTACAGAAAAAAAAAAAAATGCAACCAAATAGCGAAACTATGGGGTGGGCCCTAGCCAGTTTGTCTCGGCGGATAGAGTGTCGGCCTGCGGACTAAAGGGCCCCAAGTTTGATTCTGGTCAGGGGCACGTGCACAGGTTGCAGGCTCAATCCACAGTACGGGGTGTGCAGGAAGCAGCTAATCAATGATTCTCTCTCATCATTGATATTTCTCTCTCTCTCTCTCTCTCTCTCCCTCTCCCTTGCTGTCTGAAATCAATACAAATATATTGCAAAAAACCCCAAAAATCTATGGGGTGGCAATATGGGTAAACCTCAAAAAGATTAAAGAATTTTCTATCCCATAAAACTACCCTTAGCTTGAAATTTTTTTTCTTTAAATATATTTTTATTAATTTCAGAAAGGAAGGGAGAGAGAGAGATAGAAACATCAATGATGAGAGAGACTCATCGATTGGCTGCCTCCTGCACGCCCCCTACTGGGGATTGAGCCCGCAACCCAGACATGTGCCCTGACCAGGAATCCAACAGGTGACTTCCTGGTTCCTGGGTCAATGCTCACCCATTGACCTACACCAGCCAAGCTAGCTTGAAATTTTCTTAGGGGAACCCCAAAGCAGCCTGTAAAATAACTTTCATTGAACTAATATAAACAGAGAGCGTTCCTCAGGCTCCAAATAATTTATAATAAATATCACAGAATTCATAGATGTAGTCTTGTCACTTAGAAAAAGGATCTCATTTTTGCTTGCAGTATATGCACCATTTATAAAAGAGAGGTGGGTCAGGGTGTATGTGGGGGGCGTGATTTTGAAAATTAACTGGCTAATCCACTTAGGATTTTGGTGAATGTGAAGAGAGAAGAGTCAAGGACACAGGACAGGAGGAAAGAGGACTAGAATTGCCAAAGGAAGAGAAGACGCTGAAAGCAGTCAGGGTGCTTCAGGCAGCAGCATTCCAGACAAATCTCAGCAGGGGGTGGGGAGAACGACACAGCCCCACACACATACATTTCTGGAGTTCTGATCCCCTTCTCTAAGGCCAGGTCCCGATAAGCTTTGCAGGCCATCAGTATGCTTTCTGTACCCCCAGAGGTCACCTGTGAAAAAGGAGAGATGTCATTTGTGGAGGGAAGTTAGGGGTAGTTATCAGCCTGCCCTGATGTTGACGGTGGTTGGTACAGAAAGAGGTAAGGTCTTGTGTGCCACAGGGCAGACACTGTTACGTCTTCCAGAAGGGAAACCTGGCTTCGCTTGCTAAGCCCACACTGGGTTCAGGAGAAGAGTGAAAACACTAACTAACAATGAGCAGAAGCTCCATGCTGTCTGGACAACTTGCACATCTGCCCAGATCTGTGCACAATCCATTTCCACATTAATTCCTCCAACTGCAGATAGGATAATGCATTTTACACCATTCAAAAGCATCAGGATTGACTTTGATTTACATTTTCAATGCCTACTGAGAACGTGAAATTGTGAAGTTACAATTCTAGTAAACTATGCAATATATTAGAAGACAAAGAACAGATATTAGGCATTCCAAAGTGAACTTCTGGTTTTTGACAAGTTTGAAAAAAAAAAAAAGAAGCCTCTACCTAGTTTGTTATCTGAAATCAAAACAAAAATCCTAATGTTTCTAAATGAAATAAAATGTTTTCCTGAAGCGAGGTCTAGCAACTCTGATACAGGCAACAAAAAGACGCAGCGGTCATTTCAGTCATCCTATTGACCCTAGGGGACTACAATCTCATAAAGGTGAGGGCCAGTCTGTTCATGACAATATTCCTAGCACCAAGCCTCGTAGCAGACACCTAACAGACCCTCAATTAACATTTCTTAATGCCTGGGCTGACTCTCAGTAAGCCATGACTAACACAGGCATATCATACCCACCTGGCTATCTTTTGATAACATCTAAGAATGAATAATTTTAAAACAAGCCGAAAAAGAAAAGCCATAGCACTGAGCTAGGTGGATATTTTCTTAAATTTACCATTTCCAAAGACTTATAGGATCTTATATAGCTTTTACATTACACAGGTGAGCTGATGAGAGACTAAAGTGATGCACCCAATGTCATCCATTAGCATCTGTTGATAAGAAGTAAAACGTCCTACGTTTTTGTATTTAGTGTAGCTAAGTATGAGACAGAATGAGAGAGGGTGATTACTGAAACTTCCTAAAATAATATCCATATATAGGACAAATGGCATTGGGTAACAAATCCCAGTAGTCAGGAGTTATATGGAAGGTTAGCTGAGAAAAGCTGAATCATTTCTGATTCAGGAAGTCTTCATGAAACATGTGACCATCATCCACAAAGTAATGCACTGAACGTGGGCATAGCACACTTGTGTGTAGTCTCTGCACTTCAATGCTGGAGAAGACAAAAGTGCTTACAGCTGAGGTCAGCTCTGCAAATCAGCAGCATGTCCTGTGCTCCAGCACAAAACCTCAGCATGTCACATGAGAAGTCAAACCAGCTGTGAAGCAAGTCGGAAAAGCACCAGCAAAGTCAGTCTCCAAGGAGTCCATCTCTTACTAAGGTCAAGTAATGACATAAGCAAAAATATTTCCAAACCCTAGTTACTCACTTCACATGTCCTATATTTAGTTCAACAGTTAATCAAATCAACATTGATATATGTTAAGCAAATATCAGTGTATTTTTTACTATTAAAGCTGGGATACCTTAATTCTACTTCTAATTCTTATTTCTGATCCCCAAATTCTGTGTTTAAAGATTCTCCCATTTCCCTCCTCCCCCTGCACCCAAAGGGAAATGAAAATTTAGCTGTGAAGTAAGAGGCTCCAATCACTATTTGTTATGTTAGTCAACTTCTTTTAACATTTATAGTAATTCTCACTCTAACAAATGAAATGTGTGTCAAAAACAAGAGCAGGACATGACCTGTTTGGAAATTTTTCTTTTAGGTGATGTTTGGTCTTACTGACATTTGCATAAGCCAGTTGCCTTGGCAACTTAATTTCTTTTGGTATATAGTCCCCTCTCATCCATTTTGAGGCAAATGAAGTTAATAAAAGGAAAAAAGTTGAAGGCTAAAGAACAAGAAGTGTAATACCTTAAATGGGAATAGTCTAAAGACAGCCCAACCCTTAGGCTTTGTCTTCACGTTCCCCACCTCTGAGCTTTCTTCACTGAAAGCAGCTCCTCAAGAGACAGAGGCACATACAGAGACAGAGGCAGACTGAGAAGCTGAATGATCCCAGAGATTTCAGTCTAAAGTCTAAGCTTGAGAAGAGATTGGAGATCTTAGATTCCATCCTTCTCCTGAGCCCTGACACATCCACTAAAGAAGATTGTAACAGGAGAGACATGGCTTAGTTGTACCTACACAAAAACAAAGTACAAATACCCTAGCGCCGGACTTCCAGAAGACTAAAACTACTTCACGGACTTCCTCCCAATACCTGGAAGACTAAAGAAAAACAGTAGTAACAACGTGTAATAAGAACCAAAGGAGGAACGAGATATAATCTGATGCAATAAACTTCAAATACTGGCAATGAAAGGAAGAAGCAAGTTTCCAATCCATAGCAGAGAGCAAAACACAATACATATTCCCTCTTCTAAGCCCTGGAAGTTATCCAGGCAACTCAGCAAAATCCTGACCATTCTCATCAATACTCCCAAATCTTCGGAGAAGCAAATGGAAGGGGTTTCCTTATCTTCTCTCCTGCTCTTCAGATCAGAGTGGTAGACACAGCAGCTAGGGAGAAAGAGCAAAATGCGGAGAGAACATCTGGACTGATTCTTTAAAGTGGAGACTGCAGAAATACAAGATGGGTTAAGGAAATAATCAAAGCCCAATGGGTATTATTCCCTTCCAACCAGGCAGAGTGAACTCCGGTATGGTTAACTTTTAACAAACTATCAGAAGATGAGACCTAGATATATTGAAATACAGGTGTAACAAAGCTTTAGCTGAATCCTGCCTCAACCAAATGCTCTCAGACAAGAAATCACCCACCACGCATCAGAACAAATAGAATGTCCAGAGAGAGTCACCTAAGCATGAGCCAAGATGAAAGAAAATGGCATGGCAACGATGCAAACATACAAGGAAAAAAGTAGCGTGCAAAATAAAGCCAACTCCGACGGTAACCACCTAAGGAGAAGGACATTCCTCATAGCCGTTGCTCACTACAAGACAACATCATCAGGTCATGAATTCCAGAAAAGAGTTGAAAAGCTGGACACTGAAACAACAAAATGAGACTGCAAACTTTAAAAAAACACAGTCCCAACCAGCACCGATACAGAACTAGGAGCAGAAAGGAACAGAATAAACACGGCTGAGAATAAAAAGTCTGACTTAGAGCAAAGGCCTAAGATAAGGTTAGTGAACCCAGATAAGTAAGACAGAGACTGAAAGATCAATGTCCCTCTACACTTGGAGAACTATGTCCATGTGGCTGCCGTAACCAGAAAGCGTCCAGAGAAGAAAGACAGGGCTGGGCGCAATCTGTTTGGAAATCGTATTCCCTAAGGAACAGCTGAGTAACCTAGGAAAAACAGGGAAGAGATTCAGGGGTAGAGAGGCTTTCAAGTACACAAAGGTCTCTCACGTGGAAAAAAACACACAAAACAGTCATGGAACTTCTATCTCCAGCAATACAGATCATATACCTTGGGCAATGCTCCTACCTGAAACTAAAAAACCTGGTAAGCCCTAACCAGTTTGACTCAGTGGTTAGGCCCCTGGACTAAAGGGTCATGGGTTTGATTCTGGTCAAGGTAACATAATACCTCGTTTGCAGGCTCAATCCCCCAGCCTGCTCAGGGCGCATGTGGGAGGCAATCAATCGATGTGTCTCACATCAATGTTTCCCTCTTTGTCTCTCCCCCTCCCTTCCACTCTCTCTAAAAAAATCAATGGAAAAATATCCCCAGGTGAGGATTCATTTTTTAAAAAGCCTGATAAAACATTACTTTTTTAAAATATCTGCCACTGAGCTAACGTAAAGGAGTATCTGAAAGTGCAAACAAAACAAAATCAAGAATCCTACAAAATAAGTGAGTGCCAAAGCTGGCTTTAACTCTGAGGGTGGCTGCCAATCCCAAGAGTCCTTAAACTCCCACGCCCATTCAAGAACAGGAGATAAATTTAGGACCTGCCCAAAGTAAGGAGGCTAATGGGAGATGGCTGAAGAAAAATGGAATTACACCCACAATCTGAGGGTACAAGAAAAAAATCCCACTGGTACAGAAGAGGACATCAAGAAAAATTGCTGTTGCTCAGGTAAAGAAAAATAAGGATTTGTAAACCACGTATGAAAAGGCAGCTTTTATGTGAGTTTGTGGTCTGAACTCAACTACCTCTGTAGTGCAAAACTATAAGCTATGAACTGGACTAAAATTGGTTCCAATGTGGTAGTACTTCCCAGCAACTGACAGAAGTAATTACAAACCTTTTCTGGAAGAACTTAACTTAAATCTAGGCCTTAAAGTTAAGTTCCCAGGAAAATGAGTGGTTTATAGTAAAAAAATAAATAAATAAAAAACACAACTATAAGGATGCAAGACAACACGAGCGAAACCAGCAGAAACAGAAAGATAAGGCCATGAACAATGGAATTGTCAGAAAAGAATCCTATATAATAAAAGGGTAATATGCAAATTGACAGAATGGTGGAACGACCAGTCGCTATGACACACACTGACCACCAGGGGACAGGTGCTCAACACAGGTGTTGCCCCCTGGTAGTCAGTGTGCTCCCACAAGCCGGGCTGATGGCTGGCGAGCACGGTGGCAATGGTGTCAGTCAAACCGGGCTGAGAAGACCCTCCACCCCTAAGTGCATGAATGTCATGCACCAGGCTTCTAGTATAAAATAATTACATGCAACATATATAAATAAACTAAAAGCCAAGGGACAATAAAGAACCACCAAACAGATTTAAAAAACAAAAGAAGAGCTCAGCCCACGTGGCTCAGCTGGTTGAACGCTGTCCTGTGCACCAAAGGGCTGCTGGTTCAATTCCTGGTTAGGGCACCATCCCTGGTCGGGGCATCTACTAAAGGCAACAGATCAAAATCAATCTCTCTCTCTCCCCCCGCCCCCCGCCCCTTTCCTCCTCTAGTGAGGATTGAACGAATGAACGAACAAACCAAATAGAATTCTCAAGAATGAAAAATACAGTAAACAAAATTTAAAAACCCAATGGAAGACTAAAATGTAATCAGACACAACTAATAAGGGAATTAATAAAACCCCTGTACTGATCACGCAGCTCCAACAATTATCAGCTCATTGCCAGTCTTTTCATCTACCCCAGCTGCCCCAGGCATTGCTGCTACTGAGAATATCACTTGTTCTAATAGTTACACCTTTACAGGTAGTTTTGTTTTGTTTTTTCCTGGCTGCTTTAAACCCTGTTTTAGCCTTTCTCAATCTGCCCTTCATGTTTCTTAGCTTTGCTTTTGTACTTTCTATTTATTTGTCTCTCTGGATTCTTTTTCCAGTTGTTTTAAAATCTGTCTTGTTCCATAAATTTTACTTAGAAACCATGTAAGTATTTTACAGAGTTATAAATGAACCAGGGTTCCTTGCACAAATGGCTGACCCCGGGTCTAGAGCAGAAACGTACAAGATGAACATGGAATAATAAAAATATTTTGTCAAAAAAAAGGGGAAGAATGGAAGCTTTACTAGTAAAAGACGACATGAGTCATGCAAAAGGACCCAGGAACCGAAATTAGAAAGCTCCCACTGGTCAAAAATGGAGCGATTTGGGCATCAATTTGAGTAACAACTCGAATGGACTGAAACATACATAATTTCCTTATCCACCCTACTGTTGATAGACATCTGATTTATTTCCAGTTTTTAGCTATCATGAGCAATGCTGTTATGAATATACATCTATCCTAATACACACACGTCTTTCTAGGATATATCCTGAGTTGGAGAATTTCAGGGTCTTAAGACTTCTATCTTCAACTTTATTGGGTAAGGTCAATCTGTTTTGTGCTTGTTTAACCTTTGGTCTCTTAAAAGAGACACAGGAGAACACTACATACTGTAAGTATATTGTCATCTACCCTCTATATCACACTGTTCATCAAAATGCCTTACGAGAACCTGTTATTGGTCCAGTTTGTAACTATTTTGGAATTATTTTTGGGAAATGAATGCCATGAATACCAGTTCTGTTACCTACTGAATATTTGAACATGCTATGCTGATTTACCATGGTGCCAACATAATAGTAAAACAGTACAGCTTACTGGAAAAACACAAAAAGTAACTATTAAAAGTTATTGTTTTTGGATGGGCCCTTCGATAATTAAATTTGCAGACTTTATAATGATTACAAAAGTATCTGATAGGGTGAGCACCTCTAGGTTACCACTGCAGCACACTGGGTTAAATCTAACTCTATGCTGCATAAGCTGAGATTTCATTTTTTCTAGGAAGACAGTATTAGTTTGTAGTAACAAATCTAAACAGAAGTTTATCAATCACAGTTTAGGAAAACTAACAAATGTTTACTGAAAAGAATAGTTAAAACATGTGTGTCTTAAATATAAATGATACCATCTTCCTGTATTCCTAAACCAACTAAATGATATTCGATTTATGGCAAAATCAGAAAGTAAACTTCCAGCTCAATTAAAATGAGAAAGTATAAAAACAAGTCACTACGACATGGTTCAACAAATTATATACATAAATGGATAGGAAGGTGGGTGGATGGAAGAAAGAGAGGAAGGGAAAGAAGGAAGCAGAGAGCAGATAGGGCAAAATATATTTAGCGAATCCAGGGTGTTCTTTAAACTATTCTGGCAACTTTATGTAAATGTAAAGTTTTTCAAAGTAAAAAATTGAAGAGAAAGATTATCTAGAAGAATATATGCCAAAATGTTGATACTCTATGAATTACAAAACTACAAGCAGTATTTTTATTTTTTAAATATATTTTTATTGATTTCAGAGAGGAAGGAAGAGGGAGAGAGAGATAGAAACATCAATGATGAGAGAGAATCATTGACTGGCTGCCTTCTGCACGCCCCCTACTGGGGAACAATCCCGCAACCCAAGCATGTGCCCTTGACTGGAATCGAACTCGGGACCCTTCAGTCCACAGGCCAATGCTCTATCCACTGAGCCAAACTGGCTAGGGCTACAAACAGTATTTTTAAATTGCTGTTAATCTGGATCTTTCTACAATAATCACGTATCATTTATGTAATAAAAAAAGGAAAATGTTCTAATTTAAGCTAAAAAAAATACTGGATGCCACCTGCATATACTTACACATCCACAGGAATCCGGTCCCCCATTGAAAAGGGAACAAGCTATCCTCACAATCTCTGCTTCTATCTTCCGGAGTCCTGGGAAGATATCTGGATGCAGGGGATTACTCCATGCAAAATCTCCATAAGCCTGCAAAGGAATGCAAGCAGATATGAAGCAAGACAATTAAGCTGTACAGAACAATCATACACTAAACCAAAATTTCTAGGTATTAGGCACAACATTAGACACTGGAAAATGGTAGACTATGTCCCCCAACCTAAAGAAGATCAAATTACAGTGGAGGAGACACACAGGAAAAGAAATTATTTTACAATGCGGTAGGAGAGGAAGTATGATGTGGTTAAAAGCAGACTACAACGCCAAGCAGCCTCAGGTAGAAGGTTAAGCTTTGCCTGTCACTTCTAGCTGTGTAATCTCAGGACAAATAACCTCTGAGGCTCAGTTTTCTCATATGCTAAAAGGGTAATTAAGGTGCTGATCTGATAGGGTTCTGGCGATAAGCAAATAACAGAACACACTGCAAAGCACTTAGTAGAGTGTCTGGCACAAAGCAGCCGTTGTTCTATGTGCAATGCCAGCTGTGTGTGCGCGGGAAGGTAGGGGCCTTAAGGAGGGAATAATGAGCATCCTGAGTGGTCTGGAGGTGTCTGCTGAGCGGAACCCTGAGAGAAATAGGAATTCACATTCACAACAGGCGGAGTGAAGGGCGAAAAGCGAACAACGTAAGAGCAAGGTGCGCTCTGTAAAAAGAAAAGGCACCGGTAGTGTTTGCATGGGAAAGTAGTAGGAGTGTTTGCCAAAAGTATGGGAGCTGGCTCACGGAGGGCCTTGGCATTCTCTGCCTCATAAGCAGCTTGTGTTTTATCCTGTAGATGACAGGAAGCCACGGAAGCATTTTTAAACGTGGAAATAAGGTTGGAGCATTATGTCAAGATACAGCTGAGCAAAACCTATACTTAGTACGGTATAAGCCGTCTGATCATAATAATCAAACACAAAGATCGCAGAGACCATCAGTCAATGCCGATTTTATATGGCAAAGTGGGATTTCAAAATTAAATCTGACTAGAAATGGAAGATGCTAAAGACAATTCTAAAGTCAACAAAAATGAGAAGTACTTTCATTATAAGTGAAACCACACTCATTCTCAGATCATCTGATTTGAGAGTCAGGTAGTATCGGAAATTATAACCAAGTTTCTCTCCCATGTCTCTTCTTATCAAACAAAATGTGTCTTAATATTAATCTCAAACTCTGGGCATACCTTCCCTGTTAATCTGCCTTCTACACAGGGTGTCAATAAAGCCTGCACACATAAACAATATTTTACTTTATTACAGACTGAAGATGTCTTTGACAGTATTGTATGTGTTCACCTGTTTGGGTGAAGAGAAACTGTCTACACTTTCATTTAATTACAAAGTAGACAGCAATGAGGTACTATAAACTGGCACAGACCACCGCACTCCCCTCGAGTCCCGGGCATCACCTTCACGAGGAGCTCGGTGAGCTTCTCCTCCCCACTGTACACCGCTCCGGAGGCTCGCCCTTCCTGCCACATGACGTCTGCAGAGAAAGTTAACATCACTGGGTCAGTAAGCAGAAAGTTTTAGGAGGACAGGTAGGGTCTAAAAAGAAGAAATGCAAAGAAAGTCCTTTGAGTACAAAAGAAAAAAAAATTTTGAGTAGAAATCCAAAGGTGTCTTTATATTATATCAAGAAAGAAAAAATCCATTACAGCTACCACAGCAAAATAAAGGTCATCAATTAGTATCAACATATGAAAAAGATACCCACAGCACTTAGTACAATAAAGTCCAGTAAGTATGCTGTCCTCTTCCCCTGCCGGGGTCCAGCCCCAGCAGGTCCAGGGGTTCCCCAAAGGTGTGGACGGAGTCGGCGAAGAAGGAATGACACGGAGACAGCGTTCAGTTGATCAGCAGCCTAGCCAGGATCTCTAGCCAGGATCTCCAGCCAAGTTCTGGTCTGGATCTCCAGCGAAGTTCTGCTTAGGATCTCCAGCCAGGTTCTGTCATCAGGTTCTAGTCAGGTTCTCTTGCCAATTTCTGTAGTCAGGTTCAGTCCAGGATCTTTTGCCATGTTCTCTCGCTAGGTTCTGTCTCTAGGTTCTGAGGCCAGTTTCTGTCCAGGAACTTTTGCCATGTTCTCTCCAGCGAAGTTCTTCTGTCTCCAGAGAACGTTCTGTGTAGGTTCTGTGCCTAGGTTCTGTCTCTCTTGGTTCCGTATTCTAAGTTCTGTGTAGGTTCTGTCTTCTTAGTTCTGCCTTCTAAGTTCTGTGTTCTAAGTTCTGTCTCTTGCTGTCTTGTTACATCTGTATTTATACCAGTTGATTCAATCCTATCAATCTCTATTACAAAGGTTAGGGTGTTTCTTATCTCCATTCCAGGGAGTAAAGATTATGTAGCTTATGCATGATTGTTCGTAGTTAAAGTGATTAATTACCCGCCTGGCACTTAGTTGAGGGGTTTTATTCCCTCCCTAACTTCAGGGGAAAATCCCTACCTGGGGAAACAACCTTTCTCAGAGACCTTGGTTAAAACACATAGTGCCAAGAAGGTGAGCAAACATATTAAGAACAGTATGCCATATATGCCGGGTCCCTTGAAACAGCAAGCATGGACCGGCTCCCGGCATTCCCCAACTGCCTTCTCGCAGCAGAAACTTTTCCCTCCATCTATATATCATTCTATGTTCTCTGCAGGGCTCAGCTTGCCCTTGTCAGCAATGCTTCCTTCTTCCTTCCCGCCCTTCCGATCTAGTCCTAGGGAGTGTGGGGACTGTTATGAGCAGAGGTGGCAGAGAAAAAGTGAAACTGCAGTACAGTCAGGAGGGTTGGAGTCAGGGAATTGAATCCATGGCCACACAAGCCACAATGAGACAGCTTAGCCTCAGGGCCCCTCCTTCAGACAGAGTCTGGAAACCCACCCAGAATTAGCCACCTGCTTCCAGCAACATCTGCTGCTCCATCCAGGATCAGAACAGTCAACATTGGGGTAAAGCTCACCAGAAAGATTCCTGACCAGAATACAAGGCCCACCTTTCCATCTCCTGCCTGAGGTTCCACATCACACACTCTCCATTATACCAACAAATGTGTGAATGTGGGTGTCTGGGTCCTTTTGCTACAATATGGCTGTGCCCTGTTGAAAGTGAGTAGTAGTCGCTGTAGTCACTAAAAGTGACTGTAGTCATGGGCTCCACAAAACAAAGATCTTCAGCTCCAATGAAAGGGCAGAGGACTGAGTAGTGAATATCCAGACTAACCCCTCAATCTCACCAACCTGCCAAACTCTGCTTTGCTGCCAGCTTGACTTCCCTCTTTCCATAGAGGACCCTGCTCTGTACCAGGTGTATGTTCAGGCCAGAGGCCACCAGACTTTCAAAATTAGGATACCTGGTTTCATTTCCTGTTCATTTACTGCTGTTACAGAGTATACTAGTGGATGGTGACTTAAAAATGGAAGGGAAGGCAGCAGCCAGACCTCATCATCACAGAAACCCTTAATATACAGGTCTCAGAGTGCTAATTCCTACTTTATATCATCTACAAATCCTGGACTGTACCTACTTTTGTACCAGCCAATGTTAAAAGTTCAACATATTGCATTTAACATTTTTAAATGTATTTTTGATTTTTAAAATAGATTTTTATTGATTTCGGAGAGGAAGGGAGAGGGAGAGAGAGAGAGAAACATTAATGATGAGAGAGAATCATTGATCGGCTGCCTCCTGCATGCCCCTTACTGGGGATCAAGCCCGTAAAGCTTGTGCCCTTGACTAGAATCAAACCCGGGACCTTTCAGTCCACAGGCCAACAGACTCTATCCACTGAGCCATACCAGCTAGGACTAAAATGTATTTTTTAAATGCAACATGGTATCCTGGGCTGGGTCCTAGAACATAAAAAAGGACATTAGTGGGAAAACTGGTGAAATCAGAAGAGAATTTGTAGTTCAGTTAATAGAACTGTACCAATGTTAATTTTTAGTTTTGACAAATGTTATTTTAAATGTTAAAATCAGGAGAAGCTGGATAAGGGATAGATGGGAAATCTATTATCTTTGCAAATTTTCTATAAATTATCCCAAACTAAAAAGCCTACTTTAAAAAAGTATTCATAATATGACTTTAATGTGTAACAAACATGCATTTGTGTTAATAATTAACATTTATTGAGCACTTACTATATACCAGGTATTATCCATTTACATGTATAATCTTATTCAATCTCTATAATCATCCTTTCAAATAAGTATTCCCATTCCCATTGCAGAGAGACAGAAGTTGAAGCATAGAGAAATTAAGTAAGTCACTCATTTTTATTACACATACTATCTTTTCAAAGAACAAATGTATCTGTTTTTCTCAGGCTTACAAAAGGAAACGGAACCAAGTTCCACTGTCTGAGATTTGTTTGTTTTATGGATGAAGATGAATCTAAATATAAATTTTAAAATATGAAAGTCAACGTTTGAGACAGGCCCTTCTGAGCATTTACATATCTGGATGAACCTTTCTTTTCTTCTCTTGCACATGTGAGAGAGAGGGTGAGGCTGAGTGTGTGTCTGAGAGAAAGAGAGAGAGAGAGAGAGAGAGAGAGAGAGAGAGAGAGAGAGCGCGCGCGCGCGCAGGATGAATTGTTCTTAACTTCACAAACATTAACTGGCCGCCCAGCCAGGTTACTGAAGTAGGTAGCATGCATGTGCAGAGAGTCATACCCATAGAGCTGTACTCCTTGAGCTTCTCCAGAACTTCAGACGAGCTCAGACCTTGAGAGGGCAGAACCTTCACATACTCCTTATCCACTTTCAGAAATGACATGTTCTTGATAATATCATCCTTGACCTTGTTCAACTCATCTTGGATCTCCAAAGGTAAGAAAGACAAAGTTAACAAGGAGGCGGAAGAATACAGTATAGAGAAGAACCAGTTGTGACACTAAGTCAACTGCCAAAGGCTGGGCACCACACAAACACTACAGAAAAAGGAGGGTACTTTTTTCTTAAAGAGAGATGATGACAGTTTGTGCAACTACTTTCTGGCATGTGCAACAGTTTCTTAGAAATCTGAAAAGTTGACTTTTTCTCTGAAGGTCAAAGATGCACTCGTTCCCCCCCGCCACCCCATGTCAACATCACCACTGCTCTACTTGGTTTGCATTTGCTAATGTCAGCACTTCTTTGAGGGCAACATTTGAACCTTGTTCCTGCCCTGGCAGCAGCTAGTGTGTCCGCTAAAGAAACAAAGGTAGAGCCACGAACAGTCACCAGAAAACGGGCCAAACAGCAGTAAAATGGACTCTGGTGCTTGTCCAAGTGATGAACTCCTTCAAAAGACAGGTAGAGAGCACAGGGGGCTTCTGGAGGCCCTGCACACCTCCCCCCACGTAAGCTCAAGCCACCCTGGGAAGTGCCAGGAAGACAGCATTCTATCCCTCAAGCTGGCCACAGCTTGTAACCAAAGTGCTCACTCAAAATAAATAACTTGTCTCTGAGCCTCAAAATCTGCTTCTAAAATATGAAAGGTGATTCATTATATAGTTTCTAAGCCCCTTGCAATTCTGTTAGTTCATAAATCTAAGAATAGGTTCTGAAACCCTAGCACTGTCTCAAAATATGAAATTGAAAGAGAAAAAAACATGAAGAAAAATAAGGGCAGGAAAAATATAGGGACTGAAAAGGGGAAATGCTATTATCCTTAATGAGCCAGTCCATCCATTATATCTTCCCTCTTCCCTGACCCCTTATTCTATAAGGACCAAAGCAGATTTAATTTGGGGGCTTAATGTAATTTGGAGTAAAATAAAAGCCTATGTATCTACTCTCATGCCCCATCTCCACCCCAGTTATTACTTCTACTTCCCCACAGGAAATGAACTTGATAATACATAGTTGGGAGTGTTTATATAGTGCTCTGAATGGATTTCAGTTAAAGGCTAAAGATAACTGACATCATTGCTGGTCTGGCCAGAAAAGGGAATTGAAAGCCAAAAATAAAAGAAAGATTGATGAGAAGCTGAGGTGAAGGGCAGGATACTGGAGGAGATGAAGACATCAAGAACTCATTTGCTTCCTTAAAGCTTGCAATGGGGCCTGCCCTGTTTATCTTCATCTGTGATAAAAAGGAAGGGTACAGAGGTGACTGTTTTATCCTCAGTGAGGGTGAGGGCAGAGAAAATACAGTAAAGGGAACATACTAGACTATGGATAGGTACAAAGAGCAAGAGAATAGCTCTGTTATCGAAGTTTCTAAACCTGGGATCAGCAAACTACAACCCAAATCTGGCCTACGCCTATTTTTGTAAAGAAAGCTCCCTGGAATACGGCCAGGTGCATTCCTCTACCTATGATCCTGTTGCTGCATTCCCTCTGCAAGGGCAGAGTTGAGGAGCTGTGACACAGTATGGCCTACAAAGCCTAAAATGTTTCATATCCAGCCTTTACAGAGTTTGCCAACCTTGATCTAAACCACATAAGCACTCAACCCCCACATAAATAACTACAATCAGCCCAGCAAATATTGCTCCAGAGCATCATGTCACTTCTGTCAAGTTTTCTAATTTCAAATTCTTGACAGACATCTCCTTTCTCCTTTAGTCACATATGTTGCAGAAAAGGTTAAGGTTTCTCGATCTTGGAGATTCTGACATGTTGAGCCATAATCCTCTGCTGTGTGCAGGGGTGGTCCTGTGCATTGTATGTAGGAAGTTTAAGCAGCATCCCTGGCCACTACCCACTAAATGCCAACAGCATTCCTCTCCAGCTGTGATAACCAGAAATGTCTCCGAACATTATCAAATGTTCCTTGGAGGTGGAGGACACAAACACACCTCCCCCTTGAGAATACCAGGTTCAGTCAATAAAAGGAAAGAGGTATGACGATGGGGGTGGGTAGGGGAGGAAGATCTATACAGATCCCACTTACCTTGCGACCAATAATAGGCATCTTCCTGATGAGCTTAAAGCATTTCTTTTTAAACCTTGACCATAAACCTAAAAGAAACAAATGGTTCTATTATCGATGGATACAACATGCTAGTCACAGTGCACGAACTATTCGGGTATGTCCTCTGCAACCCCATTTGCCCTCAGGTCACAAAGGTAGAGTTTCTTTCCATAAAAAAAAAAAAAAAAAAAAAAACACTTTTAATTTAAGTAAGTTATATGATTACATGGCTTAAAAAGTAAAAAATAAATAAATGTATGCACACAGAGTTAAAAGTTTCTCATCTACCCCCAGACCTCATCCTAGCCCCATGAAAACACTGCTACTAGTTTCTAAAATACCCTTCTAGAATTTCTTTATGCATATACAAGCAAGAATAAAGATCTATTCTTATTTGTCTCTATTTTTACACAAAAGGTAGCAAGCATATTCTAGCACTGTACTAGAACTTCTTCTACTTAGAAATATTTTCTTCTAGCCTGTGTTGCTCAGTGGTTGAGCATCAACCTATGAATCAGGAGGTCAGGACACATCTCCAGTCAGGGCATATCCCCAGTAGGGGGCATGTAGGAGGCAACCAATCAATGATTTTCTCTTTCATCATTGATGTTTCTCTCTTTCCCTCTACCTTCCTCTCTGAAATCAATAAAAATATTTTTTCTTAAAAGATTGGTGCTACCTCACTCATTTTTTATAGCTGTAGAGTATTTCATTATATGTATTGCCATAATTTACTTAACCTGCCCCTTTCCTGATGGACACTTAGGTTGTTTCTAGTATTTGCTATTACAAACCATGCTAAAATAAACTTTATAACACATACCGTACTCCATACATACAAGAATACCTACAGGATAAATTCCCAGAAACAGGGCTGCTTGGTCAAATGACATACGTATTCCAGAATTTTCTACCTTCTCAAGGTTTACAGAGGTCCAACATTTCTCTTCCCTCTCTGAAAACAAATGACCAATGCTTGCTTTTTTTCAGGACCTAGACTCGTCTCTCATTCAACATATATCCTAACAACACTGTCTGGACCTAAAAAGGCCTCCAATACCATTACATCACTCAGTCTCCATTCTGTTGGCCAGTACATAAGGCAAATACGGAATTCTGATCCTGTTAATGACAGTAATTACAAATACATGGCATCGAAATAGACTATTCTACCTTTAATGAATTCACATTCACTACATCTAATTGACTCAGACAACAAGATTTTGAGGTTGGCACAGGAGGTAGGTACTACATACTATCCAAAGGCAACAATGGGTGAAAGCATTAATAACTTGCTCAAGGCCACAGATCAAATTGGTGATGGAGCAGGGATTTAAGTGAAGTCTTTGTTTTTCTAGTCCGAGACTCCCAGGACTCTATGCTGCTTCAAATGCACAACAGAAATGTTCAGTTACCCCAAATGTGTATAAGGAATCTATACTGAGCTTTCGTACAGGGCATGAACTGAACATGAACTTTTACTGCATTGCTAGGAGATCTGGGCATTCCAACTTCTCTGGCCACAAGGAGTGTGCTCTCAACAACAGAATGTGTGTGTACCTTCTTTCAGTCATTATATAAAGTCTTGCATCTTGCTGTTTTTGCTTAGTTGCATCCCTGTCTTTCCACCTCACTCTATGGTTAACTCTCTATAAATGACTGGGACAAAAGCCGGTAGTTAAGACACAGACTGAATAAGAAGACAAAAAGACTAAAACCTCTTACCTGTAGTTACTTTTTTGTTTACATTTTGAAGTATTTCCTTTCAGTCCCATGTTCTACACATTGTAATATGTAACTGAGATCTTATTGTATATACAATATTGTATACTCTTCTCACTTAAAGCATTTTCTACATTAATAAAAATAGTCCATCAAATGAGTATAACTTAGTATTGGATATTTAAACTGCTTGTTATTTGTCTATAGTTGACCCTTGAACAACATAGGTTTGAACTGAATGGGTCCGCTTATATGCAGATTTTTTAAAATAAATATACAGCACTCTGAATCCCCAGATTTCCAATCTGCTGTGAATCACAAACAGTACTTTTGATCGCAGTTGGGAAATCTGCAGCTGAGAAGGACTAACTACATGCATTGTTCTAGCCAGTGATGGCGAACCTTTTGAGCTCAGTGTGTCAGCATTTTGAAAAACCCTAACTTAACTCTGGTGCCGTGTCACATGTAGAAATTTTTTGATGTTTGCAACCATAGTAAAACAAAGATTTATATTGTTGATATTTATTTTATATATTTAAATGCCACTTAACTAAGAAAAATCAACCAAAAAAATGAGTTCGCGTGTCATAGGTTCGCCATCACTGTTCTAGGCCATCTATAATAGTAAAAGTATAATATGCAAATCGACTGAACGGCCGAACAGTGAAACGACCGTCCGGATGATCCTTCCAGACGAAGCTGGGGCTGCGAGGGCCGAGACCCTTGCACGAATTTTGTGCATCGGGCCTCTAGTTTTATATAAGGGACCTGAGCATCCACTAATTCTGGTATCCGTGGGGAGTCCTGGGACCAATTGAAGATAGCGAGGGACTGTAGTTAAGTTTTGGGGGAATCAAAAGTTATACATGGGCCCTAGATGGTGTGCTCAATGGTTAGAGCGCTGGCCTGCTCATTGAAGGGTCTCAGGTTTGATTCCTGATCAAGGGCATGCATCTGGGTTGCAGATTTGATCCTAGAGGCAACTAATCTAAGTGTCTCTCTCTCTGTCTTTCACCCCCTCCCACTCATCCCTTCCTCCCTTCCACTCTCTCTAAAAAGCAATGGAAATAATATCCTCAGGTGCGGATTAACAACAAAAAAAAAGTTACACATGGATTTTCGACTGTGCAGGGGTCAGTCCCCCTAATCCCATGTTGTTCAAGTGTCAACTGTACCTCTAGCCATGTTAAAGCTGTAAAGATTCAGAACCACTTTCTTATTTCATAAATGAAGTAGTAATTAATGAGGTGGAAAGAGGTCCACAAATTAGCAAACTGATTCAGGTGTCCAAAAGTATAGTAATGCGACTAGATAGGGAAGAAAGAATAGACTAATTTGGTGAAAGGTGAAATGAAATGGTACAGGGTAAAAAGAACAGAATACAGGATCAGAGATGGAGACATTAAAATGAGAAGACCATGTGGTCACGATCTAAAAAGATGATCTCGAAAGTAAAAGTCCCCAGAAGTACAGAAAGAAAAGTAATTAGAATACGTTAAGGTAATAAAATAGAAAATGTCAATGTAAGAAAATCAATGCATGGCTCTTCACAGTTTACAAATTCCTTCCACACAAATTATGCCACTCAATCCTCGTATTATCCTATGATTAGGTAAAGCAGGTATTTTTATGCTCAATTTATTGTGAGGAAACAGGCTACGAGAACTTAAGGGTGTTGTCAGGGCTAGAAACTGGGAGAGTTGATCACACTCTCCTACCGCATAACTGATTTCTGTTGATGAACTACTGACAATCAGTTAAAGGCAGCATCAAGTGATAAGAATTTGAGCAGATAATGACACAGCATAAAGAAGGAAGAGAGAACACCTTAGAGAGCTGCTACCCCTTGCCCATCCTCCCACCGGTTCCTGCTGCTGCTTGTTCTTATCTACCCTGGCATCCATTCTGTGTTCTAGAATTACCCTTTCCCTCAGAAAAGTATTCAGAGTTTCAGTATTAGCAAAGTTTATCACTAGTCCAGACTTCAGACTCCTCTAGGGCAGTATACTAAAAATAACTTGATTGTTCAGTGGTATGTAGAATACTTCTCTACATGAGCAAGTTTCTGAAAAAAACATGGCATTGCTATCAAAATGATCTCCAATGTCTGGAGGGAAGACAAATATTTTTATATGTCTAAAATTCAAGTTGGAAGTTACAAAACAAAAAGTGTGCTGTGTGTATATATATGCATAAAACTATGAAATTGCCAACATTCAACAATTTTTGACCTACAGAAACTACATTTTGTATGGATACGTAATATAGACACAAACAGTGGTTAGATCTAGGTAGCAAAATTTTAATTTTCTTATTATGGCTTACCTATGTCTGATTTTCTACAATGAACATATACTTCTGTAATAATAAAAAATAGGCTATTAAAAATAAAACAACTGAAATGGCTTGAATTGAGCTCACAAAGATCTAGGTGCACCCTGCTACTATGAATTTCCTCATGGAATGCTTCGGGGCCAGCACATTCTTTTTGGAACACTAAAGGCAGTAAGTATCAGGACCTAGGATGCTCTGCTTCTACCAGTTAAGCAAAATGTACATGAGCACTGTGGGCTGCAGAACTGGAAGTAGAAGTAAACACCTAAAGCTAATACTAATTATAGCAAAGGAATACAAATCTCTAACCTTGTCTGTTTTTACAAATGCACTACCTTAAAAGGAAAAGTATATAGAATAGTGGCTATCAGGAGCTGGGGAGAGGAGGGTATAGGGAGCAATTGTTTAACGGGGACAGAGTTTCCATTTAGGATGATGAAAAAGCTCTAAAGAGGGATGGTGGTGATGGGTGCACAACATTGTGAATGTAATACCCCTGAAATGTACATTTTTAAAATGGGGAAAATGGGAAATGTTATCTCATGATCTATATACTAGAGGCCCGGTGCACAAAATTCGTGCACGGGGGGGTGGGGGTGGGGGGGAGATCCCTCAGCCCGGCCTGCACCCTCTCCAGTCTGGGATCCCTTGGGGTCGGGATCAGGCCTAAACCGGCAGTCGGACATCCCTCTCGCAATCTGGGACCACTGGCTCCTAACCACTCACCTGCCTGCCTGCCTGATCACCCCTAACTGCTCTCCCCTGCGGGCCTGATCACCCTTAATCACCTGTGCCTCGGCCCCTGCTATCATGGCTTTGTTTGGAAGGACAACCAGAAGATGTCCGTTCAACCCAGTCTAATTAGCATATTACCCTTCATTAGTATAGATATAAAAGCCTAAGCGACTGGCCAACCAGCTGACCGGCTGGTAGCTATGATGCACAATGACCACCAGGGGGCAGACACTCAACACAGGAACTGCAGAGCAACAGCAACTTTGCAGAGTGCCCTCTCGAACTCCAGGACCCCTTGGAGGATGTCGGACTGCCAGTATCGGCCCGATCCCCACAGGCCAGGCCGAGGGACCCCACTGGTGCATGAACACATGCACTGGGCCTCTAGTAATAAAATAAAAGAACCCTGGCCAATTGCTCAGTGGTTAGAGCACTAGCCCTTGGACCAAAGTGTTGCTGGTTCGATTCCAGGTCAAGGGCATGAACCTCATCGTAGGCTTGATCCTGGCCCCGGTCAGGGAATATGCAGGAGGCAACCAATTGATGTTTCTCTCTCACATCGATGTTTCTTTCTCTGTCTCTCCCCCTCTCTTCCACTGTCTCTGAAAATCAATGGGAAAAATATATTTGGGTGAGGATAAAAAAAAGAAAGAAAGATGGGAGGGAGGGAGGGAGGGAGGGAGGGAGGGAGGGAGGGAGGGAGGGAGGGACGGACGAACGAACGAAGGAAGATTTATTGCTACTCCTGAAAGTCCTATGGAATAGGCCACTTCACCTGGAAGGATAAGCTGGTGGGTACCACTGAATCAAAGGCTTCCTGGGTTCATGGATTAGTAGGATTAATATCATTAAAATGTACATACTACCCAAAGCAATCTATACTTTGATGCAATCCTTACCAAAATACCAATGGCATATTTCACAGATCTAGAACAATACTCCAAAAATGTATATGGAACCAAAAAAGACCCCAAATAGCTGCAGCAATCTTGAGAAACAAGAACAAAGTTGGAGGAATCATAATACCAGATTTGAAGTTATACTACAAAGCCACCATAATCAAAACAGCCTAATACTAGCACAAGAATAGGCACAAAGATCAATGAAACAGAACAGAGAACCCAGAAAATGACTTAAGCGATATGCTCAATTAATATTTGACAGAGGAGGCAAGAGCATACAATGGAGTAAAGGCAGTCTCTTCAATAAATGCTGCTGGGATAATTGGACAGGTACTTGCAAAAAAATGAAACTAGACCACCAACTTACACCATACACAAAAATAAACTCAAAATGGATAAAAGACTAAATGGAAGTCATAAAACCATAAAACTCGTAGAAGAAACCGTAGACAGCAAAATATCAGACATCTCAAGGAGAATTTTCACCAATATATCACCTAGGACAAGAAAAACAAAGGAAGAAAAAAAAAACAAATGGGATTATATCAAACTAAAAAGCTTCTGCACAGCAAAAGAAACCAGCATCAAAATGAAAAGGGACCCATTGTATGGGAGAACATATTTGCCAATAATACATCTGATAAGGGTTTAATTTCCAAAATATGTAAAGTACTCTTACAACTCCACAAAAGGAAGACAACCCAATTAAAAAATGGGCAGAAGACCTGAATAGACATTTCTCCAAAGAGGACAGACACACAGATGGCCAAGAGACATATGAAAAAATGCTCAGTCACTAATCATTAGAGAGATGCAAATTAAAACAACAATGAGGTACCACCTCACACCTGCCGGAATGACTATCAGTAAATCAACAAACAGCAAGTACTGGCTAGGATGCGAAGAAAAAGGAACCCTAGCACACTGTTGGTGGGAATGCAGACTGGCACAACCACAATGGAAAACAGTGTGAAGTTTCCTCAAAAAATTAAAAATGGAACTGCCATTTGACCCAGTGATACCACTGCTAGGAATATATCCCAAGAAACCAGAAACACTAATCAGAAATAATATATGCACCCCTATGTTCACAGCAGCGTTATTTGCAATAGCTAAGATTTGGAAACAGCCCAAGTGCCCATCAGTAGATGATTTAAAAACTGTGGTACATTCACACCATGGAATACTATACAACTGTAAAAAATAGGGATCTCTTACCTTTTGAGACAGCATGGAGGGACCTGGAGAGTATTATACTTAAGCAAAATAAGCCAGTCAGAGAAAGACAAGTATCACATGCTCTCAGTTATATGTGAAATCTAATGAACAAAATAAACTGATGAACAGAAAAGATCCAGACATTGAAACATACAACAGACTGGCATATTTCAAAGGGTGTAGGGGAGGCAGGGGGAAAGCAGGAAGAGATGAACCAGTGAACTTATATGCATATATACATAGCCCAGGGACAGACAACAGTGTGGGGAAGGCCTGGGTGGAGGGGGCTAATGGGGATAAAAAGGGGAACGTCTGTAACACTTTCAACAATAAAGATAAACTTAAAAAAAAAAAAGGTTCCCAGAAAGGAATAAGCCTGAGCAAAAAGACAAGGACTGTGTCCATTTCCAAACCACAGAGCAGACACAGCCTGGGACTAGCACAAGTACAGGCACTAACAGGGTTAGTCTATCTACGTTTTCAGAGTTTGAGGAAAGCCTGCAAAGACTAGGAACAGAAACTGAGGACTGGGTGTTTAAAGCTGGAGTGAACTAATTTTACTATGCAATGTTACAGAATGGCTCAATGGCTATTTGCATGATAGAAATAAAACAGAATCTAGCTTCTAATTTGATTTTCCTGGAGGGAGAGAAAGAAAAGCAGAAAAAATAGTTAAAGAGCTCCTTCAAACAAATGTGATCAGGGAAAAAAAGGTAGTTGTTGAAATTTTAGACATATGAGAAATGACAAGCAAATTCCTTCAATGTTAATGGTTTCTTATCCCAAGGAAGTTAAACTGGGATACCCTAATAAGGTAGGAAAGGGATTCAGGAGTGCTACAGAACACCCACCACCACTCCTACCATTTACTTCCCAAGCACAAAGTTCAGGGGAAAACAATTAACATGGAGGAAATATGTAATCAGGTTGGGGGGGGGTTCTTTTTGCGGAGGGGGGGCGTGGGGAGGGTAAGCAGGACCTTAGGAAGGATGTAGAATTTACAAACTGATGGCTAAAAGACTTCTCATCTTCTACACTCTAGAGAAGTGGCTTCCTCTTCCCCATATCAATTAGCTCCCTGAGGCACTGCCCAGGAAGCTCAAAGTGCACTGTCTCCTGATATCAGAAGGTCAAGTCCAAGAGACAGGGCCCTCTATCACTTATTTAGATATCCCCAGAGCCTAGCACAGTGCCTGGTACACAGCAGACACTGAAATGATCATTGTATGGGTGCTGTTTCAATTTCACCTAATCTTGAAAGGATGGCCTAAAATTAAAGCAATGATTCCTACTTTGGGAGGTCCAGGCGGCACAATTACGTTCTAGCCTAGAAACTAAAACTGAAGAAGATTTACGCCGCACTCAGATATCTGTGATCCTTACAATGACTAATTTCTCACGAGTTTTTATGTAAGTTGCAAATCCAGAAAAATCAACATACTAGTAAGCAGTAATAGTTACACAAGATTCCTATTATAATAAGACTTTGCCAATCAGAAGACAATGTCTCACTTCCCATTAAATTTTAAAAACCGGAACAAAACTAAAAGGCAAGGAATCAGTCATCATCACTATGAGTTTCAAAGCTAGTGAGCCTCCACTGTTTCTTTACAGAGAGGACGTATACTTACTCTCCGGTTGGAAGACAAACTCATATACCCAGACTACCAGCAGGGTCCACACGACACTCCATGCAATTAGCTGCCAGGGCTCATATTTGGTGCAATGACCATTTACGTAATTCTTGGCCTTTGTGGAATATACTTCCAAAATCTCGAAGTAGGGCTCAAAGGCCTTCTAGAAATACAAGAGAAAAAAAGAAATATTACATTCAGAGAGAGAAAGGAAAACTCCGTTCCTAGTTTTTCTTCAACACTCATCTTTCAAGGGCAAGGACATTCATAATCTGGCCCCACCCCAGCAATAACCTCATCACCCAAAGCTCCTGCCCCTTTCACTCCGGGGAGCACTGCCCTGTGAGTCCTGTGGACTTTGACAAGATTTCTGATCTTCTATCTACTCTGTAAAGTACAAGGATAAGCTACATCATCATTTCAGCTCTAACGCTTCAGCATGACTACAGTATTCACTGTCCCACTCAACTCAAACATTCATTCTCAATATGGATGTCTTTCTCCTCTTCTCGACTTTATCTGAATTTCTCCCACCTTCTGTCCAGGATTTGGCAGACTGTTGCTATAAAAGGCCAGAATAAGCACTGTGGGCATCGCAGGCCAAGAAGTGTCTGTTACAGCGATGCCGCTCTGCTGTTGTAGCACAAATGCAGTCAGACAGTGGGTACACAAAAGAACGTGGCTGTGTTCCAACAATATTTAATTACAGATGCTAAAATCTGAATTTCATACCATTACACACAGCACCAGATATTCTCTTTATAAAAACAATTTTTGAAATGTAAAATATCATTCTTAGCTCATAGGCTGTACAAAAATGGATAGCAGTTCTGATTTGGCCCACAGACCATAGACTACAATCTCTGCTCTAAGGCCCTATTTGACTAAAAACTCTGGGGGCCAGGGACATATCTTAACACTATGTGCATCACTCACAAATAAGAAAAAAGTCCTCTCATCTGAAATTTACCAGAATATCCTATTCATGAGAATACACCTCTCTCTTTAAATTCTCAAGTACCCATTTGTGCCTCTACACCAGGAGTGGGAACGTCAATTATTTGGTCTGGCCCTGCCAAGGCATTAGGGGTGAGTTCATTAAATGTTTGACCAAGTATAGCAGGGTAATTTTTAAGTTGATAATTTTGTATGGCCTGCAAATGATGTTATAAATATCCAAGTGTCCCTTGGCAGAATAGAGGTTCCCCATCCCAGCTCTACACAGAGCTTATCACAAATCACCTTGCAGTCTACTCATCTGTTTCTTATCTCCCTGACTACATGGTTAGTCCTTGAAGACAGGTCTTAGTCATATTTACAAGCCCCCGTGTGCCCTATACAAAGTAAGTTAATCTGATAGTTTGTTATTCATTCACTTACTCAACATTTATTAAGCATCTCCAATGTTTAAGGCATTAAGCTGGGGGAACATTTAGATAAGTATCACAGGTGCCTGCCCTTACTGAGCTTATACTCTAATGGGAGAGGTATGTGTGTGTGAGTGTGCATGCCTACACATACATGCATACACAAGTGCACACATATATAAACAAATAATTAAAACTCTTCAGCATAGCCCAGCTGGTGTGGCTCAGTGGTTGAGCATCAACTGATTCCCAGTCAGGGCATACACCCAGGTTGTGGGCTCGATCCCCAAGTGTGGCAGCCAATCTATGATTCTCTGTCATGACTGATGTCTCTCTCTCCCTCGCCCTCTCCCCCTCCCCCTCTCCCTTCCTCTCTGAAATCAATAAAAAATAAATTAAAAAAAAAACTCTTCACCATAAACACTATAAAAAGAATGCAAGTGAGGTGCTAAGAGAGACCACTGAGGAAGGCCTATCTAACTCTACCTAAGAGGAGATAAGGAAGATATGACAGAAGATAAAATCTAACCAGGTTAAAAAGGTAAAAGAATGATCCAAGAAAATTACCCAGGCAAAAAACATTAAAAAAAAAAAAAAGCCATAGGAGGAAGAGAGAAAAGTAGCTGCAAATGCATAAAAGAAATCTGGGAATAGCAAAAAGCTTATGTGTTAGGAGGGTAAACTAGATGAGGGCAGGGATCCTATCTGTCTTACCAGGTACTAAATCCCCAGCATATAGAGACTGCCCAGCACACAATTTGTACTGAATAAAAACTAGGACAGTGGCTGACAGTAAATGAGTAAATATGTCAATTAGAGCACTGAGGCAGAAACACACTAAGTCCAGATTACCAATGATCCTTTAAAAAAAAAAAAAAAGGGGGCATGGAAAGTGGGAGTATAAATCGATAGGCACTTTTTGTAACGTGAGTTGCCAGTGTCAACTGTCAACATTCATTCATTTTGACCCAGAAATCCCACTTTTTGGCATCATGCACATGTTTATGGACACTCACTTCAGTATTCTCTGTAACAAAGGGAAAAATGTAAATAACAAAAATGTTCATTTATAAAGGAATGGCTAAATAAACTATAATAAACACTTTTTTTAATCCTCACCTGAGGCTGTATTTTTTACTGAGTTTAGAAAGAGAGGAAGAGGGCGAGAGACAGGAGAGACAGAGAGAAAGAGAAAAAAACATCAATGTAAGAGAAACATTGATCAGTTGCCTCCCGTATGCATCCCAATGGGGGATCAAACCCACAACCTAGGTATAAACCCTGACCAGGAATCAAACCCGCAACCTTCTGGTGTAGGGATGATGCTCCAACCAACTAAGCCACCTGACCAGGACTGTAGACATTTTAATGCGGCATTAAAAAGAAGATAGATCTGAATGAACTACATGGAAAAATTTCCAGAATATAATGTTGAGTAAAAATAAAGCAAACTGTAAAACAACAAAAACAAAAATAAAAGTCATGTGTTGTTAATCGGAAAAGTAATTTTTAAAAAAGATAGCTGACTGAGAGCTAAAAAGGAGGACAGAGATTAGAAATGAAAATTTTAGTTTAAAGGGATTATTGAAACAGTCCAGGAGAAAAATACACTGGGCTTGACCTTAAACAGTAAAACACTGGGGACAAAAAGCAGTATGGATTTGAAAAACATTTTTGGTAGTGAAGCAAACAGGGTTTTATAACTTATTAGACATAGAAAATATGGAGTGGAAAGGGTACAAATAACTCCAAGTTCAAGTTTGAGAAACTGAGTAAAAGAACAGGAGGGGAAGTAGAAGAAGATAGGAGTGATTTTGAGAAAAAGATAATGATATTTCCTGTTGAACATCTACCAATGTTCTATCTAATAGGTGCATGAAAGCTTAGAAGGAGACAGTGCTCAACAAATGTTTGTTGAAAACATTTATACCCTTAGCAATTAGGCTGCGGCATAAGGCCATTAACTTTAGGCAAGTACTGGGTTCCCTAGAGGGCTATCCATGGAAACATGGCTTATCTACAACCTCCTCTTAAGTTCTTGGTGACCATTCCCCAGAGCCCATTGTTGCTATCAACAACCTCAAATCTGCACACCAGTGGCAGTGGCAGTCAAGACCTGAGGAAAGACCAGAGGAGTCCATCATCATCAAACATGTCATAATTTCCATCATTATAAAGAATCTTGTGGTGAAAGCTGTGATCAAACCAAACGGTTTAATAGTGTGGATGAATGGGATGATGGAATAACAATCATTCGGATCAGATTTTCCTCTGGTGATATAGTTCCTAATTTACCCAGAAAACAGAGGTTATTGCCAATGTCAAAAGATGACTGTAGCCGAAACCGGTTTGGCTCAGTGGATAGAGCGTCGGCCTGCGGACTGAAAGGTCCCAGGTTCGATTCCGGTCAAGGGCATGTACCTGGGTTGCGGGCACATCCCCGGTGGGGGATGTGCAGGAGGCGGCTGGTCGATGTTTCTCTCTCATCGATGTTTCTGACTCTCTATCTCTCTCCCTTCCTCTCTGTAAAAAATCAATAAAATATATTAAAAAAAAAAAAAAAAAGATGACTGTAGATATTATCACTCTTCACAGCACTGAACAATAAAGCAATATAACTAATATTAGGGAGAGGTCAAAGAATCAGCAAATGCAAACTAATTTAATTTTTAAGCCTATTAAGATATGAAGGCATTCCTTGCTAAAATCTATAAAATTATATTTGGCAAGAATATATATATATATGTAATTGCTACAAGAATATAATGGGAGTCCTTGAATTCAAAGTCTTTAACAGAAGATATAGTTCTAATTTCTCTTATTCCAAAGACAGAATGATACTGTACTTAGATGGATCCTAGCAAGCTTTTTGAGCATGAACTAGTTGGTCACAGAAATTACATCTCCTGGCCTCATTCCAAGATCCTTCTTGGTTACGACAAACAACCTAGGCTCAGTCCCCAATGAACTGAAGCACATAGCGCTGACATGTCATTGCATTATGGGGCTCTGTGGGGTAATGTATGCTCTCTCCTTGGAGAAAAAGAATGAGGCAGTTCCTTGGGGCCTTGCAAACAGCACAAACCCCAGGCTGGGTCCTGATGCAATACTCCAGCCATTTGGGAAGCAACAACCTAAATGCTGAAGGGACCTTTGGAGATTGAACAGAGACCCCAACCTGAAACAACATGCCTAACCTTATATAGACAGGCTCTATCAGAGCACAGACTAGGAACCCAGGCCTGCTGACTTACTACTCAGTACTCTTCCAAGTCTTTATTTTCAGTGTTCATAGGCAAAGAACACATTATGATCCAGTGCCACTCTAAGAGTTTTCTTTGCACAATGTATGTTCTCGTGTAACTCCTAGCAAATTATTTCACTAATCTGTATCTCCAATTCTTTATCTAGAAGGAACACAAAATAATCATCTCAAAATAAATTGTATCTGTGTATGTATCTGTGAGTGTGTGTGGATGTGTTATCTCCAGCCCTTGCTTAACAGGACAGTAGTTTGGGTAAAATTTCCCCACATAAGGCATTCCTTCCTTTCACACTTTGTTATAAAATTGGAAATATATTCCTTTAGAGAGAAAAAAATACTTTGCTCAATGGAAATATATAAAATGACAGTAAAAAATACCATCAATCTTTTGAAAGTATATTATTAAAGTATATCAATTAAAGGAAATAAATTGATAAACCTTAGTAGTATGAAGATTCAAAATGTTAACTACTTTTAAGAAGCTATTGTCAAATAATGAAGACTAAACTACCAGCCTTTCTCTTCTTATTCTAATGATTTAGGTGGTGCCTTAAAATACATCAAAATCACATTCAATAATCCTAATCATTATTAGACAGCTGCTAGAATTTATGGGAGTTTAATATCCTGCTATTCCCAAACATAATGAACCCCTTAAGCGCTCAAATCACTTCAAAGCAGCAAGACACTTTCATGAATGTAACACGATAGTGGAAGTCTGCAAATCTGGGGTGTGTTACTTATGAGACCCATGAGTTTCAAACTTTTCCAACACGGTCCCACAGAAACACACTTTACAACAATCTGGTACACATAGCAACAAAAAGATATAAAACCAAACCAATAATTTCCAAACACCTAATACCTAACACCTTATTACTTGTGATGCACTCACATCTCTATTTCTTCCTTCTTTTTTTAAATGCTTGACCCCACTAAATTGATTTTATATTCCTCTAAATAAATCATGACCTTCAGGTTTGAAATTAGTGCCCTAGAGTGATTTTACTCCTGGCTTCCTTAAATTTGGAATGTGGTTGCATAAGGCAGTGAAGAGAATGAACACTAACATGATTCTCAATACTTTTTATACTTGTAATTTATTCTCTTAACATTTTTGTGAGGCCAGGATTATGATATGATGAAGTAACTGAGTCAATGGGGATTCAGAATTCTTCAGTCATGAGTTAATTTCCTATCGATAGTCACCGTTATCCCCAATAATGTTAATTAATCTCTTTCAGACCCTAAATCACCCCAAGAGAACAAGATTCTATAAGCAAACTTCCCATACTGGCACTACCCGCACCCCTTTTCTCCCAAGAAAACTTCTTTGAGAACTAGTACTATACTTGACCAACTGCCAGTTAGACGGTGATTTTTCCCCATTCAATTTCTTAATTACCAATTTATACCAGAAGAAACATTCTACAAATGAGAATCATTAAAATATATTTCCAGGTCCACACTGATGGTGCTTCTTTCCTGGGAACTAATACAAATCGTAGCAATCCCTACTCAAGAGGAGCAAACCATCTGCATTTGTCTTATTTAAGGACAATGGCATCTCCACTCAGGCAGCCCCTAGAACTGCCTACCACACCATCCTATGAGACCAGCCCCACAATGATGCCACTGCTACAGAGATGCCTACTGCGTAAGGGTTTCCATCTATTCAACAATTATTCCTGAGTGCCCACCACCTACATGGCACTATTTCACAGGGATGTGAGTTCACCAGTTTGTTTCACTTAAAACTTTCTCTTCCCTTTAAAACTCAAAGATTAGGTGGCCACCTGATTACAGAGGGAAAAGAACTAATTAAGAAAGAGAAGGCCTTGCCCTAGCCGGTTTGGTTCAGTGGATAGAGTGTCGGCCTGAGGACTGGAGGGTCCAGGTTTGATTCTAGCGAAGGGCACATGCCTGGATTGCGGGCTCGATCCCCAGTAGGGGGCATGCAGGAGGCAGCTGATCAATGATTCTCTCTCATCATTGATGTTTCTAGCTCTCCCTCTTCCTTCCTCTCTGAAATCAATAAATATATTTTTAAAAAAAGAAAAGAAAGAGAAGGCCAAAGGTCCGAGACAAACATATAGGAAAGGGTGAAGCACTTAAAAGCATTACTTATTAATAGAGGATACATGGCAATATTTATACAACTTAAAATTTTTAAGCATCTTTTATATTATCTTATTTGTACTTTATTACCTCATGAGGTTCTTAGGTTAAGAATGAAAAATTTCACTTTATGGGTGGGGAAAAGAAGTTAAGAAAGGTTAAGTGACTTGCTCTATGGAAAACCGAGTAGTAAATAGCAGAGTCAGAGCTAAAACCCAGGACTTCACACTTCAAGTTGAATCCAAGATTTCTGGAACCATTGCTCAGTACTTCAAAACATTATAAACACCAAAACCTAACTGGAGGAATACAGCCTAAAAGAAGAGTACCAAAGAGCTGTAAAGCCAAGCAGAGGAACCAACAAGACATTCCAATGTACTTTCTCCTTCTTGTTCCCCTCACATTAAAAAATCAAGCTAACGCCTGGCTGGTTTGGCTCACTGGATGGAGCCTGGGGACTGAAGGGTCCCAGGTTCAATTCCGGTCAGGAGCATGTACCTTGGTTGCGGGCACATCCCCAGTGGGGGGTGTGCAGGAGGCAGCTGATCGGTGCTTCTCTCGCATCGATGTTTCTAACTCTCTATCCCTCTCCCTTCCTCGCTGTAAAAAATCAATAAAATATATTTTTTAAAAAATCAAGCTAAACTTTAAAGAAAAACATTTCCGCTGTCATGATCTACTCTACTGATAATTCCTGAACTGCCACAGAGACCCAGATTGCTTGCAAAGAAAAGGCAGTAATTTTCTCAGCTGAGTATTACACAGAACAAAGTCTTCTAATGATGTCTGGTCAAAACTAAAGTGCACACAAATTAGTTTCCTTTGGCTCTAATAAGAACTTGTACCTTTCAAACTTCCTGCTTTGTCCAAATACAGACTGCTGACCACAACACAGACCAGGCTTCCAAGTGTCACTCACTAGAGGAAAAATTCAAAACAGTAATGCCTAATAATACCACTGTAGTATCATTCTAAATCAGGATTCAGGGAAAGCTACTTCCTTACAAAAGGTTCGTCTTCTTACATAGCACAACATCTTCTCTGCATTTGTAAGATGCCAAATATCCGTATGCCACAATTCAGGTTATTTCTCAGGAGTCAATCAGGGCCAAACTGCATGAGCCAAATGAGTTAGTCTGTCCTAGAAGGAACGCACTCTACCCTGGTGTGGGAGAATAACCAAATGATTATTTTAATATCTGAACTCTCTTATGGTACCAGGTCTGATAAGAATATAAACAAGAAGGAGGACCTAATTTTTGTATCTCCTACACCATCTAGAATAGCATCTTCAACATGGTAGGAACTCAACATTTATTCAACTAAAGTGAAATATTGCATATACTTATGACAATTTGTTTCCTAAGATCTAGGAAGATCCTGCCACCTCCTCTCCCACATTTCTCCCAGTGGTGGTGGCTTGACCAAGAAAAGAATGGCTGGTTATTTGTAACCACACTCTGCACACACTGGCACCCTTCTAATGAGCACACAAGACACATCATGTCATAGGCCATCAGGGTTAAATTAAAAGGGAGGTTACAGATCTGTTCATGACCCACTCTCCGTCCTTCACAGATGAAGACACAGAGGCCCAAAGGTCACACAGCTCACAGCCAGGACTCAAACCTTCTGGCTCAAAATACATTGTTTTTTTCC
This sequence comes from Myotis myotis, assembly GCF_014108235.1. Taxonomy (NCBI): domain Eukaryota; kingdom Metazoa; phylum Chordata; class Mammalia; order Chiroptera; family Vespertilionidae; genus Myotis; species Myotis myotis. The sequence goes on along the minus strand of NW_023416319.1, from coordinate 41,367,690 downwards.
ACTACATTTTTCCACAGCCCAGGTTTCCAGAGCCAAACTATCAGTGGCACAAACTATCAGAAAACCAACAGGTTCAAAATAGACAGTTCTCATAGTTACATCATCTAGTTTATTCCAGGAACTAAATTAAGAGCCACAGCTTTACTACTCTCCCAGCTAAGACAGACAACACTGCCAAGTGATCTGAACACTGTCCTACAAACAGTGAGTGCTTTTGGAGTGTGAACAGCTATCAATGATTTTCTCAAAACTCACTCTTCTCTCAGCTAGAGACTTACACTATTACCTACTTCCAAAAAAAAAAAAAAAAAAAAAAAGACTGAAAGGAATCAGTTTGAAAAGTACTTCAGGAGAGTTGTCTTCAAAATCATAAAATGTTGCTGTTTGAAGGCAGCTTAGAGACCACCCAACCCAATCCTTTTCAAGGATGAAGAAATTGAGGCTCAAAGACTAATACTAAAGTGTGCCTTCCCTTGGGTCAAACTACATGCAGAGGCCCCATCAGAATCTAACCTCCTGGTCAATACTCTTTCCACTAGTGAAGAACATCAAAACCAGTGAAGTGCATCAAAATCATCCAACGAGCTTTTCTGAGAATATCCCACCCGATGGTTCAGTAAGTACAGAGTGGAGCCCAGAAAAAAATGTATTTTGTAAAACCTCCCCCATATGATTCTGATAGGCACTCCTGGTTAAAAACAGTTTCTCTACATTATAACTTGTCCCCTTCTCTTCCCATCCCCTTCTTTTACAAAATAATTACCCAAGAGTTAACATATTACTGAGACCCAATCACCAAACTTAGTCAGGGGGTACAAAGAATCACCATGCTTTCCTGGAACTGTTAAAGCCAGGTCCCAGCCTCATGAATCAACGAGATCAACTCATTCATTGTTCCTGGCTAATATTTATTCTTTGGCCAGATACTAATGAAAATCAAAATCTTCTACCCTGCAATGCTGCAGAGAAGAAAGGATTTGTTTTCCTCCTTCCTCCACTTTCTTAACCTCTAACACACTGCACAACTCAACCCTCAACAGCTTTTCCAGAAGAGCCAGGAATCCAAACTTTAAAGCAGGAGTGGGCTGTTGAGAAAAAGAAAAACCTGTTTTACCCAGTTCACCCACTACCTAATGTCTTAAGATCAAACGATAATTTAAAGGCTGAGACTGGGTGAGGGAGTGAAGTGAAAATACAGAAGATATCCAAAGAGTTAATTATTTATTCTTTACTTCTGCCCTAAAAACACAGATTTCATATCACATCCTAAAGAACTTCAAAGTACAAAGTAAACAGGTAAGAAAATACTACCGTCTTTAGAGCCCCAAAAGGCATTAAAGTTCATCAGCAAAAATAGATCACAAGCCCAAATGGAAAACTCCCCTGAGTCACTGAAGAAGTTAAGAATTGAGCAGCAAAACCAGACAGCCTTCCAACCAACCACTAGTGACTGTGACAGAAATGTCCCAATCAGCATGTCTTAGGAGGTAAAGAGTAAACCATAAACTTCCCCCAAAATTCCACAACGTGAGTCAAGAGATCTAGTATCTGAGAAGTTCCTCTCAAAAAGCTTAACGGCCCATGTGCTCCCCTTAAGTCACGTCTCAAGCCAAAGGCAGACATGCTCAGCACTATTCCACAAGCGTGTGTAAGTCTAACTGCTCCGTACTTGGCACTGGAGTGCTCAGGCAAAGCTCCTTACCGTCACGGCGATACAATCTTGTCTTCCGAAAGGAAACAGACATGCAATATGCTCTAGTCATTAAGGTGCACTCGTGGAAAATCAAAGCTTCTGAGCTCATAAAAGCTGATAGCCCTAAACACTGCCAAATGGTCATTTAAAATGTTGTATTTATTTACTTGTGCTGAGGACAGGGCACCAACTGAAGACAGATGCTGACTTTTTCAACTAATGATTTTGAGCACCTTCTCAAATACATCAAGACAGACACTACAGGGAGCTTCAACTAGTAGAGAAGACTGAAATGTATAAAACTAAGTTCAGTAAGGAGAGGAGCAGGCTAGTGGTTGTAGAGGTAAGAGCAATTATGGGTTTTCTTGGTAAATACTTTCTCAGCATAAGGCAAGTAGGTAAGATGTGGGGGGAGAGTACATGAAAACCTGAACATACAATGCTGCTATGAATTTGCCATGAATTCCCCATCTCTTCCAATAAGTAGCTAAATGACTTATTACAAATATGCACAGAAGTTACCTTTCAAAGTACAAAAGGAGCCCATTATCCTCTGAGGACTAGAAATGAGAACTCCTTGGATAATAAGCAAGGTCTAGTGGAAATAATCCCATATTCTTCACACATAAAGGAAGTCTTGACTTCCCTAAGCTATCACAATGGGAGAAGTAGTCATGAGCTTTTCCCTTCCCAAACTTATCTCAATAGGATTATCTACTTTTGTCACTGAGTTAGGATACCTAGACTTCCCAAATGATAAGTATTTATAGAAATCTATTCAATAGTCATACTGCTATTAGAGATGAGAAATACTGAATATATGCTGAAAAGCGTAACTTAAGTTACAAAGGCTACTTCTTGGAGATTTCTAACATGTAATCCTGTTCAAAAGAATAAACTTCAGACCTATCCCTGGGTCTCTAACTGACTCTTTGGGAAGACTGCTTTCAAAATCTAGTCAAAAAAGGAGCTACTTTTTAAAACTGAAGTAAGACTAAATTTAAAATCTTACCATTTGCAACGTCATGGATGGAACTGGAGAGCATTATGCTAAGTGAAATAAGCCAGTCAATGAAGGAAAAATACCACATGATCTCACTCATTCATGGATAATAGAGACCATTATAAACTTTTGAACAATAATAGATACAGAGGCAGAGCTGCCTCAAACAGATTGTCAAACTGCAGCAGGAAGGCTGGGGAGGGTTGCGGGGCAGGAGGTAGGGGGGTAAGAGATCAACTAAAGGACTTGTATGCATGCATATAAGAATAACCAGTGGACATAAGACATTGGGGGATAGGGGAGGCTAGGGGACTGTCTAGGGCGGGGGGATAAAATGGACACATATGTAATACCCTTTGTAATACTTTAAGCAATAAAAAAAAGAAAAAATAAATAAAAAAAAAAAGACAGAAAAGACAAGTAAATAAATAAAGTATATAGAAAGCCAAAAAAAAAAAAAAAAAGACAGAAAAGACAAGTAAATAAATAAAGTATATAGAAAGCCAAAAAAAAATAAAATAAAATAAAATAAAATTATCATTTGGAAGAGTTTCTGACTTTCTGATAACCTATTGAAAGTGCAGGAGAAAATGTGTAGTTCCAATAGAAAATTAGTCATTGGCTAGGACATCCCTCTAGGTTATCCGATTATGATTACATGGAAGTTATTTTATAATGTAGATAAATCGATAATGTAGATAAATATAATGTAAATGATTGAAAGCAATGCAAACTAGCCCAGGCCGGTTTGGCTCAGTGGATAGAACATCGGCCTACGGACCAAAGGGTCCCAGGTTCGATTCCATTCAAGGGCACGTACCTTGGTTGCAGGATCCTCCCCAGCCAGAGCCCTGGTCGGGACCCATGCAGGAGGCAACCAATAGATGTGTTTCTCTCACATAGATGTTTCTCTCTGTCTTTCCCTCTCTCTTCTACTCTCCCTAAAATTCAATGGAAATATATCCATGGGTGAGGATTAACAACAAAAAATAAGAAAGCAATGCAAGCAAATCTTCAGCTATAAACAGGCAATCTGCCATGTCTGGTAAAGGTTCAAATGACTTCTCTCTCCACTATGAAAGAAACTAATTTTGCCTCCATTTCATATTCATTTTAATATTCTTGATCTATAAATACGTGTTTTCCTTTGAACCAATTATAACATCTGCCTGAATTCTTCATTCTAAGTAAAATATTTAATGTGTATTCATTTTCTATCTGTATGAGTGTAATGATTTTATCTTTTTTTTTTAAATTCTCAGTCCCCTAAACTCCCCCACCCCTCCCCCCCCCCAAAAAAAATGCTAGGGAACATAAAATCTTGCAAATAATTATAAAGGGTTCAAGACATCCTGAAGGCCAGTCATTTGGGTTCATATTCCCCATAATAACCCCTTCTTTAAAATGAACCTTAGAAGTAGTCTTAAGATGACAAACTATCCTATTATATTAAGATGAGACCCCCTATGTTCCCTGTGAGAACAAAACAGAAACATGATTGGATATAGCCAGTATTTAAAATTCTCCAGAAAAAGCCTTATAACTACAATAAAAAGAAATGAAGTTCTGATCATGCTACAACATGGATGAACCTTGAAAACATTATTAAGTGGAAAAAGCCAATCACAAAAACGACATATTCTATGACTCCACATATATGAAACATTCTGAATAAGGAAATCTATAGACAAAAAAAAAAATCATTTGATGTGTGCCTAGGGCTAAGGGATTAGAAGGACATAAGTGACTGCTAATAAGTACAGCGTTTCTTCTGAAAACTTTTAAAATTTGATTGTGGTGACAGTTGTACAACTCTGTGGATATACTAAAAACCACTGAATTTTATATTTTTACAAAGAAAACATTATGATGGAGCAATTCGATTACGGTCACCAAATACCAACTAAGACCAACCACCTAGGATTTTGTATGGACTCACAGGCTTAAAAAAGGGGGGGAGAGAGGGCTCCTTTCTGAAAAAAAGTTTCCAAATGGGCCAACGACAGCAGAAACTGCAAGTCCAGAAACAGAAAGTAACGTTTTGGAATTCAAATAAAAGCAACCAAAAGTATCTGATAATAGTTTATAAATGTATAGAGCAATTATATATAACCTAGACAAAGAGGATCATTACTGTTAAAAGTATGTATTTTAAAGATTCTATATACAGAATTACTAAGCGCAAAAATTGTGAAACTTTTAAAAAACACGATTTTTCCTTTGGCAATTCATAAAACATACTCCAGCTACTACCCAGGATATCTGAAAACAACAGCCATCTGAATACTGTCCTGAGTCAACACCCCATCACTACTCGTGTGGACTCTTTGAGCCGTGTTAATGGTGTTCTACAGGCATTTGGGGTGTCCTAGGAAGTCTGGACTAGTAATCTAAGTCTTCAGCTCTAATTTTACCTCTCACTTAGAAGCTGTGTGACATTTGGTACATTAATAAATGTCTATGCAACTAGATTTTGCTCATCTGCAAAAATAGATGCTGTTGCTATAACTCAATGAAAAGTTCATAAGAAAGAAAAAAAGGTACCACAATCAACTGATAGCGTCATTGTGAATATTAAATGAGGTAAAGGTAATAATAACTGCAGGTAAGGAACACTAAATATTTAATGAATCTGAATTCTCTGATGAGCATTTCCTTTCCTCTTCAGTAAGCAGTAAGGGAAATAACCTTCACAGTGTCCCAAAGTCACAAAGGTAGAGCTGATAGACGTTTTCAACAGTTTGATTTATGCCTATGTTGTATTTTCTTACATATGATGGCAATGAAATGCATGTTAATAGTGAACTACTCCTGAGTTTTGTAAGACAGATGTTAAGCCAACTCTGCCTTCACCAATGTAACTCAGTCATAAGGTTGCAAGTGACCCTTTGCCTATCTACAAAACAGGATTATATACTTACCTTCTTACGTTTACAGATCAGAAACCTGATTTCAGTCATCCAGTAGATTGCTGTTCACTGCTATAGCCATGACTCTTGGGAAAGATTTTAAAATCCTAAGATTGGCAACAAGGGCTGGAGATTTCTAACATGTTATCCTAGGTTTTCTTCCATCCTTGCTGCAACACAGCTAGACAAGGAGGTCTACCAAGGTATTCTCGTACTTGTCTGAGATTCCTTCCTAGTACATAGTCCTTCCTAAACAGAATTTTGTATTTGTCTTAAAGACTTGGTACCGTTAAGACTGAAAGTCAAGATAAGACTGATGCATTCCTTTGGGAAAACATCAGTTCTCCAGAAAACAAGGTTTCCCCGATACTGAGCGCAGAATATAAATATACCAGAATAGCTACTTAGGTTCCAAAGAGTTTCAGAGGACTATGATTTTGGTCTCGGAATTAACTGCTATAAATGGTGTTTTACAAATCTAAACTCTGCCCTTAACAGAGCCCTTTTAATACTCAAAAAGAACCAGGGCTGCTTTGTTTCCATCAAATGTTTATTAATACTTATAGACTACATTAACGAGAATGCAGAAGGCTTTTACTCTCTAGGAAAATTACAGGGGGGGAAAGGGCATTTCACCATTTAAAAGTGCCTATACTACTTCAGGAAAGAATTCTCAATGCTCTCTCTAATGTTTAGTGTGCAGAAATTTAAGATTTGTTGCCCAAATCTCAATCCAAAATGTATATATTAAGAAAATCACGTAAGAATGTAAACTGGCACAACCACTGTGGAAACCTATTGGGCAGTATACCTATGACCCAGAAATCTATTTATGTTTACCAAAAAACATGTTCAAGAATGCATCAGCATGGCCCTGGACAGTGTTGCTCAGTGGTAAGAGTATCGGCCTGCACACTGAAGGGTCACAGTTTGTTTCCTGGTCAAGGGCATGTACTTGGGTTGCAGATTCTTTCCCTGGCCCCTTTGGGACAGCTGTGGGAAACAACCAATGTCTCTCTCACATCAATGTTTCTCTCTCTCTCTGTCTGTCTCTCTGTCTGTCTCTCTCTCTCGCCCCCTTCTACTCTCTCTAAAAAAATCAATAGGAAAGATATCCTTGGGTGAGGATTAACATACATACATACATATGCATCAGTGTCACTCATAATAGCCAAACACTAGAAACATCAATGTTCACGAACTATAGAAAAAAGAAATTAAGATATTTTATATACTGTAAAACTACATTGCAGTAATTTTTAAAACTATTGCTACATAAGAGCATTGCTGAATCTCACACACAAAATGTTAAGCAAAAAGGACATTCACAAAAATATGCCTATTGTACGTTTCCATTTATGAAAAGTGCACAAATCAGCAAAACTAACCATAGTGATAATGATAACTTTTGGTGGGTTATCAACTGAGCGGGCTATGAGGAACTTGCTGGGATGCTGGATATTTTTCAGTCTTGATCTGGGCAGTGAGAACAGTGTATCCATGTGCAAATATTGACTGATCTGTACAATTAAGATTTGTGCCTTTTATTATATGAAAGTTATGCCTCAAAAAAGAAAATGCTACACTCTTTTTTAAATTAAAAATGATTTATTCAATTCATGGGATAGTAAGACACATAAATAACAGTTCATCTGAATAGGCTAGAACTGTCCTGCAGTTTCTGCCTGTACAAAAAGGCAAGTCATTCATTCATCAACATTTACAGTTTGCCTATTTCAGGACAAAAAGCTCATGTAGTTATATTACATTAAGTCAAAAAGCATCAAAAAACACTTACTTGGTAGGTAAGATGTAACAATTTCAAACCTGTATGAAGCTAGTAACAAAATCACAAAATATATACAGTAAAATTTCGTAGAACTACAAGGAGAAGTAGATAAATAATTGATAAGGCATAAGACTTGAAAAGGACCCACAAATCCAGAAATCCAAATAGTTAATAAATATTTAAAAGGACACATTAATAATCAGGAAAATGCATATGGGAATCAATCAGATTTCATTCCTACCAAATTGGCAAAATATGCAAAGCCCTATAAATACCAGGTTTGTCAAGCTGTATAGGAATAAGAACTCCAATATGCTATTGCTAGGACTATAAGTTGTATCAACCTCTTTAGAAAAGTTTGGCATTATCTAGTGAAGTTAAGGATATACATTTCTTACAATCCAGTAATTCCACTCCCAGGATTAATCCCAGAAAAACCCTGTGATCACTTGCCATATACAAAAAAAGCTCATAATGGCAATGTTCAAAAAAACCCCAAATTGGAACAATCGAGATATCTATCATCAGTGAAGTGGAGAAATAAACTGTGGTAGTCATACAGTAAAATACTACACAGCAATGAAAATGAATGAACTAAACTACATGCAACAACATATCTGTATCTCACAAATACTGAACACAGGAAAATCAAGCATACATATAAGTACATTTACATCAAGTTGAAAAATAAAACTAAACTTAAGATTGCATACATAGGCAGTAACACATGTAAAGAAGAAAAAAGGAAAACAAACAAAAAAAAACAGCAAGGGAATAATTATCCCCCAAATCAGGAAAGTAGTTTCCCTAGAGGGGAAGGAAGAATAGGGCATGTGGGATTGGGGGTAAATATTCTAGTTTTTAACTTGGGTGGTAGAGAGATTATTTCCTTTATTATTCTTTAAAATGTAGATATGTGCTTCATACACTTTCTGTATGTATAATGAATTTCACATGAAAACGTTTTAGTTAAAAGTGGGACAAGGCCTTCTTTCCTCTTCCTGCTGAATGAAGCAGAAACCTGATAGCTTGAGCTTAAAGCAGCTAGCCTGGCCAGGAGGGGATGCATTATAAGTGACAGAATTTCCTCAAAGACCTAGGAACGGCCATATCCATCAGGAACTGACTACTCTGGATTTCTCTTACTTCAGAGAAAAATATTTCTACTTTTTAAAGATCTCTATTACTTTAGATTTTTCTTTTCTATACAGCCAAACTAAGACATTCAGTGATCTGCATAAATACTTTCCAACAATTAAAGCTGTCCCACAATGGAGAACTCCCTGAGAAAGTATCCCGCACCCACTCCTGGCAGGGCTCTGGGGAGGGGAGTCCTACACAGTAAGAGAAGCTGGACTGCAGGATTCCTAAAGGTCTGTCAAGCAATTACGATTCTAAGGCTTCTGCTGGAACAAGCAGCTCTGGGCTTGCCAAAGCTGTGGCAACACTCTGCCTCTGAATCTGCCTTCTGTTATCAGTGAGAGCATTCCTTTTCTATAATATTCCAGACTCTGCTCAGACACTGCCTTCTAGCTGTGCTTTCGGAGCTAATGTGGCCTTGTTTCTAGCATGCGGGGCAGCCTCCCTTCTCTGCCAGATGCTCCGCCCAACCTGCTCCAGCTCTGCATGCATGTGCCTTACAGGGCTGCCCTGTGTGAATTCAATCACCCAGGTTCCCTTATTCTCTGGTTTCCAGTGAGTCTGACCAATGAGAGTCTCTGGCAGGAGTTCAGAGGGTGGGAAATGAAAGAGTTTGAGGTATTTATTCCTCTTAATTCCCTCCTGCTGGGCCACTGGTTGGCAGTGGCTACATTCCTACAGGTTCCCTTCTCCTTCAGCTAAGCTCTCTCAAGGTTTCAGAAACTACTCCCCTTCCTGGCTCCTTCAGCCCTAAGAGTAATAATGGCTCTTACCCTGAGTTGTTTCATCATCCCTGTTGGGCTTCTTTAACCCTGCCCAGCTCTGTAAATAGTCCCTTCATCTCCTCAATCACACTGTGGGAGTGTGCCAAGAGATAACCGATATACCCAACGAACTACTTTCCGCCTTCCCAGAGGGCTCCTACTGCCCCTTAACCAACAGCATGGTTTCTCTCTCAGTAATTGGGCTCTGTATGTTTCCACACATGAACTGATTCACTACAAATCAATTCCCTATGGAAATTTCTTAATCCCAGGCTGACTCTCAATTCTGCCACCATTGTGTACAAACTTTATGTAATATTAGATTGGACAAAGACTAATTAAGAAGGTAAATGTTACTAAAAATTCCTGACACACAGACTGCAAAGCTAAGCCAAATACTGAGATTTCAGGGTTTCTCTATTTATAACTCCCCTTTCCTTTAGACTAAAGGCTGCAGAAATTATCATACTTGTTATTATAGTTTTGCTTTATTTTAAACATTCAAACAATGTTAAATACAGTGCTCATCCTACTGGCCACTCAAATTATCAACAAAATTTTACATCTCATACCAGTCCCAATGAATCTCCCCTTTCTTCTAGACAATCCTACAAATAAGACACTGGATTAAAATGAGCTTTTTGTGTCGATCTTTCAATTTATTGCTTAAATCCCAATTGAGATTCAGAAAGAAAGCATCCCTGAAAAAGATCCAAGGGTTAAAGATAAAGCTCTAAGATCTGGAAAGATTCTATTTTTGAACCTGAAAAACAAAACTAAAACAGGCTTACAGTTTTGTAAATAAAGTGCTGCAGCCCTGGCCAGGTTGCTCAGTTGGTTGGAAGGCTGTCCCATATACCAGAGGGTTGTGGGTTCGATTCCCCATTGGGATGTTTCTCTCTCACATCAATGTTTCTCTCTCTCTCCTTCTCTCCCTCCTTCCCTCTTTCCTCCCTCCCTTCCTCTCTCTCTAAAAAAATCAATAAACAGATCCTCAGATGAGGATAAAATAAATAAATACTTTCTTTTAAGAAAGTGCTGCAAAAATATTGCAAAGGAAAGCATTTCTTAAGAATATGCCTCTGGCCCTGGCTGGTGTGGCTTCATGGATAGAGCATCAGCCCTCCCACGGAAGGGTCTCAGGTCAATACCCAAAGGCATGTACCTGGGTTACAGGTTCAATCCCTGCCCCAGTCAGGGCACATGAAGGCAACCAATTGATATGTCTCTCTCACATCAATGTTTCTCCCCCCCCCCCTTTCCATGGTCTCTAAAAATGGGGGGCGGGGGGAGAACAAAGAATATTCCTCTGCTGCAGAAGACCATGCTGTACATTCTCTATATTCCAAAGCAGCAGGGCTTGATCCATGGGCAAAATAACCCCAAGTAACACTATAACAGGCTCATTACACACACACACACACACACACACACACACACACAAAAAAACTCATTCGGCCTGGAATGACCCACATTAATACCTGGGCTGCAAATACTGTTAAGAACCCTAGATGAGAGTTTCCACAACCTGGGCACTACTGACATTTTAGGCCAGATAATTCTTGGTTGTGGGAAACTGTGTGCACGGTAGGGTTTTTAATTGCATCCCTGACTCTAGCACTCCTCAAGTATGACAATCAAAAATGTTTCCAGACACTGCCAATGATCCATCCTGGAGGGCAAAATCACCCTGGGTTGAGAACCTCGGCCCCAGACAAACAATTTTCACTCAGACCCAGCACTACCATGGAGCAGATGGTTACCCTGATTTACCCTTCTGGACGGGAAAAGAGAAAAGCCACCTAAGGAGTAGCCTGAGCTTCTTCTTAAAAGTATCTGGCAACTTGTAACCCTAGCTTAGGGAGAAGGAGAATAGGGATGAAAAGAATGGCTGCCAAAGTGAAGAAAGATTGCTAAAAATTGCCTGACTTGAATTCCCTCCGAAAGTATCACAATTCTCAGATGAATACTACTCACTCATTTCATTCTCTCTGAGACACAGGTGGAATGTAGTACAGCCCATGACATGTCATATAGGAGCAAATGGAAAAAGGCAAGCAAACGACCCTAACCAAATGAGGGCAAAATTAAGGACTGACAGCCCAAGCTTCTTATCCTGGAATACAAGGTTTGACTTATATGACTCCAGTTGATCTTCAAGTTTTATTACCACAGCATACTGTCCACATATGTAGTTTTTAATCTTATCAATCCCAATGACCTCTTTTTATAACAAATATTTTATAATGCCCTTTTATTATTCTAAAATGAAACTCAAAGATTATAACATTATACTTATAGGCATAACTTTTTAAATTTCAACATAATGCCTCAACCGCAATGTAAAAGAAAATAAACAGGGATATTTGTATAGTAAAACACATATTTTCAGACAAGACTATTCTAGAAGACATACTCATGGGCAGACACATACACATTTCCAATGTGCCCGCTTGAGGGTGGGGCTTTCCCACCTTTTCTGCTCTACACAAACCCCCTCCCATCAGTCACAAAGTGCAACAATCTCTCTCCCTTATGGAGAGTATGACCCAGAGGCAGCCTTATAAAGTAAGTAAGAGGAAAGGATCTCAAGTCAGATCGACTGTGGTAAAAATGTAGCTCTACCACTTCACTGCTGACAGCCTAGCTAAGTCTGGTGTTTCACCTGTAAAAGGAGGATGCCAGCATATTTTCCAAAGGGATTTTGTGAACATTAAATGAGTATGTAGAGTATCTATTTCTGCACATAACATGGAATACGTGCTCAATAAATATTAGCTGGTAGACTTACATTACTATTCCTGAATCGACCCTGTATTATGTTTTAGCTTATGCCCATCTTCCCCCAGCAGAAAAGATGGATGACTGGCTACCCACTTATCAGAAATTCTAAAAAAGGAGGCATGCACAACATAAGAAGTTGCATCATATGACTTCTATGATTGTTTCTGAGTTTCTACAAGGCACTGCCCTGCATTGAGGTTTACTTTTTATTACCTGGGATCCTTTCTTCCCAGTTAGAGGGCGAAGAATATGTCTTACACATCATACAAAGTAGCTAGAGAAACACCTTGAACTCAGATCCTGGCAGTTTAATGCCCCCATTGAAAACCCACCCTGGTTCTTTACATTTTAGCTTCAAATAGCACAGTTTAGACAAGGAAAAAATGACTTTTTCAGTGAAAGTTCCTCAACCGACATGTATGGTGTCTTAGGAAAATGATGAACCTCAAGGACCTGTTGTTATCCATGTGAATTAATTCCTTACACCGACAAGCAAAGCAACACCCCTAAACATTCTAGATTATCAACTGAGGAAGTGAAAAGTAATGGCAACAGCTACAGAAATACTTCAAAACAAAACAAATTCCAAAGTTAACATTCGGAGTAAAAGCACTCACTGCTCAAAAAGACATATAAACACAAAGGAAACACAGAAATTGCCAACTCTTAAAAACCATTCTCCATTGACCCTCCAAGGTGCTAACAGTGGCTATCCCTGAGCAGTGGAATTTGGGGGAGAGGGTGCTTCTTCTTGCATATTTATAATAGTTTCCATTGTTTCTAACATATTGCTTATACAATAAGCATTTAAAATCATACTGAGACTGTTTATTACTGACAATCCATAAGACTTGAAGCAAGAAACTACTTTAGGTGAAATCTTCTGGATCTGCAGATAAACCAAGTATTTATCTCTCTAAAATCATCTTTGTTCCCAATCGAAAACCAGAACTTAGTTTCCCTCTGTATGTCCCGACCTTACAGGTTTTGCCACGATAGCAAGTCAGCACCTGGTATGAGAAAATCTCACTGTTAGTTTTTGCCCAGTGACAGCCACCACCCCTCTGGGATGGTGAGACAAAGAGAGGGAAAGGAATTGTTCCTAAATCCATGATTTTGCCCAGAGACATCGGACTCAATGAAGTGACTTGTTAAACATTAAATGCAGACACTTTTCCTATGTAGCTGTTTGAAAGGTCTGGGTTCCCACAATTCCCTCTATGGAATCATAACTGTCTCAAGAATAAAACGTCGTTTTGGTGAACACTCATGTGGCAATGCTAGTCTCCTTGTTTGGTGAGAAAACAGCACAGGAAGATCTCAGGAGAGGAAAATGCAGCCTCTTCCACAGCAGGTAAACACACACCTCAGCTCAACAAAACACTTAAATTCAAACTGATTCAATTCCACAAGCAGTTGTTAAGCACTTACTACTGCAGAGCGCCATGGCGGGTGTTTATTCATTTCCATAAAAAGAAGACCTATCAGCCTTCTGAGGCATCCTAACTGTAGTCCGGGAGACCATCGCTTCTAGATTAATATATGACCGACCCAGACAAAATGCAATAGAAGTTTTAAACCTGCTCTGGCAATATGGGAAGGGAATGATTAAAATCAACTGCAAGAATTTTGAAAAAGACTCTTCTTCATGTGCATTAAATATATACTCATCTATTGAATTCAGTTATTCATCCACTTTAATCATTAAGCCCAAACTAAAGGTGGCAGAAATGCTCAGCCACCAAAAGCAAGCGGCAGAGGTGAAATCTCCCTACTCAGATCCCTTGGACTAAAAATAAAACTGAAGGGACAAGTGCCTCCGAACCAGGAGGATGTTCGGGCAACACTCACCAGCATGAGAACGTCCGCACTGGGCATCTTCCCTTTCCAGCCCCGCTCTCAGCGCCGCTCCTCTGCAAGGGGAACCAGGTTTGTTTACTTCTACAGCTTGTAACTGTCACGCCGACCCGCCTCGATCGGGCCGGAGCAGTCAAGAAATGGTTCTCTCCCTCCTTTGAGAGCTCGGGTTTCACCCCCAGCTATCTATCACACTCCACCCCCGGCACCCCACACCAGCGAATCAGGACCTCGCGGGCACTCGGCTCCGCTCCGACAGCCGGCCAGACTCCCGATCCAGCCTCCCACAGAGCAAATGCCACCAGGTAGGGACCAGGGGCACCGCCCAGCCCGCCCCCACCGAGGCCCGGAACCCAGAAGCCCGGCCCATTCAACCGAGCCCCGCGGGGAATCGGGCGCTGGAGGCAGCCCAGCCGCAGGGTCCAGCCTCCGCCGGACTCTTTAGAGCCAGGCCGGCCTCGCTCGCTTCATCCCTCCCTCCCCAAAACTCTCTCCTCGCGTGCAGAGGCGCAAATCCTGCCTGCCCCCACCCCTCCTACCCTCCCTGGGAGTGGAGTTTCAGATCCTCGCCCACCCACTCGCACACCTGCACCCACTCAGGGTCCAGATGCGGGGGGCCGCCTTTCCCCCTTCCGCCCGCACCCGAGCCCGCCCCCAGCGGCTAGCTAAGCCCCTCAGTGCCCACGGCCCTCCCTCCTCTCCTGACCCCTCCCACCCCAAACCCCCCGAGTCTGACCCTACTCTCCTCCCCGGCCGGGACCCGCCTCCCACTCAGTCCCTCTCCCGCTACCCCCGGCCGAAGCCCACCTCCCCGAACTGGACTCTCCTCCTTCCTCCGCGCCGCGGCGGCCCCTCTCCCCGCGCAGCCCGGAACCAGCTTCCCCGCTGCTTCCCTCGGACGCGGGCGCCCGCCGGGGTCCTCTCCGCCGCGGGACCGACTCGTGAGAGGCGAAGCTCGGGCTCCCCCTGCCGCCGCCGACGCCGCCGAGATTAGAGGGCCGGCCGGCCGCCCCGCCCCTCCCCGCCCGGAAGTGGCTCCTCCGACGCGCGTGCGCGGCCCCGCGCCGCCCCCCGCCCCGCGCGCGCGCCTCCCCGGGGACCCACGGCGCGTGCGCGGCGCCTACTGACCCGGCCCCGGCCGCCTGGCCCGCGTGGGCAGGTGCGACCTCCCTCCCCAGCCCCCAGCCTCTCCCTCTGGCCACGTGTGGTCACCGGTAGCCCTGGGGAGAGTTGGCCTGTAGGGCGCTACAAACTGATCTAAGCAACGACCCGACATGGGGCCCGAGAGGAGGCCTTGAATGTGCCCCTGTCTTTTACCTGAGGCCCCCCCCATCAGTGGGGGCGTGACAAAGGGGCGTGAAAACTCCCTCACTGGAGTTACCGTCCTCATCGCCCCCGCCCCCACGGAAGTGGAGCACGGAGACTACCTGTTGTGGAGGAGGGAGGAGTTTTGCTTTGCCCTCAAGGTTCTTCCTGCTCATCTTCTAATCAAATGCACTTGAGACGTTGTAGCAAGAGGAAATGACCCAATGTAATTACATTCGGATGTGGGGAACCCCGCACGAGACCCCCAGGTACGCGAGAGGCTCAGGGACAGAAGGGGGAAATGGGGAACAGATGTGAGATTCTGAGCTAAGGTAAAGGAAGGCACCTGGCGGCTTCAGAAGGTCATGGCAGGGAGCACATGCTCGGTAATAAACAGGTCATAAAAAGTGGTTTCTGGTGATAACTCTTATCATGGGCCAGGCCCCCTAATTCAAATTCTTCCAAATATTAAAGGGGGGGTGGGGTGGGAGAAGGGACATGTTTATCTTGAGCCTACGGGTCTGGGTTGCTTTTAGCTCAAAAGAATCCTCATACCACAAGCTGGTCTTGGGGTGACTCATTCTGAAACACCCCCCCCCCCCAAGCTGTTGGGCAAAAATGCTACCAATACGACTTTATTTTTGTGAGCATTGTTGGGACCCATCTAATATTTAAGTGAAAGTGCCCATCGGGATCACAAAGGTCCCCCTTCATTTCCAAACAAAATTTAAGTTTTTCATGACTTGCCCATGTTGTCATGATAGTAATTCAGCAGAGGCAGAAGGCAGCATAGTTACATGTCACTGGTCAATGATCTACATACTGTGTGTTTTTTTTCCAAGAGATTTTTTAAATGATACCAAGAAGGAATCTTGAAATCTTAATAAAAATGACACTAACTAGGGCACCAATTCCATCCCCTTGCAAAATGTCCTGACACTAATTTAGGGCAACATCATCACTATTACCGTTACCCTCATCAAGGATGAAATTCCTTGTTACCACAGTTTCCCTTCCCTGCACATCCCCTCAGTCCTTTCCAGTTTCCCAGCCAGAATGGTTAAAACCCCCAAGGAGTCAAGCAGTTTATCTCCGGGCTTCCACCCTCCCACCCCCACACCATCAAAAGTCTCAGGCATCTCTATCATCCAGAGCCCCCGAGTCAGGCTCTGACATTCCATGTTCTTATTCCTCTTGCTGCTGTTCCTCCATAGACACGCATTCTCCGGGTTGAAGGGTCAGAACATGTTCTGGGGCCTCCTGCCAATGCTTACGCATCAGGAGTTGCTTTGAGATTCCAGGCATGTCCCCCCCCCCCACCCCAACACCATCTCTCACCCCTCTGCCTTACTCCTTTTTCAGACCCTGGGACCTGCTCTCCCCAGTCTCCTTCCTGGCTGCTACCTCCCACCCTCTAATCTAGACTCTCGGTGCCAGCTGACTGCAGGACAGGGTCCACCTGATTCCTCCCTGCCGCCTGCAGCGCGGCTTCCCTGCTCCTCACACTTGGTAGGCGGTCTGTTGATTCTTTCCAGATGAACAAACCAAGTCAACCATATTGACTAATCCTTGCTGTTATGGACGGAATGTTTGTTTCCCTCAAAAATTAATATGTTGAGGCCTTAACCCCCAATGTGATAGTGGGACCTTTGGGAAATAATTAGAGCTAGATGAGGTTATGAAGATAGTGCTCCCATAAAGGAATTATTGTCCTTACAAATAAAAGGAAGAGACAAGGGAGTTTTCTCTCTATCTCACCCCTTCCCCCCCCACACACACACACATGAGGTCATGTGAACACACAATAAAATGATTGCCCTTTTCAAGCTAGGAAGAGGGCCCTTACCAAAACCAAATCTTCCAGCACCTCGATCTTGGATTGATCAGCCTGCAGAATTGTGATAAATAATTGTCTGTTGTTTAAGCCACTCAGTCTCTGGTATTTTATTATAGCAGCCCAAGCTGACTAAGACACTTATTTTGCCCAGAACTATGCTAGGCACCTTTACATCTAAGTCCCTATATATGTCCTAACCTGCCCAGATCAGGTGACTCTCATCATCACTCAACATGTAAACAAGGCACTAAGGCCCAGAGAAGGTAAATGATCATCCCAAAGACACACAGTAGGAAGGGGCAGAGTTTGGATGGAAAAATAAGAATTCACATTTTGTTCAGAGGACCTAAAATGTGCTTGTTGGTTAATTAGAATCAAAGAATGTTAAAAACAGAGGGGCCTTCACCTATTTGCCAGCTCAGCCATATAGTATAGGCATAAAGAAACTGTGGCCCAGAAGGGAACATGACTGCTGACAGCTCTTGGCAGAGGCCATGTATGTATGCATACATACATGTGTGCACACGTGTGTGTTATCAGGGCACTCTGCTCCTCAAGCCCACACTCCCTCTGATGGCAGAATCACATCAGGGGTTATAAGAGAAGCAGCCAGAACAAGGGACTCATAGGGCTGAGGGGGAAACCTTCAGCCTTCACAGGGGAATCACATTGTACCAAAATGGAACAAAGTCCCCACTGACTATGTCTTACATGTCCTAGCTGTATTGGTGAGCCCTTGGCAGAAAGCAAGAGAGAAGAGAGCAAAGGGGATATAAATAAAAGAGAGAATTACAATTCAGAGAGACGAGGAATGTGAAAAAGCAAGGTGTTGCCTAAGGAGGGGGCACATGTCAGACCTCCTTCCTCTCTCACCTCCGGCACTCACACTGTGGGGGCTTCAGGAGGCCTATGAAGAAGGGGCTTAGCTGGCTGAAGGGAGGCAGAGGTGGGGCTGCCTGGGGCTTCCATACCGAATGTCATTTCCCAGTGAGCAGCCTGACATCACCTAGGAGCTTGTTAGAAATGCAGGGTCTCAGAGCCCCACTCCAGACCTACTGAGTCTGAATCAGATTTTAACAAGATCCCCAGATGCTATATATGCACATTAAAGTCTGACAAGTACTTCCCTGGACACCCTGCTTGCAGGGAAAGCGCTGTGTTTTTATGAAGATTGCATGTTTATTTGAGATGATTCAAGTCTGCTGATGAGGAAAAAGCATGGGGGGTGAGGAGGAGAACTAATGCCCCCCAAGTTGGCCTTTGGTGTCATCATGGTGTCTTTCAGGATAGAAGATTGGGAGGGGTTGGAAATTCCTGTGGGAACCAGTGAGGGACTGAAATCCCTGTTGAAGACAGAAGGCTTAGGGGTGGAGGGGACTGTGGAAGATGGTCTGGGATTTCCCTCCACGTGGTTTCTTTAATTTAGCCTGAAAGTTCTCAGAGCAGTACTTGTATCTACCAATTGGTCAAATAATTCATGTCAGCAATTCTGGTTCTGCTTAAAATGGCAGTTCTCGGGGACCTAGTTAGTGACATCCCTCGCCCCCCCCCCCCATGCATGAGCACATACGCCCCCACTCTCAAAAGCCAGAACGCACTACCCATGCTTCCATTCCTGTCCCTGACATCCTTCACTCAACTGAGAACCTGTGTGGAAGTTCAGCTGAAGACAGGGCTGTGGGCAGATCTTACTGGTTAGCAGCTTCTCAATCCCTCCTAGAAAGGAATGGCCCACGGGAAAGCCCCCTTCAGGACTCACGGAGGCTAGAATGCCCTGCCCAAAGGGTCAGGAAACCAGCCGACAGAAGCAGGCTGGGTTGATCACAATAGACGGCCACCTGGGAAAAGAGAAGCTAGGGGCCAGCCAGATGTGGGAGCACCCACAGCAAGGAGTGTGTGCCCTGAGGTTGGCACCTGGGACGGAACAGAAAGGTGCAAGTGAGTCACAGAGGTGCATGTCCCAGGTGCCAACTCAGCCAAAAGTCAGAAAGGCCAAGACCTCAGGGGATCAAGGGTTATTCCCCAAGGAAGCCCCACCTTTCCCAAGGAAGCCCCCCTGTTGCTATCCAGGCTGTACAATCACTCCTAGCAAAGATCAAAAGCAGAGCCACTACTTATCAAAAACCAAATAAATACGAAGGTTTGGGGGCAGAAGGAAACTCACTAGGGCCTGCAATGACAAAGCAGCTTTGAAGGCAGGTAAACAGGCTTCCACCCTGAGAACAAGTAGTTTAATTCTCAGAGCCTGGGCTTCCTCTGTTGTGAAATAAGTGCTAACAGCATTTACCCTCGGACCTTGGCGGCAATTACAGGATATGGATACGTGTACGCAACACAGGTCCTGACCCACAACAGGCATTCAAGAACTCCTACTCCAGCCCCCTCCTCACATGTCTACGGTGAGTTCAGATAAGACACCAAGCTGGGCTCTGTGACCTGCTCACCCAAGCCCAGCCTTCTCACCTTGTTGCTCTAGGTCTGATTTCGTTTCCTCATCGGGATCTGATTCTGACAAGTTGATTCATCCTTCCAGCCCGTCCCCTTCTCCAACAAAGGCACCCTAGGCCTTTTTGAGGCCTATCTGAGAGCTACAGGTCTACGGTTTCCTGCAAGGTTTGGTGTTTGTAGATCAATAAAGTCCCAAACCAATTGGACTCAACACTCCATTATGGCAGTTACAAAATATATTTCTTATAAATAGGGAATGTACTACTTACACATATAATTCTTTTCAAGGTAACAGAATGTCTAACTTTAAAAGTGAAAGCCAGGATAATAAAATCATACATGAAGTTGGAAAATGTATGAAGTTACAATGTATAAAAAAAACTTCTTGTATGTAAGCTGAAATCGAGTTTTCAGCTCATGTAACTATGAACTGACCTTTCACCTACATGCATGTTCTGGCAGGATGTTCAGAAGACGGGCAGGATTCAGGACAATTCTTCATTCTGAATGCCTGTCCTTGTGATGTCTGCATTACAAGACATCTAGCCTGCATCACTGAATGCCAAAGGAGCTACCCCCTTCATTTTCACAACTAAAACTTGGTGCTTTTTCAGGATGCCTCCTAGGGAGCTGCACTGCCCCACTGAGACCTGCTCTTGTGGACTGATGATAGGAATGCACTCGAGCACAAGACTCATTTACTCCCCATAGCTGAATGTCTCTCAAGCCAGAAGGGACGTAAGCATCATCCAAGCCCATGCTTCCCGTTTAGCACTGAGCATCAGAATCTCCAAGGACCTGTTCCAAGTTCACGTGGCAGGGCTCTCCTGCAGACCTAATGAATGAGGAATGGAACCCACACATCTGTATTTGGAGCACCCCAAGATAAAAGCTGCTAAATTCCATATCCATTCTCCTTGAGTTCTATGCTTTAGTCCCACATAGTATAGACTGAACCAGGAATTCCTGACATTCCAGCCCCAGAAGCCCAGGCCCAGAAAATATAGTGAAACCTATGGGTTCATGTGCTCAGTGGCTTTGGATGCACTCTTTACCCTCTCTAAGTTTCAATTTCCTCACCTCAAAATTGGGTAGAGAGGGGAAGCTGCTCTCCAGCTCTATCAATTTAGAATTCTCTGTGCCCGCCTTGGGTTGTACCTCCGAGAAGCCTCTGCTTGGACACTCCACCTTTCTGTCCACAGGTTCCCAGGAGGGCCCTCAATCATGTGATTATTTGGTTGGAGAAAGTGTCACCCCTGGTTCTGTTTGGAAGATGAGTCATGTTGCTAGAATGCCCTGGGAGGTCAGGCCCCCTGGCTCCCTCTCCCACTAGTGTTGACACAGATGGGATGCAATAAGGAGGCACACATAATGTAAGTCCTGAGTAAACAGAGGACCAAGGTGGTAATTATAAACATTGGCCCATGGCTACGCCTTGTCTGGCCCTGAAGAACTGGTTTCCAGGGCTGACACTCAGAGGGGCTGAGCATTGGGCAGCTGAGCACACCTGTATCCTGAGCTCAGAGGTCACGGTGGGAGGAGAAGGCATCCATCTCTACAAGGGGGTGAATACCTTTTATGTCCTTAAAATGTAACTAAAGGAATTTTCTCTAGAAGGTTTTGAAAGAACCAACTCCATGCCCACAGAGCTTGACCTAGGCAGAGGAATCAAGGACAGTGTGAGAGCACAGGGTGGGCTCAGGAATGAACCAGGAAGAGAGGGGCAAGAAGAGTGTTTGGACTGAGGGAACTGTCTATGCCAAGGCCCGCAGGAAGGCCAGTGCGGCCTGAAAGATGAAAGTAAGGGGGAGGGGAGGGAGAAGCTGGTGTGCTGATCAGTAGAGACAAATGTGTAGGCCAAGTGTGCAAATGCACATGCCTTCAGAGGCCCAGGCAAGTAAAGTGACTGTTATCTTTTGGGAATGTAAGCCTCAGGCTCATTCATTCATCCATCCATTCAGCTATTAAATGCTAGGTTGCAATATCCTGGGAAGGGGATGTGTCATTGTGCAAACAAGATGCCTGATCTCATACAACTTACATTCTAGTGGAAGGAGACAGACAAATAAACATATTAAGTAAACTATATGGAAAGTTAGAAGGTGCCAAGGGCAATAGAAGAAGAAGCAGCAAAGTTGAGTATGAGAAAGTGTGGGGCCTTGGGCGGAATGTCTTAGGTGCTGCAATTTTAAATAGAATTTAAATGATAGGGTAGGCTCCACATTTCAATTTTCCAAACAAAGTCCAAAATCCAGATTATTTGGTAAAAGTCTCTCAATTTTGAAATTGTGATGGAGCCTGCCAGAGTGAGGGATTATTTTCATTCTCTTCGCTAGGACTACTTTAGCTCTTTATGTTTAACAATGGGAATAGTTTGGGCACCCCAAGAGGCAGAGCCCAGTGAAAGGGTTTGTCACTGCCCCGTAGACAAAACCTCCAGATATTAACAACACTTACAGCCACCTGCAGAGAGCTCTCTCTTTCATATGCCCAAGCCGGTCAGAATTCCTATTTTCTGCAGGCAGACACAGAGGTACTACCCACAGTCCTGCTTGCCCAAGCTCTGTTGGGAAGACAAGGCTATTGCTTCAGAGAGGAACAAAGCTCTCCCTGGATCAGAAATGACGCAAAAGGCTGACACCCAGTCATACCTGATCTCCTCTGGGCACTGGGAATCAGAGGCAACATGCAATGATCGCTCTTTATTCTTAATTTGCAATAGGAAACAGCAAGCCAGCATAATTTCTGACAAAAAGAGCCAAAAAATGTATAATCATGTTTTTCATGTGGCAGTTTGCATAATTTGCCTTGTGACTCTGATGTAACTTGCTGAATCACCCCCCTCTTTGTTAATTCCATCTTTTTTTCCATCAAGATGGGGGATGGGAATCTCTACTTGTATAATATTTGTCAAGAGATCTTAAAGGTCATAAAGGGGAATCTGACTAAGGTACTCCCAGAACTTTGGGCAACTCATTCAGTTGTTTTGAAGTTTTATTTTTTCGTTGAAATGTGCCATATTTATGGACAAGTCTACCGATCAGAGTGGGCTTGATGAATATTCACGGAGTGAACATCAGTGGTCAGCACCCAAAAATCAGAATCACAAGTTCACTTGTGTGTTTTTTAATTAATTTTTTATTGTTTGGTTTTTTTTTTTTTTTTTCAAGAGAGATCTATTTGTTGTCCCACTTATTTACACATTCAGTGGTTGCTTCTTGTATGTGCCCTGTCTGGGAATTGAACCCGCAACTTTGGTGTATAAGGAAGATGCTCTAACCCAACTGAACTACCGGCCAGGGCTCAATTGCTTTTTAAATAAATGCAACTGAGAGCTGGATGCAGATGATAAGCCTCCTGTCTGAGACCTCAGGGCCTTGTAGGAATACAGTACTTTGATCTTTATCCAAAGAACAGCAAGAAGCTATTGCAGTCTTTTTTTATCCAGGAGCCACTATCACATTTGTGCTTTAAAACAATCCCTCTGTAGAATGGCTTGGAGAAGATCCAAATGGGCAGAGTAGTTACAAGGCTTTTACTTTCATCTAGGCAAAGAATTAAGATAGTTCTAGGATAGAATAATGGCATAAATTTAGGAGATGAACTCTTGGAAATTGAGATAACACGTTAAAACAAGATTCCCAGAGCCACCCTGTGCCTTGGCTCACAGGCTTCCAGGTATGCCTTCAAACTAGGAGCCTCAGGGGAGAAGTCACATTTGTAGCTCAAGGCAAACTCACCCACATCTAGTGTGCTATACCTTTAACTTGTTACAATAGGATTGTGGTACCTCTCCCATAACCATGGGATTCTTTCTGACTTGATTTCCCCCCAAGTAGAGTCGGTTGCATTTCTAATCAATAGGTGGTTGCATGTGTACTGATGCTATTTCTATCTACCCTCCTGTTAGGGGTTGAATTGTGTCCCCCAGCAATTCATATGTTGAAATGCTAACCCCCAGTACCTCAGAATGTGCCCTTATTTGGAAATGGGGTCACTGAAGATATAATTAGTTAAGATGAGGTCATAGGGTAGACTCCTAACCCAATATATCTAGTGTGTTTTAAAAAGGAGAAATTTGGACACAGACACACAGAGAGAGAGGATGCCACACAAGAGCCAAGGCAGAGATTGAGGTGATGCTTTTACAGTCAAAGAATATCAAAGATGGCCAAAACCACCAGCTAGGCGTGTGGCGTGGACAGAATCTCCCTCTTAGGCCTCAAAGGATCCAGTCCTGCCAGCACCTTGATCTCAGACTTCTAGTCTCCAAAACTGTGAGACAATATATTTCTGTTGTTCAAGCCACTTAATTTATGGTACTTCGTTACAACAGCCCTAGAAAACGAATACACCTAGATCCCCAAACCAGCCCCAAACTTCAGTAGGTTATGAGGGAGGAATGGGAAGGGCAGGGTGACATGACCATTCCTGAGCAGCCTCGTGTCCCCTCTGAGCATTCAAATGTCAGAGTAGTAGTTGGGGTGGGAGCGCCTCCAGAATCCATGGGGCTCACTGCCAACTGGCTTCCTGGTGGGCGAAAACGGCCTGAGGCTAGTCCTTGTGGATCTGTTTGAGGGGACTGCTCCATTCAGTTTTGAGGTAAAAACCAACATCTGCCACTTCGGGACAGATGTTCCAGGGGGCACTGAAGAGGAACCACTCACTCAGACGTCTTTTAAATGCTTACTCTTACTATCCACTTTCCACGTAACAAGTATTTCAAATCTTTAAGCCATTTCCACTGGCTGCCCATTCAAACATCTAACTCAACACTCCCTGGTTAATGCATCATCTTAGAGTCAATTAAACTCATTTCATTTGAATATTCCTATAAGTCCCTTCAATTCATAAGTCATTCCAGTCCTATTAAGCAAGTTGTTTATTGCTAGTATAGGCCTACACCTGACCCCAGTTATCCCCCTCCAGGGAAGCCTTACAAAATTTCTAGTTGGGAATAGAAAGACCCAAGGGGATTGCTTGATGTTGTCTCAGGACACAATCTCACAATCATAAACATGTCAAATTAAGGCCTAGTGGCAGACAATCCTATATAATAAAGAGCTAATATGCAAATGGTCATCATGCTGTAACGGCTCAGACACTCAACGCTGGGGAGAGAGGAATGGGGACCAGCCAGGCGCAAATGAGCTCATGAGAGAGGAATGGGGTCCAACCAGGCTATGGCCCCAGAAGAGGGACAAGCTGCATGCTCCACGGTCCTGGGCACCAGCAGCTGGGGCTGCGTCCTGGGAGAGGGACAAGCCGCCCACCCCACGGTCCCAGGCGCCTGCGACTGTGGCCCAGGCAAAGCCACCTGCCCATTGTCCCCTGCAGCTACGGCTGGCCTGCCCAGGCAAAGCCGGCCCGGGTCCTGGGTGCCTGTGGCTGGCCAGAGGGAGGGAAGCCTGGGTCCCAGGTGCCTGCAACTGGCTGGAGGAGGGAATCCTGGGTCCCCATTGCAGGGCAAGGCAGAGGTGGTTAGGGGCAATCAGGCCTGCAGTGGAGCAGTTAGGGGCAATCAGGCCAGTAGGGGAACAGTTAGGGGCAATCAGGCAGGCAGGCGAGCAGTTGGGAGCCAGTGGTCCCAGATTACAAGAGGCAGTCGGACATCTCCTGAGGAGTCCCAGATTGGAGAGTGTGCAGGCTGAGCTGAGGGATTCCCCCCCCTTCCTGTGCACAAATTTTGTGCACCGGGCCTCTAGTTAGTTATATAATATAGGATGAATAAGGATCTGCAGATTGTCTGGACTGTACCACAGGCTATGTGGAAAGTACTTACCTGGTAAGTCTTACATAAATGATAACCTATAACCTATAGCACCAATCACCTATAATAGAGGTACTGATCTATGAATTAGGTTATATATGGAGAAGATGACTGCAAAGGGAAGACACCATACAAAGCCTAGTTAACTGCTCTTCTTGAACTTGGCCCATGGGCCTCTTATGATCAGTGATCATATCATTTATTATTCAACCTGGGACACTTTTTTTCCCTCTTTCTTTTTTTTAAGAGCAAGGGAAAGGTTGAGAGAGCTAGAAACATCCATGATGAGGGAGAATCATTCATGGGCTATCTCCTGTATGCCCCCTACTGGGGATAGAGCCCACAAACCGGGCGTGTGCCCTGACAGGGAATCAAAAACTGTGACCTCCTGGTTCATGGGTTGACACTCAACCACTGAGCCACAACGGTCGGGCTGGAACACTTTTGAGCTGAGGATATAAGTTTTCTGGGACAAGAGGCATAAATGGAACTGTTTTGGTCTCCCTAGCCATATGGAACTACTTAAGTTCCCATAACATGCCATGGGCTGTTATGTTCCAAGACTTGTGTATATCCTTTTCCTTCTTGCACCATCCTCTCCTACCTGGTATATTTAGAACACATTATATAGCCCATTCCTTTATGGATCCTTTCCCAAGACTCCTAGATGGGCTAGGGGTCTCCTTTCCATGTGTCTTCCATCCTCTTGAGGATGGATATTACATTTTTTTAATCTTTGTGTTCATGTTATACTCAACAAGTATGTATCTAATCAATTAGTTTGTGACTAGCTTGGAGAAGAGGTGGGTGTGAGAACTAACTTCAAGTGTCTAAAGCAGTGATGGCGAACCTATGACACGCGTGTCAGAAGTGACACGTGAACTCATTTTTTTGGTTGATTTTTCTTTGTTAAATGGCATTTAAATATGTAAAAATAAATATCAAAAATATAAATCTTTGTTTTACTATGGTTGCAAATATCAAAAAATTTCTGTATGTGACACAGCACCAGAGTTAAATTAGGGTTTTTCAAAATGCTGACATGCCGAGCTCAAAAGGTTCGCCATCACTGGTCTAAAGGGTTGTCATCCAAAGAGGGCCTAGGCTACCTTATGTAGAACAAGAATACTCATTGGAAGCCTTAAGGAGCTATATTTCAGCTCCATATTAAGAAGAACTTCCTAACCAACAAGACTATACAGAAAACAGGCAGCAGAGAGCTCTTTGTCACTAAAGCTGTCTTGTTGACTAGCATACACTTGGTAAGAATTTGAGGCAAGGATGCAGGCATGTAGTGGGGTGAGTGGCTTGGATAACAACCTAAGACTCTGTGATTCATTCATTCATTCATTCATTCAATGAGTACTTATTAGGCATCAGACATTACACCAGGTGCTCCATGAATTAGCACAAAACAGACACGCCCATGTAACCACCATGCAGAGCAAGGCCTTATGCTTGGTAGTGAATGAGACAGATGCAGCCTCTGACCTCTGGGAGCATACAGGCTTGCAGAAGAGATACGTGTAATTGTAGGAATTATTGGGTATTAAAGAGAACGTGAGAGGGGAACTTGGGGTGGGGGTCGGAAAAGAGACATGTAAGTTGAAAAGGCCTGACTGTAGGAAGTTTGTTTGGTTCCATGACCTTAGACCTTCTGGAAAGCTCAGGCTTCTTTTCTCTTATCTGATGCCTGCTCTTCCAGTTGGACAACCTGCTTAGACCAGTCTATACCTGCCAGCTCCAGAGCTGTGAGTCTTTCTCAGGTGACAAGTAACCAGGTACCTTTGACCATCCTAGGGATGACCACATGGGGTCTTTAGTCACACCCCTTTCTTTCTTCCCCTCTTCTCTGCAAGACCATCAGAAGACGAGTCACACAGACTTTGGGACAATAGAAGGACAAGCAATGCCATGGTAGGTGTACTCAGGAGTTTGGCAGAGACTCAAACTCTCAGAGTGCCAACCCTTATCAAAGCACCCAACAATACTGGCCACAATTCAGAACTCCAGGCATGAAGTACAAAAGACAGCAGATGAACCAAGGGGCATGTGACCACAGGATTTCCTCCTTTACACTGATGGCAAATAGCACCAGGATAATACAGAGACCATTCAAGAAATGTTTGCTCGATATTGATAAACAAGTAAAAAAATATATATGCACCTTGCATTGAACCTCCACGATGGGCCAGGCACTGTGCTAGATGATTGCATATGCATTATCATATTTAATCCTCAAACAGCCAGCCCCTGCCTCTCTCCACCTTCATCTGCCACAAGGAGAGCAGAATTATTTTTCCTATTTTACAGATGAGAAAACTGACACTTAGAAGTTATAATAACTTACCTAGGGTCATATATCTAAAGACTGGCAGGCCTGTGTGTCTTCAGAGCCTGTGCTCTGGCCTCTATTCTGGAACCTTTCATGGGATTAAATGAAATCGCAACAAAGCCAAGTGGTAAAAATTAGCTACTCTCTCTGAACACCAAAGGTAGGTGAGGAAGCCCTCAGCATTCAGCAGGGGAGGAATATAAAACTTGAGTTCAAAGCATAGGCAAAGTCAAAGGAAAAACAATTGAGGAAAAAACTTTGTATTACTCATATTCCAAAAGGATAACCTAGTATATAATTCATATGCCCACATAAGAAGGACTAACAAGCAAATAGAAAAATGAACAAAAGATATGGACAGAGATCATAAGAAATATATACAAACAGCCGTTAAATATATGAAAAGATGTTCAACCTCACTCACTAAAGAAATGCAAATTAAAGCTAGACAAAGGTCACATTTATCTCCTGTAGACCTTGGCCAATGGTTTCATCCATCATCTATGTAATGAAGCCTCCATAAAAGCCCAACAGGACGGGGTTTGGAGCGCCTCCAGGTGTATTTAACATGACAGCTATTAGGAGACGATAGTATTGGTGAATGCTCCCACGTGCTGGGAGAGGGGTGCCCCTCAGTGCCACGGGGACCAGCTCCTGCGCTCAGGACCTTTCTGGACCTTGCCCTGTGTACCTCCGCATCTGACTGTTCATCTGTATCTTTAATGATAGCCTTGATAATAACCTGGCAAACACAAGCAACTGTCTCCCTGAACTTTGTGAGCCATTCTAGCAAATTATCAGACCCAAGGAAGTGATCATGGGAACCCAATTTATAACTGGTCAGTGAGAAGTACAGGTAAACAACCTGAACTTACAACTGGTGTTTGAAATGGGAGCCATCTAATGGGATTGGGTCCTTCACCTGAGGGGTCTAACGCTATCTCCAGGTAGCATCAGAATAGAGTTAAACTTGAAGAACACCCAGCTGGTGTCTGCTGAGATGGAGAATTGCTGGATGTGGGAAAAACTCCTATATATTTGGTGTCAGAAGTATTGAGAGTGGCGGAGAAAATGAGTTTTCTCCTGACAAAGCGTTAGATATCAGGCTGTATTTAAAACGACAGTTATTAAGAGACTGTAGCTTTAGTGGGATGGTAAACAAAAAGCATTGGGAAAGCAGAGAGTCCAGAAACAGGCCCATGGCTAGAGGGATGCCTGAATTTTGATAGGGATGATACTGCAGAGAAACAGGTTATGAACCATGTTTTTAATAATGGTATTGGATCAAAAGGATATTTTTATGAAAAAAAAATATTACTCTTGACCACTATCTTACACCATACACTAAAATAATCAAACCCAGATTGATATCTAAATGTAAGAGGTAAAACAATAAATCTTCTAGAAAATAATATAAGAGAGAACCTTGGGTCGGCAAAGATCTTTGAAATAGGACACAAACACCACTAATCTGTAAGAATGAGATTAATAAATGGGTTTATGTAAAAGTTAGGAACTTCTCTCTGTGGTAGGCAGCTAGACAGATATGAGCAGAGCAAGGGCAATGGGCCAGGTATGGAAAAGTCACCAGGACGGAAAGCTCAGGGCGCCTAGAAAATGTCAAGACTGGGAAAACAAGGATCTCGCCCCCCAGGATAACCTTTCCTCCCTAGCATATCGCTTAGTCATGTGAGTTAGACCTCCTGACCTTTCATATGGCTGGTCATGCTGTAGGGACCCTTCCCTGACTGATTTCCTTCCTGGCTTGTTGCTAGTCACG
Source organism: Myotis myotis (assembly GCF_014108235.1). Classification (NCBI taxonomy): domain Eukaryota; kingdom Metazoa; phylum Chordata; class Mammalia; order Chiroptera; family Vespertilionidae; genus Myotis; species Myotis myotis. The sequence continues at coordinate 41,338,276 of NW_023416319.1, read as the reverse complement.
TGGGTTAGAGGCCCTAAGCTGGACGAACAAGAGGATGAGAGAATAGCCTTAAGCATTAAGCCCCAGGACAATGACATTCTGACCAGCATCATATACATCAAGGCCTCCGTTGTGTTTCAGCTCCAGGCTCAGAAAAGCAGCAAAACCAGACAAGCAACCATGGCTGACATCAGGACCAGCTGCATTGACTAATGTCCCCCTGCCCTGGTACTGACCAATCAGTAGAGACCACAACCCTAGAAGGACACACCTGGAAAGCTGATGAATATTCTAATGGATTCTCCCCTGAGACCTCCAGATAAACTCCCTCATGACTGAGGACCAGTGTGGCTCTCTCTAGGGAGCACACCAGCGCCTTTCCCAGCCTCTTCCCCCAGGTGCATTTTCTTGGCCTCTCTCTTTCTCCTAAGCCCATTTCTTCTACCACTCACTTCTTTTTACCTGTGTGACTTTCTAAATAAACTTTATAGTTTGAGCCTTGGCTCTGAACTCTTAACCAGAACTCAAGTACTGAGGTTGCTGAACCGAGGGCCGGTCTGACCCCACCTGTCTAACATTTGGTGCTGTTCTTACTCTCTCAGCATCATCTCCATCAAAAGACTACATTTGGAGACAGAAGAGCAAGCCCCAGAGGGGAGAATACTAGTATATTAGCAACACATATCACTGAGGATTTCTCCGGTCGCCAGTTCCCTCATGTGTAGGGTTAAATGAGATAATAGAGCACAGTGCCTGGCGAGCAGGGCTCCATAAAATTTTATATTGCTCCTCTTATAACCGCGGCAGCAGGCAGGAGGACTGTACTGCAAACCATTTCCCGGCAGACAGACTCTCTCTCCTGTTTCTGACACGCCACGAAGAAAGATGTCAGAAGGTTTCCTCAATGATCCTCACAAACCAGTGTTGAGGGCAGTCCCTAAAGTATCCCCTTTGTCCTTCCAGCTGCGATCGCATGCAGATCGGGGTCCAGTTCTAAATAATACCATCGAAGGGTTAGGAGGTGCAACGGGGAGGGTGACAGTGGCTTTTACTCTCAGCTGTGTCAGCTCGCCGTGGGGGCTCCCCAAGTGAGTGCAAAGCCACAGGGAGGGGCTGGTCAGGCGGGAAGAAAGCCCTCTTTGCTTTCAGACATGTTGTCATTCATCATAACTGTCAGCAGGAGGCCCAGAGCATGGAAGAGGGGCTTTCAGGGTGGGTTCAAAGGCTCACCTCCTTCCTGCTGAGACAGCCCAGGTAAAGCCAGAGCTTAAATGGGGAACGTTCTGGAGAAGCCTTAGGGCAAGGCCAAGGTCAGAGGCCACTCCCTGATGTGGTATGAATCCCCACCCCTCAGCAGAAGGACTTGGGTTTGCCTCTGGCTGTCCTTCTTCCTTTTATTCCTCCCCAGCAACCAGCAGCCACTGGAAGAGGAAGACAGCGAGTCTAGAAGCATCCGGCCGCTAATATGAGGCTGGGGGAGTGAGGATAAAGACCCTGGAGTAGGCCCACCCCCATCAGTTTTAAGGGCCAGAGGCTTCACCGCTAGGACAGCATCAAGCACTTCGTGCAAACCTTTCTGTGATTTACGAACCTGCTTGCACCCTCGCAGCCTCATCTCACCACAGCCCTGTGGACTGAGCACTGTCCTTACCCCCAGTTTACAGCTGTCCACGCTGAGCTCAGAGAACTGCTTACTTCCCCAAAGCAGCCTCAGGCTACACACCTATCCCACCTTATAGTCCTGCCTCCCTCAACATACCAACAATAAAGATACCATGAATTTTTTAGCATCTCTTATGTGCCAAGCATATAGTCATATAGGTGCATCACTTCCATTACCTCATTTGTCCAGAAGGACCCCAGAACTAGGGGAGAGTACCCCATTTTAAAGGCCCAGAGAAGGTAATAACAATAAGAGAGCCGACGTGGTGCCAGGCACTGTTCTAAACACTCTAATGTACAATCAATCACTCAATCTTCCCAACAATCCTGTGAGAATAAGCGGAAGTATCGCTTGCATTTCAGAGATACAGAAATTGAGGCTCAGAGACATCAAGTCCATAGGCTGAGGCCACACAGCTAGGAAAGAACAGAACTGGGATTTGAACCAAGCATTCTTACCACTGATCCGCATCTGGGAGTACAAGCCACTTACCCAAGTGACACATCTAGTCAGAATTTATTTGAAACCGGCCCCACTGAACACCCAGGATCTTTCACCCAGCGATTCCACCTCAGAGGGGTTAGATGCAGTGGTTCTCAACCTTCTGGCCCTTTAAATGCAGTTCCTCATGTTGTGACCCAACCCTAACATTATTTTCGTTGCTACTTCATAACTGTCATGTTGCGACTGTTATGAATCGTCATGTAAATATCTGATATGCAGGATGGTCTGAGGCGACCCCTGTGAAAGGGTCGTTCGACCGCCAAAGGGGTCGCGACCCACAGGTTGAGAACCGCTGGGTTAGAGGGATACTCTGGGTCAAGTCTCTCCATCTAAGGGACAGCGTTCTGCTCATCAGTCCCCAGAAACGGGATGCGGAGAGGCAGAGCCCTCCACGGTGGCATCGGGCCGGTCAGACTGACAAAGCTGGGACCCAGCCTGACCGACTGTCTTTGCCAGTGTCTCCCTCTCTGCCTGCTGGTCGCTGGCTGAAACCAGCCCCTGCCTCTCATTCTCTTTTTTGGTCCCATTGAAAGCACTGAATGGGAGGTGGAGAGGGAGCTTGGAGGGAGAGGGGGTCTTCAGTGGGTAGGCGGAGCTAGCTGGGTGGGGGTGAGGAGAGGGGTTCTGGGGAGTGGTTCTGGAGTTGTGGGGAAAGGGTAACCTAGCAACCACTGGCTTATGCAGTCACAAAGCAGGCAGTCTTGTCAACAGAACCCCAAGCCTTCCCCTTGTCCTCTTGCTCCCTCCTGTTGGGGCACAGAAGCTTCTCTCCCTCATGCTATAGTGAGTGTTTGCCTTGGTGAGTCCAGGGATCTTTCCAGGGGAGGAAATGGACATGAGCCCGTCTGGGGCCCGGGGGAGGGCCCAGAGGGGCTGAGATGGGGAAAGGAAGTTCTGACCTAGGTTTGAAGTGAGCGTTCAGACTCCTTGTGCCTGGCTGGCTGGGGGCCCGGCGGGGAGGGACTTGGCGGGGAAAAGACAGGTGGGACCTCTTTACAGCAGCTGGGGGGTGTGACCCTTTAGGATCTTATAAAACCAGTTTAATGGATCACGCCTAACACTTACAAGAAGCAAACAAGTAGGATGAAACTATCAGTGAGCATCCTATATAGCAGGGTAAGGATTGCTTCAGTTTCACATACACACAAGCATGTGCACATGTATGTGAATGGAGGCATGATGTAAAAATTAAGTTTCCTTGCCATGGTCACAGTCAGGAGCATTTGAAAGTTTCTGTTTTAACGACTACCTTTGCCTGTTGGCAGGTGCGTTGGGGGCTTCCAAATGCCCTGTTCTCCAGCCTGCAGCCTCTAAGTGCTCTGGAGTGCAGCCCCCATGCCCCCCCCCCCCCCCCCCCCCCCCGCCACCATGTCCAAATGTCCAAAGCTTCCTTCAGAGGAAGCTCTGCCAACTGTCTTTCTTTTTCTGTTGTTGTTCTGGGTTATTTTGTGTTTCGTGTGTTTTTTGTTTTGTTTTTATTTGTTTTGTTTCTGTGGGGTGTGGTGTTGTTGTTGTTGAATAGTTTTGTTGATTTCAGAGAGAGGAAGGGAAAGGGAGAGAGGGATAGAAACACCAATGATGAGATTCATTGATAGGCTGTCTCCTGCACGCCCCCTATTGGGGACTCAGCCTGCAACCTGGGCATGTGCCCTGACCAGGAGTCAAACTGTGACCTCCCGGTTCACAGGTCAATGCGCAACCAGAATCACAGTGGCCTGGCTGTTTGTTTTTCTGTTTTTCTTTTTAGAGAAAAGATCAGGAGTCTTTGAGTCAGGTTGTCTGGTTTCTTGCCACCTGACCTCAAAATCTCTTCCCTTCCCTGATCTCAGGCAATACTACATCCTCCTCCATCTGAACTTGATGAAAGGCTGGCCCTGGAGGGGTCTCTGGGGTCCCTTGCAGATTCTGTAATTATGGGGGTTAATTCTCAAAATGCACTAACTCTAATCCTGACACCTGAACCCCCCAACATTTTGGGTATATGAATATGTGTATACGTTTGGGTCCATAGATTTAGATCAATTACCATTCTTGGCTTTGACACCTATCATCTTTCATCCACATCAATTAGTTTATTTAATAATATAATGGACACTCGTAAGTGTACCTCCCAAACCAATAACGAGAATATCACCACTAACACATCTTATGTGCTCTTCTCCCAACTCTTCCCTCCCCACCTGCTCTCAGAAATAGCCACTAGCTGAATTTTGTGGTTACCATTTCCTTGCTTGTCTTTTCTTGTTTCATCACATATTTATGATACTTTTACTTGCTTCTGAATTTTATTTTTTATAAGGATCTCAGGCCATATGGTCTTTTGCCACTTGCTTTCCTCATCTTAGCGTTATAGTTGCAGGACTCATCTATGTAGCAGTGGTTCCTCCATTTCAATTACAGTGTAAGGCTCATTGTCAGAATGTACCACAGCTTCCTGATGCGCTCTTCTGCCATTGGACATTTGGACTGTCCCCAGGTCTTGCCAATCTGAACCATGTTAGCTTGACTGTGCTTACATAGAGCCCCCGTTGTACATCTGCGAGAGTTGCTGTTGGGTATATACCTGGAAGAGGAATTGCTGGGTGATATAGCATGCAAACATGCAATTTCGCAAGATATTGCCAATGCTTTTCTCCCAAAGTGTCTGTTCCAGTTGATTTCCCACTGCCAGTCTGTAAGATGTTCTGATACATATTCAACATGGATCTTTGTTCTGTTAGAAACCATACAATGGCTGCGGAGGTGAAGACCCAACCCGCTGAACCACCCCGGGCGAGGTGAGGCCCCAAATGCTTACCCTGCTGACCGAGGAGGTGGTAGGGACAAAGGGGGCCTCAGGGGAACTCAACAGACTGGGAGTCCAAGAAAGGCAGTCCTTCCTCACCTCCCACTGCCATCAACTAGGCCCTGATTGGCTTCTCAGGCCTGAGGTACCACAGGTCGAAGGTGGGCACCCTCTCTGGATGGGGAGAGGATGTGATGGCAGGGGCCAGGGGCACTGAGCACAGAAATTCCAGGGATTTTCAGGTGGTGACCTTCTGTTAGTTGGGGTTTGGGGAGGCCAGCTAACTATGACTTTCAGAGAAGGTTTGCTTTATTTCTTTAAGTCCCAGATCTCTTAGAGGCGGCCGGAGGATGGAACGGGAAACTCAGGGGCCTGGTCAGCAAATTCCTCAGAGGGTCCAGAACAGCTTGCTTAGCATATCCAGAGTCCATCTGTACCAGAGAGGGACTCCCTCCAGCCAGGGTCACCGGGAGAAGGGAAAGCCAGGCACCAAGGACCAGCCCATCGTTGGATCCTTGCTGGACCGACTTCGACATCATCCTCCAGGGGCAAAAGCACAGCATCCTTGAGAAGGGAAGGGGTGCAGGGTGGAGAACAGTGAACCTGAGACGGCTTGTCTCCAGTGAAGCGAAGCAAGAGCTTGAAGCTTCCCTGCAGCGTCGCAGCTCTGAGAGCCGCAGCATCAGCTGGGCGTCTCCTGGGAGGGCCCCAGGGGGCAAGGACTTGCTGGTGTAATCTGGCCTTGGGGACAGCTTTGGCCCGCATGCTGTGTCTGGGCCAAAACTGCCCCAATGGCATGGGGGAGGGTGACAGCCTGTAGCTGGCTTCTCTTGGGCAGCCAACAGTTTGGCTTGGGGAGAGGCCCTTGCTGGGGCCAGCCCTCTGGCTCTGGAGGTGTATATAATGTGTCTTTGCTCCAATCCAGGCATTTGGATGGCTGGTGGGTCTATAGCTTCTCTTTCTGGCTGTAGAGATGGTCTGTGAAAGAAAGCTGGGGTCCCGGGGAATTCTACCTGAGTTTTCTCAGATGGATTCCAGCTCCCTACTAAGGCCCCTGAGGAAGACAGAAGCCTCCCTGGGACTGGATTGTCCCAATCGGGAGGAGACCCTGTGGGAGGCCCAACTTGGAGGCCGGCGGGTGGCAGAGAAACCCTGGAAACCACATTTCAGAGTATCTCAGGAATGGACTCTGAAAAGCCCCAAGCTGGGGCAGACACTGCTGCCAGGAGGCCTCATTAGCTTCTCCTTGACCTTCTTCTTCAGTCCAAAGGCTGAGCCAAAGGCTGAGAAGTCAGAGCACAAGCCAAGAAGCCACGGGGTCGAAGGGCCCCAGAAAGAACCTGTGGTCCCAGGGATCGTGGATTTCAAGGTGGTCCGAGAGGAACTGAGGAATCCCAAGCCCGAATCCCCTAACACCTACCACTTCGGCCGCCTCAGCCACAACTCCTTCTTCTCCCGGCATCACCCCCACCCCCATCGTGTGACCCACATCAAAGGTAGGGCTGGGACATACACCATTTAGTTACCTTCGACCTGCTCCCCTAATTTAAATGGTATATGTCCTGATTTCTATCAGTCTGTGTTCTCAGAATTACAGGGGACAGACTATTTGTAAAAAGGAAATTGGGTCATACTCTATCACAGGGGTTCTTACCGCTGGTTCTGTTAACATTTGGGCTGGGTAGTTCTTGGTTGCGGGGGTTCATCCTGTGCATTGAAGGACATTTAGCGGCATCCTTGGGTTCTATCCACTATTTGCCATTGGTACCCACCCCCCCATCACAGTCACAGTTATTACTGATGCCAAATGTGTGCTGGATGGCAAAGGTGCTCCTGTTGAGAACCACTGCTCTACAAAGTCATGCCATATTGGGGGGAGCAGAGGGAATTAAACAGAAAGGTTAATATTCATGTTAAATGGAATTGGGGTCTGGAGTATGTGTATATTAATATTTAATATTGCACTTTTTAAAACTCTTGCATAGATTTCTCAGTTTGAAATCTCAAGACAGCTTTATATTTAATAATGCACTTTTTAAAACTCTTGCATAGATTTCTCAGTTTGAAATCTCAAGACAGCTTTATAATCTTTGAATGCTGTGTAATAAAAAAAATTGTTTCTTACAAGCTAAATATTTTATAAATTTAATGGAAGAATCCATTTCTTGTTAACTCTGAGCAATTAATTCATAATTTCAGGGAAGATTTGTCACAAGTATTAATTTTACTGAAAAGTAAAAACAATTAAAAAATTACATTTTAATACGGTTAAAAAAAAAAAAAAGGTAGGGCTGGGGTCGGCCAGGGCCTGGTGGGCAGTGGAGGAGGGGTGCTCTTAAAACCTGGAAAGGGAGGACCCAGCCTCTATTTCTAGGGTGAGGCCCAGAGAGGAAGGGGACTTAGCCAGGGTCACAGAGTGGCTTGGCCACTTGCAAGCACTTGACCAAGCCAAGAGTTGCCTTGGGGGGCAGGCTCCAGGGGCAGACTACATGTCCCCACAGGGTTTCCCTTGCTGCGGGTCCTCCCGCCTCACAAACCAGAGAAAGGGATGAATGTTTTGCCTCTGAGCTGCACTCAGCTCATAAACACAGGCCATTTCATCCTCAGGTATCTACTGAGTGTGAACTGTGCCCGAGTCAGGCACTTTTTTGGACCCTGGGAATATGACAATGACCAAGACAGGGAGCTGACTCTCTGGTGGGGAAGAATAGGAAATAGATGAGGTGTCAGAGCGTGGGAAGTGCCAAGGCTACAGAGGGAAGACATGACCAAGAAACATGACTTTTAAGCAAAGAACTAAAAGAAGAGAGAGCATGAATCAATCATGTGGATGTGGGGGGATGGAGGGAGGACGGAGCGAACAGCAAGTACAAAGGCCCAGCAGCAAGGAAGCCCATGTGGCTGGAGCCGAGTAAGGAGAGAAGGGAGGTGCAGCAGAGAGGCAGTGAGGGCCCAGGCCACTGCAGTCGTCACTAAGCCATCTCACTGAGTCGGCTGAGAACCACCGAGAAGCTGAGAGCAAACACGTATCAGGCGTGATCTACTGGCCTCTGTGGGGATGGTGGCTTGGACCAGGGAGGTAGAGGTGGAAGAGTTAGTGGTCCGGCTCCAGAGATATGCAGAAGGTAAAGCCAACAGGATTTGCTGATTGATTAGAAATAGTGTGAGAGAAAGAGGGGGATCAATGTTGACTCCTGGGTTTTTGGCTTGAGGAACTGGAAAACTGGGACGAAAAGACTTCAGAGGGGACCAGTGGAGGAGAGGAGACGAGTCAAGAGTTTGGTCTAGGACTGAGAGATGCAAAATGCGAGACCCTTTTAGACATCCAGGTGGAGGCACAGGGGGGGCAATTGGGTCTGGAGTTCAGGGGAGAAACAAACAGGAGAGCGATTCAGGTACGGATGGTGTTTGAAGTGGCGCCTTGATGGGCTCATCCAGGAGACTGTGTAGATACAAGAGATGAGAACCTGGGGACGGAGTCCCAGGGACCCCAAGGCTAAGAGGCTGTGAGGAGTACGCAGCAGCGGGAATGAGGAGTGGCTGGTGAGCCAGGATGAGCCAGGACAGTGAGGGGTCCAAAAGGAAATTGTTTGGGGAAGGAGACAGTGAGCAACCATTCTTCCCCATTCAGGCTGGTCCTCAGAGCGTAACTGTCCAGTAGTAACAATATCACACAGACCTTAGGCCGAAGGGTCCTCCTGTGTAAACCGCCTGCCACTGCCTCCAGGCTACCCGGCACTCGGCCCTGCACAAGCTGACAGATGGCGAGATGTTTCATCCAGGGAGTTTAGCTAAATCTCACTCCCTGTGGTTTGAGCCCAGGTCCCTCTCCACACCTAGGGGTCCCTCTTGAGGCTGCTTACCTCTCTCTGCTCACACCTGCAGTCATTGCTGTCATCGAAAGCCCACAGGACCTCAGGATGAGGGTCGCAGGAAGCCCAACTTGCTGCGTGACCCTGAGCCCGACCCTGAGCCCATCCCTTCGCTGTCCATTCTAAGTGCCCCGGGGGTAACGTCTAGGTGGCTGCAGAGTCTCTCCACGCTCTAACGATCTACGGGCTCTGGTTACTGGAAGTGCTCTACCAGTCCAGCCTCCTGGAGCTATTGGGGTCCACGCACCCACCCCTTCCCACGGCCTCTGTCCCTTCACAGATCTCACCGGGAAGCCCGTCTGTGTCGTCAAGGACAGGTTCTCTCTGACCTCCTTGCCTCAAACTGCACTCTTCTCCCCCTCTCTGATGGGGATGCCTGCCCTCTTTGTCCCCATTGGAGACCCACAGTCCAATCGGGATCCCCGGCTTAAGCCAGGTGGGTGCTGGGGCCACAGACCTCTACCTTGGGGCTACACCTCTTCCCAAGGGCTGCACCGCTTGGGTGGGTGCCTGAGAAGGAAGTGGGATCTGGTCAGGTACCCCGTTTTCCCCCTCATTTCCTCCAGCTTTGGCATCTGCATTATTTGCCAACCCCAAGATCTCAGCAATGTGCCCCTGCTTGGATTTGAGGTGTTTGAGGAGTAACCACAGCAGAGGACAAGCAGATTTGGGCCAGTCGTGTGACTTCAGGCCGGAGAGGAATGATACTGGAAATTATTAGTACTTGTACTCAGGCACCAGCCATCAGAACAGGCAGCCATACACAGCACCACGGCTCGCTCTGAGCCTCTGCTCCGCGGGCTGTGGGCTGTGCCCTTTCTGTTAGGGGTGCGGGGCAGGGGCTGGGACAGCCTGCAGGGCAGAGGTTTGTTTGGGAGGCTTGCTTGGTGCTCTGTACCGCCCTCTCCAGGAGCAGTTCCATATTTTAGTAACTGGCACTGCATAGCAACTGAATCTCAATCTTGGCTTCAGTTTCCTAAAAGAGGCAAAGCTAGATTAAACCACTTGCATTTTGGCACAAATAACCAAATATGGTCCAATGTCTCCCATAAAATCATAGGCTAGGACATTAAGGGCCCCCTCCACACCCACCCTTCCACCCACCAATGGTGTGATGCCTAATTCTTCCCGGAGGGCACCATCTCCCCTCCCCTTTAAGATGCAGATGGAAGGCTGGGAGGAAAGGAGGCTCTTCCACCCACAGCATCCCCAACACCTGGTGCCACAGGGAGGGCGAGGAGGAGGGGCCCAGACAGCAGTTGCCAGGATCTTGTCCCCTCCCCCCAGAGGCCTGGAAGAAGGAGTTGAAGGAACTGGCTTCCCAGGTGGTCATCTTCAGCAAGGAGAATGAGCCGAAGAACAAAGAGGTGGGTGCAGAGCAAAGGAGCTACCTGGGAAGAGATGAAATGGAACCATCTCTTTGTACGAAAATCATTCCCAAGTCTGACCACACTGACCAGCCGGAGAGCAAGTGCTCATTGAGATGCTGCTGTCTGCACTGAGGAGGAGGAGGAGCCAACAAGTACCAACCCAAGGGCCGCAGTGAGGGCTCGAAGGATCAGAGAACATACCCAAGAGGAGAAATCCAAGAAGGGTTCTTAGTCCAGAGGTGGACAGGGGAGGCATCCTAGTGGAGGCACGCAGCTCAGAAGCCAGGAACACAGGACCCCTCTAGAGAGCGAGGAGCTAAGTGCAGGGCCTAGTGGGCAGCAGCGGAGGAGAAGGTGGGAAGGGGCCGAACTTAGTGTAAGTGTCTAATCTCATAAGGAATGGAGAGTCACTGCAGGTTTTCAGACAGTATTGGGGTGGCCTCGTGGGAACTATTTGCTGACCAGTAAAGACAAGTGGGGGGCAGCTTGAAGGTCGTAGGAATTGGTCCTAGGACAGGCCTGGCCCTTTGTGAATGAGTCTCATTCTGCGCTTGTGCTGGGCAGCAGAATTCTCATCCCTGCTCTGCAGCTACGTCAGTCACTGCAGCTCTTGGGGCAGCAGTCTGGGCCTCAGGTTTCTCTTCTTTAAAAGGGGAAGAAGGATGCTACCAGTCTTCATTGAAGTTGCAGGGTCTAGAGGCCCCAGGCCTTGTGCCCATTGGCCTGGCTTAGGAGGGTTTCCCGGGGCTAAGAGAGAATGCCAAGCTGTGTGAGACAGACCTGGGGGCAACTGAGCTAGGAATTAAGGTAGGTGTGTGTGTGTGTTGGGGGGGGGGGGAGGGCGGTGAGGGGCTTGGCATAGAATACTGTTTTCAAATCTTTGATGAGCTTGGGGGAGGGATAGCAAAGAGGACTTGCCCAGGACCATGGTGAGTGAAGAGGGGATGGGGGAGTAGGTAGGAGGCCAGCATTCAATGAAGTTCCAGGAGGAAGAGCTTTGGCTGTATGGAAGGGCCCCCTGCTGGGGAAAGGGGTCTAGGACAGTGTGGGGCTGGCCTGGTCCACATCCTGGGTCCCTGCAATGCTGTGATGCTGAGGTTCCAGGAGAGGAGGTGATGGGCGCCCTGGAGATGTGAGCCAGCTTCCTTCTCTTCTCCTCTCCTCTCCTCTCCTCTCCTCTCCTCTCCTCTCCTCTCCTCTCCTCTCCTCTCCTCTCCTCTCCTCTCCTCTCCTCTCCTCTCCTCTCTCTTCTCTTCCCTCTGTCTCCTATCTATCTATCTATCTATCTATCTATCTATCTATCTATCTATCATCTATTCTCTCTCTCTCCCCTCCCCACTTCACCTCCCGAGTCTCTGACCACTTTTCTTCCAGGAGGAGGTGCCTCAGCGGGAGCAGGGTGCCAAGTACTCTGCAGAGACTGGGAGGCTCATCCCTGCTTCCATTCGAGCCCTTAGCAGCCGCCACTCCCACCAGGGCCAAGGGAACCACCCTTCAAGCAGAGATGGCATCCAGGCCTTCGTCCTGCAGGATCAGGAGCTGCTGGTGAGACCCTGGGAAGGCGATGGGCTGGGCAGGCCGTGGCCTGGGCAGGCCGGGGGATGGGGCCTCAGAGCAGCCCTATCTGATGGCAGAGAACAGGGTGGTATACCCCCAGGCTTATAGATCCCGGCTAGGACTCTCACAAGCTGCTGGAAAGTGGGGCCTCTCCCGGGGATACTTGCACCTGAGACTGTAAGATTCAGAAACTACAGCCCTAGGAGTCAGGGGCCTGGATTCTAATCCCTCAGGCTTCCAGGTGTAAGCCCTTTCCTCTTTGTTAAGTCCTTTCCCCTCAAGGGGCCTTGGTTCCATGATCCAGTCAAACTGGGAGCATAAACATGTCACCACTGAAGTCTGTTCCAGCTTTGGCACTGGCGAGTTCCTGAAGGGAGCTGCAGTGGTAGGATGAGATGCATGGAGTGGAAGGTCCCACCTAGTGTGTCCTCAGACTGCACCCCGGGGTGGGTACCCTGCAGCCTGCAAGGCCGGTGCCAGCCTCGTCTCCCCTAAGAGGATCTGCTCTGTGCTGGGACAAGGCACGAAGCTGCCCACCTCCACATTCGAGTTTCCCATCAAGGTCTGAGACGAGGCCACGATGGTTCCAGGGGGTTAAGGCATTGAAAGTCTCTGTTAAGCCCTAGCTGGTTTGGTTCAGTGGATAGAGAATAGGCCTGCGGACCGAAGGGTCCCGGGTTCAATTCCAGTCAAGGGCATGTACCTCGGTTGCAGGCTCCTCCTCAACCCAGGCCCTGGTAGGGGCTCATGCAGGAGGCAACCAATCGATGTGTTTCTCATTGATGTTTCTCTGTCTTTCCCTCTCTCTTCCACTCTCTCTAAAAACCAATGGAAAAAATATCCTCGGGTGAGGATTAAAAAAAGAAAGTAAGTCCTTGTTAAATGCACGCACGTTCTCCAGGAAAGGCCAGACAATGAGCCAGCTTCTTGACACCATTCCTGTGACCAGTGCTTTCAAAACAGTCCAGTGAGGTGAACAGAGCAGACAGGGCCCGGGATCCCCCATTCCACAGATGGGGAGGCTGAGGCTCTTCCAGGTGCCACACTGTGGCCCAGGTCCCCAGAGAGCGAGCAGCGTAGCTGGGACTAGAACACAGTACTTTCTCCACCGTAGGGCGGCCTCACCTTGCCTGGAAGTAGGTTCTCGGGTTCCTTGGGGAGGGTGCAAAGGGCAGGTAAGTTGGAAGTGGTGAATTGAGAAGGACCCTGGGGCAGAGTGGGGCTGGGGTCACCGTATGGGGTGGGGACCTGAGGGCAAGGGTGGACACCCTAGCAGGCACAGGCCTGGGGAGAGGTGAGCCCACGTTCCCCTCTGACCGCCACTGGTTCAGGTGGGCTCTCCTCAAAGAGGGAACCCCACTTTCCTAGGACGCCAGGTGCTCCACCCCCCATCGCAGCCTCAACCTCCAGCCAGCCTTAGCCCCAGCGGCCACCGCGGCCACCAGCACCCCCGCCTAGAGAGCCCCCGTAGCGCATTCGAGAGAGAGCTGGATCTTTTCCACACGATCCTTGCCTGGAGAGCGCAGAGGAAGAAGGGCCCTGACGCAGCAAAGGTGGCCACGGCTGAGGACGGGGCTGCGAGCAAAGCGGGGAAGGAGCTCCGAACCGTGCAGTTTGCAGAGCCCGCTGGCCCCAGCCCTCGGGCCGCCCACTGGGAGCAGCCCGCCTCTTTGCTAGCTTCTCCAGACTCTGAATTTGGGAACTTCAGGGTGGGGAGGCTCGTGGGGACCCTGAAATCCCCCCACCAAGGACTCGGGCATTTGGGACTCGGTGCGTCTCTGAGGAGCTGAGTGTGCAGCTCTGACTTGGCCTTCCCAGGGAGGGACTCCGGGGTACAACCCCCCCCCCACGCAGGGCTCGGAGATAAGGGCCCACAGCTCTGACTCCGAGGGTTAGTGCTGCCTCAGTCTCCCTGCTGGGTGGCCCCTCTCTCATAGCTCAGCCTCCTTACCTGCTCAGTGAGGAGGCGGAGAGCCTTCCTCCAGGGCCCTTGGGAGAGCAAGCCCTCTGTAGCCAGCGTATCCCACGCAGAGTTGGGGGGCAGCGGGGGGAGGACCATTGCGAGGACCAGTTCAACCAAGCACGTGGCCCTGGGAGCCCACTTCAGGGCAGGCACCTGAGCTGCTGGCTGGAAGGTGCCGTCCACACACTGACCCAGGCCTGTCCTCCTGCCCACAGATCTTGGAGCTCCTTTGTCAGATCCTGCAAACAGATTCGTTGACTGCTATCCAGTTCTGGCTCCTCTACGCTCCTCCCAAGGGTGAGGCACAGCCCCAGGCCCGGGGCCGCCTCTGAGTGGAGGCTGCCGAGGGCCCGGCCCTCTGCTTCTGCAGGACTCAGAGGTCGCTCGGCGCCCACCCTGCCTTCGCCGGAGCCTTTCTCCTTTCCGGCCCGAGCTAACTTTTCCCAGCGGGGCTCCGCTGCTCCCCCACCCCCTCCTCAGTAGGGTTCCATGACCCTGCTCCTCACAGGGGACCCCTCCCCCACGCTGACTGCACCCAGGAGGGAGAGTCCAAAGCCCAGACTGAGCAGACACAGGCCCCTTCACCCACCACTGTGGGAAATGCACACACACACACACACACACACACAGATGCAGATACACGCACATAAGAACACACATGGACATAAGAATGGACATGTATGTATGCACTGGGACGGAGGAGAGGGTATGTCTAAAAAGGAGGGTGAGGAGTGATGAGAGCCAGAGATTGGAGGCGGCTTCCTGATGGGGAGAGTAAGGGGAGGAGAGGGCCAGGTCCCCTATAGGGTTCCCAGAGTGGGCCAAGGGGTGTTGTGGGCAGGCGGGCCAAGGCCACGGTACACACGAGGGAGGTTGGAGGGGCTGGGCACGCAGCACACACAGGGTCCAGGGAGAAGCAGGACCTGCCCATGGGGCCCTGTGGGCAGAATATGAGATGGTTGAGAAGCTGCCTTGGGCCGGGGTGGGCAGAAGAGCCGGAGGCCCTGCTGCCTGCAGGTCCCATCTGGCGACAGGATGGGGGCTGGGTCATGCCCCTGAGGACCCTGCTCCCTGTGCTTACAGAAAAAGCGCTGGCGCTGGGGCTCCTGCAGACGGCAGTGGCTCAGCTCCTTCCCCAGGGTCTGGTCTCTATCCCAACCGAAAAACTTCTAAACCAGCTCCAAGATGTCCAAGAGCCATCTCAGGAGAGGCAACAGCCAACCTACAGGTGGGCTTCACCCCGCACCTGCCCCTCTGTGCCCAGAACTGCTCCCTCATGGTCAGCACTTGTCCTTCCAGGTGAGGCTAGTGGGGTGCGGGGAAGGGAGCCTGGCACTGGCTGGAGCCGGCTGACAGCCTGTCCTGGAGGAAGAGGTCAGCCCCCGCCATGGGACCCTCCAGGCTCTTTGGCTGCTCAGAGGCCCTCTCTGCCAGACCAGACTCAGCCGCCAGCCGTGGGGTGCCTGAGGGGGTGACCTGTGTCAGCTGCAGCCAGACAGGGCTGGAGGAGCCGCAGCTATCAGCTAGCCCCCCAGGAGCTCTTTGGGAGGACACGGTAGAGAAGGGATGCTAACACAGGCAGGCGGCAGTGCCTTTATGTCGGTATTAAGCACCCTGGGTGGCTGGAGAGAAAGAGATTAATTCCAAGGTGGGGAAAGGGAGGGTAAAGGCCTCACAAAGCAGGTGAGTAGGGTCTGACAAGTCAGCACTGGAACCTGCAGTATTGAGCACCCATTCTATCTCCCTGACGTCGCTGGTGCTCTGCACAACCACCCATGGAGGCCCTATGACCTCCAGAGGAAACTGAGGCTCAGAAAGAATTGAATGACCCATAGACACCTGGCCGGTCGGCAGAAGAGCTGGGACCAGGCTTGGGCTCGCCTACCTGATACGCCCAGCAGTGCTCAGATCCACAGAAGAGTGTGTTACAAGTGAAAATTCCTAGAGTCTGACACACAGGTGTTGGGGGGGCGGGGGCCCACACAGGGGCTGTGCGTGTAACATCACCCAAGCACTCCTGATAGAACTTGGAGAGCACTGCTGGCCGAAGAGGATGTGAACAGGCCAAGGAGAGGGTAGGAAGTGTCCGGAATGGAAGTGATGTGCACACTTTCGGGGATGCTGAGTTCTGGGGTGGTTGGCGCGTGGCGGGCTTGGGGTCGCTTAGGTCTGTTACAGGTGTGGGTGCTCGCTTTGGCCCTGCACGTGGTTTCTTTGCCGCTCGGGAGGCGGGGGAGGCCCAGGAGAAAGGCAGACTTCACTGTGACCTTGGCCAAGACACCTCCCATCTCTGAACCTGTTGTACCTCTCAAAAGCCCCTCTCCCAGAGCGTAGGTGCGTAAAAAGGCTTGCTGAAGTGTAAAGTCGATACAAGATAATACGAGAGCATTATTCATGCTTGTAAACACTTCATTAGGGAAGCAGGCTCTCGGCTCCTCCATTCCCAGGGGAAGGCTTCCTGTCTGTGAGGCCAAGAAGGGGCCGGGGGGTGGGGTGGGGGGCTGTAGTGGCCTCCCTCACAGCTCCCGGGGCAGGAGGGCCTTGGCTCCCTGTGGCACTGCAGGCGATGGAGTCACAGTTGTCAGGGTCTGGCTTGGGTAGTGCTTGCTGGTTCTCAGGGAGGATTGGCTGCTCCTCTTCCGGGAGCACCTTCCTCACCTCCTCGCCCACCTGCTGCTCTGCTATGGTGCGGTCCATCCTGACCGTCCCGGACCTCCTTTCCTTTGTGTTGGTTATAGCCAATCCCCAAAGAAGTCAAAGACACCGCCTCTTCCCAAAAGCGAAAAACCAGGTAAGATTCCGTGCGGCAGATCCCTGCAGGCTCACCAAGGCCCACCCTCGCTGGATTCCTTGGGGGATGTAAGGCTCCTGGGAGATAGGTCTCTGCCCATCCATCCATTCATTCAGCAGAAACTCATTTAGTGCCTATGTGCCAGGCTCTAGGGGTCACTGGGAATCTTGGGGGCGGGGGGGGGGGCGTAGGGGGAGATGAGGGAGGAGGCTGCGACAGTCACTCTGGTGCCTGAGACCAAGGCAGGGGAGGAGAGCAGGGGTGGGAGGGGAGAACAGGCAGGTATCTCCAGGTACTATATTCTCCCCCACTAGCCTGCAAAGGGTCCTGAGTGGCTGGCGGGGGGTCTGCATAGAGTAGGCACTTCATTGAAATTTGTTTCCTGGATGTAGTGAGGCTCTGAGCTCCTCGTCACCGCAGAGCCCAGAGCAGAAGCTGGGTTGACTGGCCCTCCTGCATCTCCCTCTGCTCTCGCACATCTGCCCGGGGCCTGTTGGGGAGAGGGGGCCCCCCCCAAATCCCCTGGGCAGCTCCAGGTAGGGCCTGGCCCCTCCCCTCCTCTCCGCCGGCTGTGTCTCCCCTTCTCGCAGAGTACATCGGAAAAGCACAGGTTCTCCAGGTGCATCCCAGCCAGAGCACAGAAGAGAAAGTGGCAGAGCCGAAGGCGGAGTGCTGAGGAGCGGGCGCCGCCTCACCCACCTGGCTCCAGAGCCGCCTCACCCACCTGGCTCCAGAGCCAGCTTTGCCCACCCTGCTCCAGAGCCAGCCCTGCGCTCCAGCTCGTGCCTGCCTCAGCCGCCTCAACAGCGATACGTCCTTTCCTTTCACGTAGAGCCCATTAAAGCACCACCTTCCCTTTACGAGGACAGTTCCACTCTCCTCTCAGCAGCACGTCTGTGCTTGGGGCGCTAATTCCTGGAGGAGTGAGCTGCAGGGAACCATCCCACTCCCTTGGAGAATGCCCGGGTGCCAGCGTGGGGCTCACCCGGTTCTTTCGCGTCCCAGGAACTGAAGGGCAGGTAGTGGCTAAGACCTGAGAAGAAAGCTCTGCGTCTCTCTGAACCAAGATACACAAGGCTCTGGTAGATTGGAGCGGAGGTCAGGCATCCACAGGCCTCCTTAAAATCATCAGCGATACCAGTTATTGCATTCCTCCCAGGCACTGAGGCAGGGGCGTCAGTAAGAGTTAATGAACACTGTGAACTGAGCCAAAAGAGTCAGGCAGCTTTGGGCAGAGATAAATGACACAGATTTACTCAAGGGTCTTAGGGTTTGCAAACTGGAGACCCAACTAGGCAATTCCCAGCGTGTTCCACAGGAGAACAAAAAGCTGGGGGTTCTTAATAGTAAAAAGCACATCCAGGTCTGCACTCTTGGCCCCCGGCTTGGTCCACGATGGTGGCTGTCTGAGGTCTGGTGGTCTAGACAATGGCACAGTTTCTTCTTGAGGTAATTCAAAGGGTTAATGGAAGGTTTGATGCCCGGCCAGGCATTAACGCACAACGCACTGGTGCCCATCCAGGTACTGACGCAGGACTGGAAAGTTCAAAGCTTTAAGTTCCCAGAGTCAGTCAGAACAAGAGTAATTGTTTCCTCCCGCCTCAGCCTACTTAATTTTAATAATTGAGCAGCTTGATGGTAACAACTCCATTTTATTTCTTCACTCCTCAAACACTATGTGAGTACTTTCTATACAGTACTATATTTATTCTCCCCAAAGCTCCATGAGGTAGTGGGTTAATATCAACCTCCCATTTTACAGATGAATAAACCGAAGCTCAGAAAGGTGAAATAAGGTGTCCACAGCCACATAGTAAGTGGCAGAGCCCGGCTCCAAACACAACGTTTCTGGTTTTAGAATCCCCACTATACTCTACTGCCTTACAAACGGAAACCCTCACCAAAAGTTGTGGTTGCATACGGGTTAGCAAAATGGTGGTTGGCAAGGTCAAGGGGGAAAGGGACATTATTATATAAGTGTGACTCAGATGCACCCAGGGTGCCCCTGTCTTTTAGGATCTAGAGAAGATGGCCTTGACGCTCTAGGAAGTCCAGTGTCATCCTTGAGATTTCTGCCAATCCCATGAAGGGTGAAGGGGAGGAAGGCACTGAGGATTTACAATGTCAAGGTCGCTGTGGCTGTCAGCTCCTACTTCTACTGAGCTCAGTCCATGGATTGTGGCTCCATTCCACAGCACTGCTCCACCTCACTCAGTTCAGATGGATTAAGTCCCTGAGGGTTTTCCCAAATATTCCATTCACAGAAAACTTTTTTTTTTAATAATCCGTACCTGAGGAGTGAGGTTATTTTTTCCATTGATTCTTCAGAGAGTGTGGGAGGGAAAGGGGGAGGGGGAAGTAGAGAAAGAAACATTGAGAGAGAGAGAGAGACATTGATTGGTTGCCTCCCACGCACACTTAACTGGGAATTAAACCCAAAACTCTTTGGTGCATGGCCAATGCTCTAACCACTTGACAACCCGGCCAGAGCAGGCTCATTGTAGTTTTTTCTGTGGTTTTTTTTTTTTAAGTCCCGGTGTCCTTTTTAAAATATATTTTTACTGATTTCAGAGAGAAAGGGAAAGGGAGAGAGAGAAACATCAATGATGAGAATCATTGATCAGCTGCCTCCTGCACACCCTGCTATTGGTGATCAAGCCCACAACCTGGGCATATACCCTGACCTGGAATGGAACCATGACCTCCTGGTTTATGGGTCTATGCTCAACCACTGGGCAACACCAGCTGGGCTCATTGTGGTTTTAATGTGCCTTTCCCAGGTGGCATCTAGTATTTAACACCTTTTCATGTGCTTACTGGCCATTGGTGTATCTGCTTTGAAGAAATGTCTACTCAAATATAATTTTGCTGTAAAAACAAAATCCCTGTTTTGTACGAGGACTCTCGATCCTGTCTGGACCTTAGTTCTACAGGGAATGCCCTGCAAGAAAAGCCTGCCAGCCATGCTGGTCTGAAGATCTCACATTTTTGTTTGCTTCCGTGTAGTCCAGCATTTGTTCATTCTATCCACCTAAGCCTTCGTTCGCCATCAGAGACTATTCATATAAACTGATTTTTGCCTACACACTTTGTTCCTGCCAGCTGGGAGAGGGAAAGCTGCATACTAGCAATTTGCCCATCTCCGTCTGAGATGATCTGTATCCCTAATGGGAGACAAATATCAAGTGTTACAATGCCCATTCGGGCACTGCCAAGCACACAGTCCCCTTTCCACCCAATTGGGGGTGGGGGAGAAACCTGTGGGTTTTCTAGGCTTCTCTTTGCCCAACTGCTCTCATTGTGCTGTTTTCGGGGAGCAAAGCACGTGCTCATTCCTGGAGCCTTCATTCGGCTTGGCCTCAGGTGTGGCGTCTCTAGGTGAATCTCCCAGAAGCATGTGGTTTTGGTTGAGACCCTGCCTAGGTTTCTACATTAGTGACCCATTCCTGGCTACTTCCATTTCCTCTGGGCCACTGAATCATGCAAAAGGAAATAAAAATGACAACAACGATGCTGTAACTGTGTTTTACTCTTGGCTGACTTGCTTGTGAAGGAGTAAAAACCTGAAGAGGATACAAGCACGAAAATCAGCTCAGACTAGAAAACCCACAGCGCCCTGCCATTCCCCAGGCAGGCTGGGGGGCAGACCCACAGGAACTTGTGTTCTCCTCCAGGTGCTGCAGCCGTTGTGCAATGCCACAGTCACCCCCTATTTGAGTAACGGTCGCCTTCTTACCAAGGAGACCCCCAGAGCCCTGTGACTTTTTGGTTTATTCCTGGCCACACCCAATTGCTAAAGCACCCTGCCTCCTGACAGCACCTGCCCCCAGTTAATCCTCGTTTCCCCCAATCCTGCCTCAGAAAGTCGCCAATCCAGGACTGATAGCTTCAGGGGGAATCCAAACCTCAGAAAAGACACCCTCCTCCCCCTGTCCAGCATCACTCCATGCTGCCTCGACGCCCCAAGTCAGTCAGTTTGATTTTGTTGAAACACAGGCTTGTCCTCCGGGTCTCTGGCTGTTTAGCCTTTGGAGCTGGTATTACACTGATGCAGCCCAGCTCTGTTTTTTCCATTTGGCTCAGCTTTTGTTTCCCATCGGAGATAATTAACCCAGGTAATGATTGCTTAGGTGTTTTCTTCCCGCCAGCAGGACAGGGGAGGAAAAGTGCTATTAGCAGCTCTCCCAGCTCTGTCTACCTCAGTGGTTCTCAGAAATCAGGATTTAAAAAAGATTCCCAGGTGATTTTAATGTGCAGCCAAGGTTGAGAACCACTGGTCTACCTCCTGGTTGTTTTTTCAATCCTCATGGAGGCTATGTTTTTATTGATTTTAGAGGAAGAGGGGGAGGGGGGGGAGAGGGGGAGGGGGAGGAGAAATACTGATGTGAGAGAGGAAACATCGACTAGTTGTCTCCCGTACACTCCCCAACCAGGATCGACTGAGGACCAACCCCACAACCTAGGTATGTGCCTTTACTGGGAATTGAACCTGCAATCCTGTGAGGCATGGGACTACAGCAACCACCTGAGCCACACCATCCAGAGCTGTCTACTTCTTCTAAAATAGGGTGGGCACCCCAACATAGCTGCCCAGGCAGGAAGGCGGGCAACTGTCCAGTCCCAATCATGGACAGCACTTGGGTGAAGGGCTAATGAGCAGGGTGCACCTCCCAGGGGCTCTCCCCAAATCCCTGTCACAGAACAGCCGTGGTGGCACTTGGCCTGCCCCCAGCGAGCTGTCTGTCCCGGGGAAGTCCCTCCTCTCTTTAGGCATCCGGTCAGCCCTCAGCTCACTTAGGCCCCTTCTTACTTGGACAGTCTGTGATTCTAAGTTCAAACTATAGAATTAAGTGGGTATCCCGGTAATAAAAGTCACTAACATTTGTTCAAGGCCTTTGATGTCCCTGGCACTATGCTTAGCATTTAATATATATGATCCCATTTAGTTCTCATAATGAGATTAAATATTACCATTCTCCCCCCTCCCTTTTTTAGGTGAAGAAACAAGGCAACGGGAGGTTAATTAACTTGTCATAGCTAGTAAGGGACAACCGAGCATGTAGTCAGCATAGCATCCTGCTTTGCTAGGTATCATGATATCATGAAGAGATCAAAAAGATACTGAGGCACAGAGAAGACATGATCCCCTCAGTCGTACAGCCAGAACCCTCTTTGGCCCCTCTTTCTAAAGCTGCTAACAGCACTCCCTCCAAACCGGTCTAGCCAGGGCAAAGGGAAGGCTCTCCTCACAGGCTCCTAGCCCTTTAAAGTAACCTGACCTGGAGCTGCACACCCCAGAACTGAAGAGACAGGGGGAGAGGGAGGAGCTCCAAGCAAAGCTGCTGTGCTGGTGGCTCTGGGAAGGTCCAGCCCAGCCCACCTGGGGCCAGCTCAGCAGACCAGAGGCAGCATGTGGCTCAAGGACAAAACCTTTGACAAGTTTCATTTGAGCTTTGGAGTATTTATTCTTTGTTAACACTTAAAACTCAGGAGTTGAGATTTCTTTTCTTTCTTTTTTTTTTTTAATATATTTTATTGATTTTTTACAGAGAGGAAGGAGAGAGATAGAGAGTTAGAAACATCGATGAGAGAGAAACATCGATTAGCTGCCTCCTGCACATCTCCTACTGGGGATGTGCCCGCAACCCAGGTACATGCCCTTGACCGGAATCGAACCCGGGACCTTTCAGTCCACAGGCCGATGCTCTATCCACTGAGCCAAACCGGTTTTGGCAGGAGTTGAGATTTCTATAAAAACATCAGAAGCTATGGAAACTCTGGATCCTGTTCCGCCTGGCATAAGCTCTCATTCACTACCTTCCCCACTCCCATTTACAAGATTTGCCTGGAGTGGGGGCATCCTGCTCTGGACACACATGCCGTCCATGTGTGGCACGTCCCAGCTCATTCATGTCCACTGCGTCAGCTCTCTAGCTCTCCCTGCCCCTTAACCTCCACATCCCCATAACAATGGCCCCCCTGAGACCATTTGGCCCTTGGCTGGAACAATAGCCCAATAAGCACTGAGTTCAATCATCTATTTTATAGTAGAAGCTGAGCCCTCAAGAGGGAAAGGTTTTGCCCACACTCACGGATCAGGGCAAGTTCTGTGTGAAGTATATTTTATTGCATCCTAAATTACAGGATGTTAGCAGTGGGGAATCCAATTCCGTTCACTACAAAAGGTGTTGATTGACAGCTTAGTTTTACCTAGTGGCCAGGACTATTGTGCCCTGACCACGTTCTAATTCAGCAGCTACTTGGCAGAGTGGAAGGATAGACTTGGTGGCTTTAGAGCCAGGCGCAGCCACTCCCTGTGTCACCTTCTGCAGTTACTTCATGGCCCTGAACCTCAGCTTCTGCTTTTATATGAGAACTAGAGGCCCAGTGCACAAAATTCATGCATGGTTAGGGTCCCTACGCTGCCGGCCAGGGCCTTCCTTCCCCCAGCTGCTGGCCAGGGCCTGCCTTCATTCCATGCCACCCCCTGGTGGTCAGCGCACATCATAGCGAGGGGTCCAACTCCCGGTTGGTTGAACTCCCAAG
Organism: Myotis myotis; assembly: GCF_014108235.1. Taxonomy (NCBI): domain Eukaryota; kingdom Metazoa; phylum Chordata; class Mammalia; order Chiroptera; family Vespertilionidae; genus Myotis; species Myotis myotis. The sequence continues at coordinate 41,315,246 of NW_023416319.1, read as the reverse complement.
GGGACAATTTGCATATTAGCCTTTTATTAGATAGGATTCTTCCCAGCCAGAGCACTAGATTAACCAGTAAGTGGATTATCTGGGCTCTGATTTCAATACTAAGAACCTCAAGCCCCATTCTGTTTGCAAACACTGTCACTCACTGGGTACCAGCAGGTGGCCTGCACACAGAATTCCAGGCATGTGTTTTGTCAACGCATGATCTCCCCTCAGCTGCTTATGGAGAGACTGTCTGCACTTGGCTAGATGTGTGACTTAGGCAAGTGACTCAACCTCTCTGAGCCTCAGTTTCCTCATAGGGTTGTTGTAAGGATTTAGGGAGATATCAGGTGAAGGGCATAGCACAGTGCCTGACCTTATAGTATGTGTTCAATAAATGTTAGCAATATAGCCCCCTAAACTCAAGTTCCCATTTCTAGAAAGTAATCTGGAATGAAAGCCACATTGCGATCACCATACCTCTTTCTTGACAACTCTTTATACAAGAGACAAGCTGACACTTACCGATGGGTCCCATGATTACTTCCCATGTTCCCATACCATCTTCACAACTGCCCCATCAAGAGAGCAGGTCAGAGATGGCTTTCTCCATCCTGCAGCTGGTAGGTCAAGTGAAGCACTAATGGTCAGACATGAAGACACAGGGTTGGGCTGTAACCTGGATCTTTTGCCTCCAAGACCAATGTTCTACCCCCTACACCCTGCCGACTACTAAACGAGATGGTCAGCTGAGGTGCGGTGATTCGGAAGGCCCCTCAAGTATCCTAGGCTCTTGGGGACACCGTTATGAATGCCAATTCTTGCTATGCAGACAGCAAATTCAAAACGTCTGGCAATGTTGTTTGGATGCCCAAGACTTCTTCTGAAAGTGTTTTTTGAGAAGATGAACAAAATTTTAGAGTTGGTGGTCGTACTATTATCCCATTGGAGAGACTGGAGTCTGGACAATTTATGGAAGGCAATAAGAAATACATATCAAGCCGAAACCAGTTTGGCTCAGTGGATAGAGCGCCGGCCTGCGGACTGAAAGGTCCCAGGTTTGATTCCGGTCAAGGGCATGTACCTGGGTTGCGGGCACATCCCCGGTAGGAGATGTGCAGGAGGGGGCTGATCAATGTTTCTCTCTCATCGATGTTTCTAACTCTCTATCTCTCTCCTTCCTCTCTGTAAAAAAATCAATAAAATATATTTTTAAAAAAAGAAATACATATCAAGTGCCTTCAAGATGTGGATTTGGTATATCTTTCACTCTAATTCACTTCTGGAAAGCTGTCTTAAGAAAAATCAGGTAAAAATGAAAAGATTTTCTTCACATCGTTTATGATATCAAAATTTAGAAACAACCTAAATTTTCAGTCAGTCCTAAGGAATGTGGTTTAATAAATGGTCATTTATCCATACAAGGGGTACTATGTGCCCTTAAAAATGAAGGTTTAGCCCGAGGTGGTTTTGCTCAGTGGATAGAGCACTGGCCTGCCGACTGAAGGGTCCCGGGTTCCATTCCCAACAAGGGCACATGCCCAGGTTGCGGGCTCAATTACAGTAGGGGGCATGTAGGAGGCGGCCAATCAATGATTCCCTCTCATCATTGATGTTTCTATCTTTCTCTCCTTCTCCTTTCCTCTCTGAATCAATAAAAAAAAAAAAAAAAAGTATTTTTTTTTAAATGAAGTTTTAGCTGGACAGATTTCAGGATGGAATGCTGCTGCCCGGGCAGTGGGGGAGGGGAACAGAAGCAATGTCCTCAAACTGCTGTTAGAGCCGGGGGTGCTGAGGTTCTCAGAGGCCCATTCTGCCCACACTACCAACCATGGCAAGGACTGCACAGCACCAAGGGCATATGTCCACCTGGGTCATCCACCTCTTTGTGGTCTACCTACCTCCTGGGTAGCTGGTCCCACAGAATTCCCTGCCTGAACAATTCTGAGTGCAATTCTAGGGCCTGTGCTAGCATCTCCCTAGGTCAGTCCCCCCGAGGTGTGCCTGAGTTACCATGTATGCACTTCTAGGCCCAAGTGATAGCTGTTTAAAAGAGGTAGCTTCTAAGGGGAGGAGGGTTTTTGCAGGGAGATATAAATGGAGCTTGAAGTTGAGGGTTAGAATGCTCCCACGGGCATGTGAGGTCCCTGGAGGGGTTCTCTGTGTCCTTGTCGTGGGCCACACAAGGGAGGGGCCTGTGAGAAACAAACCCATACACCCAGTGATGGATTAGCAATGTCTGACACCTCAGGGGGTTAGCTGTGGATTGGTTCTTTTAAATTGTACAGCACGTGTTTCATGTCAGCCTGCCCTGCCCAATAAGATGCATCACACTCCTACCATCTGTCCAGCATCCATGTTCCATTCGGACTTGTGGGGAGCCGGCAGGGCCATGGCATACTCAGCCCCAGGGCGCCTTATGTGCCATGCCAGCTCAGCCTGGTTCAGTGACCCTGAGTGGGGGCGATGAAAGGCTTAGAAAAGACAGACAAGAGGATGAAAGCTGGGTCTCGGTGGGATGCTGCCCCTCTGATGGACAGCGCCAATGCCCACAAGCCGTGTCTTTCTTTTATAGCAGATGCCACGAGGCAAAGTAGGGGCGTGGTCAAGTTGTTTACATCATTCTCGTGGGTTTCAATCCTACTCAACTACATGCACCTGAACGCTATCACTCAGGCACGTGGGGCCACGTGTTTGGACCATAGGTTCAAGCTCACAACCATAGCTGTTGGCTATAATTGTGCTGGGAGGGCTCTGCCATCCAAGCTGGACTTGCACGTGGCCACGAGAGGACTGTGCCCTCTCGTTAGTCCGAGGCTTGAACCTGTCCAAACACTGCAGCCGCACCCCACAGGACTTTTGCAGGGAAAGAATGTTCACCACCTTCCAAGTGCGGACAGCCTTGCTCCTTGGAATGTTCTTTGCCATGCAGATCCCAAAACTACCTCCCCGGCACGTCTACCCTTTGGACCAAATTCTGGATGTCGACTTTCCCCAGGCCACACAGCTACTCGGCAGTGAAACCTGAGTGGGCCCCCAGCCCTGTTCTTCTCTCTCCACCCTGAGTGATGCTCAGAGGAGCCCCAGGGCCAGTGAGGCCAAGGCAGGGAGGCTGCGGGTCAAGTCTTCTCGTGCCTCTAGCATCTCACCGTCCAGCCCCCACCCCCAGTCGTCTCGCCACAGCCCAGCCCCTGTCCTCCAAAACACAGAGAGAGAAAACACACAACACAACATTTTGGGGTCCAGAACAAACCACCAAGGACAATGTTAATAAATACATAACAATTCAAAGATCTGGATCTCAAAAGCAGAGTTCACAGCCCTTTCCCAGGCAGGCGGGGTCACAGGAATGGTTCAGTGTGTGCCCAGCATCAGGAAGGGCAGGCAGCATGTGGAGGGCTCTCCGCCCCAGGCACTCCCAGGCTGGCCCGCTGCTCCTATCCCCGTAGCTTGGCTCAGAACAGCCCTCACCTGGAAGGAAGAGCTAGCAAGCACCTCTACAGCTGCTGAAGGGTCTGGGAGACCCTTGCACCACTTGGGGTAAGGCCCCTGGGAGGGACCCTTGGGGACTCAGGTGGCTTCCAGAGAGCCAGAGTCAAGGGAAGTTACCTGCCCTTGGACGTAAGGGGGTAGGGGCAGCCGAGGCACCACAGTGCTGTCTGTCAGCGTCTCCTCCCCACCCCAGCAGGGGGGCAGAGGCTCATATCCCGCCTGGGGTGGCCCCTGTCATTTCCAGAGCCCGGCTATGAGTGGACTCTGGTCCTCAGCTCTGAAGGCTGACGCCCCCCCTCCCCCCCGTCCCCCATCAGCACCACAAACCTCTGGCCCAGCTGGAGCCAGGTGGGAGAAGAGGACCCCTAACTCCAGCAGGAGTGGTCTTTGGCAAAGGGCAATGATTGACGGGGCACAGCCTGAGAACGCACGTCCCCCTCTGTGTCCCCTTCCAGGTCGTCTCCCTTCACGCCCTGGAGTGATGTGATGACCTAGTTGCCGTTCCTGGTCTAGCCACGGCTCTAGCACCAGTTGGGAAATCCCTGGATGAGGAAGACACTTTCTAGAGTGTCCAGAGCCCCCTTGGGTGAGCCGGAGTGAGGCTGGGAGGCCCACCTGTAGACTGGAGGTCCCAGAAGCAGCAGAAAGTGCCATCTACCGAGGCAGAGGTGGCCACCAACACTGGTGGCGAGCTGACCGCCCCTTGGCCTTGGCTGGAAGAGCTGCACGGAGCTCTTGCTGCAAAAGGCTGGGCCAGAGATGAACTCGCCTCCCACCTGCCCCAGCCCGGCAGCCGGAGCCCCCCAACCGCCCTCACCCCCAGCTCCTTTCCTCTCTGACTGACTGTCCTCGGGCCCCGCCCTCAACTTCCCTGGCCCTGCTGTGCCTCTCTGCGCAGAGGGGCCAGGTAGACAGGGCCTGCACAGGGGTCCCACAGGTTCTGTGAAGACAGGCAGCTGGACAGATCCAGTGTGGGACCCAGTGGCTGTGAGGACAGGGCATCAGCTGGCCCTCAGTCCTGGCAGGAGGGACAGACAGGAGCCCCTGAGAGGTTCGACTCAGTCACCGGGGCTGCCTGCTGAGGTATCTCAGGGTACGGTTTTCCCTGATTTTTTTTCTTCCTCGCACACCCATTTCACAGGTGAAAAGTATCACAGCCCGAAACTAGGACAAGAAGGCAAATAATTTAAAAGGAAGTCTGTGCTTGCCCCTGGCCCGCTGGGTGTCCTCTGAGCTGGAGGTCTTGGGCCCACAGAGTGTAAACTTGACTGGCGGCGGGATGGGCAGGACGGGGCTCATGTCACCGGGGAGGTGGCTGGAAGGCCGGTGCCCGGATGCTTCAGGTCTTCCCTGAGTTGCCCTTTCTCCTCAGAGGCTGGCAGAGGTGGGCCAGGGGTCCAGCCCCAAGGCTGCCCCCGGGTGGCGTTAGGGGAAGTGCTCCGCAATGCTCCAGGACTCCGTTTCTGGGGAGCAAAGCCGAGGCGCTGGGTCACCGGGGGGCTTGTACCCAGAGGTCCTGGGAGCTGTGTGGGTCGGCCATGCGGATGGTTGTCTGAGCCCGTTGGCCCCACAGTGGGCTCCACAGCATCTGGAGGGGTCTTGGCTCCCGGCGAGGGGCTCCCAGGCGTGGAGAAGGGTGGTGGTGAGGTCAGGCCGGGGTCCAGGCTGGCAGCAGGGCCTGAGGCCTTCTTGGTGCAGGACTCACAGCACAGCCGGTGGTAGCCGGGGAGGGAGCAGTAGCGCTCGTGTACCTCCATCTGACAGAGGCTCGACCTGTCTCCCATGCAGGGCTCTGCTGCACACACAGAACAAGGACCGATGCCGGGAGGACATCTGTCAGCCGCTGACACCAGGACACACCCCCGGCCTCCCCCTCAGCCCGCCAGCGGCAGGCCCTTCTGCTCTGTCTGGACGCACTATAAAGCTTTTCCCCAGATGGAGACCCGGGCCACCTGACGGAGACAGGACCGAGTAACAGCCCTTATTATGTGGCAGAGGGGCTACACCCCAGCAGTGATTCTCAAAGCAGGCCCCCAACCTGCAGCGTCAGCATCACCGATGCTTGTTGGAAATGCACATTCTCAGGCCTCACCCAGGCCTCCCGAATCAGAAACTCTGGGGTGGGGCCCAGCTCTGTGTTTTTTGTTTGTTTGTTTGTTTTTAAATATGTTTTTATTGATTTCAGAGAAAGGAAGGGAGAGAGAGAAACATCAATGATGAGAGAGAATCATTGATCTGCTGCCTCCTGCACGCCCACACTGGGGATCAAGCCTAGAACCCAGGCATGTGCCCTTGACTAGAATCGAACTTGTGACCCTTCAGTCCACGGGCTGATGCTCTATCCACTGAGCCAAACCAGCGAGGGCCCAGCTCTGTGTTTTAACAAGACCTTCAGGGTGATGCCAATACACGGGAAACTCTGAGAACCACGGCCCTACATCATGAGTTGTCAGATTTGACTGCCACCTGGATTCACCTAGGAGCTTTACAAATAGCCACTGGCGAGCTCCCACACCCAGAGAGACGGGTGGGGTGGGTGTGCCCCGGGCACTGGGTGACTCTAACGTGTAGCAGACCTTGGGAACCTTGCTCTGGGTGGAAGTGGGGACCCGTACCTCCTCCCAACCAACCCAAAGGAGTCGGGTCCACTCCACCAGGACCAGGCGAATACCCAGGTAAGTCACCTTGTGACACGCTGATCAAACACTAACTCTCCACCAGTAAATGTGGAATCAAGCAGATCTAGGTTCCAACCAAGGCTCCCCACTTTAAAAGCTGTGAGGCCGTGGGCAAGTCAATTTCTCCACCACCACCCTCTGTTGCATCACCTGTAAAATGGGGGTAACGCTGGCATTTACCAATGAATAATAACACGATAAATAACATTTATAAAATTCCTGGCATACAGGAGCGCTCACTGTACTAGTCTCTTTTGCTTTGTTTCTGCGCCAACAGAAGTAGAAGGAATGAGTCTGGTGGCCTCTAGATGGCACCAGAATTCTAGGACCGGAATCAGAGCCCCATCCTTTGCTCTTGGGAGGAAAAGAGAGGAAACCCAGGCCCTTGCACAGCCTGAGCCTCCGCACAGGGGCAGAGAAGCCACAGAGTTAGAGCCAGAAAACTCTCCGAGGACATCTAGTCAGACTGCTTTGTTTTACAGGTGAGGTCACTAGGAGTTAGGATCTGTGGTCTTTCTGCTACTCATTTTCGTAACTCAGATCTACAATTACTTACCCTTGGGAAAGAGAGAAGGACTATAGAAGGGCACATAGGACATTGATCCTGGTATATAGCAGGTGCTTACTCAATTATTGATGGATGGGTGGATGAGGAGATAGGTGGGTGCATGGATGGGTACATGGATGAATGGATGGATGGGTGGGTGGATGGATGCATGTGTGGGAGAAAGAACTGATCATGAGGCAGAGAGAAGCTACTATTTTGGTTGTTGTTAGCTGACAGCTGGACAGGGGTGCAGGCATTATCTCATTTAATTCCCTCAACAGCCGTAGGACGGCAGCTCAGATCTACAACTGCTTATCCAAAAATCTTGAAACAATACATGGCTCATAATTCAGAACTTTTGAGGTTAGAAAAATAATTTTCACTGTTTCATATTGTATAACATTCCCAGTGGAGATTGGGACATCATCTTATAACCAAATATGGCAATGTTTTTATAGCAGAATAATGGATCTCTTGTTAGTTCAGGTCACATTTAGCTGCCAAATGAATCTGCACCAAATTCAGGGAAACATGTGCAGCTTTCAGCATTTTAGAATTGCAGATAAGGGATCATGGACCAGGACAAGCATTATCCCCACCTCACAGCTGAGGAATCTGAGGCTTCTGGAGGTTAAGGTCACATGCACAGACTGGAAGCTGGGTCTGCTCCACCACATGGAGCAGTGACCACTGGAAGGGTGGGGGAGGCGTGGGGCCGAGAAATACACTTACTTGATGTTATCTTGTTAATAGGATGTAGGGACCCAGATTGTGGGGTCACAAGTGCCTGGATACCAGCCCTCACGGTAGAGTTCTGGAGGTTTCCTGTGAGCAGGGAGAAGCACCTCTAATGTTGGGGATTGCTAGGGGGCCAGTATACAGGCTGGGCTGGGAATCGGGTCTAGAGGAGCTGGGCCTGCCTGGCCTCCCCCACCCCATCCTCTCCGGCTCACCTCTGCAGGCAGGCAGGCTGCAGGCCTGGATGGTGTCCGGCTTGTCCCCCTCGCACTGTCCGAGATTGTTGGCATTGGTCCGGCACACCACCTGCCGCTGCTGGATGCCCTCTCCGCAGGTGGCAGAGCACTGCCAGGAGACAGGCAGGGCCAGGCCACAGTGGTCGGGGAGGGGCGGGTGGAGAGACAGAGGGAGGGGGCAGTGAGCTCCAATCCAGCCAATGCCCAGGACAGAAAGCGTACAAACAAAGGTGCCAAGTCCCCACTTGGTCAGCGGGATGAGCAAGGACAGCACGCCAGTTGTCACATACGCCTGTCCTGGGTGGCAGACAGCCACTGAGCTCAGAACCCCAGGAACCCTTCCACCATCTGAACGGTTAAACCTGGCTCAGGACCCCATTCCGGCAATGCCGCCTGTGTCCACTCTGCCTGGTCTGTGTCCGGGTTCTTAAATGTTTTGTGTAGCATCCTGGCAAACTCCCCTGTTTGACACACCGGCCCCTGGGACCTGGGGCAGGATGGTTTACTTGATGATATCTTGGTGACAGGATGCAGGGTCCTGGATCATGGCATCTGCTAAACACACAGTTGGGTGACAAGGTCCCATAGACATGAATGAATCTGTGGCTCAAATGACCAAAACCCAGCGTGCAGAGGCAGGCTCAAAGGTGTCTTCTTCCCCAAGAGGACAAGGCGAGGGCAAAAGGAGAACACACAACCGCATGCGAGGGCTGCCATACACAGCACCCCCCTTAGCTTCTTCCGCTGACAGATGGGGGGGGGGCTCCAGGAAAAGCAAGACTGCCCAGCGTGAAACTAGACTGGGAAGGCTGGGTTCAGGCACTGAGCACAGCCGCTCCTGGCGGGGTGGGGAAGAGCTTGCAGAGGTCCGCTTCTCAGACTGGGCCTGGGACAACCCGAGGGAGACACCGTGCCACAGGCCGCACAGAACCATGACACAAGGCGGCTCATCCTCCCGGGGTGAATAATTACCAACAGTTGCCCTCAGTGCTTGCCAAGACTTATAAGGGGCAACTATCTCCCACCATCTGTCACTTCTCTGTTAGATTTACCCTCGGGGTCTTTTGTGGGACCAGCAATCTTTCTGTTTTATACTAAAACAGACAAATCGACGTATTACGGAGAAGAACAGAACATCTTCGTGAGTTGTGTGGGGATTCTTGGTTATTTCAAAACACTCTTTGTGATGCAATATTTCAAGCATACAGAGAAGTCTGAAGAAGTTGGTCATAAAGACCCATTCAAGTATCACCACCAGCTTTGAAACATCAGCATTCCGGCCTATTTTCTAATAGTGTGTTGTGCCTTTTTAAACTTTAAGTAAATTGGAAGGCTTTTCTTCTTCATACTTCAGTGCTTTTTCTCACACTTACTTTTCTGAGGTTTATGTTGATGTGTACCGTTCAAGCTTGTTTGTTTTTCTTGCTATGTGGTATATTCATTGTATGAACAGACCATGATTCTCTTTCCCAATCTCCAATAGATAAACACTTAGGATATTCCCTAATTTTCTGCTGTTACAATAACCCTCATCGTGCTTGTCTCCTTGATCAAATGAGTTTTTTAAAATTGTGGTCAAATATACATCACATAAAATTTACCATTTTGACTATTTTTAAGTAGATAGTTCTGTGGCATTAAGTACATTCCTGTTGTTGGGCAACCCTCACCACCGTCCATCTCCAGGACTGTCTTTTCATCCTTCCACGCTGACACTCTGTCCCCATGAACCACCAACTCCTGAGCCCTCCCTCCCCCAGCTCTAGAAACCACCAGTCTACCTTCTGTCTTTATGAATTTGACCATTCTAGGTACCTCGTCTAAGTGGGATCATATGTCATTTTGTGGCTGGTTTACTTCTCTTAGCACAATGTCTTCAAGGTTTGTAACAAATGAATTTCTAAGAGAGAACCGAAGACATCAAGAAAAGATCGTATGGCCACTTCCAGGGCCCAGCCAAGAACGCCTGGACTACCCCACAGCCTTCTTACTGTTTCCCTTTCCTACTCTGCCTCCCAACAATGAACTTTCTACCGAGTTGCCAGCGTGAGCCTTTAAACCGCTAATCAGAGCTCGTAACACCCACGTAAAAACTCGGTAGTTTCCACTGCTCTGAGGATGCGGTACAGCTTTTAAAGCTTCATAAAGCCCCGACCACCTTCCCAGTGTCCTCCTGCAGCCCCCGGCCCTCTCATTAAGCCCCAGTCCCACTGTCCTTTCAGGATCTGGCATATGGAAAGGTTGTTCCTGCCTCAGGGGCCTTCTGTGGCTCATCTCTCAGGCCTCAGCTCAAAGATCACCCCCTCAGTGAGGCCCCCCCGGGTACGTTAATCCATTCACGTCCCACACAGATCCAACTGCACCCTGTACATGCTTTTGTCATGAGTTTACTTGTCCCTTCTGTCTCCGTCTCTAGACCATGAGCTTTACAAGCACAAGGATCAGATCTGGCTGGCTAATGTGGATTCCTGCCTTCCTAGCTCAGTGTGCCTGGCATGTAGCTGGCACTTAGCAAATATTTCTTAAATGCAAGAATGTGCTTCAATTTGCTCATATGTAACAAGGGGATAACAGCCCATGTCTCCTAGTGCTGCATGAAGGTCAAAGCAAACAGTGAACGAATTTAAAGGCCTCGCCCAGAGCCATGGCCCAGGGTACATGGGAGTTGTTCCACTCAGTTTTGAGAAAAACCAAGTCATGTAAGGGGGCGGGGGGTTGGGGGGGGAAGTCATCCAGAAACTCTGCCCCTCAGGGAGCACCAGATCTTTCAATAGTTCTGCATCTAGTGCCACCTCCTCCCTGACTCCCCAGAGAAGGTGCCCCATTGGCCCAGCCCCTCCACCCTCTGAGGACAACTCACCTGAGACCAGGCTCCCGTCCGCCACTGGGCTGGGCAAGGCACTCGGAGGCAGGGCCGCCGGGCCTCCGGCCGGTCCCCAGGGCAGGCTTTGGCTGGCATGGCCTTGTGGGTACCGTTGGGGAGGGGCAGCAGGCACTGCACTGCTCGAGTCTGCACCCCCAGCTTCCCACAGCTCCGGCTGCAGGTGCTCCACTCCTCCATCACCCACCTGGAGACAGACAGGGCAGAAGGTGGAGGGGAGGTGGGGCCATGGGGACATTTCCTCCCAAGGTCGCTTCCACCCACTGAACTGCTGCAGACAGGAGCCAGAGAGTGGGTTTGGGCTTCAGAATGCTTGGGGGCCAAGGCCACTGTCCATCTGGCTCTGCAGATGCCAGGCTGTGTGGCCTCAAGGAAGTCACTTAATCGCTCCGCTGACTCCTCATCTGAAAAATGGGTATAATGCATATTTAGATCCCGGCACCCTGCATATCCGTGAGCAAGCTTTTAACCCGTCTAAGCCTCAGTTACCCCATCTTTACATCAAGAGCACAAAACAGCTGCGACAGTCACAGCTTGTACAGTAGAACACTCTCCCATGGGGCTCTTCAGACAATTAAAGGACTTGATCTATGCAAAGCACCTGGCAGGGTGCATGGCATACAGTAGGCATGTAATAAATGCAGGCACCATTACTACCACCGTTAGCGCCTGCAGAGCTTCGGTGCTGATCAGCTAAGCTGGTGGTAAACCAGGCTCTTTCAGTCAACCCCTTCCTTTAAAAAACAAAAGCCCCAAAACTTCATTGGGCCATTTTGCAGACAAGCCGGGGTGGGTGGCCTGTGGGCCTTGCACGGCCTAGTGGGGAAGGTGGCCTGAATACCAGTGTATAGTAGCACATACAGGGAAGCGGGAGGGCTGAGGGGCTGGGGATCCCAGCCTGGGCCGAGGACAGGGCGGCTGTGGCGGCTTCTAGCGCTGGTCACCAGCTCCAGCCCAGCCCTGGACCTCCCCTAGCCCGAGGGAGCAGGAGCTGCTGTGAATCAGCGGGGCCAGCGGGCACCTGCCCCCAACCATGGAGGACTCCTGGGAGGGCAGGAGAGTGGATTTGGCTCTCTGTGGTTTCCTATGGCCAGCGACCCTCAACCCTGTCTGGAGGCCTGACCTTGAACCCTCCGTAAGTCACAGCTCTGTCCTCTCCCCAAAGCCAGCTCCAAATAACCTCAAGAATATGACCCTGAGCTCAAAAAAGCCTGTCTCCTCAGGCCAGGGAACCCCAACCAGGGCCCAGGGTCCATGGCCCAGATGACAGCTGAGCTGGTGGACAGCGCCCTGCCTGGGGCTTGCAGCCTGGCAGCACTGAAACTGCTTCACCTGCATGGACCTCCCAGGCCATTGCAGAAAGCTGTGCCCCCAAATCGGGCCTCAGTTTCCCCACCTGTAAAAGAATGCTGGAAGTGACAGAACAAAGGAAGCATCTTCCTTCTGGTAGTGAAAGTTAATCCAGGGACCCAGAGGGGACAGATGGATGGGAGGGCAGCGCTGGCCATGGGCAGAGCCTGGCATGGGCCGCTCTCTGCTCCAGGAGTCCTGCCAAGGGGCTGAGTCTCCGGGCTACAGGCTGGAGGAAGCAGGCTCCGCAGCCCCTCCTCAAGGCCAGGGCTGAGAGAAGGTCTGCCACACCCTGGGCTGGCGGGCACGGGATCCGGCTCCTCCCCCCTCCCGGGCACTCACTCAGGCTGGGGGCACTGGTGCTGGTTGCAGCGCCTACGGATGGGTTTGGGCCTCTTCTTGTGGTCGCACAGGTGCCGCTGTACCATGTGATGGTCTCGTCGGCGCCGACAGCCATATTTGGTGAACTGGATACCTGTGGTTGAGGGTGGGGGGGGCAGGCTGACAAAGGGCTGGTTGGGCAAGGCCCCCACTGCCTTGCCTGGGGCCTCGGGGACAGTGACCTCTGGAAAACCTGGAGGGCCAATCCCACCTCCGGTTGGGCCGTTGCACTCCCTCCTGCCCAGGTCACTTTCCAAGGAAGCCTTCCCTGACCAGCCTGTCTCTATCCCAGGTGAACTGTGGGTGGGGACACGGCAGCCTCTCTGCACAGACGCCCTGCCCTGCATACTGCTCTAGCACCCCAGCCCCAGCCCGGAGACCCTACCAGACGGGCTTCCACACCCTGGAGATCTTCAAGGAGAAACTGAGTCATGAACTGGGGACTCCGCAGGTAGAGACAAGGTCAGCCCTCTGGCCACTCCTGCTCGTCTCCTTCTGAGAGGCCCAGGGCCGCACCCACAAGGCAGCTGACGGTTGGGGCAGCCGGGCCCAGGGGCAGTACCTCCTCCGCAGGCCTTGGTGCAGGGGGCCCAGCTCTTGAGTGCCCACTCGTAGGTGTCCGTCTCCTCCAGGAGAACGTTGTTGCTCCCGATGAGGGGCAGCAGGTCCTCGTGGATGACGTACTTGTAGGCCAGGCTGCCGCGGGGGCCACCCTCAGCCGGGGGGAGCACCTGAGGGGAGAGGTCATCCTCAGACTCCAATCTCATGAGATGTATCCGTTTTCCCTAACAGTTCTAGGGTTTGAGTTCCTGAATTTGGGTCTTTAATCTGCTTTGAGCTAAGTTTTGCACATGATGTCAGGTAGGGGGCCAACTTCATTCACCTGTGGATATCCAGTTGACCCAGGACCATTAGTTTAAGAGATTATTCTTTCCCCATTGAATGGTCTTGGTACCTTTGTTGAAAATAAATTGGCCTTAGATGTATGGGTGATCAATAAATACAGGGTGAACAGAAAATAGGGTGTTGGATTGAATTACTATGCTGATGTCAGTAAGCAGGCCCTGGACCCTGCCCTCCAGGGCCTCCCGGACTCGTGAGGGCAACACCAGGAACAGAGCCTGTCCAAGCTCCCCTGCCACCCAGCCTGAGCCAACGGCACTGCGGACAGAGCGCCTCCTGGTCTCCTGGGTTAACCATCCCTGCTCCTTAAGCTCAGGCCTGTGGTCTAGGAAGAAGGGCTGGGAGAGAGGCCCCCGACAGGACAGTGGCCCTGCTCCCTTCTCGGGAAGCCAGCAGTGCCAGGTGGCACCCCAGGGTCAGTTGCCAACTCACTCGCTGGCAATGCCATAGTGCATGCTAACACTGGATGGTGCCAGGACAACACAAGGGACAGACCCAGGGTTCTACGCTACGGAGAACAAACTCCCTGTGTGTGGCGTCTCTGGTCCGACCATGAGACAGCTGTTCCTTTTTCCCTCCTCACTGCCATCCTGCCAGCCTGTAAGCACACATGAGGAGCTGGCCTGCGATGGAGGGCGCCGTGGCCCTGCTCAGGCTCCCGAAGAGAGTGGGGCAGGAGGATTTCCAGCAGGCCTGTGCTGGCTCAGCGGCAGGGACAGTGAGCTGGGAGGACCAGGCTGGGGGCTCACCAGGACAGCGACGGCTTCGGGCAGGGGTCCGCTCGTCTTGAGGTTTTCCTTGGCGTCCTCCACTGCGTACTCCCACTCCAGGCCCATTGCCGTGAAGGTCCTGCTAGTGGCTTCCTTGCCCTTGGGGTTGAGGATGAAGCTGCCTGTGACCTGGTTCTTCACCGCTGGCCAGGGAAAGAGGGACACACAGATTTCTGTTCCCCTCCACAGGGCCGCAAGCCAGACCTCTCCAGGGGCTTCAGACCTTGCCAGGGAACCCTCGGGGCACCCTGTCTACCTGTTACTCCTTCCCACTGAGCCTCTCGGAGCCTCTTTCCCAAACACAGAATGGGATAAAACAAGAGCCTTCATGGATTGTCATGAGGTTTAAACGAGATGCGTGTGGAAAGTGCCAGCTCAAGGCCCAGCACATGCAGACATTATGACAGCGTGAGTTCTCTTCCTGTTAAAGAGTCCAAGTCCCCCAATTCCAGGAGAGTCTAATCATTAGACTCTGATGAGTCTGGGCAGGGCCTTCATAGCCAAGGCTTCCACCTGTCCTGGGCTTCCCCAGAGAGTTCCTACCCTGTCAGGCACACACAGGCACACACAAGGGCACACACACGTGCGCGCGCACACACGTGTACACACACACACACACAGTCTATACATGCCGTGTGCCTCACGCATGTATACTCACACAACCTGTGCCAATGCCAAGTTCCAACGCCCGTTCCTGTCCTGGCCTCCAGCAGAGCCCCAACCCTTCAGGGAACTCACCTGATAAACACAGGCGAATGTGCATGCACAGACTGCCCCATGCTAGGGGCTTGCCCCACCTCTGCAGAAGCTACCTGGATCACTCCCCACCTACCACCTACAGAGGATCAAGATGCTAGACTTCTGGAGGTGGGGTAGGAGCGGGCTGAGGAGGCCCAAGGGGCTGCTGCTATTATGGAGCCATTTGTAGGGGTGCAGCAGTAGCCCCCTTTCTGGAGTCAAGGACCCTTCTCTCCTTGCCCTCTCCCCTCCCCGGGGCCTGTTCCAGCAGGATTCCCCAGGCAAGTGGGCAGAGAGATGGCGGAGCCAAAGCCCTCCAAACCTGCACTCCCCATGCAGAGTGAGGTGACTGCCAAGGGCACGGGCCAGGAGACAGGAGACAGGAGACCCAGGGTCAGACTGACTCACCCTGAAGGTGCATCAGAGCACACAGAGGGCCCACAGCCCACTTTGGCCTCAGTTTCCCCTTGTGCCCATTGCCTGTTTGGACTACACCTCTAGGCACCTTCCAGATCAATTACAGCTGTGCTAATGTGGATGTATTTTCCAGGGGAGGCAAGTTCCCCAGGAGACCTTTAAAAATGTTTATGTTACTTTGACAATAATCTAAAAACATAAATGTCAGCATTTTTTGTGACATACAAACCTGCCAAGAGATGTTATGTTTTGTGGTTGTGTTTCTGACGAGTTGGGGCCAAGCAGTGTGACTTGGTGGCCACAATATGCAAGAGGGCCCTCGGTGACAGTGTGACCTACATGTCCTCTGTAAGGGGTCTGAACGCAGACAAGTGTGAGAGAACCATCCATTGCCCCACGTGCAGGCAGCAGCCTGCTGCCCCTCCCTGCCAGGACCCTGCTCTAAACCATGCTTACGTTTTTTAAATTCAGATATAATGCACATACCACACAACCCAGCCTTTTAAAGGGTGCAATTCAGTGCTTTTTGGTGTATTTACAAGGTTGTGCAATCTAATTCCAGAACATTTTCATCATCCCCAGAGAAGTCTGAGACCCAGTAGCAGTCACTCCCTCTCCCCCACCTCTCAGCCCCTGACAATCACTGACCTATTTTCTATCTCTGTGGATTTGCCTCTTTTGGAAATACTCATTTTTTGACTGCCAACTTAGTTTCAACAAAAACAGAGTAAAGCAAACAAACCAACAAAACAAATCTCTCATGACATTCATGTTTTTCATTTGGATTTTATTGATGTATTTGGAGGCCCTAACTTTCCATCTGCCTTGTCTATATAATTGTGGAACTGTTATAACTATAAAGGGTGGGCACCTAGTTTAGTGACTATGTTTGTCATTATAATGAGAATAATTTAGACGGTAGATTGCAAAAATGGCTACAAATTCCTCCTATTCCTGTCTACATGCCCCTTTGCACTGTGACTCTACCATGTTTCCATCAAGAAACAGAGATGGTCTGTTTCTACACCGTAAGCCTGGGCGTGGCCACAGGATTTGCTGGGCCAATGGGACATTGGAAAGCATGACGTGCCCTGGCTGAGTAGCTCAGTTGGTTAGAGTGAGGGCCCGATACCCTGATATACCAAGGCTGGGGATCCGATCCGTGGTTAGGGCACATACAAGAAGCAACCAACGAGCGCATATGAATGCATAAATAAGTGGAATAACAAATCAATGTTTCTCTCCCTCTTTCTCTTCCTGTCCCTAAAATAAACAAGCAAACAAACAAACCAGAAAGCATGACACAAAAGCTTGCGCGCTGGGCTTGCCGCTCTCACAACGCCTGGGGCCCATGTGACAGACACCACGTCTATAACGTTGGGCTAGCCTGCTGGGGGCATGGCCCTGTCAGCCCCAGGACGCCAGCCGACAGCCAGTACCAACCAGGGCCCTACACACCCACCAGCTGAGTGCATCTGCATGAGCGAGCCCAGGCAGTGAGGTAGAAGCAGCACCCAGGTGAGCCCAGCCCAAAGTGCTGAGCCACAGAAAAACAAAAGAAAAAGAGGTTCTCTGCCATTGTTCAAATCTGTGGACTCCCCCCTGCATTAGAGCCCTCTCCTCTCCCAGCTCCCCAAACCTTGGGAGCTCTGGGGGCCTGGCGCCCCTCTCCCAGCACCGGGACACTCACCGATGTGGTGGGGGGCCTTCTCCAGCCTCTCGATCTGGATGTGCCTGGCACCTGCCGGGATCTGCACCAGCTTGAGAGCTCCTGCCAGGGGAGGATCCAGAAAAGCTGTGAGCACCCTGAGCCGTGGTCCCACTGCCCAGCATCCCCGTTCGTGGCCCCCCACCCCTGTAGGTACCCAGGAACCTCAGTTTCCTGATCTGTTAAACAGGCCTGGGCCCTTCCCCACAAGGTGGTGCCAGGATCACATGAGCTGCTGTAGCTCAAGATGCTCTAGGACTCGAAGGGGCTCTGTGTGTGGTAGTTGCTACTATTTCCACTCTCTTGACCCTCCTCTCCGGATTCCCCCCCCACACACACTCTTTCTTTTCACACCTTAAGCCACAGCAGGGATTTAGATGAAGCAGGCCATGAAGATCCAGCATGGCTGCCCTGGGCCCTCATCGCCACCCCAAGGCCCGGAAACAAGCCTTTCTTGGAGCCACCAATCTTCTCCCAACAAGGAGAGGCAAGGCAAAGCTGTAACATCCCCCAAAGGGCAATGAGCTTGTTCATACTAACATGTAAAGGACTACTATCTGGCCTGTTCAACAGCAAGTTTGGCAAAATTGAAGGTGGAGAGGAAAGTCCAGGAACTCAAAAGTACCAGGAGTTCAAAGCAGGAGGCACCACGGGTGTTTTTAAAGTGAGAGAGCAGAGAGGGGAAGCACACTACCAGCTCAGCCTGGGCCACGCTTTCAAACTTGTCGGACTCCTCACTCCCACCAGCAGCCCCAGAGCCACAAGATGGCTGACCCGTCACCACACACTGCCTAGCAGGAAAATGCTTCTGAGCCCCTGGCCCCAAGCACAGGTAGCAGGTCACCTGGAAAGAAGGTGACCAGCTATGGCTTCTGGTCACCAGCCCTGGGCAGCCGGGACAGTCTGGAGACTGGCTTTGAGGCCCTTTCTCCCCACGTAAACTGTGACCCAGCTCTGGGAGGAAGGGCCCACCTGAGGGACAGCTCAGGCAGCCCAGGCACCGCTGGCCTCCCTCCAGCCCAGCCTGCTCACCTGACGGCTTGGAGGCCTTGCCCAGCGTCCCCTTCACAGTCCGGCAGTGGGAGTTGTCGCCGCCACAGACCCCGCACTTGTCGTCTGCCTTCATGGACCCCACTTCTTTGTCACAGCCGACGGGCTGAGGCCAGAGGTGGGGTCAGTGGGAGGAGGCTCCCATCCCCATTCACCACCCTGAGGTCAGCAGCCTGTGCCCCCCACCCCCTCATCCCCAGGCCCCAGACATAAGAGAACCCATAGCTGGACAGGGCTCGGTCACAAGCTTGCACGTGACATGGGCAAGGTCTTAAAACTGGCCACTCCTCTCCTCTTGAATGGGCTGGGCCAGTGGTCGGCAAACTCATTAGTCAACAGAGCCAAATACCAACAGTACGATTGAAATTTCTTTTGAGAGCCAAATTTTTTAAACTTAAACTATATAGGTAGGTACACTGTTATTAACTTAATTAGGGTACTCCTAAGGCTTAGGAAGAGCCACACTCAAGGGGCCAAAGAGCCACATGTGGCTCGCGAGCCGTGGTTTGCCGACCATGGGGCTAGGCAATAGCCCCTTTCTAGCATCCCAGGGTTATGTTTGAAGACTAAGGGGTGTGGGTGGGGACAGTGAGGCAGTGCTAGTCTTTGTAGGGCGCAGAAGGGGCAGGCAGAGTGGGTGGTCTGGCGGGGTCACCTACCACACACTCTCCGCGGGCGCAGACACTGTAGGGGTCCCGGTAGCTGCAGCGTGTCCCATCGTGGACCACCTGGTTCATGAAGACCACATCCCCTGTGTCCTCTGACCGGCAGATCAGCTCGCACTTCTGGGTGTCTGTGGGGAGAGGAGCCATGCGGAGCCCCGAGCTGGGCTCAAGCTGGAAGCTCCAGAGCCAGTTCTGGCCCGTAGGGGGCGCAGTGGGGCTGGGGCTCAAGTTTCCTGCTCTGTCACTCACTTATGGGCCACGCGATCTTGGGCAAATT
Organism: Myotis myotis; assembly: GCF_014108235.1. Classification (NCBI taxonomy): domain Eukaryota; kingdom Metazoa; phylum Chordata; class Mammalia; order Chiroptera; family Vespertilionidae; genus Myotis; species Myotis myotis. Next base: position 41,296,436 of record NW_023416319.1, on the reverse strand, counting down.
ATATCTGACCCCTTCGAGCCTGTCTCTAATGTATTTTCCTTGATCAGTAAAATGCTAATCGGAGGGTTGAGAAAAATCAAGTGATAAAATAATAACAATAACAAGCCCACACGCAGTGAATGCTTGCTGTGTGCCAGGTACTTCCAAAACCTTTCACACTCGATGTACAACCTTAAACGCTTTTCGTGAATTAACTCATTTAAGACTTTCTAGGCCCGAGGAAGTAGGTCCTAACATGACAGAGGAGACAACCAGGGACCAGAGAGGTTAGGAATTTGTGCCAGGCCACACAGCAAGTGGAAGAGCCAGGATCCTAGCGCAGGCAGCCTGGCTTGGGTCCTGCTCTGACCTCTACATGCATTTAACCAGCCACACATGTGGTGGTGTATCTTAACATGCTTGCAAACATTACAAGGAAGCATGAAAAGCAGGAATAATGGCCTGTGTTTGGGTTTGTAAATGGAGCGGCAGTGAGGGAGGGAAGGGGCTCCTTTCTAGTTCTAACAATTAAATGTTCTATTCTCTCTCTGGGCTATTGATGTTGTAAAGAGGAGGGCCCAGAGAACATATAAACACTCCCTGTGTTTCTTAGAAAATGGGAGGTTGGGGCTTAGCTAGCTTCCTGGAATTTGTCTGAAAGTCCTGGGAAAACTCACAGTCCAGCTGCCCCATCAGCCTCCCCACCCCTCCCCGCCCCTCCCCGCCCCTCCCTGCCCTTCCCTGCCCTGTGCTACGGTGGTTTGTTTGGATTCTGATGGGATCTGCAAGGCTTTCAAAGCGAGCCGCTCACTCAGCCACATTCTAAGGGACCATCGGGCATCTTGCCCAGCACTCAGGACTCAGAGCCGCAACATCCAATACCACTTTGGATTTCACCCTCAGGAGTCAGATTCCTGGTGGGAACTGTTGGGGGGAAAGGGGGGCGGGGCGAAGGATGGGGGCTCCAATTGTCCCAAAGACCAGTATGACCCTGACCACCATGTCCCCGGGCAGGAGGGACTCAGGGCAGGAGCCAGCCTACAGTGGCAAGGAAGTGGTGAGCTCCCCAGGGCAGGAGGCAAGCAAGCAGCGGGAAGACACATGTAACATGTTCCAGAGGGGTATGTGTCCGGCGAGCAGTGGACAGGCCCGAGGTCCCTTCCAACTGGCATTCTAGGTGGGCTGAACAGCTGAGGGTCCTTCCATTTATACTCTGGAGCCAGGGCTACGAAGAGGCAGCCAGGGTCTGAAGAGGAAGTACTGTTCCATCGGCACTGAGGCCGAGGGCTGCTGGTGGGGTGAGCATCAGCCCGTGGAGAAACATGGAGAGAATGGTGGGGAGGTGGGCTCAGAACACTGTCAGGGTCCCTTCAGCCCGACGGCTCTAAGGCGTGGTGAATCTCAGCCCTTTGCTGGCTTCCCTCTGCCCCAAGAGCCATCCCTGGACGTGCTCACAGCAGACAGGCACTAGCCCCGTCTTGGTCCCCTCTGCATGGGTCCCACAGCCCGTGTCTGTCCCACAGCACCCTGGAGGGGGTCTGTATGAGGGTCCCACAGGTTCCTATCAGCCTTTCTTTCAAATCATTTTCATCAACTGCTGGAATGGTATCCGTAAAACCTAAAACCACAGCATGTGATAGGATCGAGCTTCTCGGGACGTTGGTTTTGCAAAGCAAGGGGTGCCTGCACCTGTACTATGTCTACCTGTACAGTAAGACAGTAAGGCACCAACCCCAACAGCCAGCACAGCTGCCAGCTCACAGCACCTCTGGGTGAGGTGGTGTGGAGAGCGGCCACAGTGTTTGGACAGGTTCAAGCCTCGGACTAATGAGAGGGCACAGTCCTCTCATGGCCACGTGTAAGTCCCAGCTTGGAGGGCAAAGCCCTCCCAGCACAATTATAGCCAACAGCTATAGTTGTAAACTTGAACCTATGGTCCGAACACATGGCCCCACGTGCCTGAGTGATGTGGGCTTGATAGAGTTCAGGTGCATGTAGTTGAGTAGGATTGAAACCCATGAGAATGTTGTAAACATCTTGACCACGCCCTTACTTTGCCTCGTGGAATCTGGCTATAAAATAAAGACACGGCTTGTAGGCCATGGCACTGTTGCTAGCTCTCCATCAGAGAGGACAGCGTCCCACCCAGACCCAGCTTTCTTCTCTTGTCTGTCTTTTCTAAATCCTTCACCGCCCCCTCTCAGGTTCACCCTTGGCCGTGCTGGCGCGGCACAGATGGTCTTGCTCAAGACATTCTCCTTGCCTCTCCAGAAAACAGTCATGATAATATATAAACCAGGATAACTATATGAGGACGGTGGTCCCCCAGAGCTACACAACGTGAAGGCCTGCACCGTCCTCTGTAGCAAGCCTGCCAACTGCAATGTCCCTTTCGGTGTCCCCACTGTCCCTCAGCCTTCACCGTTGGGCCCAGGCCTGGGGGGTGGGAGGGGAGCAGGGCCCACTCACCGTCGTCAGGCTCGTGGGGGGCCCAGCTGTGCTTGGCGTTCTGATGGAGGTAGTAGGAGTTGCGCTTGGCACACTGCTGGGCCCGGAAGTCCTCGTAGGGCCCCGGGCACTCCTCGCTGTTGCAGACTTGGTACTGGAACATGGGCCCTGAGCACAGGCGGCCTCCGTAGGCTGGGCTAGGGCAGCACAGGGAGATCGGTGACCTCGCGGGCTGGGAAGGCTGGGCAAGGCCGGCAGCTCAGCCTCTTAGACTAGCTTCAAAAGGGGCTCTTCTAGCTGATAAACTATAGAGGGTCCCCTACTGTGGGGGCTGCTGGGCTCAGAGCCTGCTGTCACTGGCTCCATCCTTGAAGCATGTGCCACCTATTCCACTTGGGGGAGGAGGGAAAGGAAGGTGGGAAAGGGATGAGGAAGATGGGAACGACGAACCCTCCCAACTGGGCTGGAAGAGAAATCAGTTTATTCGTCTTTGTATTATATTCTCCCAAATGTCACACAAGGCCTGACATACAGTAGGAACTCAGTAAATGACTCGACTATTCCTTTACCCCACGCCCTGACTATGCAATCTTGGGTGATTTAGTTTTGCTATGCCTCAATTCCCCCTTAGAGGAGGGGCCACCATACCTCTTATTTTACTTTCCTCCTGGTGTGTCTGTGAGGAATAAATAAGAAAAGGTATTTTAAAGCAATCTGTACCCTCTTCTCCATTAAGTGCCGAGGATTCAGTAAGACTGTCATGTATTTGAGCGCACAGGTTACGGGCACTCCGCTCGGGCTGCTGGGAGAATTACACGCGTCCATGCAGGAAAGTGCCTGCGTCCCACCTGGCACAGAGCAAGCGCTCCCAGACTGGGATCGCTCTAACGGCAGCTGTCATTTATTAGTGCTTCCTCTGTGCTGGGATGTGCTGAGAGTACACATATTATTTCATTTAAGCCTCATAAAATAAAAGCAGTTCTTATTACAGAGGAGCCAATAACCGGTGGCTTTGATCAAGGGGATAATATCCATTGTGACTGGAAGGTGGTTTATCAGAGTGGGCGCCACTGGGTCCTGCTCTGACTCCAGCTTCCATACCCCCCACAGGTGGAAGGTACAAGGCCGTTCCTTTTGGCGCATTTGTGTGAAAGGCCAGTACTGCCATCTGACACAGGAACAGGCGGCTCCGGGAGGTAGTGAGTTTCCCATCCCTGGGGTAAACAGCCGAGTAGGTAGGACCTGTTCTGAGGATGCTGGGGAGGTGGAGGGGGTGTTTGTTACTGAGCCACGGCAATGCTAGGACCCTGCCATCCTGCAGGCCTCATCCCATCACTCATTGCGTGAGGGGTGGGACAGGCCCTACCCTGATGAGGTTCGGACTGCTGGGTCCTGGAGCCAGTGGGCCCACATGCCGGCCCAGCCGGCCCCCATCTCTCATCAGGCTGCTGTGAGCAGGCTGCTTCAGCATCAGGAGATGCAGTCCCTGCAGAACTGGGGCTCAGAAGTTCAAAACCATGGCAGGGGTCTCCACAGAAGGGATAATTAGGGGGAAATAGAATGCGCCCCCAGAATGCTGAAAGTTGGGTGGGGTGAGAGGGAGGACTTGATGTTAGAAAGAGGTACGTTAAGGAAAGTTAAAGAAAGTTCTGTTTCATGTGGTAGAAAACCAACTTGGGGAGTGTATTCTCCCGAGACACAATGACTAAGCAATTTAGATCAGCGTTTTCTCCAAGGTTAGCCAGGGGCGCAGGGTCACAGGAGGGCTTGTTAAACTGGCAGAGTCTTGGGCCTCCCAGGCTCCCAGGGAAAACTTCTGCACAGGAGTTTGAAAATGACTGGTTCAAACCCATTCTCAGATGTCAGACCCAGTGGGAGGTGTCAGCCCAGGTGGGAGCGATCTTCCCCCACCCACCATTGTGGGTCCTCACCACTAGACACACAGCTCCCTGCAGAGTCCTTCTCTCTTGTGCCCGCTCCCCCTCCAAGCCCCTCGGGCCTAAGGAGAGGGGTGCCCTGGCGTGCCCGCCTCAGCTAAGCATACTCACAAGGGATTGTCACAGTTCCGGCTACGGGATCGCACTCCGCCCCCACATGACCGTGAACATGACCCGAAGTTGCTCCAGGAGCTCCAGCCGCCATCCTGGCCGTAAGTCTGCTCTGGTGACTTCCAGATGCAGTGACCTTTGAAGCACCACTGGGACGGAGCAGAGGGCACGAGGTCACTCTGGGGCCATGCCATCAAGCCTGCCACGGAGGCTGCCCAACTAGGCCCACGGCACAGCCGGTGGGCAGCACGGGTGAACCCGAGAAAGGGTCACAGGATCCCACCATGCCAGGAGCTGAGTGACCCTCCGCAAAAGGGCTCCCCTCTCTGAGTCTCCTCCTCAGCCGGACCACTCAGGAAAGGTCAGCGTCCCACCCGCACAAGGCCGCCAGGGGCGCCCAGTGAGGTAGCACTTGGCACACACCGCCCTCCAGAAATGGCGAATCACACTATTAATGACGATGACAACTATGCAATTATTTGTTCACCGACCCCGGAGAAATAAAGGTCTGCTAAGGGAGAGAAGACACAGTCTTCCTACACTGGATTATCTACAGTCGATCTTGGCTCTCCACCTCGAAATCACCATCCAGGGGCCATAAGCAGGTGTGTTCGTGGGAGGCAGGCCTGCCCCACGGGGAGACCCATCCGTGCACCGAGTCCGAGAGGCCTGGGTTTGAGTCCCAGCTCGGCCGTGACTAGCCGTGTGTGCTTCGGCATAACTTCCCCTTGCCAAGCCCCACTCTACTCACCTGTTCAATGGGGCTGTTCTAAGAACTAAAGGCAGTAACACCTACAAAGGCCTTAGCACAGGGCCAGGCACAAAGGGCGCTCGGCCACAATGACCTCCTTGCCTTCTCTAAGGCAAGTGGGGAGAAATACAGCAAAGCTCCCGGGCCTTCTTCAGTAGGTCACTCAGTGGTTCTCAGCCTTGGGGTCACCGGGGACTTTCCAAACCCCAGATGCCGTGGCTGTACCCCAGGCCAACTGAATCAGAGTCTCTAGGGGTAGGGGTTTCTTAAAGAAGCCATAACAAGATATGCTCTTTATATGCCATAAACTGCACTCATTTCAAATGTACGATTCAATAAACTTTCACAAAGTCACAGCGTTGTGCAACCGTCACCACAAACCAATTTTAGGACATTTCCATCACCCCAAGAGATAGCTCATCCCAGATGCTGTCACGCCCTGTTCTGGGGGGGCGGGGACTTTTAAAGCTCCCAGATGGTTCCAATTGCGGCCAAAATTGAGAACCACTGATGAACTGCTATGTGAAATAGTGACAGGAGAGGGCCTGGAACGATGGTGACATGTGGAGCAGCCATACTGTCTCCGAGATAACTGGGAGCCTGCCGGGCCTGTGCAGGCTATGGGAGGCCCCAGATGCGACTGGGAGGAGCCTGCTGCGGGTGGGTGCCCAGGGGCTGGGCTCACAGCTGAGGCTGAGTCATCATCACACCTCTCACTGCCCTGCTTCTTCCGAGCTCTCTCACGTGCTGTGACATGATTCGGTAACTTCCGAAACACAGGAGGGTGGGCAGTGTGTGTGGTCAGGGGTCAGTAGGGTCCAGAGAGGTTCAGTCAATGGCCCAAGGTCACCACCCAGCGATTCCAGCAGAGCCAGCAATAGAGCAGAGGTGGGTTTCAGAACCCAGCTCAGGGCTCCCACACCTGGCCATGCAGCCCCTCTGCCAGAGGAAGCCCTGGCCCATTCCAATGCATGCGGAGCACACACAGCAAGAAAATACATGGAAGGTCAGGTTTGGGGGGTGGGGGGGAGGATGTGTGTGGAAGAAACAGCCTCGGGGGATAGTAGGCAGGACACCTGGAGTCCTCCTTCATCCCTTCTCTGTGTGACCGCCACAAGTTCCTTAACTTGCCTGGGCCTCACTCTCCTCATCTGTGAAATGGGAGTAAGCATTTCTGCTGGATGGGCTATGAGGTGATGCCAAATTCTGCCAACTAGAGAAGCAAAGGCTGTGGTGTGGGCTGTGAGTGTGGAGTTCATGTGAGGCCTCCATGTGCACGGGGCTCCCATCTGCCCCCCTCCCTCCCTCCCACACACATTCATTACACACTTGGTGAGGAGGCAGGGGCTCCCCTGGGGCCTGACCCCAGGAAGTCACTCCTGCTGCAGGTACCTTGCCTGGTGCACACTCGGTCCCGTCCAGCGGGGGCCCCTTCTTGGTCTTGCAGAAGTACGGGTTGTCAGGGTGGCTGCACCACAGCTGCTTACAGGGCTCAAAGGTCGTGAACTGTGTGGCAAAGGATATGGGGTCACCCGGCTGGACTGGTTCCCCAGCTCTGACAAGGGGGCAAAGGGCAGCGACAGAGAGGAGGGAGTGGTGGAAGCTGGGAGGCAGGAGGAGTCTGTCCGGCCAGAGCCCCACACACTCTGAGGCCCAACCTTCCCCAGGTGCCAGCGGCCTCCAGCCACCCCTCCTCTCTCCAACAGGGTACCAAGAAGGGGCAGCCACAGCCCACACTCCCGTCTCCCTCCCACGCCTCCCTCTCGGCCTTTGTCACTGAGCAGGGATTAGGGTTTGAGACTCTAGGGAGGCTGTGCCCGATGCCCCTGAGCCGTGCGCCTTGCCACCCAGCCCAGACAAGGTTGGACTGCCACCTCCCTCCAGTCTCACCCAGTCATGCCACAGGTTGGCAACTGTGTTTTGATTGTCCAAAAAGGCCCCAACTTCCTTTTCTCTCCTATCACCCCTGCCAGCCAGACAACCGTCCTCACAAATACAGCAGATGGGCATTAAAACCCTATATCCCAGGCTGTGTGTCCACCCCCAAAGCAGAGACCACATGTCCCAGTGCAGCCTGGGCAGTGGGGAAGGTGACCATGTGCAGGGCCTCTTGGTCCTGCAGAGCCGAGGAGGGGGCTGCACTCCTGGATCGGGGGGGTGAGTCACCAAGGCCTGGTCCCTCAGGAAGCCCCCCGCCCTGGGCTGTCCCCTGCTCTGAGCCTCTGCTTGGCCCTGTGAGTGATTATTCCATCTTCCCCGGGGCTAGAGCATTCTCCAGCCACTGCCCGCGCCCACCCCTACACCTGGGGCTGGGTGGGCGGGTATGTAGCAGAAGGTGGCAGGGCCTGGGTCCCGGTCGTCCTGAGTCTCCCTGATGGAACCGAACCTTTGGCCCCAGCTCCAGACGCCCAGCCCGGCTGGGCAGATATTCTGTGAATGAGCAGCCCGGGTCATGGAAGGACATGGTCCTGGCGACCCGGCTGGCAGAGGCCAGTGGGAACTCACCGCGGAGCAGGTGTGGTACCCAGTGCCAAAGTCAAAGCGGCACTGCTCGTCCATTGAATAGTCAGTGCCAGGCAGCTCCGGGGGCTGGGGCCAGGCGGGCGCAAAGGGGTCATCAAGGAGGCAGTCGTAGGAGCTGGAGGTGAAGACAGGAGGTGAACCAGGCTGAAGCCGGAATCCCCAGGTTTAGGGAGCAGGCAGGCTGGCAGCAGTGCAGCCCGCCGCCCAGCGCTGTGTCTCATCTCACACAGGGCCTCCCGTCCACCCACTGTGTCTGGGGTGCTCCAGGGCCAGGGCACCCAGGGCTGGGGTTAGCACTCAGCTTGTAGCTATCTCACAGGCCAGTTTGCCCATGTTAGAGGATCACGTTAAGGCCAAGGTGAAGGGTTGGTTCATGGACAGTTGGAGGGCTCTCTGCACTGAGGGTGGAAAAAGCCAGCCTGCCATGCAGGATGCAGGAGGCTGGGTCCAGGCCAGCTGCCATGCGAGGTTAGCGCAGGATGTCTGCCTGTCCTGTCCCACCCAAATCTACTCTGTGCCCACTCTCGGCACTGCTCTCGCCAAGTCTAGCATTTGTACTGGCCTCGATGTCCCTGGAGGCCCAGACGCTAACCAGCAACGCTGTGAATGGAGTGTGCTTCCAAGTGGCATGGCATTGGGAAGGGAGATGACTTGGGGGGATGAGGTGGCAGGCCGCATGCTCCCCCATCCTGGGCCCCAAAGGGGAGGTGACGTACGGAAGGTAGCGGCTGAGCTCCAGCTTGCTGCAGCGGGACCAGTGGAAGCGGTGGAAGGCAGCCTGCACCAGGGGTGCCATGACGCTGCCCAGGCTGGTCTCATCCGCACAGCCGTTGCCCTGACCGTCATGCTCCATGCCGAGCCTAGAGAGGGGGAGACAGAGGGGAGCCTCGAGTCATGCCCAGAGAGCCCACCCCCGGGGAGACGGGGAGGTGGGCCAGCAATGGGAAGGCTGCCCTGACCAGGCTTCAGGCTGTGCCTCCTGGCCTCAGTTTCCCAACCAGGCAGAGGGGAGGACCATCTCTCTGGATGGAAGCTGAGGCCCCACTCTGTCCCTCAATAGGGCCAGACTCATTCTTCCCTGAAAGCCTTGCCCCTGCTGATCGCTACTCCCAGACACTCCGCCCAGGACACTCTCCCTGGCCGCCCAGCCCATGGGCCGACCTCCCACAGCAGAATCTGCCTGTACCTCCATTAACAGCTCGCCTGCCATGAGCTGTCTTCCCACCAGGCCTTGGCCTCCAAGTGCCAGGCCAGGTCTCATTCAGTTCAGTTCAACCTCATTGACTGAGCCCTCTGTGCCAGCTTCTCAAGCTTCTCCAAGACTCCACAGTACTTAGCACAGAGCTTTGCCTGTGGCATGCACCTACCGTAGTGCATTTCCAAGTCTGCTCTCTATACTTAGTATTTAACGCCAAAGCCCAAAGGTTCTAAATTCTTAAATACTTGCAAGTGGCTGCATGTGGCCTTGACCACTAGGCAGACACATGGTCCTCTAAGCTTGTCCTCTCCACACGGGAGACACCTCTGCTCAGTGAAGAGTGAACATCGCTTACCCCCTCTCCCCGCCGCCCCCCCAAAAAAGGAAGACAGACTCCTGGCTCCAGAATGTGAGCAACCATCAGCTTCCAGTGCAGGAAGGGACCTCTGAGGTGGCACTGGTGTCAGCCTCCATGTTGCAGATGAGGAAACCAAGGCCCAGAGAGTAGGTACAACCTGCCCGGGGGGCAGAGCTGGCATGGAATCTGCATGGGCTTCCCGTGCTGACAGGTGGATGCAGAGGAGCACAGACTGTGGACGGCACACCCAGCCCCGAGGGCAGGCCCACCCCTCTCCTTCCCTGTCCCTCAGACTGCAGGGATCAGCCTCCCTCTGCGTGGGGGCTGCTGAGTGTGACTCTGTGGGCAGACACGGCGGGGAGGCGTGATGGTGACATGCACGTGCCATGTCACCACCTGGCACATCAGATAGAGCTGACTGGCTCTCTCCCAGCATGCAGCTTCTTGAGTGCTTCTCTGTCCTGTTCTCCACGGAGGCCCCACTCCTAGCACTGGGCCTGGCACATGGCAACTACTCAAAAAATACAGGGTGAATGGATGAAGGAGTATGCGCTCTACAAAACCCAGGCTCAAAGATCAAGCAAGCCCGCCACAGCTGCTTGGAGCTGGTCTCAAAGGGCCTCAAGGTGTGGATGGAATGGGGTGGGGGGGGGAACAGATTGAGACCACCTAGACCAGTGATGGCGAACCTTTTGAGCTCGGCGTGTCAGCATTTTGAAAAACCCCAAATTAACTCTGGTGCCCTGTCACATATAGAAATTTTTTGATATTTGCAACCATAGTAAAACAAAGACTTATATTTTTGACATTTATTTTATATATTTAAATGCCATTTAACAAAGAAAAATCAACCGAAAAAATGAGTTCGCGTGTCACCTCTGACACGCGTGTCATAGGTTCGCCATCACTGGCCTAGACGCTGACCACAGCCTATCGATGGGACACTGCCATTGACCTTCTCAAAGACAGGGCCACATCTGGTCCCCCATTCCCTGGGATTTGGGGACTGGACCCAAGGCAGGCCCAGGATTGCTGTCTGGGCCCCTGAGCTCTGCCCCCACCTCCCACCTTCGCCTCAGGGCAGAGCCTCACTGAGGGAGGCTTCTCTGGCATCTCCCGAAACACTGGCACTGGAGCCCGATCTGGGGCAAAGCCTCCCACACCCACAGACCACCTCAGAGCTCACCGTGCTGCCCACCCCCTCGGTGCCACTTACACATGACCAGTCTCGTGGGCCACCACGAAGGCGGAAGAGAAGCCATCCTCATGGTTAAGGGCACAGCTTCTCAGGGGGTGGCACATGCCAGTGACAGGTGCATACCCTGTGGGGAGGGCGAGAGGGCAGAGAGAAGTGATGCACAGTGAGATAAGACACGCCAAGCGGGGCCCAGCAGTCCCACTGGGCCATCCTGCCCTGGCCACTGCTGGCGGGTCCCTGGAGTAAGAAGAATCCTTGTGAAGTCCCACCTGCAGCAGAGCAACCTGGACCCAGCTGCCCCACATCCAAGGCTTACGGCTTCTCTCTTGGCCTGCGCCCTCCCTGTACCTGTCAGCCATCCTCTAACCAGGCAGTGGGGTTTCCAGACAGGCCCAAACCTGCTCATGCCCGACTTCCACATCCCTCCAGCCAGCCAGTCAGTTGGTCATTTAACAAATAAGCCTTCTTTTAATGTGGGGCTAGGGGTGCACTGTGTTAGATTCTATGGGGAAAACAGAGGAATCGGATCCAAACCCCCCACCCTCTCTGCCACACACCCACACATTAAGGAGCAGGTGGCTTAGCAGGCAGACTTGGGGGGAGAGGTCAGCTTAGGTGTGGCCTGCAGGGCCAGAGTTCGAGGAGCAGCGGGGGGCAAGCAGGGGGATCTGAGGAAGGGGATGGATTCCACAGAAAGGCCTGAGGGACCAGGGATGCCTCTGGTGGCATAGAGCTGGGCCTGGAGGAAGGTGAGACAGCTCTCCATGGGTCGGGGAGAGAGCACGTGGTGGGGAGGACACAGGTGAAGGAGCAGGCACGGCTGTGCAGGCCTCGGGGGGCCATGGGCATTGCAGTGGGGCTGGGATGTCCCAGCAACTAAACAGCAATTGTGGGCAAAGCCTGTGAGGTAAGGGGCCTGCTTCCCAGCATCCCGTGGGGCTCAGTAGGGGCTGGGACACAGACTTGGCTGGGTTAGGCCTCCGAGGAGGAGGTGACAGGAGAGAGTGCTCCCTGCCTGGGCCTGCAGCTACCAGACAGTAGGCCCTGTCTGTAGAGCTCTGGGGTGCTCTGTTATCTGAGATGGTGTGGGGGGCCAGTGATAGATAATGAGAATGGCGGTGGGAAGGAGGTGCCTGGGGCCTCTATTGTCCTGAAGGTCTGAGATATACTTGGGGTGCGGGTACACATGTGTATAGGCCAGTGATGGCAAACCTATGACACGTGTGTCAGAGGTGACACGCGAACTCATTTTTTTGGTTGATTTTTCTTTGTTAAATGGCATTTAAATATATAAAATAAATATCAAAAATATAAGTCTTTGTTTTATTATGGTTGCAAATATCAAAAAATTTCTATATGTGACACGGCACCAGAGTTAAGTTAGGGTTTTTCAAAATGCTGACACGCCGAGCTCAAAAGGTTTGCCATCACTGGTCTATGTGTATGTGTGTGTCTGTGTACATGTGTCTATATGTGTAGTGTGTGTCTATGTGTCAATGTGTCTGTACGTGTGTTTGTGTGTATGCATAAGTTTCTGTCTGTGTATACATGTATCTGTGCACGTGTATCTGTGTTGTTTGCGTGTAGGCCTGTACATGTGTGTCCGTGTGTCTCTGTGTTTATACGTGTGTGCATGTGTATCTGTATGTGTGTGAAAGCCCACATTTGGGGCTTCAGGGATTCAGACAAGGAGCCCTTTGGGCAGAGGCATGGCTGGCTGACTCACTTCTAGCATCAAACTAGGAAGAACTAGGAAGCCCTCAACTCGGAGCCAGGCATCCAGGCTGAGTCTCAGATCTGCCTCCTCCGTAAAGTAAGGACACAGGCAGCCTCTTCACAACCTGGTGCCTCAGGTTCCCCACATGGGAACTGGGTCCATGTGTTCGCAGAGCGCTTATGGTCACACTCCGTACAGACATTTCATGTGCCCTCAGCCCTCTCAGCAGCCCTGGAACGGAGGGAGGCAAACACTATTATTTTTCCCACTGGCTGCAGGGAGGACCCAGGGAGATGAAGTGAGCTTGGATCGCTGGGTAGAGAGGCGTGCAGCTGCGGGCAGAGCATGCACTTCCTTTCCAAGTTCCACACGAGCCCCACTAGATGCCCACGACCTGGACGAAGACAGATGAATGCAGTGTGGGCAGACGATGGCAAGCACAGAGCCACCTGCAGGCTCAACCAGGACAGCAGGGGCCCGAGTGGGGGCTGCTTCACTTCCTCTGATCCTCAAGAAATCACTGCCAAGCTTGCCCACCTGTCCATCCAGGTCCTGTCTCTAAAGACCCACGGACCTCTTTGCTGACGGGGAACCTGGCCCCTGACCTCCAAGGGCGGCCCCGGCCTCTGGCCTGCACTGCACACACCTGGCCCAGGCGAGCACAGTACCTTGCATACCTGAGGGCCCGAAGTCCTGCCGGGTGAGGAAGATGACGTGGTCGTGGTGCTCTGCGTGGCCGGGGTCCTGGCGCTGCTGGGAGTGGGCCCAGCGACACACCTGCTCCAGGCTGCGGGAGGGGTTCCCACGCTCAATCAGGCTCAGGGACTGCGGGCCGGAGAGTGCCAACAGCAGAGCGGTGGGTCGGAGCCCCCGGACCGAGGTGAGTACCCGACACTCCCCTCCCCTGGCACGGGGGAACCCTGAGGCCCACGGGACTGCAGTGCCAGTCCCAAGGTCACTAGCTGCCCCAAGGTCACTGACTCTGGCTGCTGCTGGCATTCCCTCCTACTTCAGGGAACGTGCATGTACCAAGCCCTGCACGGGGACACCTGTCTGCTAAGAACTGGTCACACATGACCTCTAATCCCTCAGCCAACCCGCAGGCAGGTGGGTCTGGGAGTTTCCTCTAATATATTCGCGGTTATTTAATCTTCACAGAAGCCCCTGGAGGAAAATGTGTTGCTACCCCCATTTAGGGGAGAATAAGCAACTGGTCTGTGATGGCAGAGCCCAGGGCCCGCGGCCCAACCATAGCAGGACCTGCTTGGTCACTGCCCCTCTCCCAGCCCCATCTTCCCCATCAATCCCTCAAGGGGAGGGACCTTCATCTGTGAGGATAAAGGACTGTCCGTGTAACATATTGGAGGGAACCTGGAGTCCCTGCTAACCATCCCCAATGCCTCTGCCACTGAAGCCTCAATTTTAATGGTCTCGGGGTTCTGACTCTGGAGACAAAATGTTCCCTAGATACTGCCCCCCTCCTGACACCGTAGCTGGGATGATGCAGTGGCCCCACACCCCGTCTCTCTCCAAAGCCTGCCTGCTGACAAGGGGGCTTACTTGTCGGTAGCCAACCATGATCAAGCGGACGAGGGCAATGTTGATGTGTGTCCCCAGGGACTCGTCATGGTAAATTTCATTCACCTGCAAGGAGAGACGATGTGCAGTTTTAGGGGACACAGAGGGTCATGAAGGGCCTACTATGAAACAGGCACTGGGCCAGGTACCTGACACACCTTATCCCATTTCACCCTCACCACGGCCTCTGGAGCAGGCGTTCTTATCCCTACTTTACAGATGAAGAATCTGAGGCAGAGAGAGGCAAAATGACCTGCCCAAGGCCATGCAGCGAAGGAGCTGCAGAGCTGGGATGCAAATTCTAATTCCAACTAGGAGCTCTCTCCTCGGAGCCAAAGTGTGAGGGGCCTGGTCCCAGCCACCCTGGTGAAGGCTCTCATCTTTCCGCATCTCTGAAGAGCCTTCTGGAATGTCATCTGGGTCAGATCGCGCATTCTCACATCCTGTGCACCTTTCCAAGTGGCACTAGAAGCATTCGTCTGCCCTGTGGTGCCTGGGCGCTCCTCCAGGCCAAACCCAGGGGGAAGCACAGTAGGACTCTGGACCAGCAGCAGCAGCATCACATGGGAGCTCATTAGAAATGCAGTCTCAGGCCCACTCCCAAGTCAAAGTCTGCATTTGAACACGCTCCCCCGTGCTCCTCAGGGATGGTCAAGTTTGAGGAGCCCTGCATTGGATAGCTCCCTTGTCCCTTAGCCCAGGGACCGACGGGGCAATGCCTGCACAGTTGATCAAAAATCGCAGTCCTCTCCACTCCCCTGTTCTCACCACTTCTGTGTCTCCAAGCCCTTCAGCCCATGAGCAAAGTAACTGGCCTACAACCCACAGAGGAACTGCTGTCCACCAAATGGATAGGCGCATCCAGGCCAACCTTACATGTGAGAGTCCCTCGGGGAGGAGAGAGCCGGGAGGGGGGCTGGAGGCCTGCTCCTGTGCTGACACCCGCCTCCTGGGACAGCCAAGGACAGAGCCAGGCTGTGGGTGCAGGGCTGCAGCAGCAGAAGCGGCAGGCATCACAGAGCCCCCGCCCGCTCTCTCAGTGCCCAGAACTGGCAGCTGCCCCAACTCAGGAGCATGCAGACTTAAGAGCTGTGAGCATGAGGCTCCCACTAGGGTCTGCCTGGCATCCATGTCTGGACCCAACTGAGATCAAAGACTGCTACCTGCTGTGGGACAGCAGATCCCCCCAAATCCCTGCCACGGGGAATGATGGGAAGTCCAATGGGTGGTGGTGCTTCCTTCCACCCTCCTCTCCTCCCCACCATCGTGGAAGCAGAGTGTTCAAATGCATAAAGAGATGATGTCCTCTCAACCCATATGCTCCTGACTCATCCTAGAA
Organism: Myotis myotis; assembly: GCF_014108235.1. NCBI lineage: Eukaryota > Metazoa > Chordata > Mammalia > Chiroptera > Vespertilionidae > Myotis > Myotis myotis. The sequence goes on along the minus strand of NW_023416319.1, from coordinate 41,281,299 downwards.
CCGAGGGGTAGAAAATGTGAGATCCAAATGGCCACACACACACACTTTCTCCCTAACAGAATTCCAACCTAATGATTCTTCGCTGATCTGCAGAAATGATCATTGATCTGCGACAGAATGACTTTTAAACAATTTCAACATCCCAGCCCCTCCAACACTGGAACATGGTCTTCCTTCTACAAGGGGGTGGGGTCAGTGTCTCAGACCTGCCTGACATGCAGTGGTTCTCAACCTTCCTAATGCCGCGACCCTTTAATACAGCTCCTCATGTTGTGGTGACCCCCAACCATAAAATTATTTTCGTTGCTACTTCATAACTGTAATTTTGCTACTGTTATGAATGGTAATGTAAATATCTGATATGCAGAATGTATTTTCAGGGGTTGCGACCCATAGGTTGAGAACCGCTGCTAGAGGCATGAAGACCAAGGATGGGGTCATGGGTAACACACACTGTACAGCCACATCTGTGCCCCACACAGACACATGTAAAGCCACCATCACCCAGGGGAGGGGGGAGAGTGGTCACTGGGATACGTTGGGGGAGGGGTACATCTGCAGGGCCTCTGGCATTTGGAAGTACCCAACACCATTTCCTTCCCGCCTTCATCTCTCTCCAAAATGGACCGGGCAAACTGCTGCCAGAATGTTGCCGTGTTACTCTCTTCTGTCCCCACACTCAGCAGGCCAAATGCTCCATCCGGGGGCAGATGGTAGCCAGTCTCTTGGGGACTTCTCTCCAAGCTCACATCAGCCGAAGAGAAAATCTTCTAAGCAGCAAGAGAGAAGGCAGGTCACTCACCAAGGAATGACTGTTGGGTGAGGACAGGTTTGCAACAGTAACACGGGAGGCACTGAAGTGGCACCATCAAAACACCAAGACAAAGAAACCGTCAACCTAGAATCCTGGGCCCAGCAAACTATTTTTTAAGAACCATGATGAAATTAAGGCATTATCAAACTTAAAAAAAACACACGAAACACTGGATTAGTTACACAGACCCCACTAAAGGATCTGCAGGCGAGGAAGATGGAAAACAAACCCAGAAAAAGTGGCCTAGGGTACAAGAACGGATGAATAGTTTTGAGGCTGTGATAGAAGCAGGGTTCAGCAATGAGACAGTCTGGTCTTTTCCCGCACTAAATAAAGATAATAAAAATAAAGTAGCTCTGTTTTCCTCCCTTAGTCCCCCACTAGAATAGAGGTGGGGTTGGCCCTGCCATGCCAAGTCTCCTGGCCCGGCCCGCCTCTGGGGCCCTGGCAGGCTCATCTGCACTCACCCCTGTCCGCTGTGAGTAGGGACCTCAGGGCTTAGATCCAGCTGGACCTACCCTGAGGCCTTCAACAGGCCAAGGAGGAGGTGGGTCAGGGCTACCATGTCCAACCGGAACTACGGAAGCCGCCTGGCACACGGGTTCTACCTACAGTGCCAAGTGGGTGCTGGAGCCACAGTCAATAAATGCAGCTACCTGAGAGGCCCAGCCCCAGCCCCTGGAACACACACAGGCAGCTCCCTGACAGGCTCCAGCCTGGCTGTGCACCCAAGGCCTGGCTCTGCCAGCCTCCCAAAGGCCAGAGGGGAGGCCAGAGAGGCAGCTCAGGGGGAACAGGAATTGCTTCGCATGGCAGTGGGCACAAGCGTGACGGCTCCAAGACACACCCACCGGGCAGAAAAGAACAGTGTGTCTGGTCTCCTTGCTGCCATGACACAGCCAAGTTCAAGGTGGTCTGCCAAGGCCCCCAGGTTAGGGTTCGGCATCATATTGGCCTGGGATGCCCACTGGGTGTGCACCAGAAAAACAAGCAAAAGTCAGGACTCTCTCCGTCCAAGCGGAGACACTAGTGAAGGAAGTGGTGGCTAGAGAGTGCTGGGGCTGAAGGGATAAGCGACGTATTATTTACTGAACACGTTCTATGTACCAGGCTTTGCTGTGCTGAGGGCTTTGCATACAATCTCCCGACACCCTTATGGAGACAGGAATGATTCCCTTCTCATAGGCAAACTAGCTGGGACTCAGAGAAGTTAAACAACTTGCCCAAGGCCATAAGTTGGAAGTGGGAGGATCAGGATTAGAACTCAGATCTCTGTGACTCAGACACTACACGCAGCTGCTCTCCAGAACCAGCTCCTGCGGCCGGCTCGCTGGGGTGGGCTTTCTCTGATCTGGGAGAGAAGATGAGGGGATTTACAACTCAGAGGAGGAAGGCAGGCCTTCAGGCACCCTGGTCACCTGAGCCCATAAGCCTGGCTCAGCTGACCATGGCATCAGTGGGCAACAGAGAAGCTGAGCTCCTGGGGGCCTGGGGTTTGCCAGGCAGCCCTGATGGTAGACACTCTGTCTCCATCAGCACACTTGTGCCCTTCAGTCCGAATTTCCTCATCCTTACTTCAGAAAAGGCCGCCCTCCTTGTTAGGGCGGGACTATGAAAGAGGCTTTGTCTTCAAGTAATTTACAGTCTTACTGAGAAGATATGAGATGCAGAGTGAGATCTGAAGAGAAAGTTCAATGGAGGTAAGCTTAGAGCAGGCCAAAGGAGTCGGGGTTGGTGAGCCTTAAGCAGGGCAGGCTATGGAGGGGCAGGAATGGGGGGAGGGGAGACGGGGGGGGGGGCGAGGTTCTAAGTCAGGGATGGGAAGGAGAGAACTGCCCAGGGGCCAGGAAGCAACGGGCAAGGAGGCAGCTCAGCAGGAGATGGGTCAGAAAGAGAGGCTGGCCCTCCTGATGTCTCAACCACATTCTCTGCACCTTCTAGAACCTACTTACTAATGTTCTCTCCTGCATGCACCCAACTTCTGAATCACACAAAGGCTTTGCTGGGACCAGATGCCAAGGTGGAGGTAGGTTTCCACATCCAGTAACCAGGCAATGCTGTCAGCCAGGGAGTCGCTACAAGAACCCCTTCCCTGTCCTCCTGTAACCCTCAGGGCCAGGACCTTGTGGCCAAGCCCGGGGAGCAGGGAGAAGGGAAGGAGGGACTATTGGAGTGGGAGCTCTAAATCCGTTTTCCTGCCCAAAGGGAGGGTCAGACTCTGGGTGCCTGCGGCTGGAAGGGGGAGCCAGGCCCAGGCAGCTCACGGGAGGGCAGCTGGCAGCCTTCCCTCTGGACCCAGCCAAGATGGGCTTCTCCCTGGTGGGGCAGGGACAGGGGACCCAGCAGGGAACGGTCCCAGCCAACCCCACGTTTCCTCACTCCCAGGGAACGTTGTTCCCGAGGAGGCAGGGAGCAGAAGGTGCACCTATTTCGTGGCAGGCCGGTTCCGGAAGGTCTCAAACAAGGAGGGGCAGGCCTGAGAAAGCAAGACCTGGGGTCCAAGACCACCCTGTGCTCCAACGGGGAAGAGCGCGAGCCATCATCTCAGGGCGGGCTCAGCCCACAGCTGCCTGCAGCACCCACTGAACCCTCCCGGCAACCTGCCCGGAAGGAAGTACTATCCCTTCTTTCTTTTTAATGAACAAACTTTTAAGTTCAGAGTAGTTTTAAATTCACTGAAAAGTGCAAGGATAACACAGAGGATTCCCACATGCACTGGTGCAGTCACCCAGTTCCCCCATTGTTACCGCCTGCCACTACTCGGCTACACTGGTCACAACCTGCGAACCAGGTCTGACCGTCACCACTAACTAAAGCTCATATTTTATTCCAGTGCCCCTCCCTTCCCCCTGATGTCCTTTTTTTCTCCTTTTTGCTCTGGGATCCCCTTCAGGACACATTTAGGCATCCTATCTCCTTTGCCTGCTCCAAGCTGTTTCTTCCCTCTGACATTTCTCAGACTTCCCTGGGTTCTGATGACCTCACCGATACTGGCTACGTGCTGTGTAGACTGTCCTTCATTTGGGTAAGTCTGATGTTTTTCTCCCGGTCAGACAGGGGGCGTGGGTTCGGGGGAGGAGGAAGACGGAGGTGAAGCGCCATTCCCGTCTCATATGTCAGGGTGCGTGCTACCGACACGACTCATCACTGACGACACTGACCTTGCTCACCTGCTGAGAGCGTTTGCCAGCTTCTTCACTGGGCGGCCACGCGCTCCCTGCCCCTTCCCTGCTGTGCTCTTGGAGGGAAGTCACTCTGCGCGGCCCACACTCCAGGACTGAGGGCCGGAAACCATCTGGAGAGCGGTCTCGTCAGTTGTGGGGAATTCTCCGCTCAGGAGTTTTGCCTCCTCTCCCCCCTCTACCTATTCATTCCGTTGTTTACGTATCCGTGTGGACTCGTGGGGATTTACTTTACGCTCTGGGTACAATTCAAAGCTCCATTAATTTGTTGCTCAAACTGTCCCAGCTTTGGCCACTGGGAGCTCCTTCAGTTGGCTCCTGTGTCCCTTTAACTCACCCCCTCGTTTTTGGTTTGTTTTTGTTGGTGGGCTTTTTGGGTTTTGAGCACGTCCTTACTTCCTGGCACTACAAGACGCTCAGCTTGGAGATCCCCAGTCCCAGAGTCAGCCATTCCTCCAGGAGCTCCACGGAACATTGCCCATGACCTCTATCCCCATGGCGGGAAAAGCAGCCCGGCGCTATGGAGAAGCTGCCTGGGGCCACAAGCACAGTCAGAGTGCCAGCCCAGCCTCTGCTGAGGTGCCTTCCCTGGGCACTCCCTGCCCTGGACAGAATGAGGGCAGCAATGCTTGAAGGCAGGGCAATGGCCCCAATGCCCTCCCTTGCCCCTTCTCAGTCCCGACCCTGGGACCAGCCCTTCTATCTCCCGCCCTGACCCTCTGAAAACAGGCCTACGTGGTGACTGCAGTCCAGGTGCCCCACTCCCAGGTACCTGAGAGTCAGCATCTCGTGAGTCTAAGTTGCCCTCCTTTCCTCATTTACGACTGCAGACCAAATGACAGCGATGGCGTGTTGTCACTCCCTGTGCAAGCAGGAACCTCCTGTTACTGCTGGTGGCTTTCCAGGCCAACTGAACCCCTCCACATTACAGGCAGTGAGTCATTTAGGGACTATCCGGGGAAGGAATGCGAGTCCTGGTTGTCTGAAGACATCCACTGCCATCTTCCAGGAAGACCACAAAGGCAGCCACATCAAAGCTTGCAGCATGAGTGTCCGTGGCTGGGGCAAAACCCCAGAGAAGAGAGTGGCGCACTCAGCACATCTCCATGCTCTTCATGGCAAGGGGACAACACTGTGCAGAAACATACTCTGATGGCTCTAGGCTGAAAGTGACTCGGACGAGTAATATCCCGCATGTGAAGAAGTTACAGGAGTACCTTACTTCCTCATGTTGTCATATGTATGTACGCATAGGAGTAATCATTGATAAACGTCAGTGTACATCAGGCAAAAAGAGCTCTTGTGGTAAGTACAAATAAATATGCAAGTGATAAGAAAATCGCATCAGCGTTCCATTGGTAACACATTTTCTGCAAGTATACAAAATAAATAAAGCCTCTGCCCTGGCCGGTGTGGCTCAGTTGGTTGGGCGTTGTCCTGTGCACCAAAAGGTTGCTGGTTCGATTCCCCATCAGGGCACATGCCTGGGTTGTGGGCTCCATCCCCAGTAGGGAGCATGCAGGGGGCAGCTGATGGGTGTCCCCCTTTCACACTGATGTTTCTCTTTCTTCCTCTCACTTCCTCTCTCTCTAAAAATCAATAAAAATATTAAAAATAAATGAAGCATCTGGCAATCAATGAGGTCTTAGGTTTTATGAAATGTGCTATGTATGTGTTCACACATATGTATGAACTCCTCTGTTTGCATGCCTAATTAGCTGTGGTACATGAAGGAGTACACATCTATGCACACACATCTGGGTTACACATATGGGTAACTAGATGTGTGCACATGCATGTGTATGTGTATGAACACATGTACTACATATGTGCATGCATGTTCTGTGTGTGGATGCATATCAGCAATTCCTGCTGCCTTCAGCCTGGGGCTGACCCACGCAGTAGCCAGACCATGCCCTGGTTTCCCCTGGGTTAGGGCACTGAGACCTCACTAGGGTGCCACACTGGCAGGCCCTACCTCTGAGGCCCAGTGAGACCTTGGAGGCGGAGGCTGAGGCTGCTCTCTGAGTGGTGGAAGGAGGACACTGAATCCCCTGACTCCTTTCTCAGTTGCCACAGGCTCAGCTCTCCATCCTCTCCCCACAAGTTCATGATCATGGCCCCATATTTCAAAGGGCTGGCACTTCAAGCTGCCTTCTAACTAGGACGCCTCTTTAAGGCATGGCTCTCTCCCTGGAGCATGCACGTGGCCTGGATGGTTCTCCTGGGACGCAGCCACTTGGCCCACCTCACGCCCAGGCTGCTTGTGCAGGGTGGTTCCAGAGCGCACGGGAACAGACCACCCACCCAACAGAGTGCCTTCACGAGCCCACAATGCTCAGCACTCATCCCTACGACCCTTTTCCAAAGGGCAGTATTGGGGTCCAACCCCAGCAGGTCCAGGGGTCCCCAAAGGTGTGGACAGAGTCGGTGAAGAAGGAATGACACAGAGGCAGCGTTCAGGTGATCATCATAGCCGGGTTCTCTTGTCAGGTCTCCAGCCAGGTTCTGTAGCCAGTTCTCCAGCCAAGTTCTGTCTAGGATCTCCAGCCAGGTTCTGTAGCCATGTTCTCTCGCTAGGTTCTCCAGCCAGGTTTGGTCGCCAGGTTCTGTAGCCGGGTTCTTCAGCCAGATTCTGTCTAGGTTCTCCAACCAAGTTCTGTAGCCAGGTTCTGTCCAGGATCTTTTGCCATGTTCTCTTGCTAGGTTCTGTCTCTAGGTTCTGTGTAGGTTCTGTGTCTAGGTTCTGTGTCCTGTTGTCTTGTTACATCTGTATTTATACCAGTTGATTCCAATCCTATCAATCTCTATTCCAAAGGTTAGGGCGTTTCTTATCTCCATTCCAGGGAGTAAAGATTATGTAGCTTAAGCATGATTGTTCGTAGTTAAAGTGATTAATTACCCGCCTGGCACTTAGTTAAGGGGTTTTATTCCCTCCCTAACTTCAGGGGAAAAGCCCTACCTGGGGAAACAACCTTTCTCAGAGAGGTGACCTTGGTTAAAACACATAGTGCCAAGAAGGTATGCCAGGTCCCTTGAAACAGCAAGGATGGACCAGCTCCCGGCAGGGCAGCAGCCTGGATGCCCCAGGTCGGCCTGCCTGTGTGCACAGAGAGGCAGCGTGGAGGCCTGGAAAGACCCAAGCTCTGCTGGGTAATCCCACCCCTTGCGCCCAGCTCCCCTCTTCTGGGTGTGGATGCCCCAACCTTGCAAAGGCGAACAGAAGGTGAGCAAATGTCAGTGAGGTGAGCACCTGTCGGTCTGGAACTGCTGCCTCCCACTTCGGGAGCCGAGGCGTGGCTCCTCAGGCCACCCCGGGAACAGGATTTGGGGGTCTGACAGGATGTCCAGTGTGATGCTGGGTACGAAAGAGCTTTGTGAACCGTCAAGCAATCTTCACTCACGAGGGGAACTCATCATGATGTCTCTCCTGCCAGGACTCCAGCATGCGTCCTTCTGTGTCAGACCCTGTTCTCTGCCCGGTGGGCTTGTCAGGAAATGCAAATGCCTGTGTGTGGCCACTGAGCCAGCACCGTGGGGCAGGGTTCTCCGCCTGGCCATGGGGGACGCTTTGGCACTGGTGATTCTGCTTGGGAGTCGTGCCGTGCACTGTAGGACGTTCAGCAGCATCCCTGGCCTCCCCCTACCAAATGCCAGTAGCAGCCACCCCCTCCGCTGTGATAAGCAAAAAATATCTCTAAACGCCCCCAAATACCTCCTGGGTCGCAAAACTGACCTCGGTTAAGAACCACTGCCTTAAAGGAAGTGAATTTTTGCTTTGCTTGGGGGTCGGGGTGGGGGGTCTCTGAGTGCATTAAAAGCAGTGGAGAGTTTTTTAGGGGAAAACAAAAGAAGAGAGAGGAATAAAAGGAGGGGAGCAGGAGGCTGTGCCCATCCGGTGAGCAGAGAGGATGAGCTGCTCTGGAGGCTCATGGGCCCCGAAAGGAAAAGGCCTGGCAAAGCGACATTCTCTGACAGCAGGAAAGCAGCCTCTGTGAGGAATAGTTAATACGTTTATGTGCTAACAGAAGGCCACCCTCCTAGGCTGAGGCCACCAAGGTCCTGGTCTGACAGCTATCTGCACCCAAACCTCCCAGGTCTGGAAGGGGCACCCCGCTTTTCCAGGCAGGGCTCCGAAAGAGGCCCTGCGGTGGGTCAGAGCTGGTAGGACCCTCGCAGAGGCACCAGCCAATGTCTCCCCCACAGCCAAGCCCAACCCCTTTGTAGTGTCAGCCTAGCTGGGTGGGGTGAGAAGCAGGGTGGGCAGGGAGCCCACCACCCAGACAGATGGGCTGCCAAGGGGGGTCAAGCTGCAGACCGGCTCCGTGAGGACCGATGAAAGGCCTCTTTGTCTCCTCTCACCCTCCCTCTGCTCCAGCTCCAGGCCCTAAGAGGATCCCCCTGTCCTCACGTCCAAGGGAGTCCGCGCCCCAGTGATTGTGCGTCACCCCGACGCAAGCAAAAGATTCCCGCCATGTGCCCCGCTGGCCGGCCCAGCCACAGGTGAAGGGTGTGAAGCTGCAGGATCCTGACTCTGCTGAGGGGCAGCGCTCCTCCCCGCTCCAGGCTGGGAGCCCAGGGACCTCCTTCTCCTGCTTCCCAGAGCTGCTCACCCCAAGTTCTGCCGCAGCAACAGTGGGGGGAGGCACAGACTTTGGAATCGGATGGATCTGGGTTCCAATCCTGGCTCCGCCACCTATCAGCTGGGCAGGTTCTGAGCAAGTCACTTGGCTTCTCAGGGACACAGGGGTCCAAGGAATGTGGCCCACATCAAGCTCACTGAGGACTCAGGGAGCCCGTCTGTGAAGCTGCCAGCCCTGTGCCTGGCATGCGGAAGGTACTGGAATGAGCCGGTGCTATTTGAGGCATTGCAGGAAGCTGGAGAGTCCCTGTTCCTGGGTCTTTACGTGGGCCCATCACACCTTCTGCTGGTGTCCGTCTCTCCTCCCCGCTCCAGGTGCCACCCTCAGGCTCTGTTTTCCATACATTCCCTCCACACAAGAGCCCACATGGCTGCCTGGTAGAATGTCCTGCTGTAGCTAAGTCCCTGAGATTTCCCTGCACACCCAGGACAACGTCCCATTCCTGCTTCCACAGCCCTGCCATGCCACCCCCCGCCACCACCTCACTCCTCTACCTGCTCTGCCCCACCCCAAACACCCCCTCCCCCCAAGGCTGGCTCAGCTCTCTCCCCCAGTCCCTGGGGACAGCCACCTCTTCTAAACGCCTTCAGCGCTATTTCCAAGGATTCCCGGATTATTCCATGGGACTGAGGCTTGTTTTTGCAGCCAGACCAAAGCTCCTAGAACAGGAGTCTGCCCGTCATCCTGAGCACACACCAAGCGCTTACCAAATGCTAAACACAGCTGCCCTTCCACTCCAAAGCTCTCCAAAGGTCCCCTAGCCCTGAGATTGAAAGAAGCCTTAAGGAAAGTGACCCAGTATACTTGGGTAAACTGAGGCACGGAGAAAGACAAGTCCATCCAGGGCCCAGCAGCATGTGAGGGAGGGATGAGGAGGGAGTATTTGCCCACCATCTGGAGCTGCTTGAATATTTATAGCACACGCCAGGTTCATGCAAAAGAAAAATGAGAAGCAGGCCAAGAGCTGCAGGGCCTCACTAATAGCGTCTGCCTCTCCCCCCTGGGTTAGCACAATGGGACCATCCATCCTGGGAACCGGATCTCCTCTCTCTGATCCGCCCAGGCCAGCCCTAGCTTGGAAATCGGGATCAGAAATGGTCACAGGCAGGCACTCCCGGGGGAGAGCAAAGGGAAACCCTTGTACTGGCTTCATGAAACCCCTAAGAGAATTAGGCTTAAACATCCCAGCCAAATGAAAGCTCCCGAACAATGCCCAGGATGAGCTGCTGGCCCCTGGGAGGGAGAGGCTGCCGGCAGCCCATCCGCTCATCTCCATGGGCCGGAACTCGGGCTGGCTGTCCCCTGAGCCTTTGGAAGTGAGAACGCCGCCCGCCGGCTTTCCCCTGCAGCTTTCCCCACAGCAGCAGCCAGTCTGCCAGGCAGCAGCTCCCTAGCAAGGCCGCTTGGTGCCCAGGTCTCTCCCCCAGAGGAGCGGCCCCCCTGGGAGGCCTTATCTCCACCACAGCCCTCAGGCGTCCAAGGCCTGTTCTGCTCTCACATTCAAGAAGCCAATCAGGAGCACAACCAGCTTCGAACACGCTCCGGAACCTCTGAGAAGGCGCTGAGTCTCCTCCTCACCTACTTTCTGGCAGGCTGTGAGAGGAAGGAGGTGGAGCCAACACCATGGAAACAGCAGTCCCCGAGGCAGGCCCGCCTGGCACCGTCTTTGGTGAGCACGCAGTGGAGGAATGCCCTGGCCAAGACTGGGAGTCATGGGTCACAGGTCAAGGGTCAGGAGTTAATTTGGCCAAGAGGGCTGGAACCGGTTACCGTAAATTTCCAGGGACATGAGGAGGGACACCAGGAACTGGAGGGCAGCTGGTCTCCACGTCAGGAGCCTCAGAGCTTGGCAGAACTTCCCTGCTCCCCACCACCATCCACATGGTGTCGTACAGCTCCAGCTGAGGCACTGAACCAGACCCCTCTGAATTAACCGCATTTCAGTCTGGGCAAGGCAGCGGAACACCCAGTTCCAAAGTACACTTTTCTCTACAGAAAGAAACGTCTCCTCGTATGATCCAGCACAGTGTCTCTCCTGGTTTCCAAGGGAAGGCCCCGTATTCTTCTTGGGGAACAAGATCTTGTTGACTCTCCCCATCACCCTCCTAACGTCGCTGCCTCCAACCCTACACCTCAGGGTTCACCTCTTGCCAAGGCCCCAGAGATCAGCCGCTCCAACCTCCAGGTCACCTGAGCTGACCCTCTCGGAACCCTCTCTAGAGGGGCGCAGCCTAGACCGTCAGTGGGTCCGGCAGGGGCCTTGGCAAGGGCACACGGGGCCTAGAACGCAGAGCACATGGGTTTCCACCACAAGCAGAGACCAGAGGCTGGCACAGGGTCGTGGCCCCACTAGGACATGCACACATGCAGCCCCTCATTTCCTGGGCTGCAGCTGAGGTCCCGCCCCGGCCTGCCTGGGGAATCAGGCAGGAGCACAGAGCTGGCATACAGATTATCTTACACTGAGGTCATCTGAGATTCCACAGATGCAGAAAGATGCTTTCTCAGAAATTCCCGTATCTGACAAAGCAGCAGCTTCTGGGAAACCAGCCACCATAAATCCTTTTCCCCGGGGAATGCCATGGCCATGAGAAAGGAAGACCACGTGTACCTGCGTAAACAAACATCGCCACAGCTTTATTTCCCGTTAGTTCTCCTAAGAAGCGTTTGCCTTCCTAAAGAAACCCACTTGTCCCTCCCATAGGAGCCTTTCCCCCATGGTGTGTTATTTCCCGAATACCATCTCATGTGCTATAAATGTTCCCTGTTTGCGGCCCTGTGCCCGCCGATGTGAATGAATCGTGTCTCTGCTTTACTTTTTATCCAATCGCAGAGGTTTCCCCGCGTTGCTCTCTCCTGCCTCCTTCGTCTACCACCAATGGCAGACCCCCTTTATGTCCCCTCCTTTGATTGTAATCTATGAATTCTCCAGAGCATTTTCTCAATCCATTGAAACTGTTGTTGTCAATTGGGCACAAATAAGCTAATAAAAATTCTTACAGGTTTGGATGTTTCTCATGCGGACACTTCGCTGCCTGCTCTCCAGGAACAGATCCTGCTCCACCTCGCCCCACGCACATCAGTAGGTTCCACCCAGGCCCCCAGCCAACCCTCCAGTCCTAGCAATTGGTCCGGGGGAGCCAATTGCCTTTGAGGCTAGCTTTTGGGGAAGGGAGGAGAGGGGGGTTCCCATCTTTGAGTTGCTTAGGACTGTCACAGCCAGAACCCATAGTGTGTCTTGAATGAGACTGACACCCCTCCAGCTCCAGGAGCAGGACGGAGCCGTAGTCAGACGGGCAGCCAGATGCCCTGCCACCCATGAAAAGGCCTCTCTACCTGGGGTCCAGTCCAGGCCAGCACCCAGAGAACAAACAAGCGTACTTCCATGAAAGCTATGCCTTGTCCACCGCACGCCTTCAGCCTCGCCTAACTCTGATTCTAGGAAACTTCTTTACAACGGAGAGCTCTGTAGATGACTAATAGCAAAGCACAAGTCTCATCTATAGACATGCAAATCCTGTCTTCCCTTCCACCGCCAAATGCCAATGTTGCCTCCATTTGCACCTTCATCTCAGCATTTCTGACCTACAGATGTTTCTGTTCTTTGGGTTCTCTTTTGAACAGGTCATAACATCCGCCTCTTCCCTCATTAATTAGTGAGTAGGGCAAAATCTTTAACACACACCTCTGTTCAGTTTATTTTTAATATATTTTTATTTGTTGCAGAGAGGGAGAGAGAGAGAAACATCAATGATGAGAGAGAATCACTGATCAGCTGCCTCCTGCACGCCCCACACTGGGGATCGAGCCCGCAACCTGGGCATGTGCCCTGACCGGGAATCGAACTGTGACCTCTTGGTTCATAGGATGACGCTCAACCACTGAGCCACGCCGGCCAGACCATCCATCTTTATGTTATTTTTATTTTAGGGTCTTTAGGCCCAGCTTTGGACCCAGGCTCCCAGCACCAGAGGGCCTCCTTGCCCCCTCCCCTCTCCTGCTCCTCCTCCCTTTCCACCTGCTGGCTACTGGGGCCAACCTGGCTCTCCCACTAATGGGATTAATACTCAGCTGTGTGGTCAGCTGTGTGGCCTTAGGTTGGGCCAGTTATTTATAGAGCGTGAGTGGGTGGTCCAGTGCTCTGGTGAGGTGGATGTGTTCTTTGCATAGTCATCTTCTCTCTCTCCCTCTCTCAAATAGCCCACATGGTAGTCTTTGCTCTTTGAGTCCCAAACCACATGCTATGTAAGGAACAGAAGAATTAATATGCAAACTGTTGGCAGCCCCTTCCTTTCCTGGGGCTCCTGTAAGTGGAGTTGATTTGTACCCCTGCCTTTTCCCTAAAGCCGGCATTTCAGACAGAAATCTGTTATCTTCCCTTTTTCCCATCTCAGGGGATGCTGGCCCCCGGCTTCTCTCATAGACACAATCAGCTTCCACATTTATTGATCACCTATCAGGTGTTGGGCACTGTGCTGTGTGCTGTTGGGGTTCAAATAAGTAGAAGTCCCCACCCTCCAGAGACTTAGACAAAGAACTGCTTATACACACACACACACTAAGACAAATAATATGGCTAGAAGAACAACAGAACACATTACTTGCGTACTATGTGCCAGGCGTGTGCTAAATATACGTATTTAACTTTCACACACAAACAAGAGCAGATACCAGCATCAAAATATGAAGGCTCTCAGGTGAAGTATTGTAGCTGACACAAACTGGGGTGTCCAGCCAGCCCAGAACAATTTCTCCAGTGGCCATCCTGTAGCTTCCTTTGGGTAACTCTATCTCCTTCTCCAACATATAGTGATTGGTCCAAAGGGTGGTCATGTGATCCAAAGTTAGGCCAATCAGAGTCCTGCCCTCAGAATTTTTACCTGGGAACTAACTGTAGAGAAAACTTCTTTTGTCTCTGGCCTCAGAGCTATGGAGGTAGGAGTCGGCCTGATGTTGTGACACTGAAATCCATGCTCTTGTCAGAATCTGTCCCGTAGAGAAGCTAGTCAGAGACAACTAGGATGTCACAGAGAGAAAGAAACCTAAACACAGTCCATGCTCTGGACGGCATGTTCAGTGGTTAGAGCATCGGCCCTGGAACCGAAGGGCCACAGGTTTGATTCCGGTAAAAGGCATGTACCTGGGTTGCAGGTTCTCTGCCCCGGTTGGGGTGAGTGCAGGAGGCAACTAATTTAAGTGACTCTCTCACATCGATGTTTCTCTCTCTCTCTCTCTCCTCTCTGCCCTTTCTCCCTCCCTTACACTCCCTAAAATCAATGGAAAAAATACTCTCCACTGAGGATTAACAAAAAACAAACTAACAAACAACAACAAAAAAACAGTCCAGTTAAGCCTCTAGTATAGTGGTTCTCAACCTTCTGGCCCTTTAAATACAGTTCCTCATGTTGTGACCCAACCATAAAATTATTTTCGTTGCTACTTCATAACTGTAATGTTGCTGTTATGAATCATAATGTAAATATCTGATATGCAGGACGGTCTTAGGTGACCCCTGTGAAAGGGTCGTTCGACCGCCAAAGGGGTCGTGACCCACAGGTTGAGAACCGCTGCTCTAGTACCAATTACACTTACAACCAGTTCCATCCTCTCCCTCCCACAGTTTGGCCCATGAGCCAATCAATTACCCAGTTTTTCTTAATCTAGTTTGAGTTGGTTTTCCATCACTTGCTACCTAAAGAGTCCTCAGCAAGGCAGGTCCCTGCACAGGTCACACAACTAACGAGAGGCTGGCTGCATGCCCTCCTAGCAGCCTCCTCACTTCTGTGTGCCAGATTATGGGTCCCAGACAGCACAGGCAACGCTGTGACCCATTATCACCCTACGGATGCCTCCTGCCGGGATTGCACAGGGCCCCAGCATGCCGAGTACGCCTAACCCCAACGTGTCCCCCTTCTACCCCAGCTGTGTAGGACCACGGTGTTGACACTTCCGCCCAACAACTGTTGAGTTCCCAGAAATGTGTTACCACTCCCTCGTGAAAGTCATGTCATTATTATCACAAACCACTTATTGAGAGCTTATGCTATTCAAGGTACTATGCTATGTGCTGTTTAATCCTCCCCAAAACCTTGCATGTACGTACTGTCAATGCTGCTTTAAAAGTGGGGAAAGGGACACTCCAGAGGGTTAGCAACCTGCCCCCAAGGTCAAAAGACAGGAAGGGCCAAAGCCAGACAGTGTGACACCAAAGCCCATGCTGTTGGCCAATGCACTGATGTTCCTCTCTGCGCAGCACTGTGATCAGCTGCCTGTCCATCACAGCCTCCAAGAACTGTCCGTGTGAGCCTGGGTGTGAGGGGATTCTATCCTGCCCCAGCCCACGGGCATGAGCATGCAGCAAGCCAGCTTCCTCACAGGCCTCAGGTCAGAGGCCCTAACCCTAAGGCCACAGAGGCCCATACCGGGGCTGGGACCCTTGGTTTTCAAAAGAGGCCCCGCTCGAATTCTTCAGGACCACCATGTACTAGTACAGTGATGGCGAACCTATGACACGCGTGTCAGAGGTGACACACGAACTCATTTTTTTGGTTGATTTTTCTTTGTTAAATGGCATTTAAATATGTAAAATAAATGTCAAAAATATAAGTCTTTGTTTTACTATGGTTGCAAATATCAAAAAATTTCTATATGTGACACGGCACCAGAGTTAAGTTGGGGTTTTTCAACATGCTGACACGCCGAGCTCAAAAGGTTCGCCGTCACTGGTCTAGTATATGCATCTTCCTTCTCAGCTCTTGTGTTCAGATGAATGTTTATGAAGAGCCGTTAAGCTGAGTCACCTGCAGACTCAGAGGCGAAGGCCCCGCCCTGTTGTTTCCTGTCGATGCGGCATTTGCCCGCCCACTCCGCGGCTCACCTCCTCCTGCCTGGACCACACAGTGCCCGGCATGCGAGCGGGCCCTGACCCCAAGGTGTCACCCCCTCTACCCAGCTTCATAGAGAGAACCTGGGGTCCCCCCTTCCCCAGCACCTGGCCGTGGCCTCCACAGTTTCCACTTTCACCTACACCGGTCCTCACCCTTCCCAGAGCCTCGCCACAGGCACCCTCTGTCCGAATGCTCCAGGCGGCTCTCTCTTGCCAGAAGAGGAACAGTGTGGGGCCCGCCTGTGCCGCACGCACTCACCACCCTTCCCTTTCTGGTCTCTGTCATCTCTGCCCCTTTAGCTCAGAGGTGCCCACCTGAGCCCACAGGCCAAATGTGGTGTGCAGGTATGTTCTGTTTAGCATTCACAATGGTTTTTACATTTTAACATTTAAAAATTGGTAGTTTCACTTAGAAAACTGAATGTAAATGTTCCAAACAAGATTTTCTTAAAAGCACCTAAAAACAACCGCATTTCTGACCTTCCTTGAAGCATGCCTTCCGTGGACGAGAGCCCTGCACGTCTGCATGAGCGCCACCAGCAGCAGCTAAGTCGCCACCACCCACCTGGGACAGGGCACAGCTCTCTGCTTCAGCAGTCTTCAATTTGCCTGTGACCCTCACTTCCCGGCCTGCCAGGCCTCTGGGAACACCCAAGGCCCACACTAGGGGCCTGGGACCACCCACCCCCAGCCGATTGACAGCGCCCCGCCAGGATCCCAGCCCCGCATTGCCCATTTTCTCCAGATGAGGTAGGTGTCTCAGGCAAGTCCCGGCCACGCCTGAGTGAGGCTCCGAATGTGTCTGAGCCCAGAACCCTCTGTCCGGATGCTCAAGCTGGCCAGGGACTCGTGTGGATGGCCTGTGGACACCCAGCACAGGCATTACAGCTGAGGCCAGGCTGCAGCCTGGGATGGATGCCAGACCAGCTCAGGTCCACTCACCATGGAACCCACTGACGAGCTGGACGAAGGATCAAACAGAGATGCCCGAGGCCCCCCAGAGAACACCAGGCCAGAGAGGAACAGTGTGTTCAGACCAATTCTGGTGGTCCCACCCCACCCCCTGCCCAGCCCCCCAGTCCCCAGAGGCGGGGACACTCACGATGTTCATGAGGGTGAGGACGTAGTTCTGCACGTGCTCCTTGCCGTGGAAGCGCACCACGGAGTCGTCCACGGCCAGCAGCACCTCGATGCTGTAGCTGCCCGGCGTGGCGTGCCGCCGCTTCCGCTCCGCTTCTCCCAGCTGGCCTCCCGCCAGGCCCAGCAGGTTGGGAAGGTCGCCCGGGCCAAAGGCTGGAACCAGGATGGGAAGAGACCAAGGTCAAACCGACATCAGGGGCTGTCACTGGGCCACTGCCGTCAACCCCCGCCCCCGCCCCCCGTCACATGTGCCCCTGTTCCTGCTTCCATAAACCAAGGTAGCAGGAGGGTTTGTTCCATACCAGGTAATTCGTGTGCCCGAGCCCTTTTCCTGCCACAGAGCATGGCCGTCCTTGAGGCAATGAGTAGCAGGGGAGTGAAAACTAACCTGGGCCCCAGTTCCCACTTGGTCCTATCTCACTGTGCATCCTGGCCCAACCCCTGTCCATTCACTTCTCTGGACCTCCATCTCCCCTCCTGTGACATGCGGGTGGATAATCTCCATCTCTTGCCCCAGAAGTTATAAAAAATCAAAGGCGGCCCTGGCCGGTTTGGCTCGGTGGATAGAACATCAGCCTGCGGACTGAAGGGTCCCAGGTTCGATTCCGGTCGGGGGCATGTACCTTGGTTGTGGGCACATCCCCAGTGGGAGGTGTGCAGGAGGCAGCTGGTCGATGTTTCTCTCTCATTGATGTTTCTGACTCTCTGTCTCTCTCCCTTCCTCTCTGTAAAAAAAATCAATAAAATATATTTTTAAAAAAATCAAAGGCGGCAATGGGTGGAAACATCTTGATAAAGGAAAAAACTAATATTACCGTGGCTGATACAGGACATTTCAGACACCCCTAGAGTATTCCCCAAGCCTCTCAAAACCCTCCCAATCACTGCCAGTGACCCCAAATTTCACCATCACAGCTGTGGCCTTTTTGGCTAAAAACAAAATATATAACTAGGACTTATTAACTTGTGTTCATTAATCTAGGAGTTGTCAAACTTTTCCTGTGAAGAGCCAGATAGGCTTTGTGGATTATAGAGCCTCTGTCTGTGTTGCAATAAAACTTTACTGACAAAAACAAGTGGTGGCCCGCATTTGGCCCATGGGCCCTGAGGACAGGGCAACAGGAACCACAAGACTCAGTGCTACTGTCTTTTTATGTTTCCCTTGGTTGGGGAGCTAGAATACAAAAGGAAAAAAAGCACTAGACTTAAGGGCTAGAAAAAATGTGTGGCCACTGGCCTACTGGGGAAATGGAAAGAGGGAGGCCGGCCCTTGGGGTGATTGCAGCCTGGCGAGCAGGGCTCAGGCCAGCGTTGCCCTCACTTGCCCCTGAGGCCAAGGTGTTTCTTTGCAGGTGACACTGAACAACAGCTCCTGGCAGCCCGGGTGCCTGAGCCCAGTGGTGTGTTCAGCCACCCACAGACCAATTTCTGGGAGGGAGGAGGGAGGACCCCCAGGAGGAGAGGAGCAGGGCTCTCTGCACGGAGTGGGGAGAGCCAGGAGCAGTCACCCCCAACTTGTGAGCAGTGCCCGAAGGCTCACATGCTGCGAGTGAAATGTAACTTGACCTACACGGCTCTCCCTGCCAGGTGTGTCAAAGGGAGGCTCAGAGAGGTGGCCTGACATCTCAGGTCACACAGCAAGTTAACGGCAGAAGCGCAGAATGTAAACTCAGATCTGCCACTCTCCCATCATCACACCCTATCAGGGTCCACCCGCTTTCTCTCTCGGCAAAAACAGCGAGGGGGTTTGGGGGAGGGCCTACTAACATCAGCCATAGACTCTGGCGATGTCCCAACCACACCCTCCTCTATGTATCTCTCATCCTTCAGGCCAAAGTAGGTAACCCTCAAACTGTGGAGGCCGCTGGGAAGCCCACCCAGGAAGCCTCGAGAGAACAGAAAATGATGCAGCTGCTTTGAGAAACAGTTTGGCAGTTTCCCAAAGCGTTAAACATAGAATTAGCATAGGACCCAGAAACTCTACTCCTAGGCATGTACCCAAAAGAATTGAAAACACATGTTCCATAAAAACATGTACACGAATGTTCATAGCAGCATGATCATAACAGAAAAATATGGAAACAGCCCAATTGTCTATCGACAGATGAACAAAGTAACTGTGGTGCATTCCTACAATGGAATATTACCCTGCCGTAAAAAGGAGTGAGTACTGATACAGGATCCAACATGGATGAAACATATATGCTAAATGAAGGAAGCCAGTCACAAAAGGCCACATACAGTAGACTTCCACTTATAGGAGATGTCCAGGACAGGCAAACCTATAGCGATAGAAGGTAGATTAGGGATTGCCAGGGGGTGGGGATCGGGAAAATGGGAGTGACTGCTAATTAATGGGTAAAGGTTTATAGGGAAATTATGGAAATGTTCTGGAATTAGATAGTGGTGGTGGTTGCACAACATTGTGAATATAGTAAGAAACCACTGAATTGTACACTTTAAAATGGTTAAAATCGTGGATTTCATTTCAATAAAAAACACAGCGGCTCTGAGCCCCAGCCTGGCTGGCTGCCCGGCGTCTGGCAGCCCCAGCCTCCAGCCCAGGAACGGGAACCGGGGCCACAGGCGCACATGGCCTATTGGCGTCAGGAGGGAAGGGGAGGGTGGGAAAGGGTGACAGAGCAGGAGCAGGGGTTAGGGAAGGAAAGGGGAGTGTTGGGAGTATGGGAACATCCAGAGCACACCCTCCAAGGCCGAGGCAGGGTCCACAGGGAATCCCTGAGGAGCTGGGGTAAGGCCGGGAATTTCTACCCAGGACTTGGAACGGTTTAGATTTCTCACCAGAGCCCTTGACAATGGATCACTTAACTCTTCTTTGGAGTCCATCAAGGGTGTGTGTGTGCTGGGGCGGGGTGGGGTGTGAGCGTGACGGTGGGGCGTGAGTGGGTATTAGTGTGTGCGAACGAGCGTTAGTGAATGTGTAAGCTGTGTGACTGTGAGTTGGAGGCATATGACAGGTGTCTGTCGTAGGTGAGTGAGCGAATGTGCACAGGTGAGCGTGTCAGTGTCAGGGGTGCGTGCACGTTCTCTCCAGAAAGCAGCGGCCAACGCCATGCCGAGGGCCAACAAGATTCACTGGGGCCCCTCAGACCCCTCTGCTATGGAGCAGCTGGAAAACCACGATGGATCCCTGACGCCTCCTTTCCTTCCTTGAGGGGAGTTGGACACCCTCCCCCAGAACAGAACAGCTGACGTGAGGGACACAAACATCACTGAGACTTGGTATCTGCCCCCTAGGACACTCCCACCCCAGCTTGTTAGGAGGAAGGGGACAGTCCCAGGAGAAATCCGGGGGCTGAGGGGTCCAGGAGAAGGGACATCTGAGCTGGGCCGACTCCTGGGCAGGACAGGGACAGACAGAGATGGGAGAGGTGCTCAGTCTGGGGGAGATTCCTCCAAAGTGTGGCTACTGTGGCTAAGCAGGCGCTGACCAGCTGGCCCAGGCCTCTGTGTGCCAAGTATACCCAGAGATGAGGCAAACCCTTTCTTCTTCATCAAGAATGTTAAATGGAGACAGGCGCCCCAGAAACACTGCTCCACACACTGGGCTCAGACCCACTGCTGGTCTTAAAATAACAGAGCCAGAGTCACAGGTTTCCAAGAAAGTCTTCACTGCCCCTCGTCTCTCTAAGGAAGAGCCCAGATGGGCCCAGGGCATGGCATCACCCGTGGCCTGCAGGAGTTCCAGCGGGCGGCCTGATGAGAGGGCGTCACATGGAGTCCCGGGCCTGAGCTCCAACTCTGCCTGCTCAGCGGTCTCGGCTTCCCAGCCACAGCCCATGGCAGGCAATGGGGTTGGTCCAGGACTTCCCCAGGGTCACACCCCAAAAGAGGATTTAGGGTTTTTTGATTCAAAACTGGCCTCAAATAAAATGGAGCCCAATGAGCCTTGTCACTCTTCCCAGCCATGATGGAGGGAACAGTGCCCGTCACCACCCTGCCCCTGCAATCCACCCCACACTCCGGGCCTGCAGAGCCCGCCTCCTCTTGGCTAGTCCTGGAGCTGCGGCTTCTCTTATGAGGGCCATGGAGCGCAGCTGGAGCTTCAAAGGAGGCAGTGGATGTGGGGACAACTGGCTTTCAGTCATTCCTTCACGCTGTGCTCAACCCTCCAGGGCCCGGCTGGAGGTGGGGGTGGAGCTCATGGCTGGATTCCACCCAGGGCCTCCTCGTGTCCTCTTGGCCAAGGCTAAGTTGGACAGTGAAGCTGGCCACGGGCCCAGGACCAGCACACATTGCATCCACTGCTTCCTTCGCTCGGCTACGGGTGCAGAGTGCTCTGCTGGTCACCAGGATGCAGGGCCACCCTCACGTGTCAGTCGTCGGCCTAATAACACCAGTGGAATAAGAGCAACCCTTCATCAAGCACCTACCACGCGCCAAACTCCACGCTGGAATTTTCACACACACAGCCTCAGAGGTGAACAGCGACTGTCCTAACCTGACAGGTTAGGAAATGTGGCTCAGAGGTGTTAAGTAACTTGGTTAGGGTCCCACAGTAGACAGCACTGGAGACAGGATTTAAAAATAGTCTAGTGGACACCAAGCTGACCCCGATGCCCTGACACGAGGCAGATTCCCTACGAGCACCCTCAGAACTTCCCTCCTGTGGCCCCTGGGAGTGGAGCTGAGTGTTAGGGAAAGAGCTGACTACAGCTATTCCACCTACTGCGTGGGCAGAGAAATAGCCTTGCCAAGCAACGCTGAACTCCTCAGAGACCTCTGCAGCCCCAAGTTCCACCGTTCCAGAGGCTCTAGTTCCTCTAGCCCCCAATGGCAGACGGTTATAACAGCCTCTAAAACCCACTAGTTACAGTAGGCACAGTAGGTCTACGGGGCCCAGTCCCATTTTACAGATGAGAAGACGAAGGCCAGGCATTGAGTGGCTTAAGGCCTCAAGTTACCTCAAAACTGTTCACCCCAGAGGTCTGAACTTGGGGCCCTGCCCACAGCCTACCTTCATTGTGAAGGTCCCCTCCAGGCTCTGCCCACGCCTGCTGGACGGCTTCCCGGCGGTACACCACGTGTGTCCTCCCGCCTGCCTCCTTCTCTTGCTGCCCCCGCTCCAGGGGCTCAATGAAGTAGTCGGTGACATCTGTGCGGATGAGGCCCGCCTGAGCAGTGGGCAGAAGGAAAGGGGGAGAGAGAAGAGGCATGAATACATGGCACAGTACAAGTGAGCATTTGCAACTGCACATGTATGTGACCACATGTGTGTGACCACACGCATCAGGCTCTTCTTCCAGGGCCTTGGGGAGCTCTGGAACCCAGCAGGCAACTAGGGGGGGGTTGTAAGGAAGCTGTGCAAGGGAGCCCATGCCAATTTCACGATAAGCAGACCCACGTTTACTGTGTTGTGCACTCACGGGGTTCTACATAACATTTCATGTAATCAAGGGGTTCCAGTGCTTAAAGCAGGGGAACCACTGCCATGAGGGACACGCGCACACACCAGGGCACACAGAGAGGGAAATCCTATCGGTAAAGCCCAATTATCTCGAAGGTGGGAGCTGGTCCCCCGTCCACTACAAAGTGCTATTATTTCAGATTTAAAGCGTGTGGTATGCAAGCCAGGGAAAGCAGCTGTTTGCTGACGATAAATGAGCCAGAACAGTGCCCCAGGAGTGCGTGCTCTGTTTTCAATCTAAGTCTGTGCCTGCATCAAAATGTTCTCTTTTAAAAATCAGGTATTGGCCTTGGAAATAAAAACATATGACCTTCGGCAAGCCCAGCCAATATGTTATTAGGCTCTGATGAAGGCAATGATCCCGGGGGCAATGAAACCTGTAACGAGATGTCTGTGAATGTATATGTAGCTGCACAGCCCACCCCCCACACACGTGTCAGCTCTATAAAACTGGTAAGACCAGCCCACCTCCCACAGTGCCTGGAAAATAGTAGGCAATCCTTAATAAATATATTATTTGTTGAATTCCTTCACTCCTCAACAAATATGTATTGAGTGCCTACTGCATACCAGCACTGCTTCAGACACTGGCAATACAGCTGTGAACACAACAGTGAATGAAGGAATTGTGTTAATGAATCTGTGGGACCGCCCTCGCCAGTTTGGCTCAGTGGATAGAGCGTTGACCCAAGGACTGAAGGGTCCTGGGTTCGATTCTGGTCAAGGGTACGTACCTCGGTTGCAGGCTCGATCCCCAGCCCTGGTCCGGGCACACACGGGAGACAACCAATCCATGTGTCTCTCTCATATCGATGTTTCTCTCTCCATCTCTCCCCCTCCCTTGCACTATCTCTAAAAAGCAACAGGAAAATATCCTTGGGTGAAGATTAATTAATTAAATAAGCAAACAAACAAACAAATACATCTGTGGGACCTTCCCTGTCCGAATAGGAGCGCCTCTTTTTCAAGCAGCTGAGCTCACCAATTTCCCCACCTCAGCCTGCTTGGAGGTTGTACTGCAGGGAACGGGGCCGAGGCCTACGGAGCACTCGCCGCCGAGCCTCCCAGCAGCAGCCGATCTGTCTCATGTCCCTTCCAGCTCCATCTGTTGATCAAACTGAAAACACCACGAGGATCCAAACTAAGACGGCTGCCTCTATCTCATAAACAGACCCAACCAGGAGGCCAAACACATTCCCCTGGGGAAAGAGCAGGACTGTACTGGAGCAAACTTGGGGCTTCCCAAGGTAACCCCGGCATGAGGCAATACTCAATTGTCTGCAAAAGTCCGGGTCTGCTTATTAAAATGTCAACATCAAACCTTGTACTGTGCATCCTTCCTTTCATCCAGAGCACTTCTATGCTTTTACTTTTGCACCTGCGGTGTGCCAAGGGCAGGGAGAACCAGATAATAAATGAGGCCCAGCTTCTGGCTTTGAGTTGCTCATCGCCTGGAGAGAAGGGCCGCAGAGGAGCAGAGCGTGGCCACGCGTTGTGCTCGGTGCTGCAGTGGGTATACCTGAAGCACGGGCATCCCTCAGGCTCTCAGGTGCAAGAGACAGACACTCAACTTGAACCCTCTTGGCCCCAAGTGCAGTGCACTGGCCCCATGACAAACCATGGCAGGGGCGGGCGCTGGAAGGGAGGGACCCGATGCCCTCAGCTCCCTCTCCAGCCCGCCTCTCAGCACCTTCTGCATCAGCTTTGCTCTCCTACACAAGGCTACAGAGTCCACTCTTGCAGACACCTGCCCCCTGCCACCAGAGACAAGGAGACTTCCCGTTAACCTGCAACAAGGGAGCCTGGTTGGTCCAGCCGGAGTCACATGGTCACCCTGGGACTCACAGTCCCCGCTAGACCCCCAGGGCCAGCGCAAGGGAGATGACTGCCCCTGAAGAGAGAAGCTGTTAGGGTGGCAGAAGAAGCCCACCTGAGCTGGAAAGGGCGGTCCAGGTAGGGGCCTGGGCAAGGGTGTGGAAGCATGAAGGGTGGTATGGGGACCAGGGAGGCATTCAGGATCCTGGGCAGAGGCTGAGCCAGAACCTGGACAAGTGTGGCCAAATCCAAGAGCCTTGGCCACGCCCATCCCTCTTTCTGTACCCCTCACTGACACTCAGGGGGATTGTTCCTGCCCCATTCAAGACCACCAAGACAGGAGACCTCATAGCAGAAGTCAGAAGGCCTGTGCTTCATCCAGGCCAAAGTCATACAAACCCAGGCCCCTGAGCGCTGCAGCCTGTGCGGGCTCTGCCCATTGCCCCTCTGGAAGCAGCCTGGCAGTAGAATTCTCCAGGTCAGGGGGCAGAAGACCCCACTGGGCACACTGTTCTGAGACTTGGTTAACCAACTGCACGAGGAGGATTCTTCATCTGACATTCCCTGCCTCATCACCCAGTGGCTCCATTGGGCCACCAGATCTCAGTGCCTCATAGGAGGGATGCAGGTTCTGGAACAATCACACAGCCTAGGGCTGGGCTCCAAGGCACTGCCTTCCAGCCCAACCCTCCCTGCCCACAATCATGGACCACACCGGCCTTTCCAGGTCACCTGCCTGCCCAGTCTGGGGCTTCAAACCCTCAGCAACATCCCTGATTAGGAGACCTCTAACTTTTGTTCCGATGCCTCTAGTGACAGAGAGCTCCCTCCCTCAAGATATAATCTTTTTTTAATGTAAGGACACTCAATGTTTCATTGAGCTAAAAAAACACTCTTGCTGCATTCTACCTTTTATAAAGTCTTATTATCATAGTAACAGGACCTGCCACTTTTATTTACAAATATTATTTCACCTTTACAACAATCCTATGAGGTTGCCACAAATACTAGACCCAGTTCATGGATGAGGAAACAGGCTCAGAATGGTTAAGTAACTTGCCCAAAGTCACCCAGCAAGTGACAGGACTAGAACAAGAGCCCAGCTCTATGTGGCTCTTAACCACTGGACTGTATTACCTCAGGCCATCCTGGGCCCTGCTTCTGCCCTTGGGGGCCACTTGGAACAAAGACTTTTCTTTCATAATCCACTTGCATATCCCTGGGCCTCTGCTCTCGTCTGACCTTGAAGAGCCAGCAAGATGTTCACTTCCCACCTCTAGGCAAAAAAAAAGGCTCCAAAGGAAGTCAGGCCTCCTCCCACGATGGCGTGAGAATGAGAAAGAAATTTCAGCACAGTGCCCCCAGGAGACTGACCCCTCACCCCACACCCCACCCTCATCACACCCTCAGCACTCCTGTACCAGAGTGGAAGTACCAGGATTCCTGAGCCTAGCTCCGCCCCCACGCAGCCCGCAGGCCTCTCTCGGGGGAGAGTAAAACAACCCCTACTTCCCCACCCTGTTTAACTGTTTAGGGCAAAGACAGCTGCAAGTGTCAAGCATCTTTGTGACTGTGGGTCCCACCAGTTTCCATCCCGGATCAAGGACAGAACTTCCCAGCAAGTTTCCTGTCCGCTTGGTGCCTCACGTCCAGTCTTGACAGGCCATTCTTGTCCAGGCCTGGGGGCCCCTCCACCTCTGAGACCCTCCTCCTAGCGGGGCTGGGCCACCCGACCAGGCGGCAGGCTGGCCGGCCCTCCCACGAGGCCTTCCGTTTCCCCATCTACGCCACGAGGGGTTTGGCCCACGATCCCTCCAGCGCTGCCCTGGCCAGGAAACCAGGCCCATGCAGGGCAGACAGACTGGCAACGGGAACTTTCCGGCTCTCTGCCCCTGTGCCACATGACGCCCGTCTCTCAATTTATGAGATGTTTATGTTTCTGAAAAGTGGCGGCTAATTTCAAAGCTCTAAAATCAAATCAGATTTCTGTGGAAGCAAAAAGGCGGGAAATGAGTTCTGGTAAGTTGGGAAAGACATGTCAGCCAATTCTGTTTTCACCGTTAAGTTATTCAAGGCCTCGGGCGATTTCTCTGAATGGAAACTCGCCAATGGGCAGTCCCAACCCCCCTGAGCCAAGCTCAAGACCTTTAATAGAACTGTTCTGCGGGGCCTTTCCTAGAAGGTGACTGGCTGATGGGGGAGACTTGTTTGACTTTTCCAACATGACTGTGACATTGTTTTGGTTGTGAAGGGGCCACCTCCTGCTGCCTTTTCATGCAGAGGCCTCCAGGCCATGCTAATTGAGATTTTCCAGTCCTGCTTCCCAGGGGAAGCCCCCAGCTCCTGAGTAATTCCAGAGCAAATCACTCCTGGTGACAGAGAGGTGGGTGCTGGCTTATGGACCCTGCAGTGGGTCATAACTGAGCGAGATCAGTTGTCACCAGTAGCTTATCATCAGGGTGAGGTCCCAAATATTTTAGCAAATTACTGAAGCCCTAGTATTTTGGAATTAGTATGTGTGTGTGCATGTGGATATAAACATGTTTATCCTAAAATTGCATGTACTTGCATGTAAATTTGGGAGGCAAGGGTACAAAGAGCCAGGGAGGTCCCGGGAAGAGACCCCCCGAGGCCTGGAATACATGTCCTTAGATGGTGCAAGAGCCTAAGGACAAGGGCAGCGCTCCATCTGTGCTGAGTCAAGTGCAGAGACAACAGGCAAGGACCCAGCCAGGGGTCCTGACAGGGCAAGGGTCTTGGCTCTGAGAAGACAGCTTGGCTCTGGGACAGGGGATCCTGAACCCACACGTGGCACCCTCCGTTCGCCAACCTTTGTTGACTGCCCAGAAGAAGGGAGCATTTCAAGATGGCAGTGCCAGTGGAGCCAGGTCTCCTCTTCCGTCTCCTTCCAAGACTGGCCTCTGTGGGGCCTCGCAGAAGAGAAAGAAGCAGGGCAGGCCTCCTCCAACCCCCCCATCCCACCACCTCCCAAGGAGCGTGCATTCGTGGGCCCGAACTTGTTCTGGAAATTCCATCATGAGAATTTTACTGCCAGCTGTGCTTAGGTTCTAGGCTTCCAGCAAATTCAGCTTGAACCTGTTCCACCGTAGGAAATGAAAGAAAACCGTGCAAGTGGAGTCTGAGGTGGCGCGCACACTGGGAGTGGAGTGAGAATCAGAAATGCCTGCCACCCGCCGGAGCTGGTTTGGCTCAGTTAGCCCGGGGACTGAAGGGTCCCAGGTTGCAGGCTCGATCCCCAGTGGGGGGCGTGCAGGAGGCAGCCAATCGATTATTCTCTCTCATCATTGATTGTTTCTGTCTCTCTCTCCCTCTCCCTCCCTCCCAGCACAGTCCAGGAGAAAGCGGAGACCCGGCCATAGCCTCCACCTTGCCTCCATTTCCAGGTCTCATGTCTCTCCTCAGCCCATCCCACAGGGACTTCTAGAACCATCACTTCCCGGAAGCTGCTTTCGTCAGGGCCACCTGTGACCTCAGTGGCCAGAGCCAGCAACCAATTCTTCATCCTGGTCTCACTCAGCTCATCCAGCCACACATTTCTCCTGGGAATTTCCCGATCCCAAGGCTTTCAATACCAGGTACTTTCAGATAACTCCTAAATGACATCCCAGCCCTGACCCTCCCAGAATTCCATGTGGAATTGTCCAACAGTCTCCTTGACAGAGACCCTAGGCCTCCGCTGGGCACCTCAAACTTTAGAGCCAACCTCCCCCTCCTCCTTTGCCACCCCATCCCAGAAAATGGCACCATCCTGTTCCAGCCACTCCAGTTAGAATTCAAGAGGAGGGGTGGGCCCGGGAGTGGGGCTTTCAAATCCTTCCCCCACCTCTCCCACCACCCTTCATTCTGTTGAGTCGGTTCAACTGAAAGCTGCACCCAAGGTAGCCTGCAGGCACTAGACCCTCAGATGGGTCACCCTGGGCCCGTCTGTCTCAGAGTTATGAAAGAGGGGGCCAGCCCCACCCCACACACCCACCCCCCCACACACCCTGGGACCACCACTCCTGCCAGGTGGCCCAGACCCTTTCCTCCCTCGGTACGTCTTCAGGATAACCACTGCAAGCTAGACATGAGGGGGTTGGGGTGGCGTAAGGACATGAGAGACCAGCCTCTGCTCTCCTAACTAGGGACTTGTACCCAGAACATATAAAGAACACATGTAACTCAATAATAAAAAGACAAACAACCCAGTTTAAAAGTAGAAACAGGATCTAAGTAAACATTGCTCTAAGGAATACATACAAATGATCAATAAGCCCTTTAAAAGGTGCTCAACATCATTTATCTGGAGGGAAATGTAAATCAAAACCACAATGAGACACCCCTTCGCACCCACTAGGATGGCTAGAATCAAAAGGTCCCATAATAAGTGTTGCCAAGGATGTGGGGAAAGTGGAACCTTACACATTGCTGGTGGCAATGAAAAGTGATGCAGCCACTTTAGAAAACAGTCTGGAAGTACCTCAAATATGAAACAGAGTTACCATATGGCCCAGCAAGTCCACTCTTTGGTATGTACTCAAGAGGAATGAAAACATATGTCACACAAAGACTTTTACACAAATGTTCACTGCAGCACTGCTCACAAGAGCCAAAAAGTAGAAAACCCAAATGTCTATCACCTGATGACTGGATAGACAAAAGGTGGTGTATCACACAATGGAATATTATTCAGCCCTAAAAAGGAATGAAGTACTGAGATATGCTGTAATGTGGTGAATCCTGAAAACATTACAGGGAATGAAAGAAGCCAGTCACCAAAGCCACATATATATGGCTCCATTTACATGAAATGTCCAGAATAGAGGGAAATCTATAGAGACAGAAAGTAGATTAGTGGTTATTGGGGGATGGGGTAATAGATTAAAGGGGTGATAGCTAAAGGGCACAGGACTTCTTTTTGAGAAAGAGGAAATGTGGTAATAATTATACAACTCTGTGTATATGATAAAAATCCACTGAATCACATACTTTAAATCGGTGATTTGCGTGGCAGGTGAATTTTATCTCAATAAAGCTATGAAAAAAAGATGACACATACACAGGGAGATGCCACGCATGCACCAAGGTGACACACACACACATGCACTGAGACAACATACACACAGAGACAACACATGTGCAGGCAGACAACATACACACACACACACACACACACACACACACACACACACACGGTGCACAGGCGGCCCACTACCACGAAAGCATGAGTCAGCAGAGCTGGGATGAAAGCCTGAGGTTGCTGAGATTCATATAATTCAAACCTGATGTGGAAGCCCCAAGCCACAGAGCTCTGCTGGAGGCTGGGCTGCCAAGGCCTGGGCCCACGCCAGGGAAAGTCTAAAAGCTGATTCACCCCAAGCTGCAGCCTTGAGAACAGGCAGGAGGAAGAGCCCTGGGAGGATGGAGCCCAGAATCGCCAGGCTTGTCCTCAACTGGCACACCCTGCCACGCCCACTCAGGCGGCCTTAGAGCTCCCAGAACAGGCCAAAGGGTTGGAAGAAACACCAGGAAGCAGAGAGCCTCCACCAACTGGAGGAAGTTATCTGGGATGACCACTTGGCCGCACTTCCTGGGGTCACGACCTCTGCAGGCCCCACACCCTGGGAGGTGCTGGGTGAAAGGTGACCGAGGTCTTGCTGGGCCCAGGCCATTTCCAGCAAGAATCCTTCTCGGGGGAGAAGTGATGTGGGGAGTGTGGGGAGTAAATGCAGAGACACTAAAGCCAGAAGCTGGGCTCTGCGACTCTCAGACCATCTCATCTTGGCAAGTCGCTCAACGTCCCTGTGCTACAGGATTACAACACACCTCTCTTTGGGGCTGCCCTGAGAAATACACATAGAGTACCAGAATGGTCGTCCTGGCAGCAAGGACCATGCACGCGCTCGATCTGCCGCATGGTTATCATGACTATCGTTCAAAGTGTGCCCGGGAGCCCAGGGGCTCATGCGGGGGTGCCAGAAGCAGCATTCCGGAACCACAGGATGCTTTGTCTCTAACTCCTGGCTCCACGGTGACCTGGCTTGGACCTGCTCAAATCCCCTGCCTGTAAGCAGTAAAGAATACCTGTGGTTGAGCATCCTTAAGGGGAGAGGTCCGCACCAACAGGATGCTGGTGCAGGGTAATGTTAAAGGTAAGAACATGCACAGATAAAAGGTCGGTGGAAACACTCAGTTGTTGGAGAGTTGTCTCTTGGGGGCAGCACTGTAGGCAATTCCTTCTCTTTAGACTTTTCTAACTTTTCTATAATCCCCCTATCTGATAAGGAAAGCCAGTCCTGCACGAATGTCTGCCTGCTACAATGAGCAAGTCATGCCTGGACAACAATTTTTCTTAAGCAAAGTTTTAAAAAAGGAGACAAACACCATGGGAGTCTCCTCCTGTCATCCAACCTCCTTGCAAAGTGGTGTAGAGGCTGCCTGGGCGTGAAGCCCCTGGGCCTCCACCCAAGCAGGTCCTTCCCAGCTGGTGGCACAGGCCCTCTGCAAGCCTCAGTTTCCACACCTGAAGCCAAAGGGTTGCTGGGAGGATGGAATAAAACAATGAAGAGGATATCCCTCCTGAGGCCTGGCCCACAGCAGGGTGGCTGACTACCTTTCCTTCCTTCTTCAACCTGCCTCTCCTGGTCCCCCATGAGGTGACCCTAACTTTTCCGTCAAACCCAGGAGGCTACGCCAGTGGTCTCACCCCTGGATGCCCATTAGAATCAGCCGGGGATTTGCAGAACTACTGACGCCCAGGCTACCCCCCCCCCCCCCCAGTGGTCAGCAAACTGCGGCTTTCGAGCCACATGCGGCTCTTTGGCCCCTCGAGTGTGGCTCTTCCACAAAATACCGACTTCTGTGCATGGGCCACGAAGTTTCAATCGCACTGTACACACGTGCCCGCACGTGGTATTTTGTGGAAGAGCCACACTCAAGGGGCCAAAGAGCCGCATGTGGCTCTCGAGCCGCAGTTTGCCGACCACGGCCCCAGACCAATGAATCAAATCTCAGCGGTGGGGCACTGGATGTTCTCAACGCTGCCCAGGAGAGTCTAATGTGCAGCCAGGGCCCGAACCAATGGTCTAGGCTCTGGAAGCTTCCAATAATGGAATGGTACTCAGAGGAAGTGATCATCCATGTTTCACAAAGACAGCAGTAGCAGCATGGAGTGTCGAACCAGAAGAGTTTGTCATGATGCAGGAAATGGGCAAGAAAGACAGAGAGGGAAGGAGAGGGCAGTGGGTGCGTGCCCTGACCGAGGGGCTGGGGGACGGAGTCTGGACAGGCCGGCTTCCTGCGCAGCCCTTCCGCTGTGAGCATCTCCTCGGGCTGAGCGTGACCAAGGACCATCTGGACCACGTGTGAGCGGTGCCTTAGGTGCTGCCTTAGAGCTGACCATCCCCTCCCCTCGAGGTGGGACTCCATGTGAGTGAAGAATAATTGACTAAAACTTTCCCTGAGCAGGGTGGGGGTCTTGGAGGTGGGAAACGAGGGCTGTGGTCTGCTGGGTAGCCAAATCAACGATGTCACAGCCCCCCAGCTGGGGAGTCTCCACGCCAGTACCTCTACGATGGTGATGAAGATGAAGGCGTGATTGAGTCTGTCCTCTGGCCTGCGGAAAACACAGCTGCTTGGGTCTTCAAAAGCTTGGTCAATGTTCTTAAAGGCAAGGTGCTCAGTTGTGTGATCCCACCCCAGTGGCGGCTGGCTGGCCCAGGGGCAGGGCAGGGCCTCACACTGCAGGTGTCGGCGACTCCCCTTGGGCTGCAGACCCCCACCCTGGAGCCCAACCAGAGTCCAGGGAGGACTTTGCCAGGCTGGCAACCACCCCCCGTTTCCATCCCCCGCTCCCAGGAGCCACGTGGTTCTGAGGCTTCTCCCTTTGTCACCACCACGGCCCACCAAGCTCGGGCTGGGAGCTCTGCCTGGCCCCCTGCCTGGCCTGGAGTCCTGGCAGCAGAGGCGGCAGCTTCAGGACGAAGAGACAGGAAGGAGCCCTCACGTGCCAAATGGCGGGTGGCTGCCAGGCCCCGAGCTGAGCAGCAGCCCCCTGCATTGAGGCCCTGCAGTCTGAGCCCTACGGCTCAGAAGCCAGCCAGCTGATGGTGGGACAAACGTAGGGAAAAGAGGCCGCCAGTCCCTCCCACGGCTAAGGTCACTTGTCCCAGATCCTTGATCCAGCCAGGCCTCCCCTCTGATCCCTTAGCCTGGCTCAGAGCAGTGTTGGCTTGGTTTTAAACTATGTCTCCCCCACATGAGATCACGCATGTAAAATGTTTCCCACTTAGTCTGACACATGGCGGGTCTGCAGTGAGTGATAAATGAGGGATGTGTGTGGGGTGGGGGTGGGGTGGTGGCGGTGAAGGTTCCCTACAGAAGGAGGGTGAGCACTGGAGGACAGAAAGTAGATGGGCCGCCCGAATTCCGTGCCAGGCCCAGCTCCACACACATCCCCTTCAGGCGCCACCACATCCTCCGCACGGTGGGAGGAGCCCCCGGGGAGCTGGAAATCACCATCAAACGAGGCAGCCACTGTCCTGACTCCTGCGTAGGGCCCAGCACAGTAGCATGTTTTCCAGATTTCTTAGAACTCAGACACTTCATCAAAGCTTGTCTGTGCCGAGCCCTCAGTTACTAGCAACCCGAAGCCCACATGCCAGCCGCTCCGGCCATTCACCGGGTCCTCCACTCACTTTACGCGTTCACCCACATCTCTGCACGTTTACCTCTCCTAACCTCTGTCCCCAGCACTATTTATCTACTCATTCATTCATTCTTTCATTCATTCATCAGATATGCACTGAGCAGGCCCTGTTCTAGGTGCTGGGGACACAGCCAAAAATTCCTCCTCACCTCCAGGTGGGAACTAGGTAAAAATATGGCACACCACATGGAAATAGCCATGGAGAAAAACCAAGCAGAGGAGAAAACGGGGGGCTGACATTTCAGACAATAAGCGAGTCAGGGATGATGTTCTAAGAAGGGGACATCTGAGCCAAGGCCTGAGGAAGGTGAGGGGCAGGTGCTGGCAGTTCTGGGGAGGGGTGTCCCGGCAAGGAGGGCATCAGGAGCAGGGGGGGAGGAGCAGAGGAGGTCGCAGGAGGACCGGCAGGAGGAACAACTCCAGGGCCCACGGAGCTGCTCCCAGGGAGTATTAGGGGGTGGAGGGGTCTCGGTGAATAGTTGAAAGGATCCAAGCGGGGAGATCAGTTAGGGAGGCCGTGCCCATCACCCAGGGAGACAGCAGGGTGGTTCGGACCACCTGGCACTTGTTATTCCCATCAAGCCTGTTTCTTTGTCTTTTGGAATCAATAGCAACAACCCTGGTGCCCGCCTCCCCCCACCCCCCACAGGTGTCCTGCTCTGAACCACAGGTGTCCACATGGCCCCAGGCCTTTGCCCCTGCTGTGAGCTCTGCCAGGATTGCCCTTCCAGCCCAGCTCAAATGCCATCCCATCATCTCTCCCTCCTCCATGCCCCCAGGAGCTCTCGGTGGGTATGTCTGTCTGTCCCTCTTGCAGACACAGCTTTAGGAGGACAAGTACTGATCCTTGCCTGTGACCACCTTTGGATCAAAACACGTTCAACGAGCATCCCTGGCGCCAAACCTCCAAAAAACTCCCCTGGGCTATGGCTCTTCATGAGAGACCTGCTTTCCCACTAACTGGCCGCGGCTTAGGGGACCGCGCTTCACCTGGAGCCCCCCCACCCAGGGACCGTGAGTTATGAGGTGACGAAGTATTAAGCACTCGGTGCACCGGGCCAGCAGCCTGCGGGGCTGTGGAACACAAGGCCTCTTTGGGCTGGAGGAGCTAATGCGGAGTGTGAGCGCTGCCAGCCTCGAGCGGCGGAAATGAACCCCTCTTGTGGGCCGGGGCGGCTGGGGGTACGGCTGTTTTCTGGAAGATCAAAGGCATAAATGTTTGGTTGGCTGAGAAGCAAAAGCCGACAAAGGGCGTCCAGCGGCCGGCCCGTGGGGAACAGGGTGTGCATTCAGCCAAGCGCGTCCCGACGTTCCCACCGTCGGAGGTTTCTCTACAAGGGGCCTGTTCAGCGACGTTGCAGAAGCAGAAGAAAACGAGACTGCGGGGTCTGTAATGTCCCACGACAAGCAGCGTGTACACAACCGCAGCCCACGGCCCTGCAATGGGTTGAAAACGGATAAAACATCGGGGACTCGGGGCTAAGAAACCCCAGGTTTCTTTTGAGCTTCAGATCCCAGCTAATGGGGCTGTTGACATTGGTGTTTTCTTAGTTGGCTTCCCAGTTTTAGGAAAACAATGGCCCTCACAGTGGGAGCCTCGTAAACACCTCCACCTGGGACCCAGGCCGAGGACTCCCAGGGCCCCCCACAGGGCAACCCCTGGACCAGTCTCTTTCACACGCATGCTCTCAAGCTGTTGCCAGGCCACCGCTTCACGGCCATCACAAGGCTGATGACCTTGAGTGACTTAGTGACATTTACTCGTCTTTTCCCACTGACTTGAGAGAGGTCACCTGGGATGGGGGTGGGGGGGTGGGGGAGCACTGGACTGGGAGTCAGGCACCAGACTCCATCGGCCCTGACAATCACCTACTGCACAACCCTGGGCGAGTCCCTTCCCTTCCCCGAGCCTCCGCTTTCTGGTCTGGAAAGTGAAGAGGGGACCGAGAGACCCCCACGGCCACTTCCGGCCCAGCTGTGTGCACGCAGGCCACAGTCAGGGTTACTGCGGAAATTACGCTGAGCTGGGATGCACCACTGAGGTGATCATAGTACAAGGACTATCTGTGCTGACGAGGAGCTCCGTGGCGCTGCCTGGGGCCTGCGAGTGTTCCTGTGACTATTGTTGTCTTGGAAGGCTGAGCAAGGCCCACGTGCTGAAAACGGAATCTGGGCCTGGCAGGTGGCTGGGAACTTCCCAGTGTAGGGTCCAGGGAATGCACAGACCCCCTGGGCCCTCCCCGAGGCTCCCCGCCCCCCGGGCCTCTGCCACACTGACACTGGGACGCAGATGGAAGGCAAGGGCAGCCCCCACCACACTCAGCGCTCCAGCCAGGCGGAGATGCCAGGGAAGAAAAATAGAAAGTGCCCCCAGACCAGCCCTTGCTGGAATGGGAGTCTGGCTCTGCTCAGAGGAGAGGCAGTGAGGTGATGTCTGGCTTCTATTCCATATCATAAATAAGTTATTATTCCAGCAAGACACAGCTGTAGGGAGACTGGGGAGCTGAAGCTGCAGGATCACACCACCTCGAGGACTGGAAACCCAGCCGTCGACTGAGACAGGCCCAGGGGCCTTCTGGAAGCAAGATGAGCACTGGACCGGGCGACCAGGGATCTGGAAACGACCCGCCGTGGGCTCTGCCTCACTTTCCATACTTATCTAGGCACCGTGGCAGCACTTTAAGTGCTCTTGACTCATCTTCTTTCCCGCCACCCATCCCCTCAGACGCAGCAGACTCCACCAGCAAATCCACACCATTTAAAGGCAATGCTGATGCTGCTGTATTGATGGAGTCCTGAGCTCAGCCCTTTACACATGACAGTTCTATGAAGTGACTACTATTCTATCCCCACTTTACAGATGAGGACATCGAGGCACAGAGAGATCTGGAAACTGTCCAAGGCCACCCAGCACGTAAAAGGCAGAGCTCGGATCTCAACCCAGGCAGCTGGTTCCAGGGGCCATGCTCTCCTCCGCTGCACACACTGCCTTACATGGGCAGCCCCTGGCCTCTGGCGAGCAGCCCTGCTGTGTTAAAAAAATAGAACACTCTGCTTAACGAATAGACCACTTTGCTTAAAAATCCATATTTCTGATTTCTCCTTAAAACACTCAAAGGTTTTGCACCACCAAAATGCCGCTCCCTTTAGAGAGGGCATCGTCCTCTCCAATTTGCACAATCCCACCTCCCCTGCTGGTAGCTGACCCTCTTCTCTTTCTCCTGTATTCCCTCCTCCTGGAGGCATCTGAAGTCAAAACTCCTGTGTCCCACGGCCCAGCCCTGTGCTCCGCACTCAGAGAAATGCGAGATGTAAGGCACAGTCTCTGATTTCTGAGAACTGAATGCCCACGATGGGGGGG
The DNA here is from genome assembly GCF_014108235.1 of Myotis myotis. Taxonomy (NCBI): domain Eukaryota; kingdom Metazoa; phylum Chordata; class Mammalia; order Chiroptera; family Vespertilionidae; genus Myotis; species Myotis myotis. Next base: position 41,245,323 of record NW_023416319.1, on the reverse strand, counting down.
TGCATCAAGCAGAGAGAAGGGGAAGGCACCATGGGGGGGGGGGGGGTGAAAACAGAATGAACAGCGTCAGAGGGGCCGCAAAGCGAGGCATGAACGCTCTAGCCTGGCTGGAGTAGAGGCTGAGATGCAGGTGGAGGTGAGGCCTACACCAGCGTGGGGCCAGACATTCCCTCCCCTTCCCAGGGTTCTCAGCACAGACACGTGAGTGCAAGTAGCCTGCAGTCCAAGATATATGGAGACAGGTGGCTCTGTGAGGGCACCATCGAAACTCCAGGCCTCACACTCCACATCCCCAGGGGCAGGGCTGGGCAGCAGGGCCGAGCAGGGCTTCCGAAGGAGCTGCCAGGACAGCCCGCTCCCTGCCCAGCCAGCAAGGAGCAGCCCCAAGAGCAAGGACAGGTGTTGGCACCAGGACACCAAGGAGCCACAGGCAGAGCTGCCGCACCAGCATACACGAGCCATGGGAAAGATACCTCCCCAAATGCTAACGTGACTCCTGCTCACAACCCTGTGCTCCCCAGGGCCACAGGGACAAGGCGATGCTCCACGGGAGGCAGGGATTCCCACACTGCACTTCCATCCCGGGGAGAGCTGGGGCGACTTGCCATTCCTTGAATCCTGTGAAGACATCCGGTTTCCTCTCCTGCAGGATGCTTATAGAGCCTACCTCTTGGCTTTAAAAACTCCTACGGATGCTTAAAGGCCCAGCCCAAATGTCCCCTCCCCTAGGAAGCCTTCCTTCTCAGGAAGCACCGCCCTTCTCAGCACCCACCTCCACGCCACCCACTGAGTGCATTATGCTCCCCTGCATTTCCACAGAAGCCTGAAGTTCACTAGTGGTGTGGGCTGCCTTGTTGCACACTCTCTACTGTGCGTTGGCCTTGTCTTTAAACTGTGGGCTTCTGGAGTTCAGGGAGAGAGGGACCTAGGTCTACGCCTGCATCTAGGCAGGGACCCACTGATTGCTAAGGGAATGCTCCACTTAGCACCTCTCAGTATCCTCGCCCGCCATCCTGGAAGGCCCCTGGGGTATTGCAGCCCAGTTGTAGAATTCACAGTCTGTGCACTGAGCAAGCTCGCTATGACCCCTTCCTCAGAGAGAGCTGCTGCTGCGAAGGAAACAGGCCTGGCCAACCGGGGCCCACAGGTGGCCTCAGACTCGCCCGAGAACACTGGTCATCTAAGTGCTGCTACAGTGCAAGGGCTCTCACAAGAACTGTAATTACTGCATTCATTACTGTAAAGAAGTAATAAGTGTTACTGTTCATAACAATCCCCATTTTTACGGCTCCACCATGTACCAGGCCTTTCAGCTTTTATAGTGTCTTATTTAATCCTCTGAGCAACCTTGGTTGCTCTTCTCCTCTCCTTACAGGTGAGGGATCTAAGCAGAGAGATTTAGAAACTTACTCAAGGCCACACAGCTAGTCTGTATCAGAGCAGGGATCCCACACTTTCACCCTAGACCAGTGGTCGGCAAACTGCGGCTCGCGAGCCACATGTGGCTCTTTGGCCCCTTGAGTGTGGCTCTTCCACAAAATACCGACTTCTGCGCGTGGGCCATGAAGTTTCAATCGCACTGTACGTGCGCCCGCACGTGGTATTTTGTGGAAGAGCCACACTCAAGGGGCCAAAGAGCCGCATGTGGCTCGCGAGCCGCAGTTTGCCGACCACGGTCCTAGACTGTACCTCTTAATTACGACTAACAATGCCTGCCATTGGCCTTTGTATGGGCCCGGCACTTTTTATAACAGTGTAATTGAGATATAATTCACATACCATACAGTTCACGCATTTAAAGTGTAGGTTCAATGGCTTTTAGTTATATGCATAGAGAAGTGCAACCACCACCACAATCAATTTTAGAGCATTTCGTCACCCCATAAAAATACCCCTGCCCTTTTAAACTATCAACCCCAACCCCCCCACAACTCCCCCTCATTGTAATCCCATTTTTAAATTAAAGGGCTGAGCTTAGAGAGCTTCTGTGACTTGTACAATATTAGACAGAGGCAAGAAGAAGGGCTGGGACTCAGTCTCCCCTGCCCTCTCCCCACAGTCTGCCAGGGGTCTATTTAGTGCAACTCGTTAAGAATGCACCATCTGCAGCCCTGGCCAGGTGGCTCAGTTGGTTGGACGTCATCCTGTATAGCAAAAGGTGGCAGGTTCGTTTCTCAGTCAGGGCTCACACTTAGGTTGCAGTGGGTTCTATCCCTGGTCGGGGCACATACTGGAGGCAACCGATTGCTGTTTCTCTCACATTGATGTCTCTCTCTCTCTCTCTCTCTCTCTCTCTCTCTCTCTCTCTCTCTCTTCCTCTCCCTAAAAACATATCCTCAAAAAAATCCACCATCTGCATCTGCATAGGGTGGAAAATGAAACCAGATGGTGACAGATCTTACACGTGCGGCTACTTCCGCATTAGTCCCGTGACTCACAGTGGCAGCGCAGCCAAGCCCCATCACCCCAGTGCAGGGCAGCAAGGCCCAGGACCCAGTGAGGACAAGGCCCCACAAAGAAGCAGGGACCCCACTCTGCTCACCCCATTCCTGTACCTCAGAACCCCTATAGGACCCACAAGAAGTGGCCCTCACCCCTGGCCCCCATATTCCTCCCAGGGATTCAGAGGCACAGCCACTAGCAGAGGGTCTGTTCTGCACCTGGCCCCAGCCAGGGGTCCTGCCCACAGGTCCTTGGAGGTCGGGGTCACGGGAGCATGGGGAGAACTGCTGCAATACCTGGTCAGGCTCCCCAGCGGAGGCTCTGAAGGGTACAGGTTGCTGCTGTCGCCTGGGCACAGTCTTAACCTGGAACCCTAGCATCTGACAGCCACCCCCACTCCCAGAAGGAACACTGCAGTAGGACTTGTCTCCCCACATCCCTTCTTTCATTCTCCCACACATCCTCAGGCTTGTCTCAGTCAGGTGTTCTCTCTGCTGGCCAGGCGCCCCACACTTTCTTCCTTGTTTATTTATTCACTTATTTTTAATCCTCACCCGAGGATATTTTCCCATTAACTTTTAGAGAGAGGGAACGACAGAGAGAAATACTGATGTGAGAGAAACACATCGATTGGTTGCCTCCTACACATGCCCTGACCAGGGCCAAGGCCCGAGCTGGGGAGAAGCCTGCAACCGAGGCATGTGCCCTTGACCGGAATCGAACCCGGGACCCTTCAGTCCGCAGTCCGACACTCTATCCGCTGAGCCAAACACACTAGGGCTTTACAATGTTTAAAGTCTTGAGCCAATGCCACCTCCTCTGGGGAGTCTTCCTGGATGCCCTAACCAAAACAAATGGGTGCTCCTGCTGCTGCCTCACAGAATTTTAATTTGTTGGCTTTATATCTGGGTCTCCATTAGCCTACAAACTCACCAGGGCAGGGTCCTGGCTCCCTCAGTCCTGGACCCTCCCAGCCCCCCGCCCCCCCAGCTGCGATACCAGGCCCTCCAGAAGAGCAGGTGGGACGTAAGGTAGGGTACTCATTGCTCAGGTTCAGGCATGAACTAACCGCAGTGCACAGAATCCCCCCAGCGGCGGCCCCGGGTGCCCAATGGTGACTATGGATGGCAGAACAATTGGAAGGGGGGATGGTCATGGCCCCCATTGTAGGTACCAGTTAAAAAAAGATCGAGCCACCAGTTTAGACACAGTGCTTCTCACCAGAGCAGCTAAGATGCCAAATGGCTGCAAGGCTGGCAAGAAGGCTTTGTTCAGACCATCTTACAACTGGCACGTTGGCTCGGCTGTGAGGGCCAAGCTCAGGACTGGTGTCTTTCCTCTCTGCCCCAACAGCCCAGCCCAGGCCTGGCACGGACCATGCCCCAGGACCCACCAGGAAGGGAGGAGTCAACTACGGGTTTACAAGGGCCGGGCTCCACGCTCCCCCAAAAGGCCTGCCCCATCACAAAGTGCCAATGCCGGAGCAGGAAAGGGCTCTGAGCTCATCCATTTCCGCCTCTGCAATATACCGAGGAGGCAGGGGAGGCCCAGAGAAGGAAGGCAGCAAGCCCAGGGTCACACAGCCATACCTCCCAACCCCCCACCCAAATTCCTCTCAGACAGCAGGTTGCCACATCCCTGCCCTGGCCCACCTCTCCCATTCTGCCCTCCTCACCGTCAGACCAAGGCCCACCTGCCTACAGTGTCTTCTCAGATCCCCTCCCAGCCTCATCCAGCCTCACCCACCTGCTCAACCTCTTTCCTCTGCCCAGAATGCCTGACTTACCCTTGGACCCAGCAAACTTCTACTCATCCTTCAAGGCCCAGTTCAAACACCATCTTCTCTGACACCTCAGGTAGCAATCACTCCCATTTACTGAGTCCCCTCCGCACTGTGTTCTGGAAAACCAACAAGGTAATGTGGACTCTACTTATGGGGTCCCCACTGCTTGGCACCCAAATTCCTTAGGAGCAGGGACCTGACTCTGTGCAAAGCAGGGTAATAAAGTATCTGCCTACACAGTGCATACGACTGAAGGGCCTTAACCGTCAAGTCCTATGCTACGGGGCGCTGTCTGCGTTATTGTCAGATCTCCTCCCCACGGCTCAGTTTCCTCATCTACCCCACGGGTGCAGTTCATGAATGCACATGACAGCACGTGTGCTGGGGCGGGATGCACGCTGTGCCCGGGCGTGGGAAGGACTGGTTCCTGCTACTGTTATTATTTGTGTCACTTTCACTTCCCTTCATCTCCCCGTGGGCCTTGCTCATGGCCAGTGCTCAGTTCATTTTTTGTTTGGAATGAATGACTTCGGCACTTGAGATGTTGAAGAAAATGAGGATAAAATCCAGAAACCACATGAAGACCCAGAGTGAAATCTTATCATCGAAATGCTGCTCAGTAGCCTTCTGAGTCCAAAGGTGGCTCGGCGGGGACACTGTAAGCAGCCCCTTGCCCTCACAGAGCAGGTTTCTGGAATGGGCTGGCAGTGAGGAAATCTCTGTTCTGGGGCGGCCTCTGTGCTGGGTGCGGCCCGTCAGGAACCTGGACGGGGAGGCCCCTGGGATTCGGACTGAGGGACTGGCCTCTGGAGACAGTCAAGGGCACAAGCAGTGGCCTGGTGTAAACACAGGCCCAGCCTGAGACTCAGCCCTGTGAGGTCCATTTCTACCCCTGACCATGGACAGGGGGACCAGGCGAGCCTCAGTTCCACTGCAGTACAGGCCTCCAGAAGCCCATCACTGGACAGCCTCTGAGACCTGATCCAGCTTCTGCAAGTGTCACAATGAAGCGATTTCCATCTGCCAGGGAGCATCAGACCCTCTTTGGACAAATGAGAGTAAAGCCCAGAGATGGAGAGTGGCCTGCCCAGGTCACACAGCTAATGAGAACACTTACTCACAGGCCACCAAAAGTCAGCAACATTGGCTGAGCAATGCCTGGCCCCAGGCCCACCGAGCAGCCTCCCACCCCCAACAACCAGAGTGCCGCTCGTCACTGTGCACCACAGCCCGTGGCCACGTGACCTTGCTTCACGGATGCTGGATCGGGGTCACGAAGGATCCCTGCATCATCTAACAGTCAGCGACCACTTATCAATGGGCTGCTGAACGAGTTCAATGACAGGGAGTTTTCAGGGGGCTCAGGGGATGGACAGTTACTTTATTAATGGTGATGACCATCCACGGATGCCTTTGGTCCCCGGTATACATCTATGGCAGCAGTCAAACCAGCGGGAGACCCAGCCTGTCACTGCACGGCTGACAGCCTGCGTGGCCGATGACCTTAGAAGGAGTTCACAGGTCATTCAGCCACGCCACCGGTGTGCGGCAGCGCTTTCTGTCTCTTCCAAACGTCACCTTGGATTTTCAACCCAAATTTGTGGCCACAGCACAGCGCTAGCCAGCAGGCTGACTGAGGGCTCCTGCTGCACAGACTGCTGAGCCAGGGCGGGCCGGCAGCCAAGGCTCCCCCTGGCATCAGGACAAGGTCTTAGCCTTCTGCCTGCAGCTGTCCTTACATCCTGGGTCTCTCAAAGCCTGCTCCACAGAACCCTTGCGTTCCAGGTGATTCTAGCACTCGCTCAACTTTGAGAACCAACTGCTGCCTAGACCAAGCCTCTCAAGGGAGGCCCTAACACCTCCCTTGGTGTTAAATGGGCAAAATCTGGTTTTTTGAAAGGCAAAAAAAAGTAGTCTTTATATGTAAAGCGCAGATATGCATACAGGTTATAAACATATATTCAGTTTATCTATGGTATTAAAATTTCATGGAAGTGGCGATTAGGAAAAATGTCTAAGAAGGCTCTTGGGCCGGGGGGGATGAAAGAAAGATTGAGAAGCACTGGCCTAGACAGAGGCAGCCATTTGTCAGGAAGGTCCCTCGGAAGGATGGGAAGGCGGTGAGAAGTGCCCCAACCCTGCCAATAAGGGAAAACCCCCTTTTCCATCCCCCCATAGGACTCACCCCTCTCTTAAAGCTGAAAGGCAAAGGGGCAAACGGGTCCTTTCCTGAGATACATCAGCTCATGCCTGACCAAGTAGAGACCACGCGAAGAATGCCTACTGCTCTGGGGCTGCCACACAGGCTCAGGAGGGCCTGGCACACTGAGGAAGGAGCAGTGAGGGGACCAAGACGCAGCAGGAATTGAGGGTGAGAAAGAGAGCAGCCACTCATGGCTTTCTGGTTTGCAGTGATGCCTGGGAGGAGGGAGCAGGTCCTAAGAAAGGAACTCAAAGAGCAGAGCGGGCAGAAACAACAGGCTGGCTTCAGGGACCAGAGTTAGCAGGGGACATAACAGGAGCAATAATAGCCACTGATACCAACAGAGGCTGGACCACAAGCCAGGCAGGTGCGACCACCAACCCTGCTGCCCAGGAAGGCAGGTCATGTGCTCATCATCAGCAGGGACGGTGTCTGCCTCAGGCCCCTGTAAGCCCCAGAGCCTGGACAGAGCTGGGCCTATCGGCACACGCAGTAAGCATGTGCAGAAGGAATAAACCCTCACTTTACACACAGGAAAGAACCACAGGGAAGGCAAGTAACTTATCCAAAGCCTTGTGGCTAGTAAGTGGCACAGCCAAGAATCAGTCCCAGCAGAGCCGGCCTGCCTCACCCCTGTGTGTGTCTGGGCTCAGAGATCCCTGCCAGCTAAGTTGTGGCCCCGTCTGAGGATGGTGAGGGGATGAACAGGATAAGGGATCATCCCAGCTGGGCCGCCATCCACCTGGCAGAGCACACACCTGGTGCGAGCAGGGCATGTGCGGTTTTCTTTGGAAAGCAGCACAGGCCAGACCACACAACCTGCCCACAGGAGTCCCAGGCACAGGGGAGCTAAGGAGAAAGCCGGGTCTGCCCGGCTCAGAGACTGGGGAGAGGGGCAAATGCAGCTTGAGGAAAGGCTTGTCCCTTACCAATCCATCACAGTTGCTGATGGCGACGGCTGCCCCTGGCATGCCTGTGACACTCCCGGTGTAGACGCACTCTTGCTGCAAGGGCTGCCGGAAGAGCGCCCGAAAGTCCTCCTGCCACTCCGCAGAGGCTCCGGGCACCACCAGCCGCCGGTTGGGCCGAAGGCGCAAGTGCAGTTCCTCCCCAAACACAGTGACGTTGAAGTAGAGCCGGTCAGGCCGTGGAGCGGCTCCTCTGGGGCGCAGGGGGCTGCGGGCCACCCGCAGGTGGCCAGAGCGTGAGGGTGGTGCAGGTGGCCTGTCCTCGGACGCACTCCCTGTAGAGGCTGCTGCTGGGCCAGACACCACATGGGAGAGGAAGCGTCCTCGGAAATCGGTGCTGCGGGGCACGGTCACACCGTAGTCCCTGAGCCTTCCGGACAGGGGCAGCCCTGCTGGAGGCAAACAGGGAGTTACTTCAGTACAGGCTGTGCAAAGGTAAGGGACAGCCACCTGCAACTCTGAGGGTCACCTTGAGGGGACCCCTGAGCCCAAGTTCATCCATTTCTTATCTCTTGCTTCCTGAGCCCCTGGATCTCTGCACTTGGACGAAGGGTGTTCAAGTACTTTGTGGACATAAATTGTTTCTGGGAGCCCCAGGTCCTTTTCAACTTAGCAGAAGAAAACAAGTAATGCCAAGCAGAGTCCTGTCACTCTAGCAGCAAGCCTTCCAACCCTGAGCACTGCAGAAGAAAGCACTGAACCCACCCCCCACCCAAAGCCCCCAGGGCAAAGACGGGGTCTGCCCAAACATTCCCAAAGTGCTGAAGTCACCAGACCAGCCTGGGGTAGGGCCCTCCTCACCAAGCTCCTTGAAGGCAGCTGGCAAAACAAACACACCTAGAAACCCAGGGGATCCTGGGCACGCGTCAAGGAGAAAGGAGGAGCTGGAGAGGGAAGGGAGGGAATACAAGTTCTATATTTTTCCATGTTTAGAAAGAAAACTTTTTTAAGCAGCACAGTGGCTGCCGAGATTTCTACATGGCCCAGCCCCAAGCCGGGTAAGTATAGATCTTCAAAAATAAAAAAAAGACGCGCAGGGTGACCTGCCCACTAGGACTGAATTAAGTGTGAGGTCATGGCCCCCTGCTCCAGGCTGCATGCCAGTGGCCCCGTCCTCACACAGCCCTCCCTGAGCCCAAGCCAGGCCAGGCGGGAATGACAGCTCCCTGGCTCCCAGGCCTGGTGATTCATGGATCCGGGCTTGGGAGGAATTTTCATTTCCACAGGGCGCTATCTCCTGCCTCCCCAGCCCCCTTCACAGCACTGATAAAATCTGGAGAATGATGTGTCCTGAAAAATCCCCCCATACGCCACTCTCCTCTGGTTTACCCATCACAGCACAGGAGCCCCAAGACTTCAGCTAGAGGGATCCATTCAGTACATGAACAGAGCTCACACACAAGCAGCCACCCTGCCTGGAAATTATGGGAGCCCCCTTTCCATGTTCAGAGCCACCAGGAGGGCACCCCACATTGCCAGGTGAGGGTGGAGTGTCTTTGGTCTGTGGGTGACTTGGTGTCTGCACAGAGCGTGACAATGCTGGGGTGAGGGAGGGATGTGTGTTTCTGGGCAGGAGTGTTCACTGGGGTGTAGGGTAATCACCTGCCAGGCTGATTCTATGTGTGTGACAGAGACTTGCACGCATGTACACACGTGTGCACACATGCATACAAGCTGGAGAGAAGACATGAAAGAGGAAAGCACACAGGAGAGTGAGTGTGACAGAGAGAAAAAAACCACAGCGACAGAGAGAAAGATGTACACAGGACAGGTCGGTGCACAGGGGAAGGAAAGAGAGCTCAGCCCCAGTGTGCGCACCGCCTCCGACCCGCTAGGACGCTGCGCAGGCAGCCCCTCTGGCACTGTCGGGTCACCCTGACCCGCGCGCACCCCAGACCCACGCGCCCGCCCCGCACGCACCTGGGGTCCGACTGCCCGCGGCGGCGCAGAGCGCACAGTGCAGGGGCAGCAGGCAGGAAAGCAGCGCGCGGAGCGGAGCCATGTGGCCGCGCGGGAACGCGGGCCGGGCGGGCGCCGGAGCCCCGCGCTCCGGGCTGCGGACGCGGCTAGGGCGCGCCCTGGGCTGCTGGAGCGCCGACCGGCCGGCCTCTGCCGCCGCCGCCTCCAGCCTGGTCGCCTCCCGCCCTCCCGCTCCCGGTCCCCAGCACGGCGCCGCCGCCTGGACAGCTGGCTCCGGGCGCCCGAGGCTGCCGGCGGGAGAGCGAGGCAGCCAACGTGCCATCGCCCCGGTGCCAACTGCCGGCCGGTTCTCCCGCGCCGTGAGGCTCCGGGACGCGCGGGAGCGGGCGAGGGGGCGGCGGGGCGGTCCGGGGGTGGGCACTCGGCGGGGCGGGGCCGGGCGCCGGTCGGATGGGGGGCGCCGCTCTCGGGGGCGGGGCGCGGAGCTGGGGAGTGCAGTAGCGTGCGGCCCCGCCGGATCGGAAGTGCCACGCGGAGCCACAGCTGCGGCTCCGAGCGCGCCGGGCGAGGGTCCCGCCAGCCGCCGGGGCTCTCCCGGAGTGGCAGCCCGTAGCTGCTTTCCCTGGCTCCTTCGCTCCCCTTGCTTAACCCGGACGGCTCTCTAGAGCCACAGGGCAGAAGGGATTTCCGACTGCATTTGAGAGGGGAGACTGAGCAACCCCGGAGAGTGTTTCCTTAATGCCCCCGCTAACCTTCAGACCACTTGGATCTGCCTATTTTGCAGACTACGGCTCCCTCGGCCCCAAGCGCAGTAACTGGCCTGTGTCCCAGTCAAGAAGAGAAGGGCAGAGCAAGGTGAAGAGAGAGCCCTGGCTTTACGACAGCTCTGATTGAAACCCTAGCTCTGAGCCTCCATGTCCTCATCCATGAAATGGGTGTTAATTATAGCACATAGTAGGTGTTCAATAAATAACATCGATTTCTGCCCCTGGCACCTGCCACACAGCCTAAGGTGGGGGAAATAAGAGTCTGAGAGAGGAGAGTGGATGCTGGTTTTGCAGTGTTGCCAAGACCGGTTCAGTAGTCAGGCAAACAGCCCAGCTCCTGCTCTGCTCCCCAGTTCTACTCCATAAATGTGTTCCTAATGATTTGCAAATGAACTATATTTCAAGCAATCCAGAGGAGGGAATAGGAGATTTTTGTTTTTTGTTTTTTGAGAACTGTGGAATAAAGAATCTTTGTGTAAAGTGTAGAAAGACCCTTAATCTTTCTGCCTTTGCGTTCAGACATTGTGTTGTAGGGCTTTCTTAAAGGGAGGTCAACTTGCGGATGGAAATTCTCTAACCTGACTTCTCTTGGGGATCCCTGGGTTCCTGAGAAAGGACTTGGATTCCTTCCCTCTTCTCCCCACAAGAGGTGTCCCAATCTGCACCCTTGCTGGGCTCTGACTACGCTCCTGCCTTGTGGGCGGAGAGCTGGAGTCTTCATCCCCATGGCCCCAGCACCCGGCTCGGGGACTCCTCAGAGGTAGTGCTTGTGGGATGAATGAAGTGACACTGAGGTTTTGGAAGGTCAGTGCACTTATGAAGCAGGTTCAGAGAGCTGACGTGATGTCCCCAGGTCACACAGCCCATTGGTAGCAGAGCTGGGATCAGAACCCAAGAGTCTGGTGCTGAGTGGAAGAGAGGCAAGATTGGCAGTCAGGAGACTGTGCTAGGCTGGACTTTGCCAAGCACAGGCCATGGGCAAGTCATTTTCCTTTGGGCTGCAGGAGCTCTCTGTCAAAGGGAAAATCGTGAGGAATACTGGAGTCACAGATGCAAACTCTAGAGAGCTGTGGAAATGCAGAGTGTATTCTATTCCAAGCAGCACCAGAGCATCTGGTTACAGGCTTCCCTCTGTATCCTTGGGAGATGGTTCCAGGACTCTCAAAGACACCAAAATCACGGGTGCTCAAGTCCCTTATGTAAAATGGCGTAGTCTATGCGTATGACCCATCTTCATTCACATGGAGTCAGCCTAGTGCTCAGCGCGTGGCAAATTCAGGTTTTGCTTTTGGAACTTTATATAATTTTTCCCCAGGTAGTTTCCATCGTTGATTGAATCCTTGAATGTAAATTCTGCAGATACGGACAGCTGACTGTATTTGGAAATGGCACCACCAAACTAACCTATATTAGGTTCGGGAAGAGTAGAGTTCCTTTTCCCCATTTTCTGTTCCTTTAAAATCTGTGAAGTCAAGAGCCAGACTGGCTTTGTGTGTGAAGGCTGAAGGAGCAAGCATGTGAGGGGTAGGTGTGTGTCCGTGGGAACGTGAGATGACCAGGCCTGGAACCGTCTCCACTCTGGCGCTCCATGAACCCACGGAAAGAGCTCAAGATAAAACTTCCCCCCTTCTCAGGGTCTCGGTTTTCCCAGCTGCAGAGGGGGGGCCCTGTGGGGACAGAAGGGAAAAGTTATGGCATGTGATTGCCAGTTCTCTCCCTGCTGCAGGCCACCTCAGAGAAGCTCGCCTGGAAAACTCAGGCCTGAGGCCGCTCCCCGGACTCCACCCCATTCCGGCCTTAGATTCGGTAAGTCAAGAGGGACAGACCACAACTGGAACCCCAGCAGCCTGACGCAGGAACAGTGGGGCTGGGGCCCTCCCTGGAGCCAGTCTTGGCAAGCAGAGAGCAAAACCTCACCCTGATTCGCTACCCCCACTCCCTTCCCAGGGCTACAATGGTTGCTTTTGTTGGCAAGTATTGTATGTCCATGTTCTTTTCTACTGAGGAAGCCTTTGTTAGGAAGAGGGGACATAGGAACATAGCTCAGAGTCCGGGCCAGAAGGTGGGGAAAATGGCCGGATGGCCGGCCCTTTTCTGGACATGAACAGGGCCAACGCAAAGAAGTGTACTGGCATCAGCTGGCGACCCTCTTCAGTGGGCAAGTTCTGGGTCCGTTCCTCGCCTTGGGATTTTGCACGGAGGAGAATGGCCTGGGACCCAAGCCTTGGGTGTTTCTCTTGCTGACAGTCCTATTCAACACTCGTTCAGTCCACGGCCCTGGCAGGAGAGGAACAGGTGCAGCCTGCCCTGCACACAGTCAGCAGCCAACAGAAGGCCTGACAGGTGCATGGGGAAGCCTGATGAGCAGGTGAGCCATGGGGGGAGAGCCTGCTCTGGATAAGGAAGCAGGGACACGCAGGGCTGTTGAAACTCGGAAGGAGAGAGGCTCAGGGGAAAGTTCCAGGAAGACGTGAGTCTGAGCTGAGCCCACAAGAGAGGAGAGGAGGAAGTGCTCCTGCTTGAGCACAGGCGTGGAGGTGGGAACCAAGGCCCTGAGTGAGCGCCCCCCTGCGGAGGAAGGCGGTCCTGGCCTGCAGCCCATTCTCCCTGGAGCACAAAACCCCAGTTGGAACTAGAGGTGCTCTGACACAGTCTCCAATCCATTGTTCACCCCCATTCTACACGGTAGGTAAACTGAGGTCTAGAGAGGGAAAGGGACTTCCCCTGGTCACACGGCTGGTTTAGAGTAGGGCCAGGTCTCCTGGCCTCGAAACCAAGGCCCTGCCCTCTCACCTGCAGAAGCACAGCCTCTCCCCAGTTCTCTCCCCTCCCTTGCTCTGCCTTCCAAGATGAAGATTAGGTGGTCTGATGTTGAGACAAAATCGACCACCTCAGGGGGAGGCATAGATGCCCCCATCGCAAGGAAATAAGAATGTCAGCCTGAGACAGAGGCCAGGAACCCGCGAGGGAGGGGTGCGTGGGTTGCACAGTGGCAGGCACAGTGTTGTCACAGCTCAGGGGGCCCAGCAGGTGGCTGTCTTTTGTTGAGTACCAGCTGCTATGCTAAGCACTTTACATGCTACCCTGAAATACACACCGAGGGTCCCTTCCTTATAACCCCTGGTGTGGCCAGTGACCAGCTGAGCCCTGATGTGCTCTGGAGAGGAGAAAGGGAATTCCACCCTAACTCAGGGGAACCCGCCACCATCCACCCAGTTAGGAAACCAGACATCCAGAGCCACCCTAGTCACCTCTCTCACGAGCCATGTCAATCACTTCTAAGCCCTATGGCGTCTATTCTAAAGGACCCCCTCCCCCCCCGCCCAAATATAGCTACTTCTATCTCAAATGCACACCTCGTCACACCCAGGCCACCAGAACCCCTCTGACCACTGCCATCAGTATGTGCTAGCAGATCCCCCCCCTTCTCTGGCCCCTGAAACCTTCTCTCCAAATGCATCCAGAGAAGGTATCTGAAGCACACCCCAGATCAGGCAGCTGCCTCCACTATAAAACCTGCAAAGGTCCTGTTGCTCTTCGGATAAAGACGAGACTCCCTAATTCAGCCTTGGAGGCTCCACAGGGGTAGTCCTGCCAGCCCTCCTGCAATCCTCCAGCTGGCTCCTGGAGTGCATGCTCACTTTGCCTCAGGGCCTTTGCACAGGCTCCCTCCAGCCTGGAAGCTCTATTCTACCTCTTCACCCATCAATCCCTGCCCTGAAATACACACAGAGGGTCATCCCTCCAGTCATCTCTTCCTGAAGCTGGTCCTGTCCCACCAACTAGGTCAAATCCCCCTGTTGTTGCACCATCTCCGTCTCCTTCACAGCACTGGTCACTGTGATTCTGTGTGATTCACAGATTAATATCCGCTTCCCCCACTAGACCATCAGTCCACAGGCAGCAGGGACCTGGTCTGGACTTTTCTCCTCATTGTGTCCCCAGTGCCTGTCCTGTGTTTGGCATCCAGTGGGCCCTCAATGAACATTAGTTAAATTAATAATCAAAGGAAAGGGAGTTGGAGAAGGAACAGCTCATGGAAAATTTGGGGAGTTAAGTGTTTCCCAGAATCATCGTGCTCGGGGAAAACTTGAGACACACACGTTCTGATTCCACCATCAACGTGAAGGTCAGTGGGCTCCTCAGGGGAGCAGGGATGGGGGAGAGGAGTTGCCTCTGTGCTCCCCCGAGCCTTGACAAGATATTAAAAACAACAAAATCAGTCCTTATAGCTGCCACCAATCGGCCAGGCGTTACATATTTACCCCAGTTTTCACAGAAACCTTGCAAGTCGGTCTCCTTATCCCCAAGTACAGGCTCTGCGAGGTTTGGGCAATTTGGCCCAGTACTCACCGCTGGTTAATATCGGGGTCGTACTGACACCCAAGTCAGATTCCAACCCACAAGCTTCTGAGGACACGACGGGGCCTGCATGGGATTCTTCCACCCTCCCCACCTTAGAGGCCACCCACTTCATTCTGTCTTCCTTTTTCACTTTTAAAAACCTTTTTGTTGCCATGGCCAGTGTTGCTAAGCAGTTAGAGCATCAGCCCGCGCACCAAAGGGTCGCAGACTCAAATCCTCTTCAAAGGTATGTACCTGGGAAGCAGGTTCCATCCCAGGCCCTGGTTGGGGCGTGGGCAGGAGGCAACCAATAAATGTCTCTCTCATATCTGTGTTTCTCTCCCTCTCTCTTCTCTGTCTCTCTCCCATCCTCTCCTTTCCACTCTCTCTGAAAAGCAATGGAAAAAATCCTCAGCTGAGGATTAACAAAAAAATAAAACCTTTTTGTTGTGAAAACTGTAACATAGAGAAAAGTGCCCATTTTTACAAAGAGGTAAACTGAGGCCCAGAGAGCAAGGTAGCCCCTGAGGCCACCCAGTGAGATTGTTCAGGGATAGGATCACACCCCGGGACTCCTGGTTCCCGGTCAGATCACCTTGGAGCCTCCCCACTCTTGGTCCCTCCGATCCAAGAACCGTGGGCCCCTTCAAGCATTGGTTCCCACCACAGTCCAAGGAGGAAGACAAGTTGATCTCTTCCTCCTGCAACCTGAGAGCCATAGTCCTGCCAAGAAGTTCTAGGGCAGGAGTTCTCAAATCAGGGTCCACCAGACCAGCAGAATCAGCATCCCTGGTTGTTTGTTAAATTTGCAAATTCTCGGGCCCCAGGCCTACACAATCAGAATCGCAGGGGCTGGGACCCAGCAATCTGTGCTTTAAACCCTCTGGGGGATTCTGCTGCATCTTCAAATTTAAGAGTCATTGTTCTGAACAAAGCCTTGAAAATTGGGGCCAAATTAGGACTGAGAAGAAACTCACTGAGGACCGTGACCTGCTCTGAAATAAAGGATGCCACCCTCACCTCCCATCCGGTCTGCTAAGTCTGGGCTGGAGTTGCATCTGAACTCTGGGGCTGGGCAGAGCTCCAGGAGCATCCAGAGGAACCAGAGACCATGCCTGCGGCCTCCTCCACATCACCCTTCCCCTCCCCTGCCCCCAGCATTCCCTCTGCACATTTTCTGGCAAGTGTCTAATGACCGTATCTAGGAGACTCGGACGGGTTAAGTGAACCACTGTGATTTGTCATGCATTACGGAACAGCTGATACCCCTGAGACCAGCTGAAGCATGAGATCAGTTAGAAACAATGCTGTTTGTGCCCTGTGTGTTAGACGCTGTGTGGCTGTGGTTACTGCGGGTGGAAGGGCTCAGGGAGAGGAGGTCTCCCTGTCCTCATAAGGAGGGATGCCAAAAAGGCCAGCTGTCCTTCGGGAACTCTGTCTCTGCCATTTCCTCCTCTGAAACTGGAGGCCTATGGTTGCAGCATCAGCACCCTTCTAACCAGAGTCCAGTGCAGCCCCTGACATTGACCCTTTGGGGTCCACAGAGGTAGGCAGCAGCGGAGGCCTCTCCCGTTTCCTGGAGCCCCGCGGGTGTGATAGGACTCAGAGGGACCTGTCAAGGGCCCGTATCTCACAAGCCTTTCTTCTAAGCCTGGTGTCCTCCTAGAAGCCAGGGGTGGCATCCTGCAGCAGGGAGGGGCCAGGCCTCCGTTCTTTTCCTTTCTCTAGACCAGTTGGGTTACATGTAACAAACAAACAAAATTTTTTTAATTAAATATGGCTTCCTGTATCACCCCACAGAATATGGAATACGGAAGCAGGCCTGTTCCGGCCTGGTTAATGTGGCAGCTCAACAGAATCCTCCAGAACCCCAGTTTCGTTCTCTTTCCACTCTGCCATGTGTGGTGGTTAGTCTCGTCCTCGGGCTTGTCCTTTCTTAGACACAAAAGAGCTGCATTAACTACCCGGGAACATATGTTCACCAGACACAACAGTGACCAGAGGCAATGGAGGAGGGAGCTCTTTCTTGACCCCTCTTTTTGAAGATTTTATGCCAATTTCCAAACATACACAAAAGAAGACAGAATAGAATGAAGACCCCCATTTTCCCATAAACCAGCTTCAATCAATCTCAGCACATGGCGGTCTTGTTCCCGTTTACCACCTCCCCTCCACACCCTGGGTTATTTTAAGGCAAATCTCAGACATCATTTCCCATTTAGTATCAGAAACTAATAGGTAAAGACTGTCTTCGGTAAAACAAAGCAACATCAACAACGAAAACCATGATTCTTTGTCACAGCTCACAAAATTAACCATAAATCCCTAAAGTTATATCCAATCGTTGTTCAAACTTCCCCACCTCTCCCAAAAATATGTGTTTTGTTTTTTTAAGACTTGGGTTGTTCAAATCAGGGTCCAAACAAAGAGCACACACTGCACTGGCTGATGCATCTCTGGAGACTCTTCTCATCTGGGCCAACTAGACCCAGGGCCGAGTCCAGCCCGAGGTCTGCTTGTCAATACACCCAGCACCTCCACCTGTTTACACAACCGTTGGTTCTTTTGTGCTACACAGGTAGAGTGAAGAAATCT
The DNA here is from genome assembly GCF_014108235.1 of Myotis myotis. Lineage (NCBI taxonomy): Eukaryota > Metazoa > Chordata > Mammalia > Chiroptera > Vespertilionidae > Myotis > Myotis myotis. Next base: position 41,228,301 of record NW_023416319.1, on the reverse strand, counting down.
CTACAGAGCCAGTCAGACTAAAATATTTATGACTGGGTTTTTACAGAAAAGGTTTGCCGATCCTTAACAGGAACAATTCCCCCCTCTCTTTCCTCCTCTCCCTGTTTTTGGTTGAGACACCAGGACATTTGCCCTATAGAATTCCGCATGTTCTTGTGCCCCTTTTGAAGAACAAGGTAGAGGTCTCCAGAGGCCCCTGCAGCAATATGCCTTCAGGTCTCAGTGCCCAGAATGCCCGCAGCCTGTCCCTCAGCTCCTGACAAGGGCAGAGGCCCTCCTCGGAAGCTCATGGCTGCTCGTAAGAAATGAACCAAATGGGGTTTCCATCAGAAGGAGGGAGGGGAGTGAATGGTTGCTAGGTGGGAAACCAAAGACGACTCCAACCTTCCAATAGGGGTCATCTAAATGCTGGAGCTTGTCACGGTTCCCTCTGCTGGCTCTAACCAGTCAGGAGCCCCCTCGAACCCAGGACAGAGGTTCTCCCTACTCCATCTCCCAGCTCGTGGTCAACATCTAACAAGCCGTGGCGCGGCTCCTCTCCCAGCCTGTGTGGGACACCCAGCGTCAGAGGTGGCCGTGGCAGACTAGTTTCTATGCTCTCATCATGTAGTGAGGGTCACAAACAAGAGGTCAGGCATTCCTGGGCGACCTGCTGGGATGTGTGTAGGTGCTTTCAAAAGTCCCAGCTTCATGCCCTGACTGGTTTGGCTCAGTGGATAGAGCGTCGGCCTGCGGACTGAGGGGTCCCGGGTTCGATTCCGGTCAAGGGCATGTACCTTGGTTGTGGGCACATCCCCAGTAGGGGGTGTGCAGGAGGCAGCCGATCGATGTTTCTCTCTCATCGATGTTTCTAATTCTCTATCCCTCTCCCTTCCTCTCTGTAAAAATATCAATAAAATATATTTAATAAAAGTCCCAGCTTCAAATAGTCATTGGACATTGTCACCCGTGTGCCCTCCAAACGAGGGAGAGGCCTTCCCCACCCAGCCATGGAGAAGGCTGCAAACCTCTACTGACCACCAGCTATGGAGCCGGCAGTGTGGGAAGCACTGTGCAGGCCCCAGCGAGCGTCAGCCCTCCAGCTCTGCTCTCCATTTTCAAACTTAGAACCCAGTTCGGATGACCCAAATGGATACCGGTGTGTGATTCAAGTGGCGAAGGTGATGTGTCGTAGCATTTGCCCGGCAAGAGCAAAACCTCAGCCGGGAAGTTAGAAACACAGGGTTCCCGTCAAAACTCTGCTGCTAACCAGCTAGGTAGGCAGTCCCTTCCATCCTCGGTACCATGAGTAGGTAGATGACATCACTTCTGGGGGGCCTCTGACCCTGACTGTCCATGACTCAGCCCCCAGGCCTCTGCACGGCTGTTTTCTCAGCCTGGAGTGTCTTTCCACCACGCGTCCACCTGGCAAGCTATCAGCCTTCCTTCGAATTCCTTTTCAGTGGTTACCTCCTTCATGAAACACTCCCAGACGTAGAACTACCCCCACTCTCCCACCAGCAAATCGGTCAATCACTCCCTCTTCTGCTCCACATCTGTACCTTGGAAGGAAGTCTGTGGGACAACCTGTGCTGAAATTATTCACTGGTTTACTGACTGTGAATACAGGTGTCATTTCACCTTCCGCTACTGTCTAGCACACAGCCTGGAGCATAGTAAGTGTTTGATGAGGGAGGAAACGGGGGACATCTTAATACTGTCAACAATTAGAAACAGAAACCACACTAAGAAAAAAGTTTGATGAGTCAACAAAAGAAGGCATGAATTAGTTACTTGTGTTTTCTCAAGCCTGGTGCAGTATTAGCAGATTGCTATTATGGTCTGGGGAAAGATGCATACTACTTGCTGACACATTTCTTATCAATTTGTTAAGGGCAGGGACCATTCTCTGCCCAGGCTTTGTGTCACCGGACTTGGCACCCAGGAGGTGCTCAATGAGCATCACTGAGGTCCCCTCCCTGCAGCCCTCCACATTGGCAAGCAGCACTCTCCAGGGGCTAAATGGTTCCTCTAAGACTTTGAACCCATTGTTATGAAGACTGTGGATTAGGGATTAGATTAGGTGAGAAATATCTGTCCTGGCACCAGACCAGAGGCTGCTGGCCAAGCTCCAGTCCGCAGGGCGATGCTTGCCAAGAACCTGCTGGCTCTGAGAGTGTGCCCAAGAGGATCACCGCCATCATGGTTTATGGGTCTAGGTCAAAAAGTCCCCTTGGAATGGAAAGAACCTTCCCTCCAGCATAATGTGACATGTTTGCGGAACAAAATGTGGGTGCTGCAGGCTGCTAGTAAGGGCTGGGCTCGGTCAGCATAGCTTTCAGCCAGGGGGTCTGGGCGTTCTGAGGGATAACTTCTTCTTCCCTGAGGACCCAGTGTCAGGTTAAAATTGACTTTACTTCTTTATTTATCTAACTCTTAGGGGTAGGTGTTGTCCCCATTTATAGATGAGATTTAAACTGAGGTTCAGAGAAGCTGGTAACCAGCCCAAGGTCACACAGCTAGAAAGTGGCAGAGTTGGGACTTGGAGTCAGCTCTTCAGACCCCAAAATCTACGCACTCCATGCTGCCGTAGGGTCTGTAAGCACGTTATTTCTCACCAAATGGTTAGCTTCGTAATGGCTCCTCATAGGGCATGGCTCCCCAGGGTGCCTGGAACTGGGCTGGACCCACAGCCAGCTCTCAGGAGACTGCAAGTTGCTGATTAAGTCCTGTGCCCTGTGCTCTGCATAGAGATGGTCCCTGCAGCCCCAACTCCAAGGAGAGAAAGGATATCAGCCTGCAGGGGTACTCAGGCCTTGGGAACTGAATGAGACCCGATACCCATCATCTCACCCAACAGCTGATGGCAACACCCCCAGTGGTCACCATTAGCCACCTGTCCACCACAGGGCCCTGGAGCTGCCCCACATTTAAGCTACACTGGCCTCCAAGATATACTTGTTGGCAAGACCTCCAAATTAGCCAAGTCAGCGCTGGGACGCTAGGAGGTTTGTGGGGTGGGAACCGGATCAGAAATCTCTCCCAGAGCCCCTGACTCAGTCACCAAATGGCTCTTTGGGCCAGTGGAGCCGAGCCTTGTCGGGGGGGGGGGGGGGCACAGGGAGCCGCAGGAATGCAAGGTCATGAAGCGAGCAAAGTACAGTGCGAAGTCCTAAATCCGGAATGAGCTAAAACAGGACTCTAGATTGCACGTTGCAAGCTGCAAACCAGAGCTCCTGAGCGAGGCGCTCCCCTGAGTCCACTCCAGCTGGCCACGGAAGCGTCCTCCCACTCGGAAGTGACTGACCTCCACCTAAGGTTCAAAATAGGCCCGTACACCCCGGCAGCACCGCGGGCTGAGAGCAGCTGCGAGGAGCCAAGGGCGGACGCCACACCCAGTGACCTAATGCCTTTCTGAGGTCTGAGCGCCCTGGGGAGGCGGGGAGGCAAAACCCTCCATCTCTCCCTGGGTTGTGGCTTTTGAAAGGTGCACCCCCATCGAAGGGCAAATGTCAGCAAAACACACGACAGATTGATGTCCAGGGCCGTGTGGGCTTATGAGTCGCCTGAAGAAATGTCAGTGGCTGGGGTCTATTCTGTGCTTTGGGCTTCAAGGAGCCCTCGGCAGCCGGGGCTCAGAGTGGACCCACCCAGAGCTGCTCTCAGCTTTGGGGACTCCTTGGCCCTTCCTCCTGGTGGGTCTGCAGCAGAGCCCCAGCCAGGTGGCCGCAGGAACTCAGGAACAACAGCCAAAGTGACAACCAAGCAGCTGGTTTCCCTCCTCCCTCCGGCCCCACAGCATCACTGACACGAAGGGACCCTTATTCCCCACCCTCCCCCACCACTTGGGTGGGCGCATTTGTTACCACATCCACGGGAGCTCCTTATATCCCCACCAGGGCCCCCATTGGGCTGTTTCTTCCTCTTCCAGAAAGCTGTGTCTCCCTCAGCACCCATCCTCGTCACACAACTCAATTGTTTTGATGGGCCTGAGATGTTACCCTACTTCTAGGCTATTCCAGTTTCCTGGCAGAAGACACAAAGCTTTGGGTCAGAGACCAAGGCCGGGTTACTCGTGGCACAGCAGGCAGCATGACCTTCACCTTTCATTGACCCCCTCCCCCCAAGTCCCTTGGAGCCAAGTCAGAGGCAGGCCTGGGTGGATGCTGTGCCCACAGTGGGTTTGTGTCACAGCTGAGGAACCCTGAGTTTAGGAAATTGCAGTCTTACAAGGGGGCTGCTAGCAGGCCTGCCCAGTCATTGCAGTGGGGAGACAGCAAGCAAACCTGCCCTCTATCCTGGAGACTGATGAAGATCTTTATCTCCCAGGGCCAGTTACTATGCAAAATCCCAGGAGACATAGTCCAGAACAGAAGCTGTAAGGAGGTATACGGAGGCCCACAGGAATCGTCTCCCAGCACACACGGTGGGAGCCACGCGGCCTGTGAGCGGAGTGGGGAGAGCCTCCTGTCTTCCTAAGCACGAGGGGGGCAGTGAGCTACATCCTCTTCTTCCCTTGGCTGAGCCCTGACTTGCAATAAAGCATCTGGAAGCAGAATTCGAGGCAGTGCAGATGAGGGCTGGTGGGGGAGCCAGGCACCTGGGCTCCAGGAGGAGAAGGAGGCCAGGGAAAGATTGGGCTCTTCCAGGACAACAAACGCCAGCTGTTATTCTGGCTGTGTCTAGTCGTATTGCTCCAAATGAGGATTACAAATCACTCAGACATCCAGGTCTGGGGGCTTTGGTAGAGTCTGTGCTCTGTAAATGAGAAATTGAGAAGTCATCCAATGATATCATGGGTGGCTATGAAAGCCCTTTGTAAACCCTACAAAGCTATGCAGGTGAGAAAGGTGATGCAGACCATGATTAAATGGCCACAAACGTGCTCCTACAGGAAAGGCTTGGAAGCAGAGCACGTCAATAGAGCTGCAGCAAAGTACGGCACGGTGACCATATGCTGGGCTCAGCTTTCTAAGCTCCCCGCCCCCAAGAGTGAGACCAGGGTGAAGGTGACCATGAAGCCAGCAGCCACCTGTCAAAGGCCCCCACTAGGCCCTTTCACATTCACAGTGCCCCTGTGTGATTTGCCGGGAAGGTGGGTATTAACTCTCCTGCTGGTAGATGGAAACAGAAGCGGAGGCTCTGGCCCAGGGCCACAGAGCCAAAACCGGAACCCATTCAGCAGAGCACCCAAGGTCCCAGAGATGTAGGGGCCACAGCGGGGCCAGAGCCAGGTGGCCTGCAGCATCTAGAGGGCCTCTGTCCTGCTTCTCACAGATGACATTAAGCATTGGCTGGGCGCATGACTAGGGTGACCAGTTCACCCAAGGTTTGCCCTGACTTTTCCGGTTTTAGCATGAAAAGTCCCTGTCCTGGGAAAACTGGGATTGTTGGTCATGTGCCATGTCCAAGCCCATTGGCTCCCGAATGGGGCTTAATTCCTTCCAGGGGACTCCAGAGTACCCTCAGGTGAGCCAGTCTTAGCTCCTTCTCTTCACCCCACACTAGCGCCACTGTTGCTAAGAGACCTGCCTGTGCAGAAGGTGGAGGTGCTAGAGAGGGGGCCGGGGGTGGCTTGAATCCACAGTAGCATGTGGAGAGGTGCTGGGCAGAGAAGGAGGTGAGATGCTGTAAAGCAGCGGTTCTCAACCTGTGGGTCGCGACCCCTTTGGCGGTCGAACGACCCTTTCACGGGGGTCGCCTAAGGCCATCCTGCATATCAGATATTTACATGACGATTCATCACAGTAGCAACATGACAGTTATGAAGTAGCAACGAAAATAATTTTAGGGTTGGGTCACAACATGAGGACCTGTATTTAAAGGGCCGGAAGGTTGAGAACCCCTGCGACTTGTCTCTTACACTCCCTGCTCAGGCTGAGCTCCACATGAGCTAGTGCCCCATCTCTGCAACTCCGTGGCCACCTGCCCGCTCCTCCCTGACATCCTACTCTATCTGCCGTCCCTGCCCACCGTGGTCCCCAGCCACACAGCCATGCTCCCACTGAAAGCATATCTGTCCCTTCATGCCCAGCTAGTAGCATATCTGTCCCTTCATGCCCAGCTAGTAGCATATCTGTCCCTTCATGCCCAGCTAGTAGCATATCTGTCCCTTCATGCCCAGCTAGTAGCATATCTGTCCCTTCATGCCAGCTAGTAGCATAGCATATCTGTCCCTTCATGCCCAGCTAGTAGCATATCTGTCCCTTCATGCCCAGCTAGTAGCATATCTGTCCCTTCATGCCCAGCTAGTAGCATATCTGTCCCTTCATGCCCAGCTAGTAGCATATCTGTCCCTTCATGCCCAGCTAGTAGCTGGCAGAGGAGGGCGAGGAAGTGACCAGCCTCCTGCACTTGGGCTCCTTCTCCGTGGACACATAGCTTCCTTCAGCCCACGGCACCTGCACCCTCTGCCACAACACCCTGCAGCAGGGCGCCCCCAGCGCCTGCCCCTGGTGCTCATTGCCTGGCTCGCCCTGGGCTCAGGCTGCCAGCATTACCCCATCCCTAATCCTTCTTCATAAAATAACCACTATTCTGACCTCAGTCGCCATAGACGGGTTTTCCCTATTTTGAACTTCAGGTATGAAGAATCATAGTTTGTATTCTCTTATGTCTGGTTTTCTTCATTCAAATTTATGTGTGAGATCCATCCATGTTTTCTGCATTGGTTGTTCACCAATTTTTGTTGCTGTGCAGCTCCCATTGCACGAATATACCACCACTTATTCACCTGTCTATTGTCAGTGGACGTTTGCGTTGTTCTCCTCCATGGGGAGAATGAGCAAGGATTTCTTGGCCAAGATTCATGACTCTAGGGCTCCCTCTTCTGTTGTCCTAACAAAAGTGTCTTTAGAGTGTGGCTTGGAGGAGTCTGTTTCCTCGGTTACCCTCCCCAACGTGTAGCTGGATCTTCTCATTTCTCCTTTGAGGTTTTGTTCTAGAAGGGATATTTGGCTGGTAAGTTTCAACAGTGCATGCAGAGATTTCAATTTCATGTGCTATTAGGAAGATTAATTTGCATCATAATTATAAAGCACTTCCCAAGGTGTCTAGCAGATAGTGAATGTTAAATATGAGATATGTATAATAATTATAATTAATCAATACCTACCTATTTGTACCCTATATACTAATCCTACCCATAACCACAAGCTATTTCCTTGGTGTGGGTCCCTCCTTTTTGCCTCCATGTCTTTGCTCCTGCTGTTCCTCTCTCTGCACAACCTCGGCCACCTGCCAATCCTTCGAGGGCATCCTATTCTGGTGACATCAGTAGGTTAACGAAACCCCAAACCACCACTCTGGACTGCTGTGGCTCCACATTGCTAAGCCGTGCATCCCAACCTCCTGTAAGATTGTTTGCCAATAACCTAACTTTTATTTAGATCTTTTCGTCTGGGTCACACCCTTCACACACATTACCTCATTTAATCTCCACATAAATACTTGGAGTTATTGGAGTGGTTGGCTGTATACAATTATTGGCCTTGTTTTATAGATGAGAAGACTGAGGCTTAAAGAGGTCAGATACTTATCCAAGGTTAATTGTTAGTTGTGATGGAGCTGGGATTTCAGCCTGGCTTCCAAGGCTGTAAACGTCGTCATAGAGCTAAAACGTCTGTGGATCGTAGTCCCTTGAAGGATAGAATCCTGTCTTGTGTGCTTTTGTCACCCTCTCTGTAATGATCAAGACCTAGCAGCACCTGGCACATAACAGGTGTTCAGTAAAGACTTCACCGATGAGTCCCATAATGGGTGAGTGTGCCCAGTGCATTGTGCTGGTCAAGGGCACGGGGCTGTGGGGTTTGGGGGAGACGCTATTCTAGCTGAAAGGCAGGTGTTCGGGTTTCAGACGCTGCTCAATTTCTTCCACAGAGTCATTAGTCAGACTCTTACTCAGAACTTCTTTTTGTTTCCGTTCATGTTTGAGCTCAGTGAGACATGTTTTCACACGTCCTTGGCCACTAGTAACCCATCAAAAACTCCTGGACGTGACCAAGCAGGGCCCTCAGGACACTCACAAAACCCACACCAGTTTTTTAAACTCTATAATCTGAGGCCACCGCTCTCACAGAGAACGCCCAGACCTACTATCCTTTAATAGAAATATCCAAAAATTAAAAACGCACTGATGAGTTAGAAATACAATTTTTCCAGATGTTGGAATTTTGCTTGGATGTAAATTCACTCACTAGGCAGCTGTATGTGAGCTGGGCTTCTAAGAAAATGCTGGCCTCCAGCCAGAAAACCTAGGGTTAGTCCCTGCTCCGCCACTTGTTAGCTGTGTAATGTTGGGCAAGAACTTCTTGCCGGGTCTCTTTGTTTTATCATTAAAAACATAATTTAAAAAATAATTCTGGTTTTATCACAATGTTGTTAGGCATAGATGAAATAATGTGTGTAAAGATCTTTGTAAAAGTAAAGTCTATGCTATATAATATCAAGAGGGTGAGCCACGGTAGTCCATGGGGAAGGTTGGGCTGCCAGTTTTCAACAGCAATGATGGGACATTGGAGCAGATGAGTGAGCCATGAAGGCAGCCTGGTGAAAGTGAAGAATGGGGCCGAGAACGAAGAGGCAATGAAAGACTGTGACGTCAGAAAGAGAAATACAGAAAGGACAGGAGAGAGTGAGGAGCCCGATGTCCTTCTGGTCCCTATAAATACCAGCATTCCGGGGGAGTCCCACTGTAAGCTATTCATATAGCAACCCTCAGTATTTTAAATGATAAAAAAGCAAGAGATTCTACTGCTACTACTCATTTCTATGATAGGCATATTAGCAATCTAGATTCCTATTTTATTAATCAATAGAGATTACTGTAGGGTAAACCCAAATCAAGGTGTTAGCCCTAGCAGGTTTGGCTCAGTGGATAGAACGTGGACTGAAGGGTCCCAGGCTCGATTTCTGTCAAGGGCATGTACCTCAGTTGCAGGCTCAATCCCGGGCCCTGGTCTGGGTGCATGTGGGACTCTCTCTCTCTCTCTCTCTCTCTCTCTCTCTCTTCCCCTCTCTTTAAAAATCAATGGAAAAATATCCTTGGGTGAAAATTAATAAAAAAAATTCTAAACAATTTTAAAGGGTGTTACAAATGTCCTCTTAATGCTACCTTAGTTGGGTGGATCCCATATAAAAATATTGTCAGTGTGGATTTGTAACTACCATAACCTTGTTCATCACTATCATCTACCATGGCTTAGACCTCTTTATTAAAACTGGAAAAAAATTTCCCCTTCATCTAATGGTGTGTGAATTAACTGGTGGTTACTATACTTATCAGAGTCTTTTGAATCTTTTGGACTAAAATAGAAAGAATAGGATAGTCTAGTCTGCTAGGCAATAAATAAATATTTCATTCAATATTTACTGAATAAATATTTACTGAATGAATAATATTTATGAAGTCAAATATTATAGAATAATTATCCTTAAATTTCCCCCTGCTGCAAAATACCTAGAGAGCCTGCATCAAGAAGCACAGATGAAATTGAAAATAAGTAAGAGACATTCCAAGGTGCCAAAAACCAAAGAGGTAAGAATGAGAGAGAAAAGCAGACAGACCCGCCTTGGGTGACCTGAGGGCATGTGCCTCTACAGCCTAAGTTACAATAACCACAGGGGTAAAAAGCAATGATGTCTTGGGTGGGGGCAGAGGTAGGGGAATTGAAGCTGAGATCATCCCACATAAAACCTAAATAAATTCTCAGAGGGCTAATAATATCAATGAAAGGGAAGGCTAGAAAGAGGATCTATTTACTGGGAAGGGGAGTGAAGTACGACACTTGTTTGTCTCAGTCTCAAATCTGAGTGGAAGGACTGAGTGTCTTCTAAAACATCGTAACCACAGACTGACCTTCCCGACGTTTGAGGTTCAAATGTACGCTGCTGCTGTGGGCCAGAATATGCCAAGCCAACATAGAAACAAAAATAGACGGTGGGTAAAACTGGGAGATGCCGCACAAAAGCAAATGCAAACCTGCTTCGGAGAAGTATTCTCAAGCCAGGCTTCGCAGGAGTCCCACAGGCAACGAGCACCTAAGCAGGAGCTCACAGTCTCAACTTACAAGCAAAGCAGCAAGGATGCAAGCTGATATCACAAGATAAAGAATTAGATGTGCCAAAGCTTCAGAGATTAGCTAGATGTGAAATTTTACAAGAGTATGTTTGAATGTTTTAAAAAAATCTTTAAGGAATAGAAAACATAATTATGAAATTTGAAACAATAGGAAACAGAGCACATAAATAAAAAATAAATCACTAAAAGTAAAAATTAACTTAACAAAAATCTGGAAGACCCACACTCTGTAGGTAAGACAGGGAAAATAGGCCCACTCACGCACTCATGGTAAAAGTGGAAACTGATGCCACCCCTATGGGTGGCATGTATATACACATACACACATATTAGCATGTACATATGTACATTCTATATATGTATATCTGTAATGTATGTACACATGTGTTATGTGTGTGTATATGTAATTTTTAACAAAAGGGAGCATGCATAAAATTCTGATCTAACAAATGAGTTATGTACTAGGTTGATTGCAACATTGTGAGAGCAAAAAAAATTTTAAATAACTCAAATGTCCATAAATAAGAGGCTGGTCAAATAAATTATATTTCACCCATATAATGAAGTGCCATGCAACCATTTAAAATAATAAAAGAATGAGGAAACTTTCTATGTGCTGATATGGAAATGTCTCCCAATTATACTTTTTAATAACAAAAACAAAATACAAAGCAAGATGTATAACATGATTACTTTTGTGTGAAAAAGGGAGAAAATAAGCAAACAGTTATACTAGTATTTGCTAATGTTTGTGCGAAAATACCTCTGAGAAGACACCAAAGAATCCAAAAAGGAGAAAGGGGGCACCTGTGGTGGTAAGTTGGTGGGGGGCAGATGGGGAATGGGGCAGGAGCAAGAAGATTCACTGTATATCTTCTTATATTGTTTTGATTTTTGTATCCTGGTCAATATATTGCCTAATTGAAAAATTTAGTGGGTGGATTAAATAGTAGACTAAACACAGCTAAAGCAAGAATTAGTGAATTACAACAAAGAACTGGATAAAATAATGGGAACTCAGTACAGAGACAAAAAGCAGCAAATATTTCTCATTCACATTCCAGAAGGCCAAGAGAGAGAATGAGGGAGACAGGATACATGAAGGGCTAAGGGCCAACCTGTTTTCCATGGTGGTGAAAAATGCGTATCCTCAGATTCAGGAAGAACAAATCCCAAACAGGATAAATGAAAAGCAACATGACCTCCAGAGACATCCGGAGACACCCGGAGTGTCACAGACCTAAGATTAGGAGTCATTGCTCTGAACAAAGAAGACTATTACGGTGGCCCAGACATCTTAGAGGAACTCAAAAATGCTGACACCTCCACACCAGTGCAAGCCCAAGCTGGCTCTTCCAAATCCTACATCTCAATGAAACTCCGTCCACTTGTTTTTAAAAGTATGCAAATAAGTTTTGCTACCTGCGTGTTAAAATATGTTTTTGCTCTAAGTTATGATATAAAGTTATATACTTAAGCTTTTAAGACAAACCATGGCCAAAACTTCACCACTGCAGCAGAGTCAGGTCACACAATCTGGGAATAGTCTGTGGGAAAACATAACACTGGAAATTCAGGAAGGTAGTTCCATTGGGAATGGAGAAAATCATCACTGATTGTGCAAACAATTGACGGCTTAGGGGGGTAGCCTTCAAACAATACTAATACCAAGACTAGCAAGTGCTGTGTGCATGGGAAAATATTGGTTCAATGGAACAGTTGACACTGAAGTACTTTATTTGGGTCATTTCATTTCAGTTGTGGTTGAATCTATCATAGTTTTTAGCAAATAAATAAAAGCTTAAAAGAAGCAATTCATTTCTGTCTTCATAGTTTGTAGGACATTTTCGGAAAATCAAAAATGAAAAGATCTTAACAGTCCCTCCCCTCAAAAGAAGACAAATTCTCTATAAAGGAATGACCACAATAGAAGCTAGAAACAGAGAGCTAACTTCAAAGTTATTTTAAGAGGTGTCAACCAGCAATAAGGCCAGAGTGTCAACCAGCTAAAATTATGGTTCGAAAACAAGGGTGACGTAAAGACATTCCAGGCAAACAGAAACTGCTCCCAGAAACACCCATTGAAAGTACTTCTAATGGGTGTACTTTAAGAAGAAGAAAAAAAGGAAATTATCCCCAAAAGGAACTCAGATGAAAGGATAATGAGCAAAGAAATTGGGAAGCACATGGGTAAATATGAAATCATAGTACCCAATGACTAATTTAGTAGAGGAAAAGAAAGATAGAACTAAAATACTGGATAAAAATAACCTCAGAAGGAGAAAGGGTGATGTTAGTTAATAGCATTCTAAGTATCCCTGGAAAAGAGAACAATACTGAACAACTTTAGACCTTGCAAAGAAGGAATGTTAGCATTTTTATGGATAATCACTAAAGAATCAGAAAGATTTTAAGACCTAAACCATTAGAGAGAGAGAGAGAGAAAAAAAAGTAATTTCTTAAAAGTTCAGTAGAAATAAACTCTAATAGAGCAGTGATCACAATAAATGTGAATGGACTTAATGCACAGTTATATAGGCAGATTGGGTGACAGAACAAAATCTAACTAATTATGTTTAACAGAGGCCCACCTAAAACATAAAAACACAGGGAGTTTGAAAGTAAGATAGAAGATCTCCAAGATGAATACTAGTTGGTACACTTAAAAATTATTAAGATGGTAAATTTTATGCTATGTGTATTTTATCACAGTTAAAAATACAATAAGACAGAGAAAGTTGGGATAGCTCTATAAATATGGACAAAATTGCACTATTTGGGATTAAAGGGGTTACTACATAAAGAGTTCAATTCACCCGGGAAACAATGTTAAACTTGTTTAATAAAATAGCCTCAAAACATAAAGTAAAAGTTGACAGAACTCTAGCTGTAGGGAAAAATGTATAGATCTTAAACAATCTATCCTCACAGTAAGAGATTTCAACATGATTCTCTCAGTAATTAATATATCAAAAGACCATAGATTTGAGCATTGAACCCTGTGCCCAAAATTTAGCAAATTACAAAATAAAAGAATATTTTAAATTATAGAATAAAATTTTTCTGCTCAGGTACACAGGAACACTTACAAAACTGAATATTTAGTAGACCATAGAGAAAATGTCAACATACATCAAAGAATGGTTGTCATATAGACAATATGTTCTGACTACAATGTAACTATGTTAAAAATCAATACCCAAAAGTATTTAAAACTCCATTTTTGTAGAAATACAAAAAACATACTTAAAAAAAACTCACAAGTCAATGAAAAATCATAAGGAAATTTATGATTTCCACTTCTGGGTATCTATACAAAGAAAACAAAAATACAAACTTGAAAAGATAATCACCCCCATGTTAATTGCAACATTATTTGTAACTAGAGGCTGGATGCACGAAATTCGTGCAAGAGTAAGCCTTCCTTCCCCTGGCTGCCGGCACCAGCTTCCCTCCGGCACCCAGGAACCAGGCTTCCCTCCCAGCCCCGGCTTCGTCCAGAAGGACGTCTGGTCTAATTAGCATATTATGCTTTTATTATTATAGATAACTGAGATATCAAAACAACCTAAGTGTCCCTCAATGGGTGAATGAATAAAGAAAATGTGATAAACACACACACACACACACACACACACACACACACACACACACACTGGAATATTACACAATGGAATATTATTCAGCCATTCAAAAAGAAAATCTTGCCCTTTGTGAAAACATGGATGGACCTTGAGGGCATTGTACTAAGTGAGATAAGTCAGATAAAGACAAACACATGTGGAATCTTAAAAAGAAAACAAACAAGCTCATAGATGTAAAAACAGATTGGGGCAGGGAGTGGGTGAAATGGGTGAAGGTGCAAACATCCAGCTATAAAATAAATAAGTCACGGGGTGTAATATACAGCATGGTGTCTAAGGTTAATAATACTGTATTGTATATTTGAAAGTTCTAAGAGAGTAAATCTTAAAAGTTCTCATCACAAGAAACAAAAGATTTTGTAACTTTGTATGATGATAGATGTTAACTAGACTTATGATAATGATCATTTCACAATATAAACAAATATGAAGTTATTATGTCGTACACAAACTAATGTTCTGTGTTAATCATAGATCAATTTAAAAAAAGACTGAAAATTAATGAGCTAAAGATTCAACTCAAGAAGTTAGACAAAGAACAATAGAGGAAGCTCAAAGAATATAGGGAAAAGGAGGAAATAAAAACCTAAGAATGAGATTAATAAAATGGAAAATATAACAACTATATGGCTCCAGGTGGGTACTAGAGTGATTGGGGATCACTCTGTAAGTCCTATAAATGCTTAACCACAATGCTGTACACCTGAAATTAATAAATATTGAATGTCGAGTGTAGTCAAATAATTTTTTAAATAAAAAAATAAGTAAAATAGAAAATGATACAGTAGGGAGGATCAATAAAGCCAAGAGCATGTACTTCAAGAAAATTAATAAAATATACAAAAATCTTTAGTAACACATCTAGACAAAAGAGAAAAGCCATAATTTTAAATATCGGTAATTAAAAAGGGGATATCACTACAACCTCAGAAAGATTTTTTTTTTTTTAAAGAGAACTGTTGCAAATTTCACACCCACATGTGTGAAACTCTAGGACGAGCTCCTAGAAAAATGTAATTTGCCAAAAACTAGTACCAGATAAAAACAAAAACAGAAAATCCAAATAGATCTGTAACTACTAAAGACATGAACTCAGTAGTTAAAAATCTACTCAACTACAAAACCCTCTAAAAACTCTGCCACAAAATGGAAAAAGAGGAAAACTCTTCCACTCATTTTATGAGACTAACGGTGAAAATTCAAGCATAACTCTGGGTAAGACATTTGAAGGGTGAGGAAGAAGGACCCCAAAGTTTCACAAATCTGTGAAGAAGAGGGAACGAAGAATGATCGCAGGATGAAGGGAACACCACCTGTGGCTGCCTTTGGGATCCTAAAATATGCACAATAACTACATGTAAACACTTGTTTTGTTGCAGGACCTTGCTGATTACAGTTCACGTCTGTTGTTTACGTAGTAGGTATGGAGAGTGTAAGTAGATGCAACCATGATCAATATCTTCCTCACGCATTCTGTGTAGGATAACCACAGAGCTTTTCTGTCAAGAGTAAATATTTTGTAATCTTAAAATGTATATACATTTACCATATTCTCACGCAAAATAATTAAGCTGGACCCCTTTCCAGACACAAAAATAAAGTTCAAGTGGATCATAGACCTAAATGTAAGAGGTAAAACTATAAAACTCTTTGAAGAAATTACAGGAGTAAATCTTCATGACCTAGGATTAGGTAAAGACTTCTTGGATATGCTATTAAAAGTAAAAGCAACAAAATCAAAATAAAAAATAGATAAATTGGACTTTACCAAAATTAAAAACTTTTGTACTTCAAAGGATACCATCAAGAGAGTCAAAATAACTCACAGAATAGGAAAAAAATGCTTGCAAACCTATGTCTGATAAGGGCCTAGACCCTAGAATCTAAAATATATAAAGAATTATTACAAATCAACAATTAAAAGACAACCCAATTCAAAAACGGGCAAAGGACTTGAGTAGACATTTCTCCAAAGAATATAGACAAATGACCAATAAACAAATGAAAAGATGCTCAACATCATTAGCTGTTGAGGAACTCCAAATCAAAACCATTTCCGGTACACCCGAAAGGCAATAATCCAGAAGCGAGATAATGTCAAGGATGTGGGGGAAATTGGATCCCTCACACACTGCTGGTACGAACTTAAAATGGAACAGCCACATACTAAAGCAGTTCCTAAAAAAGTGACCCTGTGACCCAGCAATTCCACTCCTATGTTATACCTAAGAGAAATGAAAATATATGTCCACCCAAAACTTGCACACACATGTTCATAGCAGCACTGTTTTTAGTAGCCATGAAAATGGCAGAACTGATAAGAGAATAAACAAAGTGGTACATTCACACAACCGAATGTTATTCAGTCATGAAAAGGAATAGAATACTGAAAAATGCTACAGCGTGGATAAACCTTGGGAATATTATGTCAAGTAAGCCGGACACAGAAGTTCACATCTCATATGATTCGATTACCATCAAATGTCCAAAACAGGCAACCCATGGAGACAGAAGGTAGCTGAGTGTCGGGGGAAATGGGCAGCGACGGCTCATGGGTACGGGGCTTCTTCAGTGAGTGATGAAAATGTTCTAAAATGTGTTGTAGTGGCGGGTGCACAATTGTTACTAATAAACCATCGAGATAGTAGCTGGCAATTGAACTTGCGTCTCTGAGCAAAAACTGTGCTTAAAGCACATTTCAAGTGCTAAGTTTCAACTGTTACACAGGCCCAAGCCAGTAGCTGTCAGCCCCAGTGTGACCACTGCTCTTTCCTGGACTGCCCCACCGGAATTTCCTGGCCTGAGCTACTTCACACAGCGCTCGAACCCACCAAGTGCACTCACTTCTCAGCATTGAGAATCTAAGGATTCTTAGAAATCCTGAAGCCCTCCCTTCGGTTATCATAGATGAGGAAACTTGCTTAGAAAGGGCTTAGAACTCACTGGAGACATTCAGCAAGTTCTCAGCACAGCCGAGACCAGGCCTGTTCCCGCTACCTCACCTTCACTTCCTACAGGGTTTCCAGGCCCCTCAGCCTGATCTTCTGAGCACAGTCAGAACTACACTCCTCACAGCCTGGGCATCCAAGTCAGGCTGGGGCAGGAGCTGGAAGGGTCAGGAGGCTGAAATTTCTGGGAGAGGGAAGGGGACAGCTCAGGGAGGAGATGGGTCAAGTCCGAGAAGGCAATGTGAGCCCCTCTTCCCGTAAGAGCAGGGGGACGCAAGGGAAGACATGAACTCAAGGTATGAGCCACTGCATGGTGTCACACGTGGTCTGGGTCTGCGGCTATCTGTCCCCATCACCGACGCGGTTGGAGGGTGAAGTGAAGAGAACAGTTTCCCACTTACCCAGCTGTCCCCATTTCAGATCAGTGTGATTTTGCCCCCAGAAGTCGCCCTGTGAGTCAATCAACCCGTGGAAACTTTACCCATCGTGACCTCAAGGAAGATGAAAACTGAAGAAGACCCCTGGGCCTCGGTCCCACCCAAATGTCTCTGCCCAGCGGGGTCCCAGAGCCCTGTGGCTGCAGCCACGGGCCAGGGCTGAGAAGGAGGCTGGGACACTGTGGCCGCTGATTCTCACAGTGATCCTCACAGGGAGGAGACCCTGTCCTCAGGTATGTGTTTGGGGCTCAGAGTCTGGGCTGTGCTGGGAGATAGGTGTGGGCAGGAAGTGGGCGAGGAGGTTTGAACAATGTTTATTCCCCCCATACACACAGACACACACAGACACACACAGACACACACAGACACACACACAGACACACACACACAGACACACACACACACAAGACACACACACACACACACACACACACAGACATACACACAGACACACACACACAGACACAGACACACACACACGCCACTCAGGGAGGACGGGGTGGTCACACATGAACACTGGCTGAGGGCCAGGCACTGTCCTAAGCACTTCACATGCAGTAACTCCCCAAACTTGTACAACCTCTGCCGTCTACACTGTTGTTATTCTCACTTTTAGTGGAGGAAACAGAGCCACAGAAGCTAAAGGAACTTGCCAGGCCACACAGCTAGGACACAGGGGGCTCCCCAGGCTGGGAGTGCCTGCTCTGTAGCGCCCCCCAGGGCTCACCCCTGCGCTGCTGTGGGGAGAGGCAGGGGAGTCCCCTGCGGCCGTTCACTAACACCAGAGCGGAACGTGGACGTCCTCAGGCCCCTGTGTTCACTCCACAGAGGCCTCGCTGTGGCCCCAGGCCCCACGCCCCAGGCTGCTCTGCTTGGAGACTGAGCCTCTGGCCTTCACAGTTTGCTTCCTGAGGGCTGTCAGCGGGGCCGGATGAGGAGGTGAGGACAGGGTGGGTGCTGGGGGGCGGGGGGTGGAGCGAGGGAGAGGTGTGACCACAGTTGGGGGGGCGGGCGGGCAGGAAGCAGAAGTGATGTGAAAGGTGGCCTGGTGATGAGCTGTAGGGTGAGCCTGCCGGGAGGGCTGACACCACTCAGGAGCTTCCCCTGACGGGAGAGGGTGTCTGTGTGGGAGCATCTCAATGCAGGACTCCAGGTACGGAGGGAGCCGCGCCAGGAGGCTGGGAGGCCGGGTTGGGGTCGGGGGCCTGGAGTGGGGCTGCTCCTTTGGAGGAAGAGCCTGATGTGGCAGGAAGTGCTGTGACTTGTACGACAAGAGACTTGGGTCCCAGACGGTGCTGGTCATGGGCCCCCTGGGCAGCCTCGCGCTGACGCAGGCCCGCAGTTTCCTCATCTATAACATTAAGAGGTGGGAGTACGTAGCTCTGAGACCCCTTCACATGTGGACAGCGAAAGCTTCTAAGAAAGCTGGAAACAAGCTTCCTGGGAGACAATAGGATGGGGGCCAAGAGGGAGCTGAGCTACTTGGGTGGAGGGGATGAACTGCGCTGGCCTCCGGAATGGGATAACCCTCGGGCCTTTGAGAGGCTCCCCTTGTTCTGTTACTACCCTGGGGGCTGCCGTGTTGCCTGGACCCCCACCATGCAAGTCACTCCTCTGGGCCAGGCACAGAGGGAATGCAGGGGAAGCCCTGCTCTCCACAGTCCCGGTGACTCAGAGAGACTGCCCCCACCCCCCACCCCCACCCCCACCTGCAGGTGCTGGAGGGGAGCGGCCCCCCAGGAGTTCATCTGCATAGAGGTAGAGAGAGATTCCAGATCATAAGCAGGCCCAGGTGAGACTCCAGGGCCACCTCCAAATGAGGAAGAGCCTTCTAGCTTATCGCTGTCGGATCATGGGCAAAAGGTGGCTCGTAGAACTCCACGGAGCGTGGTGGGGGTGCACAAGCCTGAGTGTCAGGGAGCCTGGAGGGCAGACGAGCAGCCCCTCCCGCCCAGCATCTAAGGGCCTACGCTCACGGAGAGCTTTTATTCTAGAATGTAGGCTGATGTTCTTCCATGAGGTTCAGGGAGAGGGCCCCAAAGGGGGAATGAGGAATAACGCTGATGCACAACCTCATTTCTTTTCCATTTCCATGAAAGGCTTAGTGGGGAACAGAGAGAATGAGAGAGGCGGAATGGGGAACGCATGGCACTTCTCCAGAATCGTCTTTTCCAGAGTCCCCAGGTCCCTTCCCAAATCTGCTACAGCTCCGCTCTGTCCCCTCCTGTGCACACAGAGCCCCTCCCCACCAGCAGCCACCGCGAGGACAGAGCCATCCATCTGGATCCCAAAGGCCTTAAATAGTGGGAATCCTAGCAAGGGGCTCCTCTGGCTGTGGACCTGGGCAAGTCCCTTCTCCGCGCTAGGCCCATCTGTACCATGTGGTGACCAGGTTTGTAAAGGCCATTCCGGCTCTGACATTCGATGACTTGAGAGATACCTCATTCCCTCCCCATTCCATGTGCCCTGATCATCCGGCTGAGGGAGGGGGTCAGCCATTCTCCTTACCTCTGCCCCTAGCTTCCCCGAGTTCAGACAACCTCTGTCTCCACAGCTCCATGGCCACCCATGTGCTCCTCTTGGGCATCTTGCTCCTGCTGCTGCCCACGCCTGCCCCTGCCCCCTGCTACACTGCTGCGAGATCCGAGTGCCAGAGTGTTCTCAAGGTGGTGCCTGGCTCAGAGCTGGCGGGGGAGGGCGTGGATGTGACCAGTCTCAAGCGCTCAGGCTCCTTCCCGGTGGATACAGAGAGCTTCCTACGGCCCGATGGCACCTGCACCCTCTGCCGCAACACCCTAAAAGGGGGTGCCCGCCAGCGCCTGCCCCTGGCGCTCACCTACTGGCGGGCCCAGGGCACAGGCTGCCAGCGCCATCTGGTCAGGGCCAAGGCCAGCTCCACAGAGACCGTGGCCAAGGATGCCGCTTCCAACATCCGCAATGACTGGCGGGTGGGGCTGGACGTAAACCCCAAGCCCAGCACCAGTGCTCGTGTGACTGTGGCCGGCTCGCACTCCAAAGAGGCCAATTTTGCGGCTGAGAAAACCCACCAGGACCAGTACAGCTTCAGCACCGACACAATGAAGTGTCGCTTCTATAGGTGAGTGCTGGGGGTGATGACAGAGGGGCTTGAAAAAGTTCTGGGGGATTCTGGGTGGTCTGGGAGCCCTGGCATGGCACAGTGGGGACTGAAGGCTGCTGCCACCAGGAGGAAGCCACAGCCCAGGTCCTCACTCACCAGCTGGTCCAGCGCCTGGTGGCCCTGACCTGGAAGAGCCCAGGGAGGGGACAGTGGAGAGGAAGCAGGCAAGGCTGGGCTGAGAGCCCCAACAGAGTGCCTTCAGGCCTACTGAGTGCCCAACCCCTCTTTCCTGGGCATTGCCAGCCTTCTGCGGGCAGGAGACCTGGCTGGGTCCCTCCCGTCACTAAGCCTCCTTCATCCATTCAGACACTACTCGTGCCCGCTTTGCCACGCTCCGTGCTGGGAATTAGGGCTACGGCGCTGAGCAAGAGCGGAGCACCAGCCCTCCGGGATGTAGGTCCCACACCTGAGAAACGCATGATCTCAATGGGCAGCCCCAAGTCACGTGCCCTGATCCCTCACACTGGAAGGCCACCTTTCCCCACAGTGAGTCAGGGCACCCCCCGCCTACATGGCTAGAGTCATCAGCAGCCCAGGCACACGGGCCCAAACCACCGGACAGACAAGGGCCACAGGACTAGGGTCCAAAGCTAGAGGAATACCCTCCCTGCAGTATCATCACTTGTATCCTTAGAAAATAAAAAGGAAAGAAAAACTTTATTTTGAAAAGGAAAAGTGAAAATGCCTCGACAAAGTAGCAGGGCCATTGAGGAGGCATAGACAGAGTGGGTTTCCTGGGTTCGGGTCCCAGTTCTGCCATTTATAGGTGACCCTGGGCATCTGAGGGAGTTACGGAATCCAGGACAGACTACCCACGGCTGGGCCCACCTGATGTCTTTCCCTCCCCCCCCCCACCCCGCCCCAGTGTTCACCTGGTGCACTCTCCGCCACTCCACCCCGAGTTCAAGAGGGCCGTCAGGGACCTGCCCCCCCACTTCAATGCCTCCACCGAGCCCTACTACAGAAGGCTCATCTCCAACTACGGTACCCACTTCATCCGCTCCATGGAGCTGGGCGGCAAGATCTTTGCCCTCACCGCCCTGCGCACCTGCGAGCTGGCCCTGGGAGGGCTCACGGCCGACGAGGTGGGGGAATGCCTGGCCGTGGAGGCCGAGGTCAGCATAGGCAGCTGCGCCAGCTCCTCATCGGAATTCAAGGCCTGTGAGGAGAAGAAGAAGCAGCACAAGATGACAGCCTCCTTCCACGAGGCCTACCAGGAACGCTATTCCAAAGTGGTAGGCGGCCACCACTCCGCCATGGCTGACCTGCTGTTCGGGAAACACGCAGCGCCCGAGCAGTTCTCAGCCTGGGTGAAGTCCCTGGTGGACAGACCCGGCCTGGTGGACTACAAGCTGGAGCCGCTGCACATGCTTCTGAAGAAGTCGGACCCACGGCAGGAGGCGCTGAGGCAGGCTGTGAGCAAGTATGTGATGGACCGTGCACGCTGGAAGGACTGCAGCCGGCCCTGCCCCCTGGGCCAGCAGAAGAGCCCCCATGACCCCTGCCGGTGCGTGTGCCACAGCTCAGGGGTCACCAACCAGGACTGCTGTCCCCGGCAGAGGGGCCTGGCCCACTTAGAGGTGATGAACTTCAAGGCGACAGGTCTGTGGGGAGACACATTTACCTCCACGGACGCCTACCTGAAGGTCTTCTTTGGGGGCCAGGAGCTGAGGACAGGCACGGTGTGGAACGATAACAACCCCAAGTGGATGACACGGCTGGACTTTGGGGACGTGGTCCTGGTCTCAGGGGGGCCCCTGAGGGTGCAGGTCTGGGACCAGGACAATGGCTGGGACGATGATCTCCTTGGCACCTGTGACCGGACTCCGCAGTCCGGCCCACAGAAGGTGACGTGTAACCTGAATCACGGTCACCTGGAGTTCTTCTACAGCGCCACATGCTTGCCTCACCTGACAGGGGGATCTTGCCTGCAGTACGCCCCCCAGGGGCTTCTGGGGGAGCCTCCGGGAAACCGAAGCGGAGCAGTGTGGTGACCACGGGGGCCTGAGAGGCCTGTTGCCCGGACTGAAGGGGTTCTCACAGAGGGAGCCAGGGCCTATCTGTCTTCATATCCCCATTAGACAGAGAGAAAATGGGCTTTCCCCTCCCCCCCACCTTTTTCTCAGTGAGGTGGCTGGATTTATAGGCAGCCCTGAGTCTCCCCGTCCAAACTGCCTTGGCTCTCCAATATTCTGGAGCCCAGGGAATGAGCTGCTGCTGGGCGCCATGGCCGCCAGTCGCTACACAGGCCGCGCTGGGCAGGGAGCTGGGCAGAGGGCCAGGAGGCCACTCCCACCAGGCTGCTTGGAGTCACCTAAAAGCTTCCCTTTCTAACATGGTGATTTTTCATCATTTTAGATCTCGCCCTTCTCTCCCAGCGGCTCGGTTTTCTGTCTTCTTTGCCCACCAAACTTTGCCTCTCAGACAGACCAGGGGCTCTCTTGACCTGTCTCATTGTACACAACCCGCCAAAGAACCAATAAATGCGACATGACGACACCTGTAACGGTGGTGGCTGTGCCAGAGGAGGGGATGGGGACAAACACAGCCCTGGAGGTAAACTGCTGCTCTAGCAACCCTAACGACGGGACAGGTGACTCACCCAGCGGCAGGCAGGGAATAGAGAAGAACTTGCTTTCCACTTTTGTTAGAAATGTGGGGACCCAACATATCATATTTTACTTTCCTCATAACTCTCTGATTTGAGAAACAGCAGCATAAACTTGGTGACACATGGCAACGGACACGCAGCTCCCAGCTGTGAGGCAATAGGGAGTGTGGGGGGGGGGGGGGCAGGGGGGCTATGGTGAACTGAAGGGCACAGGTCTTATCTGGGGGTGGGGAGGCTGCAGCTGGGTGAAGCCTCCCCATCCAGCTGCAGCGTCCCCACCCCCAGATAAGACCTGGCAGATATTCGCAGGCAGGAATGTGAGCCCAGTGCTGCCAGGTCTTCTAGATCCTTAAAGTAACCAGAAATCCCAATTTGACTTCTAATTGCTGACAATTCATTTCACCTTATAAAAAAAAACCAAAAACTGATGTGGGAAAACATGGGACCAGCCAACGAGAACAAGGATGAGGGCCATCACTGAGCTGGAGCAGTCGGTTTGGAAACTCGGACTTCCTCAGGACCCACTGCAGGCTGCACAGCTCTCCCCTGTCCCACAGTCTCAGAGGAGGGGCCCAGGGCTCCAAGCAGGTGGTGTGGGAGGGCTACCTGGTCAGCGTGCAGGAAACGCAGAGCCCTGGGGTCTGATATAAAATGAAAGGTCTGGGTTTCCTGCGCCTGGGACCCTAGGAACAGGCCCGCAGGCTGTGCAGGGCTGTGGTCGGGGCTCGGAGCTGCCGGCACAGGCCTCCTGGTTCTCTCTGAAACCCCCTGTAAATTAAGCCCCTGGAGGCTTGTATGGACCCCTAGGCTCAAAAGTCCCAAAGTGAGAGGACGATAGTACGCCAAGCCTGGATCCTCAAGTGGGACAGGAGGGACGGGTGAGCGCTACAAGCCAGTTTAAAACCACCGTTCTTAACACGTTTCCGTTCACAGCCACGCACACAAACAAGAGCAGGAGAGAAATCTTGAAACTTCACGCTGGCTGCTGCACTACCTGAAAATAAACACGGTGGGGAAGCAGGGCCAGGGCAGGCTGAGGGAGCGGCCCCGATGAGCGATGGGGGTCTTGGTCAAGTACCCACGTGGTCGGTGACCTCCGACAAGCCCCTCTGCTCCCTGGGCCTTGGTTTCCCCAAAAGGACGATCTTTGTTTTATTCCCTTCGCAGGGCATCGTGAGTCTTTCTAGAAGGTCAGTGCTCTGAAAGGGCCCCTGAGCGGTTATCTGGTTAACCCTCCTGGTTTACCTGGAGGGAGAGTGAGGCCAGGAGGAGAAGGGACGTAGCTGTGGGTACCGACATCGTGGCCAGGTGTCTTCGTGTCCTGGCACTCCGTCCAGCACAGATTTGGAGAGGATGACAGGGCCCAGAGAGGCTGGCTGGTGGGGGAACGCCAGGAGAGGACCAAGGCAGGGGAGGGCCTGCAGGAGGAGACGAGGGAGAGCCTTGGGGAGGTGCAGGGGCCCCTTGTGGCTTTGAGAGTCCTCTCCAGTGTTCTTTGTTCCCCCACATCTGTCACCAAGGTCAGCCATCTCTGCATCCTGACATTGTCCCCTTCTGCCCATCACCACCGCTTCCCCAGCCCAGGCTACCGCCATCTCTTCCTGTGGCCTCTTCACTGATCTCCAGGCTCCTGTCTGCCCTGCCTGCCTCACCACCCCATAGCCACAGAGGTGCCCACACACTGCCCGTGTCCCCTGGAGCTCCCCTCTAAGCCAGCCCCTGCATCTCTCTCTGAAGGCGCATACTGCAGCCCACTCTGTCTGCCCCATTGGAAGACCACGGCTTTGGGGAAGTGCCCATGCCCTGCCCGGCCCAGAACAGTGCTCAGTGGCCACGGAGGTGGCCTATATGTACCCCAGCTCCCTCTCCTGAAGGGGAATAACTCTGAAGGAAGAGTCTGTGCTGGCTCCCAGAGTTCCCAGCAGGATTAAGCTCCAGTAACCACAGAGATGATTTGCTTGGCCACACGCTCTCTTGGCTGACTCCCTTCCCCGTTTCAGTTCCCCACTCCCCTACTGGTATTTCCTGGAATCGCCTCCCACATAAACTACCCCATCCCTGTCTCAGGGTCTGCCCCTGGGGAACACAGCTAAGCAGCACATCTTACCACACCACTGCCTGGCTTAAGCCCTTCATTGGTTCCTTGTGGCCCTTGGGATGAAACTCAAACCTCCTATGTGACACACATGCCGACCCCACTCTCCACTCTGTTCTCCCCTCGCTAAGCCCCGCCTCCCTAAGCGTATGGGTTCCTCTGTGGGCCATGCGCTCTCTGGCCCTTCATACATGCTGCCTCCTCTTTCTGGAACTTGTCTCCTCTGTCCTAAGTCCTCCTCAGCCTTCAGGCTTCAAATGTGGCTTCCTCCAGGAAGCCTCCTCTGACTGCCAGGTCTAGGTCACAGCCCCTACCACTCTGCTCCTATAGTTCCCATTCTTTCCCCAGGGCCAAAGGCCACTTCTATCTTATTCAATTAGACTAGCATCTGGCATAGGTTTGATACTTGGAAAATATTGGGTGGATG
Source organism: Myotis myotis (assembly GCF_014108235.1). Taxonomy (NCBI): domain Eukaryota; kingdom Metazoa; phylum Chordata; class Mammalia; order Chiroptera; family Vespertilionidae; genus Myotis; species Myotis myotis. Next base: position 41,202,943 of record NW_023416319.1, on the reverse strand, counting down.
ATTAGAAGGGAGAAAGAAAGAAAGAAAGAAAGAAAGAAAGAAAGAAAGAAAGAAAGAAAGAAAGAAAGAAAGCCACCAAGGAACCTTCTAGCCACTGCTCAAACTCTCCCAGAGTCAGAGAGCTGTGGAGGAAATGAGCCATCGTGTTACACTGCCTCCTTGTGACATGCAGCCCTGGTCGTGGTGAGGGATTCCGTGTATATAAATCTCTGGCCCCACCTCAGACTTGGTTGGGCAGAAGAACCACTGGGCTGACTCCAGTGCAGGCTGCCACAGAGGGGACACACACTGCCTGGGTAGAGGTGGCGTGGGGCTGGGCCGGCCCTGCTCTCCATCACTGACCACAGAAATGAGAACCTCTCGCGGGGCTGAGGGAAGCCTCTTCGGTGTTACCCACCGACCTCTCATTTCTCTGTGGACTCAGTTCAGGCCAGGCAGCTGTTTCTCTGGCCACAGCTGGGGCTCACTTGGCCTGGGAAGGTTGTGACCCAGCAGGGCCAGGCCCACCACCTTCACCTGCTCGTGGATGCTGCTCCCCCTCCCGCCCCTGCTGCCCGGTGAGGTCCTTTCCAGCCAAGACCTCCACGGCCCACGTGGCCACACACACCGGCCGGGGCAGACTGTCTGCTTGGCTTTCCACTGCTCAGGATGGGGGTAGGTCTGGTGCAGCCGAGGCCAGGGGCACAGGTGAGATTCTCACAGGTGGTCAGGGTTAGTGTCACATAGAAAGATCCACCCCCTCACAGACAGGACCCTCATGAGCAGCCAAATACTGAAACCCAGCCCACAGATGACATGGCCCTGGTCACACACGCACCCCACACTGGCCATAGAGAGCTTCATGTGAGCCTGGATTTTGACCGGAGACTGAGCCCCAACACCATCCATTCTCTTAGCACATTGCAATCACATAAAACATCCCCTGCAGACCCCGGCTGTAAAACAAGGGGCTAGAACAGAGACTTCTGCACCACTGTCCCGCTTGGAGGGCCGAGGCCCTGATTCTATATGCATCTAATCCTGGCCCTTAGCAGCCATGGCTGAATGGACCCACAGCGCCTGGCCTGTCTCTGTGAATCTGCTCAGCAGGCAGGCCCCGGGGCACCGCTGTCCTGATGCTTGAAGAAGCCCCGCTCCATTTGCCTTTCTCTTCTCAAAGGCCCGGATACACAGCCCTGGGCCAGAACCAGCACAGCTGTTGTTGTTTGGCAGGTATCAGCAGAATTTGTTTACTGTGGGGCTCCAAGTGCACATCTGGGCTCACAGTTAATCTCCACAACAGCTGGTTCCTGGTTTCATCTTTAAAAGGCAGTGATGTCAGTTCCCCGCAGGACAATGGCTTTTCCCCTGGGAGACCCGAATTCCCTTCAGCACTCACCTGCCTGCAGGGAAGTGGCCTCCAGGCAAACATCTGGGTCTCCCGTCCTCTCCACTCACCGGCAGCATCACCGTTCGCACTGGGACTTCCGCCGAGGCCCTCCACCTCCGGAGGTGGTCATTAAGGGAGGACATCGGTACCACCCAGGCCTCTCCCTCTCCGTGGTAACGTGGCACTTCGAGGGTTTTTATTTTGTAAAGCGTTTTCCCAAGTGGGAGTCATTGAGAGGGACCTCACGCCCTTGCCTGCCTCTTCACTTCCATTATTTCTCTCTCACTGACACCACAAATGAAATACTAAGACATCAGGTCTCTTGCCCGGCGGTGATGCTCAGTGGTTGAGCATCGTCCTATGCACCAAGAGGTCCCCGGTTCGATTCCCAGTCGGGGCACATGCCCAGGGTGCTGGCCCCATCCCCTGTGGGGGAGAGGGGGCATGCAGAAGGCAACCAATCGATGTTTCTCTCTCTTTCTTCTTCCTCCCCCCTCCTCTCTCTCTAAAAATGAATAAAAACACTTTTACAAAAGAAGAAAAAAAGAAATAACATTTCTTCAGCGGTTAAGGTAGTGTTTTAGGGACTGCACGTGTATCCGGTCATTTAATCCTCCCAACGAGCCTGCGCGAGGAGGGACTCGGGCCGTCGTGGACCTGAGATGTACAGAAAGCTGAGCACCTTCCCCTCCCCTTCGTCTGCACCTTCTCCACCAGACCGTGCTGGCTCCTGAACACGGGGAGTGTACTGCGCCCCATCTCTCCTCCATCGTCCTCACCACCACCTTCAGCACAAGGCCTTCGCCTGGCTGACAGGGACCCGTTTTAGGGGATGCTCTCAAGAGGCGCAGCCTCCCTGTGCCACCCTGCCACTCGCTTCTTTAAAATGTGATAAAATACACATAGCGCAGGATTTGTCATTGTACCCATTTGTAAGCGTGAGTTCATAAAGACACTCGCAGTGCTGTGTCAGTGTCACTCCTGTGTACTCCTCACACTTTCTCATCATCTCCAGCCATTGAACAAGTACTGACACACCCCCACCAGCCTCTGCTGAGCTCTATTCTGCTTCTCATCCTATGGATTTGCCTATTACAGGCACCTCCTATAGGTGGAATCAGACAGTACAAGAGGGGGCGAAAGTAGGGTACAGTTATGCGTATGCCCAACACAGAGTTTATTCTTGTATTGCTGCTTATTAGTTGCTGTATTGTTTTCCAGACAATTTAGTACAACTGTAAACCTCCTTTTGCCCCACCCTGCATCTGTCTTCCGAGTCTGGTTTCATTCACTTAGCACAATGTTTCCAAGTCCATCCGTGGGGGAGCATGTGTCAGGCCTTCCTTCCTTTTCCTGGGTGTGTAATATTCCATTGTATGGATATATCATTTTGCCTGTCCGCTCACCTTGGGTGGATTGATGGACACTTGGGTGGATTCCACATGTGGGCTATTGTCAATAATGTTGCTAGGAAGGTGAGGTTCACTCCAGGGGCTCTGCGGCCAGTGGGCCAACAGAGGGTGGGGAGCCTGAGGGGAAAGTAGGAGCATGAGTGCACAGAGCAGCACGCGGTGTGAGCACCGAGCTGGCATGCTGACTCTCCTCTCTGCCTCTCCAACACCTCAGCTGGCAGGTACACCCCCACAGGCAGGACAGGAGAGGGGCTTTCTCAAGGCCACGCAGACCGGCCCAGAAGGCCCTCCTTATCAAGGGCCCCACTCCCTTCCGTTCCCAGGGCCCTCCCTCCCTGGAAGCCCAGGCTGAGGGAGCAGCCGATGCTGGAGGCAGCTCAGGGGAGGGGCCCTCCGGCCCCTTAAACAGCGAGCTGGGCAGAAGAGAAATAGAAAGGCCTGTGTTTAAGCTGGAGCCACAGTCTAAACATAAACATCTGTTTGTGATTTCATAAGCAAAACTAAACCATGGTTTGCTGCACCAACTCACAGGGAAAATGAGGTGGCGGGGATCCTATAACTCTGTGAAGAACCCAGTCTGCTCGCAAGTCCTTCGGAAACCATTAAACCGTGCAGATGCGCTTGTTAAGCAAACCGTGCAAATTAGCTTATAAACCGTACGCGATCCCTTGTGATTCTTATCTGCTGCTTTCAGCAGGTGCCGCAGGGACCCCAGCGGGGTGGTACGGTAGCTTATTCTTGGCCATCATCTGTAGTGCGTATGAAAAATAATACTAGGGTTTTCCTTTAGAAGGTTCAATGACTTAGAAGTCCTGGTCATTTCTTCCCTAATTATGTCCCCCAAAAAGCATTTGTTTGTTTCTTGTCTTTGTTGCATCAACGACACTGGGCAAAAGAGCCCTGATTGGTACCATCTGGATCGCGCACACTTCCAAGGCCTTCCCAGACCAGATGTGTGAGGTGGGCCACACCCTCGCTTGCTAAGTGACCTTCCTGGCTAAGGCTTCCCGTGAGTCCCCAATTCCTCAAGCGTCGCCTAGGTGCACTAACAGCTAAGTCAGGGGTTCGGATCACACGTGCGCCCAGGTGTGGGAGAGGATCTAATGTGGAAATGCCACAAAGAGGAAGGCACAGCAGCATTGAAAAGGGGCCCTGCCCTAACCGGTTTGGCCCAGTGGATAGAGTGTCGGCCTGCGGACTGAAGGGTCCCAGGTTCGATTCCGGTCAAGGGCATGTACCTTGGTTGCGGGCACATCCCCAGTAGGGGGTGTGCAGGAGGCAGTTGATCAATGTTTCTCTCATCGATGTTTCTAACTCTCTATCCCTCTCCCTTCCTCTCTGTGAAAAATCAATAAAATTATATTTTTTTTAAAAATAAAATAAAAAAATCAATAAAATATATTTTTTTAAAAAATAAAAGGGGCCTGTTCATTGGGGGGACACCTGTCCTGCCTCTGATCCCAGAGACAGCTGGGGAGGCCTGTGCATGCTCCACGGTGTCCAGGGCGGGAGAGCACTATACACTCCACTTTACGAAGAAACGGAGGCTGGAGGAAGGAAGCAATCCGTCAGGCACAAATTAATGTTTAGTAGTATCTGTTCATTCAAGAAACACCCACAGAGACGGTGCTGAGTGCACTGATGGGGATCGGCGGCAGGTGGGACAAGGGCCCGTCAGAATGGACCAGCCGAGCGCAGAAGGGAGAGATGGAGAGACCCAGGCAACCTGAGGGAGTGGGTCATCTCGCCTGGCCACCCAGGGCTTCCCTGCCGAGGGAGGAGGAGGCAGCAGGCGGCTTTGACCGCTCAGAGCCTGCATTCTTTAGATTCTCTCCCAAAACCCTTGGGAGACACTTAGCCCACCTGACAAGGACGGAACCTCCCCTCGTGAGGCACATCAACACACCTGTGTTCATCCCCATCTCGAAAGCCCATGGAACATCCTCTGGCACCTGCCCGGGTGGAAACCGCCACCCAGGGGTCCCCCAGAACCACACAGGGCCATGCAGGAGGTGCCTTTCGGGGAGCCCTGTGCTTCCTGGTGATGGAAAGTCAGATACGGTCACCGGAATGGAGTTGACACTGGGGCAATGAGAACCACATGTCTACTCTACGGACCCACGTGTGCGTGGGGATCTAATGATGAGGCTGTCGTTCAAGGAGTTCAATAAATAATGTGGGCGAACTGGATACACATTTGGAAAAAGTTGTATTCTCCGCCTCATGTCATTCACACATAAAAATTTATCCCAGATGAATTAAAGCGCTACACATACAAGACAGCACTGTGCAAGTAGTCAAAGAAAACAGGAAATGGATATCTAACCTCGGGGAGGGAAGGTCTGCTTACACAAGACGTAAGACACAAAATGCATTAATTTGACTGCAAAATAACTTAACCTCTCTCTGACAACGTGCACTCTAAAAGCGTTACAAGACAGCCCTAGCTGGCTTGATCCCAGGTCCTGGTTGGGGCACATATGGGAATCAACCAAATGATGTGTCTCTCTCACATCAATGTTTCTCTGTGTGTGTGTGTGTGTCTCTCTCTCTCCCTTCCATTCTCTAAAAATCAATGGAAAAATATCCTTGCGTGAGGATTAACAACAAAAAAGTTACAAGCCAAACTGGTAGAAAGACTTGGCTGTATACCTACAGATGAAACAAACTGTACTAAAAATGTATGCCTATTAATTTAAAAAGGCAACCCAGTAGAAAAACAAGCAAGTACATAGAGATAAGATCCAAGTGGCCAATAAAAATACGAAAAGCTGTCCCATTTCATTAGTAATTGGGAAAGTCATATTAAGTTAAAAATAAAAGATGATTTTTTTTTATCAGATTGGCAAAAATTAAAAAGACTGGTGACCTCAAACATCAGGGTGGGAATGGGGGAATGGGTATTTTCATAAACTATTGCTGTTTCGTTCAGCCCAGAAGATGGCCTCATTTAGTTCAAAGGAAGAATGAAAATTGCTTTGGGGCTGCGCAGGGTTTGTCACGCAGGGTTTGTTGATGGGTGAGGTGGGTGGATGGTAGGAAAAGGAAAGAATAAGCCAAGAAGAAGTACAAAGTGAAACTTAAAAGGCCGATGTCATAGATAATCTACCCATGTGACTCAGAGGAAACGGCATTTCTTGTGGGTGTTGAGGGCAACCTCTTGAAAGCACACAGGGGTTTGAACAGCATCGAGTCCGAGAACCACAAGACCTTGAGGGAGGGTTTTCAAAACCGTCATGCTTTCCCCTCGCCCCCCCTCCCCCTCCAGCCCGTCACAGCAAGGACACTCTTCCCAAAACAGACATTTCTGTCCCCCGTCATGGGAACTGTTGGAGAGGATTCCAGCTCCCAGAGCTGGCTCCGACATCCACCTCTGGAATGAGCCACAGCTTGCAATCAGACACTCGCTGGGCCTCAGTATCCCCGCCTGCAAATGGGGATCATGGTGCTTACCTGTGCTGTTGCGGGCATGCTGAACGGGAGGATGAGTGTCTGACAAGGCTAGTGCTCCCCTAGAGAACGTAGGAAAACAAGCAAAGGTTATTACTGGTCTGGCAGCAGGGCCGCTGCGGGACACACTGAGGCACGGAGGCTGGGGGGGGGGGGGGGGGGGGGGGGGGGGGGACAGGCTGAGCACGTGTCTGGTGATATTTTAAAGCTGATAATTCAACGTAGATGAGAAATAAAGTGTCCCCATCTTTTTACAAGTCAATTTAAAAAAGTCAGCAAAGGACACAGACAGCCTAGAAGAGAAAAACATCAATGGCCAATAAACACGGAAAAAGTTCAGCACCACTACTCATTGAAAAGAAATATAAAATTAAAGAAGTATGAGATTCTATTCTGAACCACAAAACTGGCAAGAACTTTTTTAAAATGTAAGAGGCAGTGCGGGCAGGCGCTGGAAAGCAGCGCGCTCAGTAGCTGCTATTTGAACAGGCATTTCAGGACAAATAAAGGTGCATCTCAAAAACCTTTCAAGGGGCGAGCCCTTTACAGGAATTGACCAGGCTGGCACCGCCATAGGCAGGTGTGGGGGTATCGACTCAGCTCACTACAACCCCCTCCGTCCTCTCCTCCCCACCTCCACCACAGGGTCACAGTCCACAGGATGGGCGGCCCCACACTTGAGATGGGGGACAGGGCGAGAGGGGGAAAGATGACTTCATCTGGGGAGGGCGGTCACGTATGAAACTGGAAACCAGGGCGGTCATTTTCCCCAAGCAGTGAGAGGCAGCTGCCCTTCCTCAGCAAGGGCCCGGCAGCCGCCCAGGGAGGGCCAGGCAAGAGTGAGGGTGTGTTGTTCAGGTCCTCAGAGCAGCAGACACCAAGGTGGGATTCGATGTGCAGGAGATGCATTTGGGGAGCCTTCTGGGGAGGGTAAAGGAGGGAGCAGACGGTGGCAGAAGGGCCTTCGGAAGAGCCCCACACTGCCCGTGGCTCTCGGGACCTCGAGGCAGACCCACGGGAGGCCCCGCAGGAGCTGCCGGATGGAGGAGCTCAGGGATGGGCAGAAATCACTGAGCTCAGTCCCTGTCTGAAGGGGTGACTGAGGGGAGAGAGCGCTGGAGGGGAGCGCGGTCTGAGATCCCAAGGTGCAGCAGCTGGTGCTTGTGTCAATCGTTCTCTGTAGCGGGGTGCGCGCGGGGTCGGGGCGGTGCGCGCGGGGTCGGGGCGGTGCGCGCGGGGGTCGGGGCGGTGCACGCGGGGTCAGGGCGGTGCACTAGGGGTCAGAGTGGTGCACACTCGTGGATGCCACTGAGGCTTCCAGGCCAGTTCCCGATTCTGGTCGCCCCAGCCCCTGTGGCCTCCCTCCCAAGGGATCCTGTGAGATCCTCCCACTGACCATCTTTAAAACCCCTTTATTTGCGTAAGGTGGTGGGGCCACTTTCAGTGACATGCAGTCCCAGGAGTTCTAACCAGACCTACACAAAGATGTGTGCTGGACGATGTCCTTTGAGGCGTTCTTTATAAATCTTGACATGAAACATGACCCACAGGTAAGGCTGCAGATCTTGAGAGGGGTTTGGGTTACACAAGTACACGCATTTGTTAGGATGTGTGTGGTTTTTAGACAAGACGTGTGGGTGAGCTGTGGGGGACGACCGCTGAGCAAGGGCAGAGAGACCGACTAGGTGCTCGCGGTGGGTCAGGCGCTGTCCTTAGTCACTCCTGTGTCAGAGGCTGTGGATGCCACTGACCAGAGGAGCCACTGAAATGGGAGCCAGTGCTGTCCCTGTCACTGCTACATGCCCTCCGCAGGCTGGGAGCTTGGGGGACGCACCACCCACTCCTGTGCATCCCCACCAAGACCCCCTGATTCCGGGCAGAGAAGTGAGAACTGCCACACACGCACATGCACACACACGCGCACACACACGCACACACACGCACACTGGTGCTCACCCTCTACACTCGCATTCAGAAACCACACGAAGCATCATAGGAAATAACGACATGCTATGAAATAAGCCCCAGAGGCCTCCCCCCCGAGCCTGGAAAGATGACCAACGCCAGCTCCATGGGGGCTCTGAGTTCCATTCTGACCTCCCCAGCTGACCTCAGAACCACATCCCACAGGGCCTTGTTCCCCTGGTCCTGGAAGAGTCTGGGTAGAGGCCAGGGTCAGAGCTTTCTGCCTCACTCCCCCCACTGCCTCTTTACACACCCATTTCCAATGCAAATGTTCACGCATCCAGGCCCCTGAAGGGGCCCAGCAGAACCTGGTAGGGGGAGGAAATGGAGGCTGAGGTCCACCCTCCTTCATAGCCCCTGAAAGTCCACCTTGTCTCATTTCCCTGGATAGAGCAGTCCTTCGCACTTTAGTGTGAATTCGCCTGTGATGATGCTTTCTTCAAGGAAGGGCTCAGCATGACAGCTCTGGGCACCCTGAGTGACATGGGAAGGCACAACTGGAAATGCGAAAGAAGGAAAGGGATGTCTAGGAAGAAAGCCACCTTTTCTGAGATTGGGGACCCATCAGGGTAGATGCTCTCCCTCACCCCACCCACTTGCCCTTGCTCTGGAGGAGCGGGGACCCCGGCGGGCATCAGTTCTCGAACCCCTGCTCCACACTAACACAAACCAGCAGCCAGGCGCACTTCACATTTAGCTGTTTTTAATGCTCAAAAGCTCTGTACAAAAAAAAGTCACAAATGAATCCTCACAACACCCCTGTGAGGTAGGTAGGCAAGTATTCTTCTCCCATTTGCAGATGGGGAGACTGAGGCAGAGCGGTGACGTGACCGGCAAGTGGTCCCAGCACAGCTGAAAGTCAGGGCCAGCCATGAGGACACAGAGGCTCCCGCCCAGTTCAGTCCTGATCTCTGACCCCTCACCTAGACCTTGTCTGCAAAGAAACTAAAACATTTTAATACATGCAAAATTAATAAAGACAAAAACAACCCATCTGGAAAGGTAGTGAACAGACATACAGTAGTTCTGCAAAAAGGAATCAGCCAAGATGGTCAAACAGTTTCCAATACTAGGTAGATATGAGCCACTTCAGCCTCTTCTCCCCGTCTCAAATACCTCGACCAGGGACACGACCACCTGTTCTCCCATAGAAGTGCATGCACGCAACCACAGAGAGGCCCCGCTGGCCACAGCGAGCAGGCCAGGTGCCCAGCCTCCCCACTGGGCAGCCCCTGGGTATCCACAGGCCCCGGCCCCAGAGGAAGAGCTGCAAGGCTCAGCTCAGCACCCCTGCCTCCCCGCCTCTTCCGAGCAGCTTCCCGCTGTCTGCACACAGCAGACCCTCTACGTCAGCAGTGCCTGGCCCCGTCTGCTCCCACTGGAAGGCAGCTCAGGGGTCCTCGGCAAGAATGGTCTGCAATCCAGGGGACCCCTCAGGCCACCCTTAGCCCACGCTCACGCTCCACTGCTCGCTCAAGTCGCCGCACCCGAGGGTCCCTGCTGCAGCAGGCGGGGCATGGGCCGGCTGGGGCCTGCGGGGCGGGAGGAGGTGCAGAGGGACCCAGGCTGGGTGCTTGGCTTACTCAGCACCGCCCACCCGGGCTCCCAGGCAAATGGAGCTGGCTTCTGCCATGGGGCTGCTCCACCTCCTGGAAGCTCTTTCTTCCCCTGAGAGGGACTCCCTGGTGTTTCCGGCTCCTTAGAAAACTCCACAGTCCTGCCAGCCCCCCGGGGGAGGGGGGTGGGGTGGCAGGAGAGGCCTCGGCCTCTGCGGCACCCACCACGCCATGGGGTTGTACTTCTTGAAGTCTCCAGGTTGGAGACGGGCACGAGAGGCAAGAAAACTAAAGCTGCCTTTAAAGTCACAAAGCCACCCAGAGTGCTGTCCACCTCCCAGGGAGCCAGGGGCCCCGAGGGCAGTGCCAGGAGGCTAAAGGGGAGAAGCCAATAGGGAGAGCAATGAAGGAAAGAGAGGAAACCCGCACTGGCCGGCTGCTCTGCACAGGGGCCGCCAGACCTGCTGGGAGGGGAGGGGAGAGGATGGCAGTGGCCGTGGGCAGTAGCTTTGTTTGGCAACTTGGGGAGTGAGCTGCTTGGAGGGCTGCAAGGCCCGCACTGGGCCCTCCTGAGGGCTGCTCTCACGCTGTCATTCACAGGTCTGACTGCGTGCTCACTGTCCTATAAAAAGCCCTTTCAAAAAAGGGGTCCCAACCCAGCCCCAGGCTCTCTGGGAAGCTGGGGAACTGTCAGCGCAGGGCCACTTCAGTGAGGGCACCTCCAGCCTTCGTGGGGCCCTGCAGGGGGACGGGGCAGGGGAACCGTCCTACAGGAAGTCCCCGGCGGCGAAGGGCTCCAGGCTGTGGCTCTGCTCCTGCCACCGGCAGCGCAGCCTGGAGAAGGGCTGGTCCTCCGTGCCCTGGAGCTCGGGGAAGCCCAGCTGATTGAGGATCTCGTAGACCCCAGCCTTCGACGCCACCTGGAGAGGACAGAAGAGATGGGGCTGCATCCCAGGGGAGGGAGGGTGTCATTCGGGTCCCCTGTCCCCTTCGTGACTTCCTTCCCGCTCTGGGCTCCGGAGCACACGGCCGAGCCTGTGGCCCAGGGCTGCCTCCTACCAGCTCAGCACTCTGGCTGGGGCCCCAGCGAACTGCACAAGTTTGCGTTTTGACCATTAATCGCTCTGAGCTTCACTTTCCTCACAGTGGGGAGAGGAGGCTCTACCTGCCGGGAGCGCCATAAGCACCGCAAGCGCTCGGCAGGCAGCCAGGCAGTCAGAGCAGCACAGGAGACCACGCCTGCTGCTCCCACAGGGACCGTCAGGAGCGAGGCAGCGAGCACTCAGGTGGGCCTGCAGGGGGCGCTGAGGAAGGCGGCGTGAACCCCGGAGCCAGCAAGAGCCTCTGGCTGTGAGTTCCGGCTGTGGGCCTCCCTGGACACGCTCCACCCTCTGCTGCCCAGTGGCCCAGGCCCTGACACTAGACCCAAACCCTCTCACAAGGAGCCTCCGTCTCACCCATCATCCTGGGGGTGGGGAAGAGCAAGGTCCACACAGAACGAAGGTCCCCAAGTAACCCTCACCCCCACCTGCCCTTCATCCCCAGGAGACAGGGACCCTGAGGCTAGAACCCCACACTCCTAACTGGACCCACAGTTCTCTCCTTCCCTGACCTCCCCCATCACCCAACACCAGGCTCAGCAGGGGTGGGGGGATGAAGCTCCTCCCAGCCCCCAACTCCCCTCAATCTCCAAGCAAAACCCAAGCGGAAGTGTCCTGGGTCCCCCACCACCTCCACCTACCCAGGGGCTCAGAGAGGAAGCTGATCCCGGGTCCGCTCAGAGGGGGCCCAACATGGCCTTGGAGTGACGCACACCCATCAGGTCTCCTGACTCAACACACGAGGGCCACACCCAAGGCTTTTCCTTCAGCACACGGCCCAGCAACCACCATTCCTGCCACGGGCACTGCGTGGCCGCCCTGCCCCCGATCCCTCACAGCTCTGACCCCAGCCCGTGCCCTGCCGATGTCCACTCTGACTGGCGTCCCAGCCTCCTGCTGCCCCACCTGCCTGCCCTCCGGGGCTAGTGCAGACTCGATCCAGATCAGAACCGCCAGGACAGGCGGGGAGGTCAGGAGGGCCAGTGCCCCGGTGGAGGGGCAATTACAGGCCGCACTGCCGAGGAGGGAGGAGGCCCCCTGACCTAGAGGTAACGAGGTGGCAGCTCTGCCTCCAGCACAGCTGAGCCCGAGGAGGAACCAGGAAGGGCTGGAGGCCAAGCGGAGAGTGGGCCTGGAGGGCGGTGTCCTGGGCCAAAGGCTGGCTCCAATGCTGACTGTGACCCAGGTCCTAGCCTGTCTGTGCTCAGCCCCTCCTTGCAGACGGGAGGGCAACAGTCACCTTGTAAGTCACCTGCTCGCACAGCGCCTGGCAGAGGGAACTGTGTATCTCACGGAGCCCTCACCACCCCCTTCTGAGGTGGTGCCAACAGTAGCAATGTATGTCCATGTTCATGTTGAAGGCAGCACTTTAACGGGGCTAATTAACTTGCCCAGGGCCACACTGGAAGGAGGCAGGGGCTGGGCCACCATGCATCTTGCCCTTTGCAGAGTGGGTGAGGGCTGAGCACCTAATGGGCATGAAGAGGCCGGGCAAGGCTGGCCTTGGGGACACGCAGAGCAGGGGCCTGCCTGACCCACACGCCCGGTCCCCTCCCACCGCCTCACGCATTCAGCCATCCATTCATCCACTCGTCAAACTTACTGACTGCCTGCCAAGCACAGACACCATGCTGGCGACCCCAGGTCAAACGAGACAAAATCTCAGCCAAAGAGAAGAGTGAGAGGTGAGAAGGCTTCCTGTCCACAGGGAACTCTCCAGGTAGCCTCGCCTCCCGCCTCTCTTACCTCCCGCATCCAAGTGCTGAATGGCCTCGGCCAGGAGTCCGCCTTCTCCAGGTGGAGATAAGCGTTGAAGAGCACCAGGTAGACATAGCGCTCCAGGTACTGCAGGCTCCGCAGCTGCAGCCTCCGGGCCTCCTGCTCTGATTTGGCTGCCTTCACCTGCAGAGGGCGCCGGGCGGGAGTCAGCAGGGGTCCTCCCCACTCAACATATGTGCCCCCACACTCACTCACACCACACACTCACACCACACTCACACCACACACACCCCACACACCCCCCACACACCACACACTCACACCACACTCACACACACCACATACTCACACCACACACTCACACCACTCACTCACACCACTCACACCACACCCCACACACCCCACACATACCCCACACACTCACACCACACACTCACACCACACACACCCCACACACCACACACTCACACCACATACTCACACCACACACTCACACCACACTCACACCACACACTCACATACTCACACCACACACACCCACACACCCCACACCCCACACACTCACACCACACACTCACACACACCACATACTCACACCACATACTCACACCACTCACACCACACACTCACACCACACACACACACCACACACACACACCACACTCACACACACCACATACTCACACCACACACACCACACACTCACACCACTCACTCACACCACTTACACCACACACACCACACACTCACACCACTCACTCACACCACTTACTCACACCACACTCACACACACCACACACACACCACACACTCACACTACACACTCACGCCACACCACTCACACTACACTCACACCCACACACACCACACACCCACACCACTCACACCACACACACACGCACCACACACTCACCACACACACCACACTCACATCACACCACTCACACCACACATTCACACCACACACCACTCACACCACACACACCCCACACCCCACACACTCACACCACACACTCACACCACTCATACCACACTCACACCACACACACACCCCCACACACCACACTCACACACACCACACTCACACACACCACACACACTACACACTCATGCCACACACTCACTCACACCACACTCACACCCACACACACCACACACCCACACCACTCACACCACACACTCACATCACACCACTCACACCACACATTCACACCACACACTCACACCACACATACACACACACCCACACCACACATATACACTCACCACACACTCACACCACACACAGCCCACACTTACCACACACATACACTCACACCACTTACTCACCCCACACACACGACTCACTCACACCACACACATACATACCACACACTCACTCACACCATTCACATACACAGCCCACACCCCCACACACATACACACTCACTAATATCACATACACACCTCACACACACATACCACACACATACACACCCCACATGCACCAACACACTCACACCCCACACATACCATACCACACACACACCACGCAGATACACACATACACACATACCACATACACCCCCACACAGCCACTCATGCGCTCTCACACACACCGTGTACACTCACACCATACAGACAGATACTCCTATACCACACAAACCCCCTGAGCACGCGCGCACACGCACGTGCACACACACACACACACACACACACATTCACATCCTCAACTGCCCGCAGCACCGGGTGGAGCTGGGAGGAAGGGATTCAGACAGCAAGGCCCAGGGCGTCCGAAACCCACTTCCTACCGGGGAGGTGAGGACAGGTCACCTGGCCTCCCTGCACCCCCACTTCCTCACTGAAAGTATAACCACTGTTCTGAGGGCAACCAGACAAGGACAGGCTGCCATGGGAACGCTCCGTTCAGGCCCTTCCCTCATCAGGTCTCTGATCAGTGGCCCGGACAGTGGTCAGCAAGGTGAAGCTCTCGCGGCCCTGACTGCGGACACAGCCTGGACCCCTCCCCTCCCTCAGCTGCTCAGAGGGAGCACCGTGGCCCTAGCTCTGGGCGCATGAAGGTTTGGTGGGACCTGTTAACAGAAGACGCCTGGGGGTGAATGCAGGAGGCAGGGGCCCCTCAAGGTTCCTCTCTGTGCAGGGGTCAGCGGCAGGCCAGGGCCATCCCCGCTCTCCCTGCAGGTCTCTGCCCCCTCCTGCCGGTGTCCTCCCCCCACCACAGGCTGCTGCCCACCCTGAAGACACCACCACACCTCTCTACACCGGCCCCCAGTCTCCACCCAGGGCCCACAGCAGCTGTCTCTGCTCCAGGGAGAGGATGAGGCACAGGGGCTGTTCCCTTGGGCTCCTGGCACATCGGGCTCCTGGGAGGGCACAGCCAGCCCAGGCCTCCGGGACCAGGAAAGATGGTCCCCCACCCACTGGCCACAGCCAGGAGCCTTTCCTTGCACACACACACACACACACACACACTCACACACACACACACACTGCAGCCTCTGGGTCAGCCTCCAGCTGCTGCAGGAAGGTTCCCAGGTGCCCCCGCCCCCAGACATGAGTCAGCCACAGTCCTACAAACCAGGAGCTACAGGGGGCCTGCTTTGGGGGCCTGTGGCCCCCACCTCCCACTTCTGCCTTAGAGAGCTCAGCCTTCGTGCCTCTGCCACCTTAGCTCCCGGGCTGCAGGAGTGGACGGTGACTGACCCCCTATCCACAGGCCTCGGGGATGGGCCAAGGGTGGAAGGTGGGCAGGGACAGGGCCCAGGACAGCCAGGGCTCTGCCTCCCTAGGAGACATGAGCTGGTTCTGGGCCTGGTTCTGCCCTTTAAACTCTCAGCGCCCCCAGGAGGTGGGGTTGCTCAGGCAAGTAAGGTACGAGGAAGCACCTGGAACCATGGAGAACCCCACAGGCCCACTCGTTCATGGAACAGGAGGCAGGGCAATGGCACACAGGCACAGGCCCTGCCCACAGAGACGCGGGTGGTAGTGGTTGGGGTGAGGGGGTAGGGGGACCAGGAGACAGATACAAAGCACCCAGAAGGCCAGATCATGGGATCAAGGCAGGGCAGGCAGCTGGACTGGGGAGGGTATCGAAGAGGAAGTGATGCTTGAGGTGGGTTAGGAGAAAGGGGGCAGAAAGGTGCCCCGTGAGGGGGAGGAAAGGTGTTAAAGAGGGAGGTCTCTCCAGGCAGACAGAGGGAGGAGCTCATAGCAGCGGGGGAGGGGGAGGATGGAAGCCGCACCCAGGGGCCAGGCTGAGCCGGACCCTCAGACAAAGGGGTAGTGAAGGCTTCTGGCGAATCTGACGTTGGGAATGGCCCCAGGGCTGCTGCTGGGTGGGGTTGGGAGACAGATCAGGATGCTTATTGCTTTAAACCAGTGGTTCTCAACCTTCCTAATGCCGCGACCCTTTAAAATAGTTCCTCATGTTGTGACCCAACCATAAAATTATTTCCGTTGCTACTTCATAACTGTAACTTTGCTACTGTTATGAACCGTAATGTAAATATCTGATATGCAGGATGTATTTAGGCGACCCCTGTGAAAGGGCCGTTTGACCCCCAAAGGGGTCGCGACCCACAGGTTGAGAACCGCTGCTTTAAACACTCCACCAACTTTGTTTAGAATTAGGCAGTGGACAGAAAATAAAAGGATTTGACCTAAATACAAGCTGCGGCCAGCACAGTGCAGCTCTGCTCAGCTATGGACGGGTACACAGGCTGCACGCACGGGGCCTCACCCCATCCCTCAGCTGCTTCCCAAACTCCATCCAGAGGCCTGGGGCCCCTTTAAACCATTTCCTTAGAAGGAAAGGAAATCACCAGTGGTCCCACCAGGAAAGCCACTGTAAACTCCTTCCAATGCAACAGCTGAGAAGAAATGTCCTCAGCTCCGGCCTGGCTCCCGGACAGGCCACACCAGCCGTCCTCTCGGCGCCCCCGCTCCCACGGGGACGCGCCTGCGGCCGAGACCCCACGGAGGGTCGGGTCTGCACGGTAGTCATGGTGGAGAGGCCGAGCGATTCCTGCTGAGCCCACTGGCAAGGCAGGGTAGAATTATCTCTAAATTCAGACCCCGGGCTGTAGGTGGCGCCTGACACTCCCCGGAAGGTTCCGTGGGCACATCCTGCCCCATCGAAATCTGTGATTTGAGGAATGACCCGTCTTCCCATCGAGGCCCTGGCTTCCTGACAATCACCCGTGTTGGCACTGCCCGGGGAGGAGGACAGGCCAGCCACCTCCTGCCGGTAAAAATAGTGGAGCTGTTTTTAAATGGCCTGGCAGGCCAGGCTGTCATTAGCTGTGGTGCAGCGGGCAAGACCTCCTTGTCCACTGAGATTGAGCCCTGAAATAGAAGGGGCCCGGGAATGGTGGCCAGGGCACTGGCATTCCGGCCTCTCCAACCTGCAGTCTGCCCGGCACCCACGTGGGCCCGACGCGTCCAGGGCCCACTACATACTGCACGCTGGGTGAGCACGTTCCATCCAGATCTGATCATCAGATTCTAATCTGCTCTCTGAGGGGCAGTGTGGCAGGTGAAGAGGGCCTCGTCTGGGGGCCGGGGTCTGGCGGCTCACTCTCCTCCTGTCTCCCACTAGCTGTGTGTTCTTGGCATGCCCAAGGGTCTCCCTTCCTCAAATGCAAAAATGGAGAGAACAGGCCTGGCCAGTGTGGCTCAATGGTTGAGCGTCAACCCATGAACACAGAGATCACGGGTTTGATTCCCGGGTTTTAGGCTCCATCCCCAGTTGTGTGTGTACAGGAGGCAGCCGATCAAAGGTTCTCTCTCATTGATGTTTCTCTCTCTCTCTCCCTCTCCCTTCCTCTCTGAAATCAATAAAAATATATTTTAAAACATAAAGGAAGAGATCCCAGAGAGCCCCACCCCCTCCCCTTCGCCTCTCTCTGTCCCCACGCACGCACCTAGGAAAGGCCACATGAGGACACAGAGGAGGCAGCGGTACTCAAGCCAGGGGGAGTCCTCACTAGAAACTGAGTCAGCCAGGACCTTGATCTTGGACTTTCCAGCCTCCTGAACTGTGAGAAAGTAGAATTCTGTTGTTTCGGCCATGCCGTCTGTGGTCCTTTGTTATGCCAGCCCAAGCTAACTATATGCTTGTGATGACCTCACACCCTCTCTATGCTTCAGTCCCCCGTCCTGGGAAAGTGAGAGGGTAGCAAGCTATGAGGCCAGTACCATCCTAATACCAACCAAACAAAGACATCATAAAAAAACAACAACTACAGGTCAGTATCTCTTATGAGTCCAACGCAAAAACTCCGCAACAAACCAAATGCAGAAAATATATAAAGATCACTTGCCATGACCAGGTAGGATTTATCCCAGGAATGCTAAGTTGGTTTAAAATCCAAAAATCAACTAACATAAAACACTATAGCAATAGAACAAAGAGCAAAAACCATATAATCATCTCGAGAGACATAGAAAAGTATTTTAAAAATATTTTACATCTACTCGCGAAAAAACACTCAAGGCCTGGCCAGGTGGCTCAGTTGGTTGGAGCACCATCCACGCACCAAAAGGTTGTGGGTTCAACTCCGGGTCAGGGAGCATACGAGAGGCAGTCAACTGATGTTTCTCTCACATCGATGTTTCCCTCTCCCCCTCTCTCTCTAAAAATCAATGAAACATATCCTCTGGTGAGGATTAAAAAGACAAAAACACTCAAACTAAGAATGGGTGTCTAAGAGAAACCCACAGTTAGCATCCTACTTAATCGTGAGAGCCTAAAAGCTTTCTCCCAAAGATCAGGAACAAAACGAGGATGTCTGCTCTCGCCACTTCTGCTCAACACTGTACTGGAAGATCTTGCCAGGGCAGTTAGACAAGAAGATTAAGTAAAAGGCACCCAGCCTGGCCACTGTGGCTCGGTTAATTGAGCATCGTCCCATGCACCAACAGGTCACAGGTTGGATTCCCAGTCAGGGCACGTGCCTGGGTTGTGGGCTTGATCCCCAGTAGGGGTTGTAAAGGAGGCAGTCAACAGATGTTTTTCTCTCACATTGATGTTTTCCCCTCTCTCTCTCCCTCTCCCTTCCTCTCTCTCTAACATCAAGAAAAACATATTTATAAATAAACAAACAAATGGCACCCATATTGGAAAGAAAGTAGTAAAACTACATTTGTAGATGACATGATCTTGTATATAGAAAATTCTAAGAAATTCACTAAGACAAACAAGTATGAGAACTAATAAACACGTTTAGCAAGGTTGCAAGATTGATCAATATACAAATTTATCAATTCTATTTCTATACCATAGCAATGAACATACTAACACATGAAATAAGGAAACCAATTCTATTTACAATAGCATATGTGGGGCATGGCTGCAGTGTTTTGGCCAGGTTCAAGCCTCGGACTAATGAAAGGACAGGGTCCTCTCATTGCCACGTGCAAGTCCCAGCTGGAGGGCAGGGCCCTCCCAGCACAATTATAGCCAACGGCTGTGGTTGTGAGCTTGAACCTATGGTCTGAACACGTGGCCCCACGTGCCTTGTGCTAGAGTTCAGGTGCATGTAGTTGAGTAGGGTTGAAACTCACAAGAATGCTGTAAACGTGATCATGCCCCTACTTTGCCTCGTGGCATCTGCGATAAAATAAAGACATGGCTTGTGGGCGCTGGCGCTGTCTCATCAGGGAGCAGCGTCCCACCGAGACCCAGCTTTCATTATCTTGTCTGTCTTTTCTCAATCCTTTCACCCCCCCACTCAGGGTCACTGAACCAGGCTGAGCTGGCATGGCAAGGCATCCTGGGGCTGAGTATGCCATGGCCGTGCCGACTCCCCACAAGCATAAGTACAATAAAGCAGGAATAAATTTAACAAAAGAAGTGTAAAATTTACACTCTGGGAGCTATAAAACATGTAGGCCATTAAAGAAGACCTAAATAAATGGAAGAAATCTCCGTTCATGAATCAGAAAAGTGACTGTTGTTCAGATGGCAACACTCCCCAAACTGATTTACACATTCAACGCAGCAAAAATCCCAGCTGCTTCCCCCCGAGATGGACAAGGACCGTGCCTGACCGGGAGCACCAGCATCGTCTGGGAACCTGCTGGACACCCAGCCCCACAGAACCAGAGACCAGGTGGGGTACAGCAACACGCATCTTAACGCGCCTCCAGGAGACCCTGGCGTTCACTGGGGCAGCGGACCCCTGCTTAGAGGGTCTGGTGTCCTCAACCTTGCCGGTATACTGGACTCACCAAGGGAAAGTTTGTGTAAAAGATCCATCCTCTGGCCCCAAGCAGACCAACTGAATCAGACTCGCTGGGGATGGAGATCAGTGATGGGTAGTTCTTAGAGCTCCCAGGTGCATCATTACGCAGCCAGGTGAGGACTGCGTTAGGTGTCCGAGGCCCCTGCTTTCTTCAGCCCCTTGAATGTTTGGTCCACATTCAGCTCGCCGGGGCCACCTGGTGGCCACACTGAGCAATCACTCTACATCTTGCTTGGGTACCACCACCCGCAGCCACTACCACCACCAGCCTCCCGCAGCGAAGGTCAGCATCATCCCCCTTTGGAATAGGGGGCTGGTGGGCGTGGTGGGAGGGGGGAGGGCCCTCCACCGGCTCCTCCTCCTGCCTCCAGACTGAAACACTCCACAGTCCAAAGGCAGCAGGGGCATCCACTGCTAAACACAGCCCCAACCACGGCACCCTTCCCTCTCTATGGCCACCAGCGTTAGAGCCACCTTACCCGTCCAGCATCGTCTCTGAGAGCTTCCAACACAACTGTGTTCATCGGCACCACGGCACCTCCACTGCCTCTGCGTGTACTTTGCGCCGTTCAGCCTCCTGGCTTCTGCCCATGCAGCCCCTCCGGCCAGAAGTGCCTCCCCCAGCCCTCACTACGCTGGGATTGTACCAGGTCAGCTCTGTGGGACCTCTCCTCTCTCCCCTCAGTGTTCCCTGCTCCACCCTCTGCGCCTCGCAATGGACACCCATGGCTGCAGAGCTCAGAGGAGGGAAGGGTGGTCAGCTTTGGAGGTGAGGGAGGGTGAGATACCTAGAATGCCTAAGGAAGTGGGTGTGTGGGGGTGATGCTTGAAGCACGGCCAGGCATCCCTTTCAACCCCCTGAGCTTCCAGCTACAGAGGGAACTGGAAGCTTCCGTGCTCTGCCTTCTCCATATCCTTTGAAAGCCAGAGGAGCTGTCTCTTAGCACATGGCTGCCACCCAGTGGCAACATACCATCCCACTATGAAGACCCAAAAGAAACAAGAGACACAATCTCGCTGGGGCCTTGGGAGCGGCCTCATTCTGTGCTCCTCTGGTCCCATCAGTTTGGTTGGCTGCTGGGCCAGGAAGGGGCAGCTGTGGAGCCTCGGACCCGCTGCCCTGCACACACTCCGCCAGCTGTTCCAGAATCAAGCTGGGGGTTGTTGGGGCCGGGCGTGTTTCCATTTCAGGGGTCGCCTCTGCTTCCAGCCGGCGGTGGTATGACCGAGAGAGCCACGAGGGTCCCCAGGGACACCTCACCACCTCACGCCCACAGCGGCCACATCCGGGGCCGTGCACTGGCTAAGGCGGGCTCACCTGGCGGTAGGTGCAGATGATGATTTCCCGCAGGTGGTAGTGCATGGGCGTCATGGTCTCGCTGACTATGTCCAGCGCTGCGTCCACCTCCTTCTTCACACGGTGCCCGTCCGGCAGCAGCTGCACCACCTTCATCACCACCTGCGCCAGAGGAGGGGGGCTGAGCAGAGACAAGACCAAGGTGCCGGGGGGGGGGGCTCACCCTCAACAACGGGCTCACCCCACACCAGGGCCACTTGGCTCGAGGCCCAGGCCCTGACCCCAGTTCTCCGGTGGGGCTGGGGACAAGGGCTCCTGGACACCTCTGAGGCCAGGGCTCCCAAGGTGCTTGCTTTCCTAAGCGGTAGAAACCTTGCTTCAAAAAAACCTTCTCCGGACTCTTATCTACAAAACAGAAAGCTGTGTGCGCAGGCTGGTGGGGTGGGTAGGGCAGGCGATGCATGCGATGAGCCTATGTTGGGGCCCAGCGGGCTCTGCTCTCACCCTGCAGGGGCCACAGGCATTTCGGGGACACCCAGCTACGGGGAACCCAGCCTGGATCCCCCTCATCTGATGTAAGCCCCCCTTCACTCCTGGGAAACTGAGGCTTGTGAGGGCCCCTCTGTAGGGCAGGGCTCTTCCGCCAGGTCATCCCCCCGGCAAATCTATCGATCAGGCAACCCCACCGCCAGCACCAACCCAGGTCTCCATCACCTCTCATCCCACAGTGGCAGCCCGCCTCCTCTCTGGGAGCCAGAGAGGGCCTGTGAGAACGTAAGTGGGAGAAAGCTGCAGTTTTTTCAATGAAGGGCCTCTCCCCTAAATCGCTCCTCCCCAGGGACCCTTCATCTCCTTGGCTGTCACCACCACCAGCCAGAAACCCAAGCTCATCCTGGGTGCCTTCCTTGCCAAGACCTACCAAGGAGAACTGAGCTTCTCCTGCTGGTCCCACAGCCCTTCCTCACTCAGGCCCGCCTCTCCTCTCCACTCCCTCCTCCACACAACTAACCCCACCCACACCCAATGATCACGACCTCCTCTGCCTCCCTGCTAGCCTCAAGGTCAAGGTCAAACACTGAGTGTAGCCCTTCAGAGTCCTCACAATCTAGGTCCTCCCACCTCAGCCCCAGTTCCTTCATTCTTGCAAATCACAGCCTTACACAGCTCCTGTCCTTTCCAGACTCCCTCTTTTGCACACTTGATCTCCTCTGCATACTAATCCTCCTCACCCACGAACTCATCTTTCTAAAATGTACTCTAATGTCACCTCCTCCATGAAGCCCTCCTGGGCTCCCCAGGTTGTGCCCTCGGCCCTCAGAACCCATGCCTATTCCAGCCCTCTTCACATTATATTTGATGCTCCCTGCCAGACTGTGGGCTCGATAGGCCCAAACTAATTGCAAAGAAAGCTGGTCTAGACAGGGGAATGTCTTGGGATGGGTGAGGACGGGGATTAGGGGCATCTTCAGGTCAAATAACTTTGGAACACAGGCTCTGCGGTCCACTCCCTGGCTTGTGCCCCAGCCCCATCACCTCTCCGATAGGGCCTAAGGCCGTGGTCGGCAAACTGCGGCTCGAGAGCCACATGCGGCTCTTTGGTCCCTTGAGTGTGGCTCTTCCTAAGCCTTAGGAGTACCCTAATTAAGTTAATAACAATGTACCTACCTATATAGTTTAAGTTTAAAAAATTTGGCTCTCAAAAGAAATTTCAATCGTTGTACTGTGGATATTTGGCTCTGTTGACAAATGAGTTTGCCGACCACTGGGCTAGGGTGATGAGCTTAGCTCCCTGTGCCTCAGTTTTCTCACCTGTCAACTGGGAGTAGCAAGGGCACTAACTCTTGGGGCTGTAAAGGGTGAAGAAGAGAGTCCACACAGCTCCTAGCAAAACGCTGGGAGTGAGTAAAAAGAGACCACATTTGACTGACATGAAGAGGAAGGATTCAACTTAGAAATAAACTCTCACAGATACAATCAAGTGACTTGTGACCAGGAGGCAAGGCCACTCCGTGGGGAAAGGGCATTCTTTTCAACAAATGGTGCTGGGAAAACTGAGTGTCCACATGCCAAGGAATGAACTTGAACCCCTATCTTCACCACATACAAAAATTAACTCAAAATGGATCAAGGAGCTAAAACTATAAAACTCTTAGGAGACATCAGAGGAAAATCTTCATGACACTGCATTTGACAGCGACCCCCTGAACGTGACAACATAAACATGAGGCAACAAAAGAAAAGATAGACAAACTGAACATTAAATTTTAAAAGTTTTGCAAAAAAAGGACACTATCAACAGTGTAAAAAGGCAACCCACAGAATGGAAGAAAACACAAGTCACATAGCTGATGAGGGATTGATATCCAGAACGGAAAAAGAATTCCTACATCTCAACCACGAAACAGCTCAAATCAAAAACAGGCAAAGCACATGACAGACATTTCCCCACGGAGATATACAAATGGCCAAACAGCACATGAAAGCCCTCAACATCATAATTCTTAGAGAAATGCTAATCAAAACCACAATGCAATACCATTCCAGGCTCGCTAGGATGGATGTCATTAAAATAAAATAGAAAACGGAGTGTTAGCAAGGGTGTGGAGAAACTGGAACCCTTGCGTCCTGCAGGTGGGAACGTAAAATGGTGTAGCTACTGTGGAAAACAGTATGGCAGGTGCTCAAAAGTTAAACGTACAGCTACCATATGGCCCAGCAATTCCACTTGTGGAATTGACAGCAGACTCAAACAGATATTGGTACACCCATGCTCACGGAAGCATTATCCACAGCAGCCAAACGTGGATGGATAAACAAAATGTGGCATAGGCATCCGATGGAGTATTTGTCAGCCTTTCAAAGGAAGGAAATTCAATACATGCGCAACATAAATGAACTTGAAGGCATTATCCTAGGTGGAATACACCGACACAAAATGGCAAATACTTACTATTAAGTGCTGTATTATAAATGATTCTACTCATATGCAGCACGTGGAATAATCAAATTCAGAGATAGAAAATAGAACAGTGGTTACCAGGGACTGGGGGGAGGGAGGAATGGGGAGTGACTGTTGAATGGTTAGTCAGTTTGGGATGATGAAAAAGTTCTGGATGGTGGTGATAGTAGTGCAACAAGGAGAACATACTTAATGCCACAGAATTGTGCACTTAAAAATGGTTAAAATGGTAAATTTTATGCTATGTATATTTTACCACAATAAAAAACATAAAAAGAAGCGCATCCGTGAAAATAAAGAGAAGAGAGGGCCAGGATGAGGGAACAGCATATGCAAAGGCCCGGAAGCTGAGAGAGCTTGGAGTGTGAGGACCCGCATGGAAGCCAGGGTGGCAGGCCAGCAGGGAGGGCGCGTGGCTAGGCTGACCAGGTAGGCAGGAGCCAACCACAACGCTGACACCAGGCAGCCACGTGCCAACTCTGAACTCCACATTCCCCACCTGTAAGAGGGAGACATGGCCACCTACTTGGAGGTGTCTAGGAAGACGACATGTTTGCGGTAGGTGTACAATACATGGGGAATGTCAGTGGCCGTCCATCCAGTGTCCTGAACTGAAAGGGGGTTGGGGTTGGGCAGGCTAGAGCCCCGCACCAAAGTCGCCAACCACAGCTGGGTCCCAGGTGCCTATGAGGGGGTTGCCAATGCTACCCAGACAAGAAGGTGGCCAGTGGACTCCCTCAAGGCATACAGTCGCCCAGCAATAGGGTTAGGCAGGATGAGGGGGGTCCAGGCCCCTCATCCCCAGTGGTCATCTGCCAGGGCCCCAGAGCCAAGCTGCCCCATGCCTTGGTTTGCTCATCTGTGAAATGGGAACAGAGAAGCACTGATGTGATGAGGTGGAAGAAGGAAACAGCGTTAAGAGCTCTGAAAATTCCTCCCGACCTGCCAGCAAGACGTGCCTTCTCCCTCCCCCAGGTGACCCCCGGGGACCGTATCGGGCGTGCTCACCTCAAACTCCCCCTTGGTGAGTTTGGCATCAGGCACACTCACGAGTTCCTCCTCCACCACCTCGGGGAAGCCCTGAGGGAGGACAGCTGCTGGGATGGGCGCACTCCTTCCCAGGCTGCCCTTCTCCCTCATGCCACGATCCCCTTGCCAGGGGTCTGCCAGCCCCACTGCCCTCTGCCCAGGATGGGTGGACACGCCAGGCATCAGCTCTGCCCCTACACCCTCCTGGCACCGCCAGCGTCCCCAGGCACCCAGTGCCCATGCTGCCTGGGCGGACCGCTGCCCTCACGCTGGCCTCACATACTCGGACGTGCCAGAAGGCGAGCACAGCCACCACCATGGCCGTCGTGGTCCGGCCCTGGCCGCTGAGGCAGCTGAACACGAAGCCGGAGCCCGAGTCCTTGGTGAGGGCGGCCCGCAGGACCTCAAACAGCCGGTCAAAATCCTGCGTGGGGAGACCAAGGTCTGAGTCAGTGGGTGCTCCTGGCTGCACAGACTCCCGGGGTGGCGCACCCCCGCAAAAGGGAGTGCTCACCCGATGCCAGGCTGTGTGTCAGGCTCACAACCTGTATACACACACTCAACTCACTGCAGGACACACAAGACCACGTGCACGTCAACAGCCCCGTGTGCAGCATAATCCCCACCCCAGGACTGGGACGGACATTTGAGCACACAGACGCATGCACAAATCTGGGCTTCTGTTGCCTGCCGTTCACCAGGCAGAACACGCACATGCGCACATGTGCACGCACTCCGATGTGCTGCGCCCCAGGCCACGCATGGACCCCCTGCTCTGCTGCCCACATCTGAGGTGCCCCCAACAACCCAGCTCCCAACCGCAGCGGATCATTGCAGCGCACGGCCACCAGGGGGCGACAAACTACAGACAACCAGACCCACAGAACAAAGTGAGACAGGAAACCCAAGCCCCATCGCCTCCTATCCGGCCCCCCTCCGCACACTGCAGAGACCCACACAGACACGGCACCCAAACAACCGAGGCATCACAGGCACACAGCGACCCGCACACAATACACGCTGGACACACACACCACACAGACATATCCACGCACCTAAAAGACACACTACACAGACATCCACAAAGACACATACGTCACAAACCTACAGAAGCCACATGCACACAAACCCCCTTAGTGACACACAGCATCCCACAACACCCTCCTCCACCAAGCCCAGACACACACCACGCCACATATTTCCCCAAAAGACACACTCTCCACACTTGTCCCCCAGGAAAGGTAAGACATCCATCACAGACACCATTAAGTTACACACACCACACACACATACCCACTCCACATGACACCCACTCCAGTCCCCCAACACACATATACCACCAACACCATGGACATGCTCACCCTCATACACACCTACAACATAGAATAAACACACATGTACACACACACGGGCATGCAAATGCCAAGCTGGGAAGGGATGTGAATAAACCACCTGAGCCGAATCTAAAACCTTGTGGCACAAGCTCCCAGTCCCTCAGCAGAGCCTGGCCATAGCCAAGGCCCAGGCCAGAGGGGAAGCAGCCTTGCCTGCCTGGCCCCTCACCTCCTCGCGGGGGGCACAGAAGTCTGGCACGGGGATGCGGTGGTAGGTGAGGCCGGGGCAGGCCCCGCGGTGCTGGCTGAAGACTTCCTGCATGGTGAGGCACGACTGGAACCTGTGGGTCCGCGGGCCCTCCGCGCCTGCGGGAGGCACGCTCAGGTGGGCCTTCAGCTGGGTCTCCAGGTTCTAGGGAGGGTGGGACAGAGGGCACACAGGCCACTGAAGCAGCCTCCAGGCCAGACCTGAAAGACCAGAGTCTGCTAGGGCCAGGACCAGGCCTGGCTTCCGGACCCATGGCTGCCCGGACCCATGCCTGCCCTTCCTGAGCCTCAGGGATCATAAACCAGACCCAGAGCCAGGCAGGTAGCCATGGCAGGAATCCTGAATCAGCCACTCCCTGACCCTTGGGGGCCTCAGTTTCTCCACCTGTACAATAGGACCTTCTACGGACCCTCCCAGGCCAACTCCCCAGAAGGCCTCCAAGCTAGAGGTGTGTAGAAGGCAGAAGGGCCTCACCTCCAATTGCTCAGTGGCCATGGGGGGCCCAGGCCACCGCAGGCTGTGGGTGTGCCCGTCACACTCCAGCACAGCCTCCTCCCTCAGGTTGACCCAAACGACCTGCCGCAGCTTCCTCTTGGCATCGGTCAGGTAGGCCAGGATACTCCCCAGGGCCTGCAGGGACAGGAGGGAGGTCAGCAGAAGGGCTCCCCCTCCCCTCCCCACCCCACAAATGGTCCCAGGCCGGCTGGGGGGGTCACCTTGGCGCTGGGCTGGGCTGTGCCGTAGATGGGCATTCGGGACACCCGCCGGAAGTTGGCCACGTCCATCTCTTTGATGGTGCTGAGTGCGTCTGGGGAGACGAGATCGTCCGCCCTCTGTAGGGAGAGCAGCAAGCCTGGTACTCACAGCAGCACTGAGAGGCTTGGAACCAGCCCCAGGGGCAGCGGAAGGGGGGACAGCACTTCACACTCAGAGCTTCGTCGCTGCCCCGGCAAGGAGACCGGCAGGGCCCGCTCTCCAGATGAGGACGCCGAGGTGCACAGGGGAGAGGCTGGTGGCAAAGACTCTAGAACGAGGTCTCCTGACGCCCTGCCCAGACCCCTCGGTGTGAGACGGAGGAGAATGACCCCATGACACTCACAAGAAGATTCCACACCCACTGGCTGTCACCCCTTTGCCTCTATGAGGGTGATGCTTCCCTGAACCCCGCAGGAATCAAAGGCCAGGCCCCACACATTCCCACTTCCCCAGGCAGACAGCCACACTCACCAGGGAGCCCTTGGCGATGAGGTCCCCAGGGGCCATGGACCCCACTGAGCTCAGTGTCACAGGCAGGCGGTACAGCTCAGGGTGGGCACACAGCCAGCGGCTGAAACTGAGGGCAAAAGCCAGCAGGTACTGCAGCCCAAGGCAAAGAGAGATGGGAGTTCAGGGGCGCAGGGCCACCCTGAGCTCTCCCTACCTGCCCCAGGGTGGGGGAGTCCCAGGAAACACCCATGATGGCCCAGGGCATGGAGGAGAGGGTGGGGAGCAAGGACCAGGCCGTCCAAAGATCTTTCTGGGCCCCAAAGCCCTGGCTAAGGGTACCAAGACGGGGCCCAGGGGCGAGAGGTGGGTCCTCCCTTTGCTCAGGGACCACCCCCTACCTGGGTCTCCCCTTGCATCCCCCACACCTGCCTTCCTGTGAAACCAACATACGTGTCCCCAACTCTGCTCCCTAATCCCACAGGGGCCCTCGCTGACCCCATGCCTGTCACTGTGGGAGGCTGGAGGGGCCTGGAGAAGGGCAGGGGCCTCTCACCCGGGCCCCACCTGCTCATGCAGATAGTAGTTAAACAGGATCAGGTAGAAGTATCGCTCCAGGCTCTGCAGGGCCCTTTGCCGGACACCCTGCTGGCTGCTGCTTCCCTGAGAGGGGGGGACAGGAGGGAGGTTGGGGAGGTAAAGATGGGGCTGCTCTGGCCCCACAACCCACCCAGGAAGGGCAGGAGTTAAGCCTCAGAAATCCCAGAAGACAGTCTACCTCTCCCTTCACACAGTTCTGCCAGCTGGGAGTCCTTCCAAGCATCTCACCTGCCCCCTGCAGCAGGTAACCCAGGTGCAGGGAGAGCTGCGGTGGCTTTGGCAGGCACTACAGTTCCCCATGCGGGGTCTGCCTCCCCCACAGGCTCTGAGCCCAGAGACAGGCTGGGGCTCCCCGACGGCTCCAGCACCTCCACAAGGGCAGCACCCCCTCTGTGCTGAAGCAGCACGTGTATCAGCATCTCCCCTGAGCCAGAGGCCCTCACCTCCCTTTGCCTGGGACCCTCCCTACAAGAAAACAAAAAGGCCCTCATGACAGCGCTACCCCTACTTAGAAAGGGGAAACTGAGGGTCAGAGAAATGAGGGTCTTGCTCAAAGTCACAGAGCTGGGTCCCCAAACCAGGGTCCTAACCCCAGCCCAGCACTCTGGGTGGGGCTGTCAGCGGGGCATGACTCCCCAGGGTCCTTCTCTCACCTTCAGCCATCAGGTTCCCCTGCTGGGTCAGCACTGGCCTCAGGAGGGCAAGGGAGATGGCTACAGGCCCGAGAGAAAGGCCAGACCCTTGGGTGAAGTTTAATTCCATCTCTGAGAACCAGGATAGAGGTCAACAAACGACTACGTCTATAAAAGGCCGAGCAGTAAGGACTCCAGGTTTGCAGGCTGCCGGTCTCTGTTCAGCGCCGCCGCTGCAGCGGAAGAGCCAGAGACAGCGCAGAGCGAGGGGGCGAGACCAGCCCCAGGCAAACGCATTCACCAAAGCAGGCGGTGGGCTGTGTCGGGCCCGGGGCCGCCGTGTCCCAGCACCTACTCCAGACTAAGGGAGAAAAATCCCACCTGCGTGAAAGCCCGCTGTCACAGACACAACAGTGTGGACAAGGATAGGGAATGAGAGTGACTCGACTGTGCAACGAGAAGGGGCCTGTCATAAACCATGGCCGGTGACCTGTGGGAACACGGCCGGTTTCAGGTCCCGGCTAAGTGCTCGATGGGTCTGATCTGACCTGCTCTTCCCAACAGCCCTGTGGGTCGTTACCATCCGTGGCCCCGCGCCCACAGCCACACGCCTGCACGTGGAAGAGCCAGGACCGGACCCGGGCCAGCATGCTCTTAACCTGTCGGCCCAACGATGCTGAACCACGC
Organism: Myotis myotis; assembly: GCF_014108235.1. Taxonomy (NCBI): domain Eukaryota; kingdom Metazoa; phylum Chordata; class Mammalia; order Chiroptera; family Vespertilionidae; genus Myotis; species Myotis myotis. Next base: position 41,173,119 of record NW_023416319.1, on the reverse strand, counting down.
CATGAGCTTAAGCTACACGACCCAGAACACTCTCAGTGACCACGGGCAGGCATGAGCAGGGGAAAGACCAACAAAACACGCTGGATGCACAACGCGTGCTGGGGCAACCTACACAAGAACATGAAAGATGAAAGAGCCCGGCCCAGAGTGCTCGCGGCGGCTCTGCTGGGATTATTAGCGTTTCCTTCTCTGATTCCTCAATTTTCCATAATCTAACGCTGCTTTTTAAAGGTGCTTTTAAAGTGTTAAAGAAGAAAAAGGCTCTGCCGCTTCAGATTCTTTCCAAGCACCGTTTGCAAACACTGCCCAGCGTCCTCTCCCCAGAGAGTGGGGACAGGCCTGCTGAGACAGCCCAGAGCCATCCCGCTCCCGGAGGGGGCAGGCTGGACCCAGCCCCGGACGTCCTGAAGAAGGGCCAAGGTTTTATCTGGGGGAGAGCCACGAGCATTCTGGGAAGTATCTGGGTCCAGAGGCCCAGCACCCCGCCGGCAGCCCCTTCGTCCATCCTGTTTATTCTGCAGCGAGGGGACCTGGTCAGGGAAAGTAAACTTCCCTCTTCCTTCTGTCCTTCCTGCATCCCGCCCCCCTCGCCCCTTCCTCGGCCAACCGCTCTCCTCCTGGGAGAGGCAGCGCCGGGACCCGTCAGGATGAAAGAAGCCAGCGCACAGGCCTGACACATGAGGCTGCGGGTTCATGCAAACGCGGCTGCTCTCCGTCCTCCACGCCTCACCTGGGCCGGGCTCTCGGGCCGGACACGGTCCAGCTTCCTCTGGTGTTTTAACACTACTTCCTTCAGGTCGTGCAGCTCAGCACAGGCAGTGATGGCTCTGTCCACCTGGTGCCAGGACCAGGGCAGGGGCAAGGGGACAGCGGCAGGGAGGGCGCAGGGCCAAGGGAAGAGGGTGGCAGACAGAAGAGAAGGGGGTAAAGAGAATGATTAGCCGTGAATGAGAGCAGGGGGTCCCAGGGGAGGAAGGGACCCCACCGTGAGGGTGTGAGTGCTCCCTGCGCTGCCCCTGCCCAGCCTCCTTGCTCACCTCCTCCACCATCTTCCTGCCCTGGGGCACCGCGTGGAGGAAGCTCTGGATCACCTGGAGCTGCTCCATGGGCAGAGGCTTGGTCTTCGCAGGGACAGCCCTGGCAGGAAGGGGCGGGAGCATCCTCAGCCACAGGATGGCCCTGCTGTGACCTCCCATTTGTATCCCGCTGAGAGGCTCCAGGCTCCAAGTCCTCCTTTCAAGTTGGGGGGGTAGGGGGCGGGGAGCAAGGGGCATTTTCCCCACTGGGGAAACTGAGGCCCAGAAAAGTCAAGTGACTTTCTCCAGGCCACCCTGCAAGTCTGCGGCAAACCCGGACATGAACCCCAGCGACCCGTTTCCAGCTCTGGCTCCAAGCCCCCGAAGCGTCCCTGGGGCCCTGCCCTCCCCACTCACTCAGGCCCGGAGGCAGTCCCACTCTGGTGAAACAGCACGAGGGTCCCCAGGACCATGCCCAGGTTGGTCCTGCCCACACCTGTCTGGCAGCTGAAGAGGAGGGCAGGGGGAGGCCCGTGGGCATCTCGGAGCAGCAGCAGGCTGGGGGTCTCCTGGGGAAGGACCGTGGAGAGCATATCACAGCACGACCCAGACACCCCTCGGCTGAGGAGCTGGTGGGGGTAAGGGGTCGTGACACAGGCCCACCCCCACCCCAGTCTGCAGCAAATGGCGGGCAGACAGGAAGCTCAGCCCGTTTAGCCAAACCCCAAGGCCCGATCTGCTCCACCTGCCCTGGGAGCCCAGGCTCTGCTCCTTCCCAGACCCGGGGGGAGACCAAGGCCTGGCTCTGGAACTGAGCCCCACTGGGGGGACAGGGCCGCACCTCACACCCCTGTGAGATGCAGATTAAGTAAGGGGACCCCTGAAGGCGTTGAGAGAGAACCACCAGGACTCAGGAAGTACCAGAAGAGTCTAGTTGCAGCGGTTCTCAACCTGTGGGTCGCGACCCCTTTGGCGGTCGAACGACCCTTTCACAGGGGTCACCTAAGACCATCCTGAATATCAGATATTTATTTATTTATTTATTTATTTATTTTTAAAATATATTCCACTGATTTTTATTTTTATATATATTTTATTGATTTTTTACAGAGAGGAAGGGAGAGAGATAGAGAGTTAGAAACATCGATGAGAGAGAAACATTGATCAGCTGCCTCCTGCACATCTCCTACTGGGGATGTGCCCACAACCCAGGCACATGCCCTTGACCGGAATCGAACCTGGGACCTCTAGGTCCGCAGGCCGACGCTCTATCCACTGAGACAAACCGGTTTCGGCTCCACTGATTTTTTTACAGAGAGGAAGGGAGAGGAATAGAGAGCTAGAAACATCAATGAGAGAGAAACATCGACCAGCTGCCTTCTGTACACTCCCTACTGGGGATGTGCCCGCAACCAAGGCACATGCCCGTGACTGGAATCGAACCTGGGACCCTTGAGTCTGCAGGCTGACGCTCAATCCACTGAGCCAAACTGATCAGGACAGAATATCAGATATTTACATTACGATTCATAACAGTAGCAACATTACAGTTATGAAGTAGCAACGAAAATAATTTTATGGTTGGGTCACAACATGAGGACCTGTATTTAAAGAGCCAGAAGGTTGAGAACCTCTGGTCTAGAGGGTGAGACTGTTTAGCTTCAGTAAAGAAATGAGGAACTTGAGGTCTAGAGAGGTTAGCAGATTTGTCCAAGGTCACACAGCGAGTCAGCAGCCTCGTCACAGCAAAGCCGGTCCTCCAGACACCCAGCTGGGCCCTGCCACCCGAGCATGTACCTATATACACCCACACAGACACACGGATGCACACAGCCCCCACACACAGACGTGTACACACACAACCCCCACACACATGCACACATACCCATCATACTCGACACCACCCACAACTCAGAGGCCACACCTACCCTGAGCATCTCCATGGAGACAGGGCCTCTACACAGACCCACTCTCCAGGCCCTTGCCCCCCAACTCCGTGCTCCCCACACCCCTCCACCCCACTTACCCGGATGATACTGACAAAGGCATCAAACTGGGTTTCCAGGGGAGCCCCTTGCTCTGGCAGGGGCAGGCGGTGGTACCTGCCAGGGGAGGGGGAGGAGCCCATCAGGCAGACCACACACCCCGGGCATCCCCCACCCCTGCATTCCATTCAGCCCCACCTGCAGCTGGTGAGGCTGAGGCCCAGCTGGAGAGCAGCCCCAGGTCAGCGTGCCCAGCACCCCAGGGCCCTGCAGGGCTGGCCCTCGGTACCTGTAGGTGGGCTGCAGGAATAAGGGCCGCTTGTACACCCCCTCGGTCACGTGCACATCATCCTCACCCCGGATGGCCACAGCGTGGGGCTCCCCCCGCAGGTCCTCGATGTTGTGGTACACGTGGTACGTGTTCTCGCTCAGCTGGGCAAAGTCGTGAATCTGCATGGAGGAGTGGGGGCCAGAGGGCCATGACGGACCTTCAGGCCACCCAGAGGCCTCGACAGGCTGCCTGTCCCCCAGAGGGGACTCCATGTCAGGGTGCTCTCTGTGACTGGCGTGTCCTACGGGCAGCTGCCCAGGCCCTGGGGTCAGGGGGAGGGCTCTGCCCAGCAGGCAGCAGGAGTTAGCTAAGCCACCAGACTGAAGGACAGGGCCAGGCTTGGTCACCTGGGACTGGAGAGGAGGCCTGAAAGGGAGATGGGAGGCCACCAGTGGCCTCTCCGGACTAGGTTTCTGCCTGTGGAAGTCTTGGGGGGAACTGTGACCCCCATACTCTATTGGCACACCTCTGTGGTCTGTCGACAGCCTCTGAGGCCTTGACAAACCTGTAGAGGGTGGACAGCGGAACCTCAGAAACCAACAGTCCCACAAGAGAAGTGGCCCACCCCAGGGCTCAGAGCTCACGGGCTGAACTCAGCCTCAGGCTCCTAGCCGAGCGCTTTCGCACCGTCAGACCTTTTTCTAATAAGGATGCTGAGTGTGGGAAAGAGGCAGGGCAAACAGCGCTGGGAATAGGTCCTTCCTCTGGCTGCCCGTGAGCCGGCCCTGTAGCCAGCCACTGGCCCAAGCAGGGCAGGAAGATGGGCAAGGACGAGCCAGTGAGAGCAGCGCTGAGCTGTGGTCTGGGGTCATCTCAGCTGCCCAAGGCCTAGCAGGAGAGGCCCCGCCCACACCAGCGGCCCTCACCTCTTTCCGGATGGCCAGCTCCAAGCTCTCCGCCTGGACGCCGGGCCCCAGGCCCTGGAGGTTCTCGTGGAGGTTCCGCTTGTCGCGAGGTGTGTAGGGCACAAAGTCCTCCTCCGCTCGCAGGAACAGCACCGGCTCCTCCCGCACACAGAAGACGATGCACTCCTGCCGGGAGCCCAGGAAGGAGGTCGCCCCAGTCGGGCAGGGACTCTGCTCCACTGCCCCCCGCCAGGCCTTTGAGCAGGCCGTTCCCCTCCTCAAGGGCTCTTCACCCCACTGTGTCCCTGAGACCTGAATCCTGCCCAGGAAGCAAAGCTCAGACCAAACGCCACCCGCTCCCGACCCTCCCTCCTCTCAGGGCCAGTAGTCCTCCATCTGAACTTCGTAATGTTAACCCCCTTTGTAGTAACATTATCAACGAACACATCTTTTCTCCTTTAGTGGATTACAGGTTCCTCACAGGAATCACATCCTGGTCTCTGCAACTCCTAGCACAGAGCCCCGGATCAATCAAGGGCTTGATAGCATCAGTTGAAGAAATGAATGCCCTCACCCACAATGCAATCATTCATTCCCTGTGCATCGTACAGACGGAGGGAGATAGTGGGGAGACCCCACCCCGAGGAACCGGCGGTCAAGATGGGAAGATGGGATCTGACCACCACTAACACCCCATCCCACTCTGGTTCACTCAAAAACTCTCCATCAACACCCCAGGTCAAACCAGACACCCCATGTCGAAGAGCCTGAAATCACTGTGGACCCTCAGCCTCTGTTCTGGAGACAAAACCCCACCTCAACTGCAGGCAGGAGAGCCCTGGTCGGCGGTTAGAGCATCAGCCCACACACCAAAGGGTTGCGGTTTGATTCCTGGTCAAGGGCACATACCCGGGTTGCAGGTTCGATTCCTGGCCCTGGTCGGGGCGAGTTCAGAAGCAACCAATTGGTGTGTCTCTCTCATGTCATGTTTTTCTCTCTCTCTCTCTCTCCCTCCCTCCTTCCACTCTCTCTAAAATATCAATGGAATCCTTGGGTGAGGATTAACAAAAAATAAAAAAGTAGGCTCTTAGAATTCCAGCTATGTCTGGGTTTGGGTCCTGAGACACCATTCAGGAGCTGTGTCACTTATCCTCTCTGAATCTCAGTTTTCCCCTCTATAAATGGGAGAATAACTTCCCTGCCCTTTTGGGTTGACATGAGGCTATAAGTGTTAGCCGTGATTATCATCCTGTGACTCTCTCTTGTCATCCCGTCACCCTCCTCACTTCCTCTGAGGCTCTCAGAGTGGGGTGTACAGGGGCTTCTGACCTCGAGGCTCCAATGTCCATCCAGGACCATGCAGTAAACATTTGCTCAGAATTTCCAGCCATGCTGACCACAAAGACCGTCATGGTGCTCAAGGCCTGGTAGGGCCTGGTCCAGGTCGCCAGCGCCCTCCCCATCATGTGGCCAGGACCCTCCAAAGCCTCTGAAGTTGCCTCTCCCAGGAGCCCCTTTCCCCAGATTTGGGGGGCTAGCCCCTGCCTGAAAAAGGACAATGCTTACCTTGTGTCCATCCTTCTGGAGTTTCTGGAGGACCTGCCTGAACCCCGAGAGGCTGGGCTGTCCCATGCCAAACACGGTGAGCCCGCCCCGCACTTGCCGGAAGTTGGGGGCCCCACAGCTCCGCAGGGTGCCCAGCAGGTCCATCTTCTCAGCAACATCCCGCACCAGGAAGTAGCGTCCCTGGCAGTGGAAGAGTCAGAGGGGGACACTGAGATGACCCAGGGGCATCTTCTACGGGCAGGGCTCTGTCCCAGGCCCCAGGAGGTGGGGATCAGGGAGATGGGGAAGGGACACGGTCCTCAAGCTGTCTGCAGGCTCACAGAAAAAAACAGATGAGATACGTGACCATCTGTGATCCCAGGAAGGGGTCACAGGGTCAGAGGAAAGAAAATACAGCTCCTCTTGAGTGGGAATCTGAAAAGGTTTCGTGCAGGTGTTGGCATCTGAGCCAGCCTTAGAGAAGGAGAGCATGAAGAGGCACTGCCGGAGCAGGAAACTAGAGCTGGCTCTAGGGTGGACCCACAACTCCCTGGGAGGCCAGAGTGGGGAGTCCACGGGAATCACCTAGAGGAAGGCTGTCCTGGCCCTTTCCTAGGGCCCGGCAGTTCTGAGGAAGGGCAGGTCTCTCCCCTCCCCACCTGGAGTGAATGAATGAACGCCGTGACTACAGAGAAGAGAGGAAAAGGGTACTGGACATCGGGGAGAGCAGCGGGAACTAGAAGAGCTCATTCCTGGGCAAAAGGGAGCACCGAGGTCACCACATCTACCCCCGTGCCCCACACCTGCTGACTGACAGGTGGGACCAGTTCTTCCAGTGCCAGAAACCCTCAGCTACTCCGTCAGCCAACAGTTGTCACGATTTTTCATTCCGTCCTCCATTCACTGACCCTTCCCTGAGGACCTCCATTGTTCTGAGGCTGGGGCTACAGCAGTGAACAAGGAGATGAACAGTCATCTGTCCTTGTGGGCTTTACTTTCTAGGGGATATTTAAGGCAAAAAAACAAAAACAGCTAAGCCAGAGAAGGTCGGAAACTTCGAAAGAGAAGGGGAGGGAGATGGCCACCCTAGGGGCAGCAGTCCTGGCCTAGGGACCTTTGTCCTGTCTATATTCTCCCTGGTGCTCCAACGGAGGGGCTGTGGGCATGCTGGGGCCAGGCAGGGGATGGATGGAGAGAGAAGAGCAGGGGCTCCACAGGGCAGGACGAATGGGCCCCAGAAAACAAATGGGTCAGAGGAAGTGGGATTGGGATCCTGGAAGGTGGAATGAGGCAGTGAAACAGAGAAGGGGATAGTGGGGAGGCAGAAGAGATTAGGGAGAGAACCTAAAGGACAGGAGGGGCGGAGAGAAGCCGGAAGGGGGAGGAAAGGGTAGGGCCTGACCTCACCTGCACCAGGTAGTGCTCAGGGGTAGCATCCGAGAGCCGGCCCAGCGTGTAATGGGCCTTGAGCAACTCATCATGGATCTGGAACTCCTCCTTGCAGTTGTACCTGCCAGGGTTACAGATGGAGACCAAGTTAGGCAACCTCCGCAGCCAGAGTCCACTCCATCCTCACCTGACCCCACAGCAGGACCACCCCACTCCCACTGAAGTGGTTACCCATTCGTGGCAGAGACAGCCCATTGTACCACAATATCCACGCTCCCTTTTGTGAGCAATACAACCCTGGAATGGGAACTGGGCCGTCCATGTAAAGACTACATTCCCAGCCTCCCTTGCAGCTAGTATGGTCATGTGATTATGTTCTGTCCAATGGGATGTTCTGTCCAATGGGATTCTTTAAGGGAAGGTGTGAACCTTCTACATTTCTCTCCTCCTCCCTGGCTCGCATCCAGAAGTGGTAGCAGGAATCAGGTATTGATGATGGCAGGGTATCAAGAGAGGAGGAGCCTGGCTGATCATGCAACCTGGGGCATCTCCTAGACTTTTGTGCGAGGGAAGCTTCTGTCTTGAATAAGGCCTTCTATTTCGGAGTTACTTTGGTCCTGGATGGTCCCCTCCATCAAAGTGTCTCTGGAAACAACCTCCACACTGGTGATCCCACAGCACAGTGAGGTGGTTCAGGACACAGGCTTGGGGCACGAATCCACCTCCACTGCTTTGTAACTCTGTGACTCCGGAGTCACCCACTCTCTGTAGCTACATTTCCAGTGATTCCCACCTCCTAGGGCTGCTGTGAGAAATCAATGCATTAAAGAATGTAAGTGCTTAGCCCGGTGCCTGGGGCACAGTAAGGGCTTATTAATAAAATTATTATTACTAGTGGTAGTTCTACCTCCACACAGGGCCATTCCAAACAAAACCCAAGACGCAAAAAGCTGGTGTGCTGATTCTAACAGCAAAGAAGACACAGCCTCCCAAAGCTGGTGACCTGGTGTCTGATCCTCTTTACAAAGGAAATGCCTCTAGGAAATGCCTCTTTACAAAGGCAGGCGGTGGGGTGCGTGGGAGGGAGCACCAGAAGAGGACGCAAGAGACGCGGTTCCGGCTGCTCGCTCTGCCTCCATCTCACCGCAGAGCCTGGGGTGGGCCAATCTCTCTACCTCCTCGAAACTCAGTTTGTGTATCTAAGTCAGTTTTCACATCTGCTCTAAAGGGTATTATTAGATCAGGAGTCAGCAAACCTTTCCTATCAAGGATCAGATAGTAAATACTGTAGACTTAATGGGCCATACAACGTCTCTGTTACAACTACTCACCTCTGCAGTTGAAGTGTTAAGCATCCACAGATAATATGTGCATGAACGAGAATGGCAGTGCTTCAATAAAACGTTATTGACAAAAACAGATGCTGGGCTAGATTTAGCCCGAAAGATACAGTTTGCCGACCCCTGTGTTAGATGACCTCTAAGGTCCCCTCCACCTCAAACACTGTCAATCTGAGGAGTACTGGGCTCACGGCTGCGCCAGGAGGCACACATAGATTTTTACAGCAGGCAGGTGACTGTTCTGAGCCACGCCCTGGGTTAAGTATTTTGAACGTCATCCCCACAGATCCTGATAAGGAAACAGAGGCCCAGGGTCACAGAGCAAGACTGGACAAGTCTCCAACACTGCCCTCAGGGCCCAGACCTAGTTTTGTCATCTCCAGTAGGAGGCTATATGTCAAGTCCCTCTTATGTAACATCTCCTTTCGTCCCCTCATCATGGACACAGTAATGTATTATGATTACAATTTTTATGTCAGGCCCCAAAGCCAGCAGGCCAGATGTATCATTCCCACCCTCAGGTTTCCTTACACGGAAGACCCATCTGCTAGGTCCCTGACAAACTGCTATGTGTGGAATATATTTCATTCCTAGATCATCCCGTCCTACTTCCTGCGTCCTGGAGGGGCCCAGAGGCCGGGGAGCACCGTGGGCAGATTCAATGCAAGACAAGGCGTTCCGACTCCCCAGGAGACGGATCCGATGCCCCTTCCGTCTACCTGGTCTCGGGGCTCCCGCACCCGCTCCTTCATGCGCCCGTGGGGCAGGTAGGGTTTCAGGGCCCCTTCCTGATCCCCTTCCTCTGGATACCCAAGCCTCTCTCAAAATATGGCAACTGAACAAACCTTCAGCCGCTTCCAGGAATGTCCCTGAAGGACCTAATGAGGACAGTGGACCAACAGCTTCCAGCTTTTCCAGCCCAAGGCCCTTTAATGGCCTGGTGTTAACCTCAGTTTCCAACCATAATTACTGGTTGTGGCGGGGGGAAAAAATCTAAGTTTTATGCATCTAAGTATATAAACTTCTTTTGAAAATTGTTCAGCCAAAAATTATTTTCAAGAGTGTGCCCCCATTCCCCTCCCCTTTCCTCCCATCCCTCCCCTCCCCTCCACCTTATCCTCTCCTCTACCTCTACTCCCCTCCCAGCACCCTCTACCTCTCCCCCCACCTCCCCCTCGCCCTTCTCCCCTTCCCCGATTACCTACTCTCAAAAAAAAAAAAAAAAGAGTGTGCCCCAGCCAGTCCTCCCTCTCCACATTCCCTAGTCCTGTGGACACTGTAAGTCACATAAGCTAAAGACCCACGACTGAGACTCTGCCACCTGCTTACTGTGTGACTCCAGGTAAACGGCCTAACCTCTCTGGGCCTGTGTCTTCATCTAGATATTATGTACGATATGCCACCACCACCACCACCACTACCGCCCCCCCCCCCCCCAGGCAGCTTCCAGAGCCATGTCTTCCAGGGACATGATCACATCCCCCCCGCCACTCACGTGATTACGACGGGGGCCACCTTGTTGGGGATGATGGACTTGGCCTTGCTGTTGTGCAAGCTCGTGGTCTGGAAGGAGTGGGCGCTGAGCGAGTGCCGCCCGTCCATCGTGCTGCTGCCCTGGAGGCCCTCGAAGGGGGCATTGGCTGAGACCGTCTGCTGGGCTGTGCTGGCCGTTGTACCCATAGTCAGCCGGCAATCTCAGACCCAAGGCCTGTGGGGTGAGAGGGTGTGTGGTCAAGGAGGAGTGGGGAAAGCCAGGGCAGGCAGAGACCTAGCCCACCCTCACCTCCACCATAAGCACAGATCACACTGAGGCCCAGAGAGGGCCATCCCCCTGCAGCTGGAGATGGAGGGCAGGTGTGCTGCCTACCACCTGCCACTGAGTGTCCACCATGTGCCTGGCCCACTGCTGGGCTTTGGGGGTTGTGGGCATAGAGAGATATAAGGATGAAGCCCCTGACCCATTAGAGTTTACACTCCTCTGGGGAAAATAAGAGAGGAAGGGGTTAATCTTCCACACCAGGTGGGGACTGAGGGCTCTAGGTGACTGGACCAGGCCCCATGGAAGCCAGGCCTTCCAGGCTAGGGGAAGTAGGAGGCCTGAGGGAGAAGCAGGGGCACATGCTGAGGCACATCAGGCTTGGATGTAAAGGATCTGGATGGGAACAGGATGCAGAAAGGCATTCCAGCCATGAGTGTCACAAAACAAGACCAGGGAAGTCCAGACGAGGTGAGCTCTCAGTAGAGCAAGGGTCCAATGAAGGCACCACACCCCTGAACTCAACGTCAGCATCACCCACATCAACCTCATCATCAACACCATCAGCCCCAACTTCAACATCACCAACATCACCAACCTCAACCTCAGTATCACCACCCCCAACCTCAACCTCACCAACACCATCAGCCCCAACCTCAACATCACCAACACCATCAGCCCCAACCTCAACATCACCAACACCATCAGCCCCAACTTCAACATCACCAACATCACCAACCTCAACCTCAGTATCACCACCCCCAACCTCAACATCACCAACACCATCAGCCCCAACCTCAGTATCACCAACATCACCAACCTCAACCTCAACATCACCACCCCCAACCTCAACATCACCAACACCATCAGCCCCAACCTCAACATCACCAACATCACCAACTTCAACCTCAGTATCACCACCCCCAACCTCAACATCACCAACACCATCAGCCCCAACCTCAATATCACCAACATCACCAACTTCAACCTCAGTATCACCACCCCCAACCTCAACATCACCAACAGGCAGAGCTTCTGACCCCATGAGGCATCTGCGTGGAGAGCTCTCTCCCAGGGAAGCCCTAAGGATGCATGCAACCCATGGGCTACAAGGGTGGTGTTGCTTATATAACAAAACCCTGGAAACAACCTCCGGCCAACAACAGGGATTTGTTGAATAAATTATGGGACATCTCTCGGTTGAATGTTAAATGGCCATTTCATATTGCCTGATACGGAAAGACATCTCACAGACAGGAAGGGAAGGAGCAGGTTGCAAGTTCAAGCTGCGATCCTAACTTAAATCATGAAAGCGTATCAGGAGGAAAGTCTGGAAGGACACACACCAAGACGCTGGCGTGAGTTATCATCAAGTGATGAGGTTATAGGTGATTTTTCACTTTCTCCTTTTTGCTTTTCTGCATTTTCTGATTGTTCTCCTGTAAACATTGGGTAATAAAGTTAACGTTTATTTAATAAATAAGACGATGGCTGGGGATAGGCTGGGAGACCTGTTAAGAGCTGCAAGAGGGTGTGGGAGGATTTATTCCAGGGTGCAGACATGGGAGACAGAACTTTCTGAGAGCCCAGCAGCTGCTGGCCCCTCGTGGCATTAATGGCGCAGGATCAGGAGAAGAAGGGACCTACCTGCCCTGCCCACCCAGCCCCATCTGCACCCTGACATGGGTCCACCCTGCAGAAGCACAGGGACAAGACAGTCCTTAGAACACAACCCCTCCCCTCTACCTTCAGCTGGGCATGAGCTGCTCCAAGTCAGTGGCGACAATCTGCTCCAGCCACCCACTCCCCAGGCCGCCACAGCCCAGCCCCAGCCCTCAACACCAGCGCAGCACCCCAGGAAGCGGATGGAATAGGGGCTCAGCAGCTCAGTCTGAAGGCTGCACTCACTGCCCTCTCTCCCAGACCCTGCGTCAAAGTTCCTGGTCCCAAGGCGCGTGCTCCCCAAGCCTCCCCCGGGGCTGTACTCATGCTCCCTCCCCAGAGCCACCTGGACAGAATGACCAGCCTCATGCTGTCCCTCCCAGAACCTTCCCAAACCACCACCTGCTTCTCTCCCTCTGCAGCTTGGAAAGGGGTCCCTGCCCAGCCTGTCACACTTGACAACTCCCAGCAGCTGCCTGACAGCTTTGTTAATACGCACACCTGGTGTTTATATGAGCCCATCGTAACTCTCCACACCCAGTCCAGTTTCAATCTCTCTCTCTCTCTCTCTCTCTCTCTCTCTCTCTCTCTCTCTCTCTCTCTCTCAGACATGGAGGGAATGAGGCTCTGTTTCTAAACAGAAACACAGGCGGCTCAGAGAGAGTGAGGAGCTCCACAGTGGACCCCCAGCAGGCCGACAGCAGAGAGTGGAACCGGGAACCTCTCTCCAGTTCTCCCCACTTTGCCTGCCAAGGCAGCTCCCATCACCGTTCACCAAACTTTCCCAGACCCCCCTCAGCAGTCTGGGCCAAGGAGGCACGGATGGGAGCAGCCTCCTCCAAGAACACGGGTGGCTGTCCCCAAGGAGGGCATGACGAACAGCGGCAACAGCTGGCAACAGCTGGCTACGGCTGCCAGGCCAAGGCAGGCCCCGCTCCCATTGGTCTGTGCTGGGCCTGACACCTCCATCGCTCCTCCCCCTCGCCTCCTGCCAACTCCAGCGCCAGCCACCCTCCTCTCTCACCAGCTCCACAGGCAATGACAGGCCCCAGCCAGTGCCCATGAAGGCAGCCATGAGACGACACAGATGTGCACGGCTGCCATCCGCAGGGTGGGGGAAGAACAGTATTGACCTGCCTCCAAAATGTCCAGAGGAGGGTGAAACCCTGGGACCTCCAGCCTTCCCGCTCTGCAACTCTCCCTTGAAACCTCCCTCGACCCTGCCCCGCGTCAGCCTGGCCAGCACCCGGCCTCCACCCGCTGGCCAAAGGCTGTAGGGCCTTGGGCAACGTCCTTCCACTCTCTGGGCCTTAGTGTCCGCAGCCATAAAGAGACGATGAGGGGCGGGATGGTCTGAAAGCCCTTTCCAGTTTCAAATGGGCCTGGCTCCTGAGAAGGGCAGTCCTAGTGGTCCCAGCACTGCCGTCCACTCCCGGGGCAGTGGTCAGCAAGGGGGTGTTGGGGTCCCTCGTGCTCAAACCTCTCCTGGGGGGAGAATGGGGAGGGTGGATTTGGATGAGACCAGGCTAATGAGTCGCATGGGTCTGGATAGTTTCCAAGCAAGTATGCCTTTATTCGCCTAACTTCTAACTGAAAGCAAGCATTTCCTTCCAGCACAGTGAACGCGGCCCCCTCACATCTCAGATCCAGGACATGATCACCATAGCGCTCACAGGGGTTCACATCCCACCTCAGCTGTGCGGGTATCGGGAGCGTGGCTTGCACTCATCATGCCTTCCAAGCCACAGTAATCATCAGACCCGGGTCCCCTGCCCACAGACCAACTTGGGGTAATTGCACCGAATAGTCTTGGCCCCCCACGGTGGGATCCCAGGTTCCCACAGCTGAGTTTAATCCAAAAAGCGTGAAGAATTCTGATGACCCTGGAGAGAAGCCTCCTCACCTTACGAAGCCAGCCACAAAGAAGCTGCTGTTCCACTTGCAAAGAGGGGTTCTCAGCACTTGGGGATCATCAAAACAATCACAATCGCCTGGGGTCCTTCATGCTGGGCATGTGCCCGTCAAAGCCATGTCTCAGCTTAATGTCCCCCTCGAAGCTGAGCAACAAGAGCCTTGTCACTGATGTGTCTTCAAAAAACAAAAATAAACCTTAATTCAGCCGAAGCTGGTTTGGCTCAGTGGATGGAGCATCGGCTTGCGGACTGAGAGGTCCCAGGTTCGATTCCGGTTAAGGGCATGTGCCTGGGTTGCAGGCACATCCCCAGTAGATGTGCAGGAGGCAGCTGGTCGATGTTCCTCTCTCATCGATGTTTCTAACTAACTCTCTCCTTTCCTCTCTGTAAAAAATCAATAAAATATATTAAAAAAAATAAAATAAAATAAAATAAACCTTAATTCACCTAATTGATTGTCTTATTAATGCAGTAATAACCAAGGGCGTCCTGCTAGCTCACCAATTTGTTTTGTAATATTTTGGTAGCTCTCTCTCAATAAAATTTACTTCCTCCTTCATATCCCATGTATTTTATTTTGTGCATTTCAAAATATTCTGAGAAGCCCAGCGGGCATGGCTCAGCGTCAACCTATGAACCAGGAGGTCTCGGTTCCATTCCCGGCCAGAGCACATGCCAGGGCTGTGGGCTCGATCCCCAGTGTGGGGTGTGCAGGAGGCAGCCAATCAATGATTCTCTCCCATCACTGATGTTTCTCTATCTCTCTCCCTCTCCCTCTCCCTTCCTCTCTAAAATCAATGACAATGTATTTTAAAAATAAAAAATAATAAAATCAATAAATAAAAATATTCTGAGAAGAGGTCCACGAACTTCTACCAGATTGTTAGGCTCTTGGCAAAAAAAAAAAAAAAAAAAAAAGAGGGGCTCCCACTTTAAGGAAAGAATATTACCCACCAAACACAGGCCCTCCTCCATCTTTTCCTTGGCTTCTACTTATTAACATTTCAAAGCGCCTACTAAGCACCAGGAACCACACAGGGAGCTCTCCATCCTATGGTCAGGTTGAGGCCTTACTTTGTCCATTTTCGGATGATAACCACTCCTCGTCAGTTTGCCTTCTTGCCTCTTCACGCTGATCCTGGCAGCAAGAGCACCCCCACACTCTCCCTTCCCCCTGGGATCAGTACAGCCCCCACTCAGGGTCCGTGGGGACCCTCACCACTCCACCCCCTGCCGGAACACCCCAGACCTAGCAAAGCAGAGAGACATAGGTTCCATGGAGGGACCAGGAACTCCAGACTCCATTTCACCCTTGGTGACCAGCTAAGAAGCCACAGACTCATCAGGGCTGTAGCTACAATGGCATTTAAGCAAGTCCCACCCACAACCACACTACCCTCCTGCCTCTGGGAAAACACAGAGCAGTCAGTCCCACGAGAAAGAAACGGCCCGATGGAATCCGTGGCAGGTCGGTGACCTTGTTTCCCCAGGAAGAATCACTCTCATTTAATCCTGACCAAAAAAGGGGTGCCAACTCTTACAACTCAATAGCAAGTTAAGAAAGAAAAGTAATTTTAAAATGGGCAAAGATGTGAAGGTAACATCTGAATGCCAAATAAGCATATTTAAAGGTTTCAGCCCTAGCCAGTGTGGCTCAGTGAATAGAGCTTTGGCCTGTGGACTGAAGGGTCTCAGGTTTGATTCCCATCAAGGGCACATGCCTGGGTTGCAGACTTGATCCCCAGTAGGGGGTGTGCAGGAGGCAACCGGTCAATGATTTTCTCTCATCATTCATGTCTATCTCTCTTTCCCTCTCCTTTCCTCTCTGAAATCAATAAAAATACATTTTAAAAAATAAAATAAAATAAAATGACACCTATGGCTCACATTACATTTCTACTAAACAGCATTGCTGAGTCTCAAGTCCTCCACGGTCCCCAAGGACACCCTTCGGTCAGCTTGTGGTCCTCAGCATTGAGCCCACCACCTGCTGCAGGTAAGAATTTAACTATTGCCCTAGCTGGCTTGGCTCAGTGGCTAGAGCGTCAGCCTGAGGACTGAGGGGTCTAGGTTCGGTTCTGGCCAAGGGCACATCCCTGGGTTATGGGCTCGATCCCCAGTGGGGGATGTGCAGGAGGCAGCCAATCAGTGATTCTCTCTCATCATTGATGTTTCTATCTCTCGCTCCTTCTCCCTTCCTCTCTGAAATCAATAAAGAAATATATTTAAAAAAAAAAAAAAAAAAGAATTTAACTATCTTGCCCGACTGGCATGGCTCAGTGGTTGAGTGTCAACCTATGAACCAGAAAGTCACAGTTCGATTCCCAGTCAGGGCACATGCTCGGGTTGCAGGCTCGATTTCCAATGTGGGGCGTGTAGGAGGCAGGAGGCCGCCAATCAATGATTCTCTCTCATCATTGATGTTTCTGTCTCTCCCGCTCCCTTCCTCTCTGAAATGAGTAGAAATATATTTAAACACAAAACACTGAACTATCTGTTCACGGCAGGAGGAAACCCTGAGGGCAAGGCTAGCATCCCCACCTAACAGACAGGAAAGTGGGCACAGCGGCTCTCCAACGCCCTTGCACCTGACTGGGAACGCTGTCACTTCGACTCTGTGGGGCAGGGACCTGGGCTGCACACTGGCTGGGTCCCATGTCCCCCACACAGCAGTGTGTGACTGTGGGCACATGGCTTAACCTCCCTGAGCCTCAGGGTCCCCAACTATTAACTGGGGACCATGAGTGTACCTCCCTAATAGGACTGTATGAGAATGAAATAAGGGAATGTGTGTGTAAAGCAACACCCCACCCCCTCCCCGACCTGACACACAGCGAGGGCCCAACCCATCCCTGCCCTTCAGATCAGCCCCGGCCAAAGCCTTCCTTCACTTCTCTCCTGCCCCTGCCCACAGCCCCTTCCCACATCGGTGGGCTGGTACCAGATCTGAACCGCCATGGCCAGGCCAGGGCCTCGCCCAGGCACCGCCTACAAAAGGAATGGTCTCGGGAGGGACCAGTGGGCTGTCCCCTGGCTGCCATCCCAGGCAAATGGCAGGGCAGAGTGGGGCTGAGCCACAGCAGCTGCCCCGCTCCGGTCACACGCCATTAGGACTCTCCCTGCTTTGCTCTGTCCAGTGAGCACTGTGGGAGGTTTCTGTCTGCTCCTGGCCTTCATCAAGAGCCAGGAATGGGCAAGTCCTCTGTCCACAACCCAACAGAGAAGAATGAGTCTGCACCCCTATCGGTCCAACACTCTGCCCACCAGCCACTGGCCCCTGACTGGACGGACTGCACCAGCCTCTGGGGGTCTCTCTCCTTCCTTCCTGTGCCCGCACCACCTGCCTCCATGGCGCAGCCAGAAGGACCTTTTAAAACCCTACACCACACCGTTGGCCCTGCTTGGCTGTTTCCTCTTCTAAAAAGTGGGGGGCACAGCCCTGCCTCGCCCTCCTTGAGGGCTGCTGTCAGTAGCAAAGACAGAAAAACCACAAAGACACCCAAAATCCACCCGCTGTATAAATGGAATGATTGCCATGGGAACACGGGCAGCAGGCAGCAGAGGGGACTCGGGCAGAGGGCATGCCATCTCCCCCTCACACTGGCACACAGGCCCCCACGCTCTGCCCCATGCCCTCCCCTTGCCATGGTGCTCCAGCCACTGTCCTCCTCCTCCTTCCAACACCCCGGCCACTCCTCACAAAGGCTTCACACCACCACCCTCTTGTTCACATGGCTGCCCCTGCCTGGCACCTTTGCTCAAATGTCCCTCTTCAGAGAGGCCTCTTTGAGACACTGGCAATGTGGTCTGCCCACCTCACTCCCACAGTCCTCTAAATGGTGCTGGGAAAATTGGACAGATACATGCACAAAAATGAAACTAGACCACCAACTTACACCATGCACAAGAATAAACTCAAAATGGACAAAAGACTTAAATATAAGTCCCAAAACCATAAAAATCTTAGAAGAAAACATAGGCAGTAAAATCTCAGACATCTCACATAGCAGTATTTTCAGCAGTACCTCTCCTAGGGCCAGGGAAACAAAGGAAAAAATAAACAAATGGGGCTACATCAAAATAAAAAGCTTCTGCACAGCAAAAGAAACCACCAACAAAATGAAAAGGGAACCTACAGTATAGGAGAACATCCGATAAGGGATTAATTTCCAAAACCACAAAGAACTCATACAATTCAACACCAGGAAGACAAACAATCCAATTAAAAAATGGGCAAAGGACCTGAATAGATAATTCTCCAAAGTGGGCATACAGATGGCCAAGAGACATATGAAAAAAATACTCAACTTCACTAATCATCAGTGAGACGCAAATTAAAACAACAATGAGGCATCACCTTACACCTTCCAGAATGGCTACCATCAACAAATTAACAAATGATAAGTGCTGGCAAGGATGTGGAGAAAAGGGAACCCTCGTGCACTGCTGGTGAGAATGCAGACTGGTGCAGGCACTGTGGAAAACAGTATGGAGTGTCCTCAAAACGTTAAAAATGGAACTGCCATTTGACCCAGCGATCCCACTTCTGGGAATATATCCTAAAAACCCCAATGAACAAGAATATATGCACCCCTATGTTCACAGCAGCATTATTTACAATAGGTAAGATCTGGAAACAGCCCAAGTGGCCACCAGTAGGAGAGTGGATTAAAAAGCTGTGGTACATGGAATACTATGTGGCTGTGAAAAAGGAGGATCTCTTACCCTTTGAGACAGCATGGATGGACCTGGAGACTATTGTGCTAAGCAAATAAGCCAGTCAGAGAAGGACAAATATCACATGATCTCACATGTGGAATCTAATGAACAATTAAACTGACGAACAGAACAGGTCCAGAGGTGTGGATATATACAAGGAATAACAGATCTCAGTGGGGAGGGGGTTGAAAGGGACAGGAAGAGATTAACCAGAGAACATATATCCATATACACATAACCCATGGACACAGGCAATCGTGTGGAGAAGGCCTGGGGTGGGGCAGGGCTTGGGTGGAGGGTGGCAAAAAGGAGGAAAATGAGGGACATCTGTAATACTGTCAACAACAATAAAACAAAATACATTTTAAAAAATAATAAATAAATATATAAGAAGCAAAGTAGAGCCATCTGGGGTCTGGGATTGCAGGAGACCTTCACCTACTAAAATTAAATGTTTCTGAAATGTTTTATTTTTTCTAAACTGAAAGAAAAAGCCTAAGAGTTAAAAACAGAAGGTGGAGGAATGTTTGGAAATACTGCCAAGTGTTCAGCAGGGGGGCTGCCACGATGGGGGTGGGGTGGCCTCGAGCTTGGGCCGCGGCCTTTGAAGGTCCAAGTCCTGGCAGGAATGTGTCATCATTGTCACACATTGAAATGACACCTCAAGGTGGGCTTGGAGCCTGGAATGGACGAAGACGAGCAGAGAGCAGAGTCACTGACGGCCAGCTGAGGAGCCACAGCAACTGGGAGCAGGTACATGGCAACAGTGGGGGAGGGCATAGGGCAGATGGACCCCTGAGCTGGGAGGGGCTGCAGGAGCGGCCAACCCTGCCTTCGGTCGGGGTGACAAGCCTCTCTCTTCGCTCCCCTGACAGGTGGAGGCAGAGCAGGGGCTCCTGCCTGCTCCAAGGCCAGCAAAGACCCGTCACACACGGGCCTGGAGGCTCATGGAGTTTGGGGCCCTCGGGAAGGAAAAGGGCCCTTTCTAGCAGCTTGTTGCCTGCCTCCTGGCCTGGGGAGCCCCCTGCCTCTGCAGCTCCACATGGGGGTGGCCTGCCTGGCAGAAAGGTCTGTCCATATGGGGTCCTGGGTTGGGGAGGGGGCTATAGTGAACACTCTGAGGACAAGGGGGAACATCTGAATATGAACTGTGCGTTGGATAAACAAGTTAACTTCCTTGGATGTGATGATAACTGTGGACTCGGGAGAATGTTCTTGCTGGAAGGAGACAAAGGCTGAAGTGTTTAGAGGTGAAACATCTTGACGTCTGTAATCTTCAGATGGTTGAGAGAGAAACACAAACGGAGTAAATTTAGCAACTGGTGAGGACGGACATGCGTTCACTGTGCCCTTCTTTCAACTTCTCTGTAGGCCTGAACGTTTTCTAAATAAAGTGCTGGGGCCAAAAATAGTTTTCAATAACAAAAAAATTTTTTTTAATCTAAGCTGTCTTATGAGCAGCTAGTTTCCTACACATCCCCCGGCTCTCCCCCTTGGAGACGGAGAACGCATCTCATCGGGAGGGAAGAAGTCCATAATCCACGGGCCAAAAAGGTCACGTGTGCAAGTGGCTTGAGCCTTGCGGTTTCGTTCTTTTCCACCCCAATTAGCCACCAGGACTTAAAAACCAAGTGTCCGAGTTCCTGGAGGGTCCCCATAGTCCCCCTGGGCCCTCCCCCGGCCTCTGGGGGTCCAACCCTTGTCCTGAGGCGTCCTGTCCTTCTGTGTCACAGCACCCACAGCTCTTCATTTACCAAGCCTTCGAGCCCCCCGGCCTCCTGGCCACTGTCCTGTGAATGAGCTTGTTTTCTCCCTCAGACCCCAGCCGCCCAGACACAGGCCACCTGCTCTGCACCCGCCTCCCTTATTCTGACCACGGCCACTGGGCTGACGCCTAACCCCTCAGAAGCCTTCTGCTCCCGTTGCTGGCCTGGGGCATGTGGCTTTCTGGTCCCAAGGCCAAGACTGACCTCCCACCTGGGCGGCCTGCAGCCCCTGAAGGGCTGACCCCGCTCTCAGGTTTGATCCAAAAGCCCACAAACCTTAAATGTCCATCAAAAGAAGGATGACTAAAGTAAACGGGTATATATTTAAGCGCAGGAATACTATACAGCAATGGAAAGAAACAAATTAGATCAATACTGTACATAATGATACAGATTTCAAAAATAAAATCCCATGATGCCTTCATCCCCCCTCCCTCCCTGCCGTCTGTACCACCCCAGTGAGGGGCAGCTACCTGCCCAAAGCCAAGACTACGCTCCATCTCCCTTGCAGCCACCTGGGGCCTTGGGACTGATCTAGCTAATGAAACAGATGGGGAGCGCCACGAGGCATGTTCCAGAATCCTTCCTTCCCTTTCCTCCCTTCCTCCATCCTGCTGCCTGGAGCCCAGATGTGGTGACTGAGCACGTGAGGCCAGGCGCGGGGAATGGCGAAGATCAAGTTCCCTGAGGCATCCAGGGACCACAGAGCTCTGGGCTTGGAAATGACACAGAAACAAACTTCCATCTTGTGTAAACCACTGTCATCTGGATTTTCCTACCTCGTAGCCAAATCTAACCCTGACTAACGCACTCGTTATTTTTAGGTCTGACCCTCGGTGACCACACGCCACATGCAACAGGACGGGACCGGCTTCTTTCCCCGCCTGCAGGAGAATGTCACGCTTCCCTGCGGCGAAGGTCAGACTGCACCGCGGGCTGGCGGTTCCATGCTGGGGCTTGTGGGGGTCACAGGATACAGAAGACAGCGTCCCCGGCCACCAGGGCCCATGGGGATGCACACGGGTTAGTGACCATTGATGGCTGGACCGTGGGGTGCAGCAGCTCTCCCTGAGTCACATGCAGAAACTTAGAAAGTTCTAAGCAGCTAAATGTTTGCTTCACGTTGTAGACTAGAGGCTTGGCCCCCATTGCTCCAAAAAGGCAGGCAGAGACTACGAGAGTCTCCCCACTCTCCCTGTCCCTCTCAGAGCCTTTCTGAGCAGGGGAACTCCCTGCAAAACCAGAAAAGAGCATTGGATGGGAGGGATCCTGCCAGCTGGGCTCTTTCTCGGAGGAGCAGGGGGAGGGGAGGGAAAAATCCCAGGGAAGGGCAGCCATTCTGCTCCTGAGAAAGCCTGACGCTCCTGCCCATCGCCAGGCTCCAGGCAGCAGGTTGGGTGGGGGAGGGCAGAACGCTGAGGGGAGGACCCTGGGGAGGACGGGGTAAGAGTACCTGACATGCTCACCTGCTCCGCTCCAGGAAGTTGTGCATTTGGACACTTCAAGGTCAGGAGAAACCTAGAGTCTTCTGAGACCCCATTTAGGGCTCTGGCCCCGCCCACACACTCCTGGCTGCTTCCAGGGACTGTACCCAAAAGGGCCAGTGGGAACTTATGCTTAAACCCCACTTCCTACCTCCAGCAATGTCGCAGGGACCTGAACCATCATTTCAAGGAGCTGAGAAGAACTATGATGGGGGTGTGTTCCCACCGCCTCCACCCCAATGGCCTCCAGTCTAGGCTCCCTTACCTGGCATTCAAGACCCCCTTTCCCACCCCCATGCCCCTCAATCTTTTATGAAAGTTCCATGTGTCAAAGAGCCAGAAGCAGAGCTGCTGTGCTGACTCATGGGTCAGAAAAAGGGGGTTGTAGAGCCTCCTGCCCCCAAACCCACCCTGAGGCTTAGGGAGGAACTGCTCCATCCAGAGACGCTGTGCAGAATGTTCAAGGCCCTTCCTGCTTGGAGGTCCCAGGGCAATCCAGCCCTTCCCTGCCTCCATGCCTCTGCCACCCTGGTCCCACAGCCAGGGATGCCACTCCCGCCCTCGCCCTTTCACCCCAGCCGTTAACGTCCAGTGGAAATGCCCCCTCCCCTCCCAAGCGGCCCAGCACACAGCCCGTACCCCACACACCCCGGCCTCGAGTCCACACCTGGTGTTGGTAAGTACATGCCTCATCTCCCGACTCTGAATCCGATGCTCCCCCAGGGCCCCCAAAGGCTGAACCCCAAGAGTTGTAGGCTCCTTTTGTGAAATGAATTCCACACTCACTATCTCCTTTCAGCTTCAGAACAACCCTATGAGAAGGGCAAAAGCACAGGCTGTTGTGCCATTTAGCAGGTGAAAAACTGGCTCGGCGCGGACCTGTGTGGCTCAGTTGGTTGAGTGTCATCCCATGCACCAAAAGGTTGCAGGTTCGATTCCCAGTCAGGGTACCTACCAGGTTGGAGATTCGGTCCTCAGTCAGGGGGCATACGGGAGGCAACCAATCAATGTTTTTCTCTCTCCTTTCTTCCTTCTCTAAAAAAATTAATAAAAAACATATTAAAAATAATAACAAAAAAACACAAAAAAACTGAGGCTCAGAGAGCTCACTGTAGGACACAGCGAGAGAACCAGGCCTCTGGTTTCACTGCCGGGGCTCTTCCTACTGCATCATCCGGCCATCCCTCTCCCATTTCCCCTGAAGACACCCTCACTTTCCCAAACGACACTGGGAAGCTCCAAGCAGGGGCCTAGTAGCAGGAACAGAACAAGCTGGACCAAGAGAAGAGGGCCCCTCCCAGGACCACAGCCTCTCACACACCCCTGGCAGCCAGATGCCCAGGGTGGGTAACAATGGAGCTAAAAATAGGGCAGGAGGCTGAGTGACCAGCTGCAGGAAACATCTGCCTCAGCTTCGAACAAACACGGAGGAAGTCACTGCTGCAGGGCTCCCCCACTGAGGGTCAGCGGAGGGCTGGAGGGTGAGGTGTCATAACGCTTTCAGGTCTGTCCCCTGGGCAGGGGCTCGGACCAGCCCACCATCTGCCCTGGGCCTTGTCCCCCAACTCCCAGCGCACGCGCGCGTGCACACACACACACACACACACACACACACACAGTACGGAGTGTAAATCCCCCTTGGGCCCCAACGTGTATCTTAAAATCAGAGGCCCCTTCCAGACCCTAGTCCGTTCCTCTCGTTTTACAGACAAGGAAACAGAGACCTGCCCACCGTCACGGAGACACGGACACGGGAGGACAGGGGTCTCCTCCCCCTTTCCCCTGCACGGCCCGCTTATCTGCTTCGCTAGGCGTGTCCACCCAGGGCCAGGGAAGACCCTGACCAAGAAGCGCTCTCCTGCTCCAGAGAATGAAGCACGCTGAGCAGAGGAGACAGATCTCATAAGAGACTTCACTTAGACTCAAAGAGGAACCGCATGGCAACCATGACCTTCAGGCCCAGCCTCCCTCTCCGGCCTATTGCTCCCCAACTCCCACCTTTGTGCTCTGAGCTCCAACCAAAGTGAACTTCCCACTATCCCTGCAGCAGACAACATCTCCACACGCCTTTGCAAATAACTAACAGTAACAAAAATGATAATAAAGCAGAGGTGCACCTTACCAGGCCAGGGGCCTGGGGGCAGGTGTTCCAGTCTCTGTAGGGCAGAAAGTGAGCCTTTGGAAATCCCTTAAATAGCCCATAAAGGACAAGGCCTGGCCATCGCTCTGCTGGTCCGACCGAGCCAGTCTTCCTCCAGCGACGGGACAGATGCCACTGCCTCGTCTGCCGAGCAGCAGACACAGTTTGAGGCCCACACCCCAGCCGAACGTGCCTTCATTCCACCCCTTCCTGCCCCGCTCCCTCGGCCTAGCTCACTCCCTCCCTGCACAGGAAGCCTTCCTTAGCCTCCCCAGCCACATCCCACCATCAAGGTGGCCCCATGAGGCCCCCCAGGCCGGGGCTGAGGCTGGCCTGCAATGGCATCCCGGTGCTTGGCACAAAGGAGCCACTTGAATGAACAAAACTGGAAAGATTTTTAAAGAACAGCAACAAAAAGATCAACTCTACGGGTGCCTGTGTTCTGAGCACAAATGAGACAATGCAGATGGGGTTGTAGCCCAGGGCCCAGAATGCAACAGGCAACCCATAAACGCAGCCCGTTCAATTGCTTAGAAAAACGCCGGGGGGGGGGGGGGGCCGCCGGGTCCCACACAGCAGAGAAGGTTAATGAATAAGGGACAGGGATGCCCCTTTGGGGCCAGGAAGCAGGGAGGGTGACTCTGAGGGGGTCCCTATCTGGGAAGTAGACCCCACCCATTCAGGAGAGTTGCCTGGCTGAGGCCCCTGTCTCCCAGGGGAGGCAAGAAAAATGGTATGCCTATGAAGTCCCCTGGACGCTTCACTTACTCCTGAGGACCAAGCACATTCGCCTTGAGTAGGATTTGCAATCACAAATGATGAATGTTTCACCCCAAATGGCTTACCTCTCCACTCCCCACGTTGTCCCTCAGGTTAGGGGGAGAGGAAAAGAATGGCAGCAGGCACACTGCCCCGGACCCGGAGAGGGGCCCAGCACTGCACGAAGTCCATCTACCTGTCATCCAACCCAAAGTTCCAACAGCACGCTCCTCGGGGCCCCAGGGGCCCCAATACCTTCCAGGGCTCTGCAGGGTCAAAACTATCCTCAGGTCAGTAATAAACCCCCTGCCTCTCTCACCGTGAGAGCAGCTGGTGGAGCAAAAGCCACGAGGGTGAACTGCTAGAGGCTCAGCAGGCGCTGACCCTGAACGGGGCTGGCCATCACTCACAGCGACAGTGTGCCAGCATCACTTAGAATGTCCCTGAGGAAGCAGTAAAACTGATTCATTTCACCAAATCTCAGCCTGAGCGCATGTCTTTTTAACATTCTGTGTGATGACACGGACGTGCACTTGGGCTGGTCGCTGGAGTACAACAGGGGTCTGAGTGGAGGCCAGGCTAGCCCTCTGTCCACGGAGCACCACTGTACTGGGAAGAACGCCGGCAGACAAAAGGTGGTTGTTCAGAACTGGGGACTGGGAAGCATTGCCTCAAAGCTGAGCAAGGTGAGCCTGCCGCCTCACAGAAAACAGCTGACAGCATTGGTTGCCAATGGCAAAGTGTAAGCTTTCCAAGGGGAAAATCAGAATTTTGGAAAGCTTGCACCACCCACTGTGAGTTTGATGGCAGCCCAACACATAAAGATTTTGCCAGGTGAGTGATGTTCACATACAGGGTCCCCAACACCCTGTAGGTTTACAGCTGTGAAACACAGAATTTATTCTTGTATTATTATTTACTAGGGGCCCGGTGCACGAAGATTCGTGCATGGGGCAGGGGGGGGGGGGGGGTGTCCTTCAGCCCAAGCTTCATCTTCTCCAATCTAGGAGCCCTCTCCAATCCAGGAGCTTCTGTCTGTCTTTGCAGTCATATGAACGGATTGTCTGAGACCCCCAATCCAGTTTGGTTTGTTGCTCACAGAATAATAGAGGCTTTTTTTTTCTTTGCTTCATTGGTGGAGATTTCCTGGAAGTTTTAGGATATCTTCCCTTTAATTTTTCCTAGACACTCTGATTTTACTTATGTCTCTCACCTTTGCTTTCCCTCCATCCCCAACTACAACAGTAACTTGCTCCAGGCTCACTTTGCTCTAGTGTCTAGGACACCCGTGGGCAAACTACGACCCGCGGGCCGGATCTGGCCTGTTTGAAACGAATAAAACTAAAAAAAAAAAGACCGTACCCTTTTATGTAATGATGTTTACTTTGAACTTATATTAGTTCACACAAACACTCCATCCGGCCCTCCGGTCCAGTTTAAGAACCCATTGTGGCCCTCGAGTCAAAAAGTTTGCCCACCCCTGGTCTAGGAGATCTGTCTGCCTCCAGAACTACGATTCCCAGCATTCCTGGTGCTCCCCGTGCTCTGGGCTTCCACTTCCCGTCCTGGGGCTGCCACCAGAACTACTATTCCCAGAATTCCTGGTGCTCCCCACGCTGGGAGCAACCAAGGGAGCCACAGCCCCAAGCCTCCAGCTCTCCTGCTCTGATCTCTGCCCGGCGCCTGTGTATGCAAATTAACCCACCATTGTTGTCGGGTTGATTTGCATATTCACCCTGATTGGCTGGTGAGCGTAGCGAAGGGATGGTCAATTTACATGTTTCTTTTATTATATAGGATTAACTAGAGGCCCAGTGCACGAATTCGTGCACGGGTGGGGTCCAGCCGGCCCACCTGATGGGGGTCCATTAGGCCGGGCTGGCAGGGGGGAGGGGCCACAGGCAGTTGACCAGCCAGCCTTTCCCCCACTCGGGATGTTGGGGGCTAATCGGGGGCCGGGCCAGCTGGGGGCGGGCCAATGGGGGCCCGGATCAGGCCGGTTGGCTGCTACAGTGCGCATCATAGCCACTGGTTGTTCCGGTCATTCTGGTTGTTCCGCCATTCCAGTCGCTGGGCTTTTATATACATAGATTGTTGTATTATTTTCCATAAGAACAATTGTAAACCTACTTTTGCCCCTCCTTGTACGTAATTTTCGGAGATGATGAAATGAAATGTGCCCACATTTGGAACATCTGTATCACTCAATGAGGCAATATTTCCCCAATGACCAAATATTTGATGTTTCAAAATCATGCCTGGGTCAAAGATCCATTCATAGCGCAAGACAGTCCAATGGATTTCAATGTAACAAAATATGCAAAGTTCATCAATGTGTTTTACAGATTCTATATTTCAACTAAACTTTAAGAAATTATCACCTGCCAAGTGTGTATGTAGTATCACAGGAAATATCTATAGGCTAACAAACTACTTCTCTCTTTTGCTTTTTTTTAAACTATATTTTTGTTGATTTCAGAAAGGAAGGGAGAGGGAGAGATAGGAACATCAATGATGAGAGTCATTGATTGGCTGCCTCCCACACGCCCCACACAGGGGATTAAACCCGCAACCCAGGCATGTGCCCTGACCAGGAATTGAACCGTGACCTCCTGATTCATAGGTCGACACTCAACCACTGAGCCACGCCTGCAGAGCAACTTCTCCCTTTTCCAAACACTTATCTGTGTGAAGCTGGATTTTCTCCATAGATTTTTTTTTAGTATATTTTTATTGATTTCAGAGAGGAAAGGAGAGGGAGAGAGAGAGAGAGAAACATCAATGATGAGAGAGAACCATTGATTGGCTGCCTTCTGCACGCCCCCTACTGGGGACCGAGCCCACAACCCGGGCATGTGCCCTTGACCAGAATCAAACCTGGGACCCTTCAGTCCACAGGCTGACGCTCTATCCATTAAGCTAAACCAGCTAGGGCTCTTCATATACTTTAATCAAAAACAACATATCAGAGCAGATTGAAAGCTGGACCAGATGTGAGTATATGTCTTCTATTAAACAAGATATCAAAGAGATTGGCAAAACTGCAAAACAATGTTTTGTGTTTTGGAAAAATAGTTATTTTTTCAGAAAAATATTTTATTTATATTAACATATAATGAGTTTGCTATTGTCATTTTTTAAAGGAAAGTATAATTATATGTTTTTAAATATACTCAGTTTTAATTTTTAATATGGTAAATATCAGTTTATGGATATAACCCACATAAACAAAAGCTCTTCAGGGCCTCCAATATTTAAGAGTGTAAAGGAAGGAACCCTGAGAATAAAAGTTTGCACATAGCTGTGATTTAATCTCCACAGTAGCCCTTTGGTTTTGTGCGCCAGCATTATTCCCATTTTGCAGGTACCAACACTGAGTCAGCACAGAGAGTCTGGGTAACTTACCCAGGCGGCTGGGAGCTTCTGAGCACATGCTCAGATCCTACAAGCAATCCATCATATTAGGGTCCTAAAGGAAGTACAGAAAGATGAACGATAACGTTACAAAGGAAACCATGCAAGTGAAAGAAGAGAATGTAAGGAAATATTGGCATAATCTTGGGGTATAAAAGAAATTTCTATGCAAAATACTAAAGATATACAGTTAACTACCAATAGATAAGACTACACAAAATGGTCAGCTCTAACCAACACAGAAAAACCACAAAGGCAAACTGGGTAAAAATATAGTCAGCCTATTTTTATTTATCATATTCAATATAGTCTTTTGTTCAAACACATGAGAAAATAAGTACATCTTGAAAGTAAAACGGACCAAAAAAAACAACATAGAAGAAATACAATGGCCAATAAACATGAGAAAAATGGTCCCCCTGATTTGAAAGTTAAACACTGGGCATGATGGGACGCCGAGCATTGCCTATCATGTTATCACACGAACAGCAGGACAAAAAGCCATGTTGATGTGGGCGCCAAGGGTCGGCTCCTTCCCAAGCACCTGTTGCCATGGAACCGGCACAGCTCCCTGGAGACCAATCGGGCAATAATTATAAAATACCTTTAAATTCTTCTATCAATTGATTTCAAAGGAAATAATCAACGATCTGGCCTAGCCGAACCGGTTTGGCTCAGTGGATAGAGCGTTGGCCTGCGGACTCAGGGGTCCCAGGTTCGATTCCGGTCAAGGGCATGTACCTTGGTTGCGGGCACATAACCACTGGGGGGCGTGCAGGAGGCAGCTGATCGATCTCTCTCATCGATGTTTCTGGCTCTCTATCCCTCTCCCTTCTTCTCTGTAAAAAATCAATAAAATATATTTATAAAAATAAAAAAAAAGATCTGGCCAGAAAGGTGTTCGTTTCAGCTTTGTTTATATTGTGAAAGACTGGAAACATCTTTCACTCAACAGTGGCTGAGCCAAATGTGCCATCGGTGTCACCATGCGGTCATTGAAGCGCATGGAACGTCACATGAGCATCACTAATAGAATGTGCAGGGAAAGAAGTCAACATAAACAAACGCTGTGAGTTCATTGGCCTAAAACTGGAAAACAGGCCAAATAGTTTATGGTGTTAAAAGTCAGACAAGAAGTCATGTCTGGAGCAGGAGGGCGCGGGGTGGGAGGGAGGGAAACGGGGAGGGTACAGGAGCCAGGTTCTGGGGGAAGGCTGTTCCTTGGTCCGGGAGGCTGTAGAGGCTGTGCTCACTCTGTGAAGTCAGTAAGCGGGGTACTTGTAAGGTGGATCCCTTTTGTGCATGTGGAACCTCAATTCAAAAGTTTCAAAAGAAAGAAGTAGCAGTGTGTTTACTGACAGAAAAATACGAACTGTGTGCAGTTTTCTTTATTATTATTTCTATTAGATAGAGGAACAGAGAAAGAGAGAGAGAAATATCGATATGAGAGAAACATTGATTAGTTGCTCCCAAATGTGCCCTGACTGGGAATCGAACCCATGGCCTCTCCGTGCATGGGACAATGCTGAATCAACTGAGCCACGCCAGCCAGGGCCTGTATGTAGTTTTTTTAAAAAAGACAACAAACACTACTTCAGAGTTTTGACCAATTAAGAAGGAGAGAGGGATCTCTCTCTCTCTCTCACACACACACACACACACACACACACACACACACACACAAACACACACACACAAACACACACACACACACACACACACGGGGAAAATGTCTGGAAGGCTAAATCTCTAAACATTAATGGTGACCTTTGGTATTGCTGCAATTTGGGAACATATGACTTTTCTAATCTTCCTGCATTTTCTCTGATTTTCTAAAATGAAACTATAGGGGGAAACTAAGATGGCGGCATAGGGAAACACCGAAATTGCTGCCTCCTACAACAACTTCAAAACACAATAAAAAGACAAAACGGACATCATCCAGAACTTACAGGAAGGCTGGCGGAGTGGAAATTCTACAGCTAGAAGGAAGGAGAAAAGCACATTGAGGGTCAGGAGCTGTGGAAGTAAAGTGCAGAGGTACGGAGGCTCGAGAGTGTGCGGAAAGGGGCTGGTACCTGAGGACGCGGCTGTCTTTTTGAATCGGGAGGGAGTCACAAGCTCCCTACTGCTCTGAAATCCGGTTCCGGGAAGTCTCTGGGGACCCAGGACTCATACGGGGAGAAACTGGACTGTCTGGCAGCAGGCAGAACTCGGAACTCGAGGGCGGCTTTCCCTCAGAGGTGCTTGCAGCAATTAAATTATGAGGACACTGAGACGCGCGAGGTCCCTTAGGGCAGGGCTGAGAATCTGCCATAGTTCCTTGCTCCACCCTTTGATTCCCTGAGACCGCGCCCCCACCCAGGCTGCGGCAGAGGCTTTTGCATATGAATGCCCTGGCCCTTTGCAACCTGAAAATTACCTAACAAACTGCAGCTGGGCCACAGACCCAGACCTTCCAAGAGAAGGCCCAAGGCCCCACAGCAGCTTGCATTGCTTCACAGCTGGGCCTCATCAGGGCACCTCCAAACTCCAAAAAAGGAAGGGGAATCTGCAGTTCTCTTCATAGCTCCTGCTGGGTAACCTCCAAGAGCCAGTGTACCCAATGGTCAGAGGGGGACCATCCGGATTACAACTCCTCAGATCCATAAGGGACACACTCAGGGGGCAGACTCAGTGAGCACCAAAGCCCCACTGAAGCAAGTCTTGCCCCAGAAGGGTGTCTTCAGCACAGAAGTTCTCCCACTGCAGACACAGCCGATTCTCACTGCCAGTTGGCCTGGAGGTCAATTCCTCCCAGTGATCCTACAACAATCAAGGCATAACTACAACAAGACTATGCACAAAGCCCACAAAGGGGTGCACCAAGAGTGTCCACCTCAGGTAATGGGGGAGGCTGAGCCACTGGGCCCTACAGGACACCTAGCACACAAAACCACTCTACCAACACAGGGAAGCATAAAAAAATGTGGAGACAAAGAAACAGGTCACAAATGACAGAAATGGAGGAAAGCAAACGACTGGATATAGAGTTCAAAGCCACGTTTATAAGGTTTTTCAAGAATTTTATGGAAACCGCCGATAAATTTAGTGAGACCCTCAAGAAATCTAGTGAGACCCTCAAGGATATGAAAAAGGACCAACTAGAAATTAAGCATACACTGACTGAAATAAAGAATAATATACAGAGATCCAACAGCAGACAAGAGGATCCCAAGAATCAAGTAAAAGATTTGAAATACAAAGAAACAAAAAATACCCAACCGAAAAAGAAAAAAGATTCCAAAAATATGAAGATAGTGTAAGGAGCCTCTGGGACAACTTCAAGCGTACCAACATCAGAATTATAGGGATACCAGAAGAAGAGAGAAGGCAAGATATTGAAAACCTATTTGAAGAAATAATGACAGAAAACTTCCCCTACCTGGTGAAAGAAATAGACTTACAAATCCAGGAAGCGCAGAGAACCCCAAACAAAAGGAATCCAAAGAGGACCACACCAAGACACATCATAATTAAAATGCCAAGAGCAAAAGACAAAGAGAGAATCTTAAAAGCAGCAAGAGAAAGACAGTCAGTTACCAACAAGGGAGTACCCATACGACTGTCAGCTGATTTCTCAACAGAAACCATGCAGGCCAGAAGAGAGTGGCAAGAAATATTCAAAGTGATGAATAGCAAGAACCTACAACCAAGATTACTTTATCCAGCAAAGCTATCATTCAGAATAGAAGGTCAGATAAAGAGCTTCACAGATAAGAAAAAGCTAAAGGAGTTCATTACCACCAAACCAGCATTATATGAAATGCTGAAAGGTATTCTTTAAGAAGAGGAAGAAGAAAAAGGAACTCTTACCATTTGCCACAGCATGGATGGAACTGGAGAGCGGATAAATACCACATGATCTCACTCATTTGTGGAATATAATGAACAACATAAACTGATGAACAAGGACTGATCCAGAGACGGAGAGGCATTGATTGGACTGGCGGGCCTTGGAGGGAAGGTAGGAGAGGGTGGGGGTAAGGAGGAAAGATCAACCAAAGGACTTACATGCAAGCATATAGGCCTAACCAATGGACACGGACAACGGGGGGGTGAGGGCATGAGCGGGGGGGGAGGGGGGGGGCGCGGTAGGGGGAACATGGGGATAAGGACACATATGTAATATCTTAATCAATAAAAAATATATTTTAAAAATAAAATAAAATGAAATGAAGCGATAGCACGTACAGAAAAGCAGAAGAAAGGCCTTACACAGTGTGGCCTCTGATACCTGTAAGGTTCTGTGTCAACCTTACAGGCCAAAGCGCCGCTGGCCCACAGGGAACGGTCAGAGCCCCGAGGATGCTCCCCAGGGGCCGCTGATGGGGAGCGAACACCTTCCCAGGAAGGAGCCAGGATACTGGAGCCAGAAGGACCTGGGCACCCACAGCGCTGTCCCCCGTCAGAGGCCCAGGCTGGTCCTGAGCTCTCTCCCAGTCTCGGTTCCCTAAGTGGACTGAGGGTCAAACCAGAGCATGGAAGCCCAGATCTGACTGCTCAGGTAAGTTCTCGCACCCAGGCTCCCCCAGGTTCCACAGAAGAAACGGGGGCCCAGGGAGACTAGGCAACATCCCCCAACCACTAGCCTGGGGCTCGGGGGACACCCACAGAGCCCCCACAACTGAGTGTGGTCCAGAGGCCTGCCTGCTGGTCCTGACCTCAGGAAGTGCCCTGCCCTCCCTGGCCTCAGTGCCCCCGGGTAAAGAGCAGGCGAGGCACTGAACTTGACCTCCGGTAGCCTCCCTCAAGCCCCACACCCATCATTCCCATGCAACCGCCCTGTGAAGGCTGTGGCAGGAAAGGTGGATGGCTGGTCCTGACAGGAAGTGACCTCACAGGATGAGTGACAGGCCAGCATTCCATCAGGAGCCCCAGCTGCTGGTGACCTTCGGGGTCATGGGAGCCAGGAGTAGGTAGGCATGCAGAGGCCAAGCAGGAAACCGGATTTACTGAGGAAGGC
The DNA here is from genome assembly GCF_014108235.1 of Myotis myotis. Lineage (NCBI taxonomy): Eukaryota > Metazoa > Chordata > Mammalia > Chiroptera > Vespertilionidae > Myotis > Myotis myotis. The sequence goes on along the minus strand of NW_023416319.1, from coordinate 41,140,050 downwards.
CAGGCACATGGCAGACCCCCGGGCGGGGAAGTGACTTCATTTCACACTCTGTCCTCCTGGCTTCCGTCCCTGGCATGGGAGGGAGTTAACCCTGAGAAGGCCACCAGGCCAGAGCACGAGAATCAGGCTCGCTCCTCTCCCCACTCCTACTATTCCTGATCCACAGATAAGGAAACGGAGGCTCGGAGAGGCTGGCCACGGGGAAGGGACCCAGGACTTTCCCACTACACCAAGGTGCACAGAGGAAGACTCAGGAACTCAGGGGAACTCAGGAAAGGCTTCCTGGAAGAGGCGGCCAATTCTCTGTGCCTGAGGATGAGCAACCTTGGACCGACAAGAAAGGCATTCTGGCCAAGAAAGCGTAGAACCAAGATTCAAACTCGGGCCTACCTGGCCCCAATGTCCAGGCTTATCCCAGCCCATCAGGCAAAACAAAACCTAAAACCTAACGCCTAAAACCCGGCCGGGGAGCTCTCAGGCCTCCGGTGGTTTCTGGCGGGGGCAGAGCTCCGCCACCTCAAACCTCCAGGGGCAGAGGGACGGGCAGCAAGAAAACACCAGGGCCCAGGAGGGGAAGGAAAATATTTTCATGTTTTCCCCTCTTCCTGTTTATCTATGCTCTCGATCCCAAGCTCCTGTTTGTTCAGGGAGAGTTCTGCCAAGAGTGACATCCTGCCATGGGCCAGGAAGCCCCTACCGGCCTCATGCCAGGGGCACGGGGGCCCACCGCCCCCACAGACCCCGGCCTGGCCCGGGAAAGCTGCTTCATAAAGGAGCTTTCAGCAGAAGCCGGGGCCCCGGAAGGAGGACCCAAGCCAGGGAGGTGGCGCTGCTGCCAGCGTCGCCTCAGTGCCAGGTGGCACCGGTCAGCTCCGCTCTCAGGGCCGATCAGCTGCAGAGGTGACCAGAAGGACTTGAGGAAATGCCTCTGAGCCTGGCCAGGGCACTGTGCTGGGCGTGGGAACGCAGAGCATGGGCTGTGCCGTGAGGCAGACGTGGCATCCAATCCTGGCTGACTGATGACTTGCTGTGTGACCTTGGCCAAGTGACTGAAATTCTCTGAGCCTCGTTCCTGTATCTGTAAAAGGAGGATAACAGTGGAACTTCCCCATAAGGATGGGGTGAGGCTCACAACAGACCACAGAGGGGACGGGCTGGCACCTAGTACGTGTAAATAAACATCATTTATTCCCACTCCCACCATCAAGCTGGCCGACCCCCTTACTCAGTCCTGAAGGTCTGAGGTGCCTTTAAAATGTGCTCCAAAGAACAACTACAGCCTTAAAGAGGCATGAAACCTGACACATGCCACAACATGGATGAGCCTTGAAGACGTTATGCTAAGTGTTTAAATAAGCCAGACGCAAAAGGTCAAACACTGTACGATTCCACTTCTAGGAGGTGCGTTACCAACTTCAGAGACACAACGTAGCAGGGGGGCTGCCAGGGGCAGGGGGTGGGGTGGGGGAGGGAGGGAGATGGGGAGTTCGTGTTTAACGGGCACAGAGCTTCAGTTTCAGAAGATTAAAAAGCTCGGGAGGGGGTGGCAGTCGCACAGCCATGGGAATGTACTGAATGCCACTGAACTGTGCAATTAAAAATGGTTAAAATGGTAAATTCTATGGTAGGTATATTCACCTCAATAAACAAAATTAAGGGCCGATTCACAAGAGTCTTTAGATGCCCGCCTCCGTTTCTCTTCCTCCGCGTGGAGAGGTCCGAGTGGAGAGGCGAGGCTGGCACGGGAAGAGCCCAAGGCTGCACCTCCCAGGGAGCTGGTCCCATCAGAGATCCCAGCGGCGGGAGCTGGGGAAAGAGACACCTGCTGCGTCCGGGGCCTGGCGGGGCTGCGCGAGGAGGTGGCCCCGAGCCGGGCTGCCCCAGCCCCAGCCGGAGCCGCTCCGCAGGCTCCTGCCAGCACCAGGCGGGGCTGAGCCAGACAGCACCACCAGCACAGAGTGTGCGGTGTGCAGGGCCCCGCTCACACCTCGCACACCCCACACACTGTCCCAGGCCAAAGACGCCGGTGCAGCCCCCACGTGCCAACCCTGGCCCCTGCCTGGCCAGCCCAGAAGCCAACATCCAATAAATAACAATGCCTCCTCATCCCTCCTCATCCCCACAGCCAACGAAGGAAACTGTGACGGGCCCACTTCTCCGGGGCCAGGGATGGGGAAGAAGGGGGCGGCCAAGAGGAGACAGAAAAAAAGAACCCAGAGGCCCCCTGAGCCCAGCCCGACCACCTCCCTACAGGCTGGGGTGGGGGGCAGCGGGCCGAAGCTTGGGGGTGGGAGGTGGGTGAAATCAGAGGTGAGAATGCCTGGGGGATGGCGTAGATTCCACCACGGGTCACGGTTTGACCTTGGGCAAGTCCCTCCCTTTCTGGATCTTCTGAAGCCTCCTTAGTTTCCTTCTTGGTAAAACGAGGGTTCTCTCCCCTCACCCACCAAGCACTCCTGGGGATACAGCCTGGAGAAGTAAGTGCGCTCACCAAAGGGCAAGCAAGTGTTCAAAGCGTTCAGCAGCTCTTTCATAATCATCAGGACCGGTAACGAGGCAAAAGCCCACCTACAGGGGCGGGGGGTGGGGGGGGCACATTGTGGTACTCCCACACAATGGAATAGTAGACAGCAATGAAAAGGGGGGACCTGCTGATGAATCTTACAGAGTTTATGTTGGGAGGTAGAAGCCAGAAGAAGCCAGATTAAAGACAGCTTATACTTGTGGTTCCATTCACATAGAGTTCAGGAATAAGCAAGACTCATCCTCGGGAAGTCACTCCACAGCCACTTCAAAGTGTGGGAAGATCAGGTAACTGGCAGGGAAGGGGCCCCAGGGAACACTCCAGGCCACTGGGATGTCCTATATCTCTATCTGGGTCGGGGTCACACAGGTAATTCATCTGTAACAGTTCATCAAACTCTGTTCTGACTTACTGTGTAAATTATTTCTCAATTTTCAAAACAAAATACTAACAGCTAATAACTCTGCCTTCCTCTGAGGAATGCAGCGAGGTGATACCGACAGGTGTGTGCAGAAAAGCCACAAAAAGGGTCTGGTACGTGGGCTGGGAGTCAGAAGGACCAGGGTTCAGATCCTGATGCTCTCCCTCTGACTGGACACATTTTTTTCAGTTTTGACTTTTTGTGGTTGCTGATTAAGATTTTTTATTACAAAAGTAATTTGTACTGACCTTCACAAGTCAAAGATGAATAAAGAAAAATGCCCTACCCTCCAAGCCCCCTCCCAATTGATACATATAACTCCAACCCTGTCTGTTTAATGGAGGCATGCCATTTCATTGTATCGCTCCTCGTTCAACAAATAAATACAAGTATCCATTGTGTACACCAGACAGGCACAGCCCTAGCCTTTCATGGAAGGAAAAGACATTCCAACAAGGCGGGGGGGGGGGGGGGGGGGGGGTCAATAAGAAATACAACAGAGACACATTTTCTACATTGTGATGTGGGCTGCAAGAGGCTGCGATGCTGAGATAAAAAATGAGCAAGGCAGTTGAAAGGACATATTTTAGGTATGACAATCACAGCAGCCCTGTGCTGACATCAAAGGACAGGAAGGTTTCGGCCGCGTGGAACAGCAGGCCGGGCAGAGGGGGACACGTGCACAGGCCGAGGTGGGGAGGAACGCGGAACCGAGAGGAGACGTGCGGTCTCCGTTGCACAACCCTGCAACCCTTGCGCGCACAGCCCGACAGCCTAGGTTTGTAGGATGGGCCACCAACGTGTGGACTGCGTGGATAAGAAGGCATGTGCCTTTTAGACACTCTGGTAGATACGGCCACATTACTCTTCCAAAGGTTTTAGCATTTCACACAGAAAACAGAATTGCTTCAGAGGCCCGTTTCCCAACAGCCTCGTGGGACCAAGAAGTTATCAATCTTTTTCATCTCGCCCATGTGCAGTCTCGCCACCGCCTGTCTGTAGAGTGGAGTAAACGGCAGGCCCTCCTCCTCGGGACACTGTGAGGTTCGCGTAAGGACTAAATCCATCCAACCTGCTGAGCCCTGCGCCCAGCACGCAGTGAACGCTCAGCAAATGGGAGCAGGCTTTACCGCCATTTTTGAACGGGTGCCAGGAGGTTAACTAGTTCCATCATTACTAGGTAACTAGTTCCATCATTACTAGGTAACTAGTTCCATCATTACTAGACTAACCAGGGGAACTCCCCAAGGGGAGCGCTAAAGGCTCACCCTCACAGGTGCAGCGTGGCTGTCCATGGACCGGATAACAGGGAGGAGGGGTGGGAAACACTGGCTCAGCATGAGAGCACGTTGCTGGGAATCAAGAGATCAGATTCAAGTCACACTTTCTGAGATTCGCTTTCCTCGTCTATAACATGGGCTAATTCATTCCCGCTTCAAGCAGCCGTTCTACAAACACTGCTGGGGCACCTACTGTGTGCGAGGTCTCATTTTAGGGGCTGACAAACAGAACAAAAATTCCTGCCTCGTACATGCTAGCTGGAGAAACAGAAATAAACTATATAAATTAGTCAAGGATGTCAGGAGATGATACATGATAAGAAAGAAGAGAGTTATGGAGATGAGGCATGAAATGCTAGGATTCCCAGGGAGGCTTCACATTTGAGTAAACACCTGAAGGATGTGACATGGCAAGCGACATGGCCTCTGGAGGAAAAGCATCCAGGTTGAGGGAACAGCCTGTGCAAAGGCCCTGGGGTGGGATGTTCCCAGTGTGTCCTAAGGGGGTGGGGCAGAGAAGGCACCCAGCCAACTGGAACCATGAGGTAGCCAGTTTGGGTGGACAAGGAACTCACGGGGGTTGGTATTAGATGGGGGTGTCCTGGAGGCCACAGGGGTGTCACCGTGAGTTAATGGGGAGGCAGAGAAGTACCTGGATCAGACTTTTACATTCTAACAAGGTCGCCCTAGGCTGCTGCTGCGAAGAGGCCGGGTGGGAACAGGGGGGACGCTGACAGACCTGCAAGTGCTGCAGGGCCTGGGGCGGCAAAACGGGGAAGACAAGGAAGAAGGGCTCATCTGGATCCATCCACCGTGAAGCTGAAGCCAACAGGACATGCTGTCCTGTCATTTCTGAAGATTGAGAGACACAGAGGAACCAGGGGCATCTTAGGTATTGGGCCCGAGCAACTAACTGGAGGAATGAGGATGCCACTAACGGAGATAGGACAGACTGAGGGGGAAGTGTGAGGAGCGGGCTGAACAGACACACAGACAGACAGCCACGGCCTCACCCTGGCGGTAATCTCGGAAGGAAGCAGCAGGCCCTCGAGACCTACAACAAACAAGGAACTGCTCCTGAGGCCCGTGGGGGCCACTGGGGAAGACAATACGAAACACAGGAAGGGAAGAGTGGATCAGAGGGGAAGTCAGCGTGGGACACTTGTCTTGCTACAAGCTTTGCTGTCCCCAGGGCCCAGGTCACGGTCAAGGCTGCTGCTCACGGGCCTGCGTCACAGGTGGGGAAACTGAGTCCTACAGTGAGTACCACTTAGAAACCAGAACGGGCCAGGATGAGCTAAGGGGGTGGGTGGGAAGGCACCCAGCCAGCCCATTTAGTTCCTACAGCTCCCACCTACCACCCCAAACAAGGACCATGAAGCTGGGGCCCAGTGTCCCCAACACCCAGCACATCTGCAGGACCCCAAGAGGAGATGCAGGGCCCTGGGTTTTCCGGAGCCAAGAACATGACTCAGTCCAGACTCCATGGATGTCGGCTTTGGTATCCATGAGATCTTTTTTTAAAACTGGAATTTAATTCACATATCATAAAATTACACTTTTAAAGTATACAACTCAGTGGTATTTTGTACATCCACAATGCTGTGCGACCATTGCCTCTAATTCCAGAATATCAAGCCCAAAAAGTTAAGCACAGAATTACCATATGGCCCAGCAATTCCGCTTCTAGGTATTTACCCAAGAGAATGAAAACCAGGTATCCAAACAAACCAAGTTCACAGCAGTACCAGTCCCAATAGCCACAGACAGAAAAAATCCAAATGTCCATCAACTGATAAACGGATAAACAAAATTTGGTGTGTGAATACACACGCACACACACACACACACACACACATATATTCACTCTTCAGCTATAAAAAGAAACGAAGCACAGCTACATGCTACAGTGTAGATGAACCTTGATAACATTATTCTAAGTGAAAGAAGCCAGATACAAAAGGTCACATATTGTGTAACTTCATTCATATGAAATGTCCAGAACAGTTAAATCCATGGAGACCAGAACAGAGATTAGTGGTTACCAGAGCTGGGAAGCGGGGTGGGGGTGGGGGTGGGGGTGGGGGTGGGGGTGGGGGTGGGGGATCTGGAGTGACCACTTAATCGACATAGTTTCCTTTTGAGGTGATGAGAATGTTTTGGATGTTCAACATCACTAACAGGGAAATGCACATCAAAACTACAAAGTGATATTACCTCATGCCTGTCACGGCTATTATTTTAAAAAAGATAAGTGTTGGCAAGGATGTAGAGCAACTGGAACAGTTATGCACTGCTGGCAAGAATGTAAAATGGTGCAGCCACTATGGAAAGTAGCATGAGGGGTCCTCAAAAATTTATAGTAGAGCTACCCTATGATCCAGCAATCATTCCACTTCTGGGTATTCACCCCACTTTGAAATCAGGATCTCAAAGAGATACTGGTCACCCAGGCAGCACTGCTCACAATGGCCAAGAGATGGAGGCAACCCTAATGTATGTGTGTCTGTGTGTATATACACATGTGTTTATATATAGGTGTGTGTGTTTATATATACACACATATATGTGTATATATATGCAAATATAGGTTCACAGTTGTATTATTATTTGTATTACAACTGTAAGCCTACTTTTGACCATCCCATGTATATATACACACAACATTTGCTTTACACACACACACACACACACACACACTGGAATATTATTCAGTCTTAAGAAAGGAGATTCTGCAATATGATACAACATGGATGAAGCTTAAGCACATTATACTAAGTGAAATAAAGCCACCAGTCACAGAACAACAAAGACTGCAAGATTCCACGTAGATGAGGAATCTAAAGTAGTCAAATTCATATAGACGCCAAGAATGGAGTGGTGGTTGCCAGGGGCTGGGCGATGGGGAGTTGCTAATCACCAGACATAAAGTTCCAGTTAAACAAGAAGAGTAAGTTCTAGAGATCCGCTGAGCAACACTGTCCGTGCAGGCAACAGTCCCGGATTGCACACTTCAAAAATGTGTGAGGGAGGTAGATCTCAATAAAATAAAAAATGTTAAATGTTTGGGAATTAAATAGAGGTGATGGTTGGTTGTCCAGTATTGTAAATGTACTAAATACCCATGAATTGCACATTTTAAAATAGTTACTGTTTACACTATGGGATCTCACCTCAATTTTAAGAAAAAGGTAACTAGCCGAAACCGGTTTGGCTCAGTGGATAGAGCGTCGGTCTGCGGACTGAAAGGTCCCAGGTTCGATTCCGGTCAAGGGCATGTACCTGGGTTGCGGGCACATCCCCAGTAGGAGATGTGCAGGAGGCGGCTGATTGATGTTTCTCTCCCATCGATGTTTCTAACTCTCTATCTCTCTCCCTTCCTCTCTGTAAAAAATCAGTAAAATATATTTAAAAAAAAAAAAAAAAGAAAAGAAAAAGGTAACGAGAGCCACCCCTGGGCCATCTGCATACCGCGCTGCCATGCAACTTGGGCTCCAGTCCCGTTTACAGTCCAGTTCCTCTCCGTGAAGGCCAAATGGCATCATCGCACACAGCACAAACAAAGGTTGTGGTTCAACAGAAGAGGGGGTGGGGTGGGGAACTGAGCCACTTATAGCCCCTGCAGCCTGGATGTCCCCAATTCAAAGGCCCAGCCTCTTAGCAGTCGGGACCATGTTCACGTTGAGACCATCTGTGTGAACTGGGAAAGCCCATCTCTGCCTGTGCCAAATTCCTGATTCCCACAAGAAGTGGGTTTAAGGTCGACTATGTACAGATTCAATAACGCCTCTATTCCACCCGCATCTTCAATCACACAAGCCAGCTTTCCCGGTACCAAGCAATGCACTATGGAAACAAACACTCGGGTTCAAATGTAGATAACCAGAATTACCCCAAACTATACAACCAGCCCAACACTATTAATGTCACTCTGTCTAGCAGGCTCAGGTGACAGGGACAGGGAGACAGAAGAAGTCTGGAGCACAGCTCCCTACTATCAACCCAACACTGGAAATGGAGTTGCTATTTACATCTTTCCATTTGAAATGGGTTGGCTTTCTGGTTTTATTAGTATTTCATGTTTACTTTATAGATATGTAAAAACTATGTAAATATAAGGCACTTTATCTGGTTTTATATTTGTACACATTTAACTTATCCTATATAATAAAAGGCTAATATGCAAATCAATCAAATGGCAGAACGACCAGTCGCTATGATGCACACTGACCACCAGGGGGCAGATGCTCAATGCAGGAGCTTCCCCCTGGTGGTCAGTGTGCTCCCACCTCCCTGGCAGCGCTAAGGATGTCTGACTTCCAGCAGTCGGACATCCCCCAAGGGCTCCTGGACTGTGAGAGGGTGCAGGATGGACTGAGGGACCTCCCCCCACCCCCCACCCCCACCCCCAAGTGCACGAATTGCGTGCATGGGGCCTCTAGTATTCCAATAAGAAAAGTTAAATAAGTAAGGCGCTTTTTTTCCTTTAAAAGGGAATACACACACACACACACACACACACACACACACACACACACAACATACTGTATGATTCCATTTATGTGAAATGTCCAGAAGAAGCAAATCTATGGAGACAGAAAGTAGATTCTGGGCTGGGGGTGGGGAGTGACAGCTTAAGGCACAGGGTGTCTTCTGGGTTGGTGACAACGCTGTAATATTAGACCACAGTGTCAGGTGCACAACTCCAAATATACTAAAAGCCACTGAATTGTATGCTTTAAATGGGTGGATTGTATGGCATGCGAATTAGATCTCAATAAAGCTATTTTTGAAAGGGAGAAGGTCGACCTACTACCCAGGAATGAGCAGCACTAAGCTGGAGAAATCACCGAAAACCAGCCCACCTACTAATAGCTTCTCTCCCAGGCCCACCCGTCTCTCCCTCCCCATAGACCATCCTCCAGGGCCCGGAGAAGGAGGTGAAGGTGAAACCCTGAGTCACCAGCCAAGGCCATCTTGGGTGAGCAGCGGGCTGCCCTGCACACCACACAGGATGCCTGCCTCCTGGAACTCACTTCACACAACAGTAGAAGACACGACTTTGAATTATTAAACTAGGAAAATCTTAAAATGATGAAAACCACCAGTGTTAGGAAGTATGCAGGAATGTGAGTCGTCGTCACACGATGGCAGTGTCAAGGAAAGGAGCAGGACAATACAGATGCCCACCCGTGACCCAGCTGGCTGGGGCCAGGGCTGAGCCAGGAGCATGCAAATCTGAGCACAGGCACCCCCTTCCTCAGGAGGCTGGAGACATCCCCACCCCCCACATGTGCACACACACGGGGCAAAGCCTGCCACTCAAGAGAGCATCGCATCAGTGGGACCCCAAGCAGTTTCCTAGAAGAGTCTGCCTCCCCAAGGGGCAGCCCCACTGCAGCAAGCAGGGAGGCCTCAGGGTCTGTCCTCTGGCAACTCAACAGATCGCTCTCTCCTTGGGCCTACTCCTTCCAGAGACACTTGGCAGAGGCCCCTGCTGCAGCCGCTGGATGGGAGGCAGGGGTGGAAGGCACGTCCCCCTGACACCAACTTGTCTGCACCCACGAGAGAATGGCCCCTCTTATTCCAACACCTCCCTCCTCCAGAAGCCTGCTCTGAATGACCACCCCAGGAAGCTTTCATTCTGTCTCACTGATCCCCAGCTCAGGGCCCGGGGGGAGGTGGACACCCCCATCTCCCAGCCCTCAGCTCAGGGGGAAGGTTCCCAGGAAATGTGCTCAGGTTCCGGGGACTGACGGCTACGCGATAGGTGGGTCCCAGGGCCGTGGACCAAGTGTGATCCCGTTCATATGCCCCCATCAGAAACTATACACAGTCACATAGAGGCACAGGAAAAAGACAGGGACAGTCAGCGAGTGCTGACAGTGTTAACCTCTGGTGAAGAGAGAAGGGAAGGGGAAGGGGGCTTTTTACATTGTACTCTCCATGAAGTTGCTCTTGAATCTTTCATAAAGATCATTGCTTCATATTATTGTTTAATTGTTGAAAACATATTCAAGAGCAGGGTGGGTGTCCATCAACTGGAAACTTGATCAGCAAGCTGCCTCCATCCTCAGGAACACTGCTCAGCTGTGAAAAAGGAACTCACTCCCAAAACATGCAGCACAGTGAACACATCTCAAGAAATCACGTTGAGTACAGAGGCCAGACATGCCCTGGCCGGTTTGGCTCAGTGGATAGAGCGTCAGCCTGCGGACTGAAGGGTCCCAGGTTCGATTCCGGTCAAGGGCACATGCCAGGGTTGTGACCTCGGTCCCCTCACACTTGCAGGAGGCAGCTGGTCAATGATTCTCTCTCATCGTTGATGTTTCTATCTCTCTCTCCCTCTCCCTTCCTCTCTGAAATCAATAAAAAAAATTTTAAAAAGAAGCCAGACATAAAAGACTACCTATTATATGAGTCCACTGATGTGAAAATCCAGGGAAAAACAAAGCCACAGTGACAGAAAGGAGGTAATTGGGCCTGAGATCAGGGGTGGGGGTGGTGACTGACTGCAACGGACCACAAGGAACCTTCTGGGTGATGGAAGTGTCCTCAGAACTGACTGAGGTGGTGGCTACACGCCCATGACATTCACCAACACTCACCCAGCTGGGTGCTTAGAATGGGAAAACGTTATGGTATATTTACATCAATAAAAAATGTTAAGTAAGGTAGAGGAGGGATGGGGAGTAACTGCTTAACAGGTATGGGTTTTCCTTCGCGTAAGGAAGCTGTTTCAGAAATTGATAAGCAGCAGTCACATGGCATTGTAAAAGGTACTCGATGCCACTGAATTGCACACTGGAAAATGGTTACTTTTATAGCACGTGAATGTCACTTCAATTTGAGATATTTTTAAAGGTAAACAAGTAAAAACTTATTACACCCATTTTGCAGATGAGAACACTGGGCTCAGAGGAAGCAGTCCACTGCCAGCCCAGGGCTTTAGAGCTCAGTAGAGTCCTGCCGGGCACCTCCCCCAAGGGCTCTCAACCCCAGGGCCCATCTCCAGGGAGGGCCCCTCTCTCGGGGGCATTCCCCACAGGTCCTGGAGGGCGCCAGCAGAGCGGCACCTGCAGGAGGCCCCCACGTTCATGAGCTCCATCAACAGACAGGCTGCATGGAGAGCAGGAAGAGACCATCCCTAAGAAGGTGGTCAAACTAAGGCTAAAACACCACAGGGCAAGGACGCGTGTGTGGAGGGGGCCCCATCAGATCCAGGCGGAGCGAGGTCTTCGAGGCCCTGCCAACAGGGCCCTGGGTGCTAACGGAGCTGCTCCCGGAGAATGAAGAGGTCAGTACAACCCCGGGACCCAGGAGGAAGGCCTCGTTAACCACTGGGCAGCAGTGGAAGGGGACACAGCCACCAGCCCCTCTGTGACCAGCAGGAGAGGGGTTAACTCTTTCATGGGGTCTACAATTCCAGGAAGAGGAAAAGGGGAGGAGAAATTCCCTCTGTGCTTTCTAACCGGATTCTTCAAAACCACCTGCAGATAGGCAGGCCCTGGGCTCGGCAGCCACAGAGACTGGCACGGTCCAAGGTCATCTGAGGGCACCCACCTCTCTCCCCTCACGTTGGCCCAGCCTCATGGGCTTCTCATGGGCGAGGGCAGGAAGCCCAGCAGTGGGCCCACAGCCCTCCTCCCAGCACCACACCCTCCCTCCTCCCGGAATTTCCGAAAGCCCTAGCTCCCTGGGAACCCGCAGGGTCATCAGCGACACACCCAATTCCCAGATGCTCCCCACTGCCTGCCATGCACGTGCAGGTAACCCCAGATGACCCATGTCTCTCTCATCGAGTACCCCAGACCAAACAGGGGTAGCCCCTCGTGGCTGTAATGGCTACGGGAAATACATAAAAGCCATTTCTGAAGTCCAGAAGCTCCTTAGGAAAGGCTAAGGAGTTTTCAAAGGCTTCAGTTTATTGAAAGGTAGGGGAGGAGGACTTATTAACCCACGGGTGTCTGGACTAAGAGCAAAAATAGGCATGCTGCCGAAACCGGTTTGGCTCGGTGGATAGAGCGTCGGCCTGCGGACTGAAAGGTCCCAGGTTCGATTCCGGTCAAGGGCATGTACCTGGGTTGCGGGCACATCCCCAGTGGGAGATGTGCAGGAGGCAGCTGATCGATGTTTCTCTCTCATCGATGTTTCTAACTCTCTATCTCTCTCCCTTCCTCTCTGTAAAAAATCAATAAAATATATTTAAAAAAAAAAAAATAGGCATGTTGATCTTGGGGCAGGAGCAGTCTGAGGCCCCAGCTCAAAAATGAGGGGCCCCCGGGAGGGCTGGCAGCATTTATAAGGAGTTAGGGGAGTCTCTGGAGAAGGGGAGACGGAGAATGCGATTCCTAAAAGGGAAGGGAGAAGAATTCTGATGGACCTCCAGCCCTTGTCCTAACAGGGAAACCAGGGCTGCCTCAGAGCCCAGAGCGGGAGGGACAGAAGGCCCAACATGCAGGGTCTTTCCTCCCAGGCCAGGGGTCCTGGGGGTAGAACCCTCACCAGATCCACGGATCTGTTCATGTACCCTATACACACCAAGGTTGCCACACCTTTGCAGGGGCTGCTCTCTGCTTGGGAAGCCTTCCCTCACACTTGCAAGCTTTTGGCCATCCTTCAAAGCCCATCTGAAGCGTCACCCTGCCCCCACGCAAGCCATTCCCTGCTTCCAGCTCCACGCACAGCCAGCACAGACCCTGTGACGGTACCCGGCGGGTACAGCATAATGTACACACGTGCCTCTCTTACCGGGCAGGGGCCGGCTCTCACTCACCTCTGCTCCCCTCACCACATACTGAACCCCGAGCCAGAAACCCCAATCAAGAGGCATCCTGGTGCCTTCCCACCAGGAGGCACCATGCAAGCACCCTGGCCTCTCTGGCCTCACAGTTCTCTCCCTCCGCTGAGTGACAACAGAAGCACCTAGTTTACTGAGCATTTACCCCGAGCCACATGCTACCACCTGTGCGCTCCATGCACCACCTCCTTTCATCCTGAGACCTTTATAACAGTTATTATTATTAATCCTGTTACACAAGAGAATCAGGCACAGAGAGGTTACGTGAGCTGCCCAGGAGCACACAGCTAGTGAGGGAAACAGCAGACATTTGGGGAGATAGCAAGATGCTCGGGGGGTGAGGAGTCGTTGTCAGGACAAGTTCTTAGTGGAAGAGGAACCTTCTCTCCTCAGTTCCAGCCAAAGCCCTGGCAAGAGCAGCAGTGCCTCCCGCCTCCCTCCGAACCGAGCCTGCCGCTTCCAGGCCCATCCCCATTCTGAGTGCCAGTTACAGGAAACATAAAAGGCCCATCTGCAAGTTCCTTGGCCCCGGACCAGGGAGGTGCGCGGCTGCCCACTGGGAGGCAGAGCCATGATTTGGGGATATTCTTAGCAAACCACTGGCTCCCCTCCCAGCGGCCCAGAAGGCAGCAGGCCCTGTCTGCCATTTCCCGACCCTGCGTGGAGGTCCCGCAGAGCTCAGGAGTGGCTGGTGGGCCGGGGTGAGGACAAAGCCCTCCAGCTTTCCAACAAGCAGCGCCTGCATGCCCAGCCTTCCCAGGGCTGGCACCTGGCTGCTGGGGCAGCTCTGCAGTCCTGGCCCAGGCTCACCATCAAAGCTCCACTGACAGAGACTCGGTGCCAGACCTTGGACCACATGCGTTCCCCAGGTTGTCTGCCATTTAACCCTCACAGCACCCCCCAAGGGCTGGGTCACTGGCCTCACTTTTTAAAAACGAGTTTCATTTTAAGTGAGTTATTTAAGACATTCAGTAATTTGCCCAGGGTCATACAGCGAGTTCATGTCAAGCTGTATCTGGACTCTGGGCTGACTCCCAGTCTCCAGGGTGGACAGATGGTAGCCAGAGGTAGGAGGCCCCCTTCCCTGCCCAAGCCCAGGGAGGTGCAGTCCACACGGGAGAACAACGGTTTCATCAAGGACCCCACAGCATGGCTACACTCTCTCCCTACCAGGATGGTCCCTTCCATGCCAGACACCCTCAGCTTGGGCTCAGAAGGAGAGTCCCCAGCCAGATTCTCCTCCCACCCCACCACCCCGGACACAGCCTCTCTTCTGGAGACTCAGGAAAGATGAGACTCAAAGGTTCAGGGAGCCCTGCTCATGCTAAGGTATGCACCCAGCCCTGTTACTAGGGAGTGAGGAGGTCAAATGATTCTCAGAGCCAGACAGGGAATACTGAGCCCTCTGGGGTTTCAAACCAGAGTGGAGGTCTAGAGATGAAGCCACCCCACAAAGTACCTGCACCATCACCCCAAGCAGGACCAGTTCCGAGCATTGCTGCCACATGGGGTCACAGGACAACTGAGCGGTACCCACCTCAGACTGCATCTCAGTACCCACCTCTGTGGGGTCCTGGCCTCTGCTGTCAGGTGACTCAGCGGGTACAGGTGTCTGTCTCCCCGGGGAGCCCATAGCCACCTCCATGTCTGCCCAGGTACTCAAGCCACTTCTATGTGGCTTCAGCCATGTCTGTGCCCATGAATGTCAGCTCACATCCATGTTGGCAGCCCAAATGTCTGCACACTTACACATGTGCCTCCCATGTGTGTAGGGAGGGGGGGGCAAATCCCAGTGAAGGAGCAGATCTGTCTACGTAGTATCTGTGGCCCATGTTTCTGTGTTCACACTGTCTGCTCCTATACACATCTTGCCCACCTCCATCGTCTTCCTGTCTGTCGTCATGTCTCTATCCAGTGTCTGTCTGCCCACGCACTACAAACCTGCGTACACATACATCTCTGCTCACACAGCATTCCCCACCTGTGCCCGAGTGACCCTGCGTGTGCCACCTGTTCGGAGTGGGTGGGCATGTTCACCCCAGTGCTCACCGTGCTGGCCAAGGCTGCGGGGTGAGCTCAGCAACTCCCACTCCTACAACAGCGCCCAAGGCTGCGGGCACAAGCACACTGCCACCTCCGCAAGTGTTCCAGAAAAGCAGAAACGTGCCAGGGATGTTGGGGGAGGGCAGAGCCCCAGACACAACAGAACCTCAGACGTGAGGTCAGCGCTGCCCTGGGTACCTCCCACCTCAAGCCAGCCCTGCCCTGCCCAACCCACCCACCTCCAACACCCCAACCCCAACACCCATGGCCAGTGAATGGAGAGTGCCTGTCTGCACTCACAGGAAACAGTGTCTGGTTCAGGGCCTCCTCCAACCTCATCCCCAGCCCCCAGCAATAGAGGCTCTTAAGAAAGGAAGTGAGGACTTCCTCCCGGCTGGCCTCTGAACCTCCAATAAGGCTGGATCTAGACCCCAAACCTCAAAGGTCCCAGGACAGCTGGGAGAGTCCGGGGCTCAGCCTGACCCCAGAAGTCCGAAGAGTTTCTTCAGAAATCTACCAGCAGGAAAAAAACACGTGGGAGGGGGCTGGAGGAACATAAGCATATGAAGGGGATGCCTGAGCCCTCCTGCTGCCCCTGTCCCTGTGAGGGGCGGGGAGGGCCTCATTACTAGCAGGTAAGTAGGAAGGATGGGTATGGGGCCAGAATGTTTTAAGCATAACTTGCATGATTGCAAGAGAACTGGATCCCAGCCCCCATCTCCCCCCTAAAGCAGCCTATGTCACTCATTTAGCAATGAATCGTGTGGCCTCTTGGCATTTACACTATCATTACTAGCCCGGGGCTGGTATGGAAGCCCCATATCAGCACACTGGTTTCTGCCTTATCTTCCCCAATGGGGCTGAGCCACCAGAGGACACAACCCTCCACCTCCTCCCACACTGCCATCCTCCCAGGCAGAGCCCCGTGCCTGGCATGTAAGGGGCACTTGGTCTCTGGGTCAGGTTGCTCTGCAGAAAAGCCAGGGGGTTCGTCGCTGGGCCGCTGGTTGGGAAGGTAAAGAACCCCGGAAGCTTGATGAAAGCAGGGAGATGTCTTCCTTCTTCCACCTCTGCCTCCCCGTGAGAGAGACCACGTTCCAGCCACCCCGGCCACTTTCCGCGAGGCAGCAGGTCTGCCCCACACCATCCTCTGCTTCCTGGCAGGTGGGGGTGGCTCTCCTGGGAGCCCCGGGCTGGCAGAGGGCGAGGGCCAGAGTGGCTCCGAATCAAAGCTTGTGCCCACTGGTACCTCTGGGCTCTCCCCCTTCCACAGGCCTCAAGGCCCCAACGTATGAGCCCGGGGAACCCCAAGTGTGGATCGGGAGGCAGCTTCCCTCCCTCCCCGCCACGACGCGGGAAGCCCAGCGCAGGGGCCACCCCCAGCTCTAGCGGTGAAGGTGGAGGTGTTGCCAGCCCACGTCTAACCGGGAGCAAGGAAAACCCCGGGAGAGAGGTTAGCCCAGAGCGCGACAAACAAAACGACCCGGGACCCGCTCACAGTTTAGTGCGTGCCGTCCGCTCCCTCCCGGGCACCAATCCCGTGCGAGTCTGGGTGGGGGCCCATCTCCCCTCCTTCCCGAGAACCCAGAGAGGCCGAGCTCCTGGGGATGCCGAGTGGGTGGTCGGAGCAGCCTGGGGGTGCGGCGGGGGAAGGGGGTCCCGGATCTGCCCTACCCGCGCCCGCGTGGGTACCTGCCAGCCTGCGGTGGGCGCGCTGCGCCGGGACTGCGGGCGCCGAGTCGGGCAGCGGCGGGGCGAGCCCGGCGCGGGCTCTGGCTCCGGCTCGCTCCTCCCCAGCCCATCCGCGGGCAGCGGCGGCTCCGGAGGCGGGCGGGCCGGGCGCGACGCGGGGCGGTCACCAGAGCTGGAGCCCGCGCTCGCCGCGGTGGCAGCAGCGCGACCCAACCCTGCGCTTCGCTGGGGTCCCCGCGCCCCGCGCCACAACGCAGAGGGGCGGCCTGACTAGGCCGCCAATCACCGCTCCCGCCACCCCTCCACCTCCGCCCCCCGACCAGCCCGAGCCCCGGCCCCGGCCGACAGGGGGCGGGGGGCTCGGATTTAAAGACACACTCACCCGAGCCGCGTCCGGATCGGCGCCCAGAGCACGGCTCCAGGCCGGGAGGGGACGGCTGGCCCCACCTTCCCGGCCCCGCTTCCTCCTTCCGCCCTCCCACCCAGCTCGGGAGGAAAAGTTTGGGGCGGGGGAGGCTGCCTGGGAAGCCAGTTCCTCTTCTCTGGTCGTGAATTCGGTTCGTTCTGGAAGATACCCAAACCCGCCTCCGGGCTGGGGAAAGAGGCCAGTGCGGTGGGCGCCACACCCCCCCCCCGGACCCAGCCCCCCGGCCTGGCTTCCCTCGCCCCTCTCAGCCCTGTAAAGCCAGGAGGGCTTACTGCGCTGTGCAGCCCGATCGAGGCGGTTGCCTTCTCTGGGCCTCGGCCACTCCGTGCATCTAGGGGCGAGTCCTCCTAGCCCAGGAAACCCAGTGAAACGCGCCCCTCAGCCCCCGGAGGCGAAAAGGGGAGATCTGGCAAGAAACTTGGAAGGGAAGGGGGTCCCCCTTTCCCCACCCCTGGGCTCCCGGGCGTGGCACGCGCAATCCCTACCCCCAGGGGAGCGGGGTTGTCACAGCGCGCCAGGCCCACCTGGGCCCAGCAGGCACGCTCGCCCTCCCCTCGCACGCGCTCCCGTGGGCATCCACGTGCGTTCACTCTCCACCGCAGCTTCCTCTCCCGAGTCAGGCTTTGTTGTGGTTGGTGAGTCACTTCCTCTTTCCGCTCCGTGCTCGGGAAATCCTTATTCCTCACCTGTCACTACCTGCCTCGCTCCCAGTCTGGACTAGAGCAGGAGCGGATGGAGCCCAGGTTCCCCATAATGAAGGCAGCTCGGGCCTCACCTCTGTCCAAAGTCGGGCCAGAAAGCGCCCAGCTGGGAGAGAGGCCCTCAGGCCCACAGTCCCCCTGAGCCCTGGGAATACACAGACGAGAGAAGTGGCTGTCATTTGAGGTGCGTACCCGGTCCCCAGCACCTCGGTCTCACCTGCTCCACCCGGGTGATTTTAGGAGTGAAGTGCTTTCACTACCCCTGTTATATGGATGAGGACACGGCCGGGAAGGCTTGCCCTGGCTCCAGGCCTCCCTCCCTACCTAAGGTGCGCCAGGAGGAGAAGAGCAGAGAGCGCCCAGGAGCGCTCTTGGGAAGCAGATCTGACCTGCAGATCTAGGCTCAAACTGGCTCATGGTTTACCGGCCGTATGGTCTGGAAAAAGTGGCATAAGCTCTTTGTTCTCCAAGTTCTTCATCCAAAAGATGGCCTGTCCTCCCTCAAAGAGAGGTTGACGAGCCAGGAAGCAGGGGGTGATGCCCTGGCCTACTGTGTGTCACACTGTAGGCTCCATCCTTGGTCACGGTCCCCTCCCTTCTTCCTCAGGCCACAACCCCATAACCCACCCCTCCCGCATCCGACTCCCCAGCTTATGACCCGCCATCATGAGGATGCTGTGTTCTGCATAACTCAGCCAGGACTGAGATAGGGCTGCACATACGCACTAGCATGTGCATGCACATACATGCGTGCACATGCACACATATACATACACACACTCACAGCTCCCCCCAGCCCACTGTCTAGCAGATGCTGGAGTACATGGCTGGCTATCTCTCTAGACTGAGCTCCTGGAGGACAAAACTCCATCCCTGGTCCCCATAACAGTGCCTAGCACATCATCATTCACTCGTTTGTATCCACCATGCAACAGCAGGTGTTCTTGTTGAATCAGGCAGAAAAGCCCGGGGCAGAGATGTCCCCAGGAGAGCCAACAATCACAGCCCTTCTGGCTCCAACAGACAACCTTCGGGCTCAGCTGGTAGGCCCCAGAAGTAGAGGGCTGGGCCACGGTGGAACCTGGAAAGCAATCAGCTCTGTGCCTGTGTGCAGAACTCTGTAATAAGCAGCACCTCCGCAGCAGTTCAGGGAGCCATACTCTTCATTAGTGTGTGCTCCGTGATGTATCAAGCTCCCTCCCTCTCTCCGTTCCCTCCATCTTGTTTTTAGTAAAACTCTTCTTCTGAATCAGGAGGAGGAGGAGGAGGGAGATGGAGGCGGAGGAGGGAGGATTAAGGAAGGAAAGAAGGGAGGGAGGGAGGGAATGAGGGAGGGAAGGAGGGAGGGAGGAAGAGAGGAAGGGAGGGAAGGGAAAAGTAGAGGCCTGGGGTCTTTGAGGTGTCTCAGAGACAAACCACGGACTGCATCCAGACCACAGTGTCCAGCCTCATCAGCTCACCCCCAGTCCTGAGGCTCTGCCAAGTCCTGTGTCCCTGGCTGCCTGCTGGCCGTGGAGCTGGGGGTGCCCCCAACAATAAGAAAGCCTTCAGGACCAGATTTGCCCCACCATGTCCTGGGAGGGGGAGGGAGCTGCATATTGAGGGAGAGAAGAAAGAGGGTCACAGAGCAGCCCTAGGTATACCCAAGAGAAGGCCTTCTCCCCAGCCCCAGGCAGAGGGAAGAACAGCTGGGCCAATTCTCTCACCCAAACTGTCACAGAAGCTCACTGAGGCCCAGACACTCAGAGCAGAAGCCCAAAGTCCCTGAGAGAGGAGCCATGGTCCCAGAATAGGACCTCCATCCACTCAGCCAGCACCCTACCAGCTTAACCACCACCCCACACCCCACATGCACAAGCACCTAAGAGACCACCTTATTGTCCACTGAATGCCAGGGTCCTGTGTATAAAAGCCTGCTTATGTGTGCACACATATGTGCTTGCGGTGCTCATGTGTGAACTCACGTTTGCAAAGATGTGAATAAGGGAGTGCATGTTTGTGCAAGTGTCCAATAGATGTGAAAGTGGACGTACAAATGAGCATGTGTGTATATGTGATGATGTGCCTCACACACAGAAACCAACGTACTACAGTCCAAAGCCAGGCTGCTGCTGCAAGGAAGAGTGAATAAGCCCATTACTCATGCTTCCAGAAGAACTGCTGTGGCCGTCCACAGCCCCCTCTGCCCCAGCAAGCAAGGTGCTGGTGCTCCTGGGGGAGAGCTCCCAAGTTTGGTCCCTGCACAGGAAAATAAGCTGTAGGGAACCCCCGGTTCCCTCGTGGCAATGCTCAAGCCAAGAAGTATTTCCTGACAGGCACAAATGACTCGCTGGAAGGCAGAGGAGCTGGGTTCAAACCAGCAAAGATGAGACTTGACAAAAGACGAGAAACAGACCCTACTGCTCTCTTCCGCTCCTTGTTCCCCACCAAGCCCGCCCCAGCTGGGGACACTGGGTCCGAGGAATGGACAGTGTCAGGGCAGGGAGCCAACCTAGCCTTGCTGCCCACAGCCACGGTATTGCCAAGAACTGGGGCCCACATAGGCCCTCCAGGTGGGTGTCTTGGAGCCTGCAGGCTTCCCCTGAGGCAGATGATCTCTGAGCCTCAGGTGTGCAAGCCTGCTGCCCAAGTCCCCACCGAGACCACCTCCACCTGCCCTGGCTGCCTCGGGTCCTGCTGTGGCTGTCCTTCCAGGGGTCCTTCCAGGCCCGCTGCCCAGTCCCCGGGACCCAGCACCCCTCGTTTATTCAGGCCCCTTCTGTGTGCAGTCCAGCTGCTTGAAGACACGGGCTTGGAGGAGGGCAGGGCTGCCCGTGATCTCGCCTCAGCAACTTAACCACTATGTGACCCCCACCCCTAAAAACATTACATTTCTCCAAGTCTCATTATTTTCATTTGTAAAATTGTGTGACGAGCAGATCCTGCCTCCTGGGAATGTCTGGGGGACTAAAGGGGCCTGGCACTCAGCCAGAGCTCACTGGCACAAAGCTCTTGCTATTGTTACTGTTGTTGCCACCTGAACTCACACTCTGACCCAGCCCTGAACCTGCCAGGGCAGAGGGTTCTTTGAGGCTGAGTTCAGGTTCCACCTCCGCTGGGTAGTTTTCCTGGCTCACAGGGTCTGTCTGCGCCTGGACTCCTTCCCCCATTACCTCTGAGCAGGGGTCTGGGACCTGAGCACCCCTGCCGGGCACAGAGTCTGTTCAGTAATTGGTATTATAATTAAAAGCAAGATTATTCCTTTTATCATCGGTTGTGCCCTCAGGCCCAAGGATGACATCTGCCACCTCCCAAAGTCACACATTGCTTTCAAATATTTTTGACCAAGAGTCAAAGTAAACAATACATTTTACATTGGACCACCAGGTCCACAGAGAAAAAAATGTGTGTGTGTTTTACACACACACACACACACACACACACACACACACACATGCTTAGCCTTACTGTGTGATGCGTCCTGATTCTGTCCTATCCTATTTCTTTTTGTTCTTGCTGATTGCGTTGCACAAAACTGATTTCACCTGTGACCTGCAGTTTGAAAATGCTCCACGAATGATGAGGTGCCCGAGAGCAGGGGGACCACCCTCCCATCCCCAGCACCACTCAGTCCCTGACTCAAGAGTGCCCAGGAGAATGCTTCATCAGAAGAAGAGAAAAAAGGGAGAAGGCCCTGGCTGGCATGGCTCAGTGGTTGAGCATCGACCTATGAACCAGGAGATCACAGTTCAATTGCCGGTCAGGACACATACCTGGGTTTCAGACTCGATCCCCAGTGTGAGCTCACTGGCATAACGGTGTGAGGCGTGCAGGAGGCAGCAAATCAATGATTCTCTCTCATCATTGATGTGTCTACCTCTCTCTCCCTCTCCCTTCCTCTCTGGAATCAATAAAAATAAAAATAAATATTTTTTTAAGGGGAGAAGGAATCCTGACTCATTCTTCATTCAACAAATAGTTAATTCATGCATCAGTCAGTCAGTCAACAAACATTAACAGAGCCCTGTTCTAGGCCCTGCGTGGTGAACAGGCAGATGAGGTCCGGCTTTCATAGAGCTGACATTTAATTGGGTGTGGGTGAGGGATATAATAAACAGGTAAACAAAAACATAATTTCTGAGTGATTCATGCTATGAAGAAGATAATACAACAGGATGATCTAGAATAGTGTACTGGTGGGGCTACTTTAGAAATGATGGAGGTCGCTGAGCCGCAGCTACCCCATCTATAAAAGGGCAACAATGGCATTTACTGGAGCATGTGGCTATGGGGCTTACATGGGGCAATGGGTTCAAAACGCAGCACCACCCTTTATTGTCATCGTTATTAGATAAATAAGTACCATTGGAGATAGGCCGAGATAAGTCCCACAAAGCATAAGATTGCATTGGGGCTCAGAAGAGGGTGAGGGGACAACGCTGCCGACATGACGAACCCAGGACCCACGCACGTATGACTTGTCCCCGTGCCCATTCTCCTGGCTTGTCCCTCCCAGTCCGGCCCCCAACTCCCTATTCCCACTCCACCCCACAATTCGCCCAGCCCAGTTTGAGCTGTCCTTTCTTTAAAAGCCAGGGCACTAAAGGGATGTCCTCCTTCTAGTGGGGTGTCCTAGACCACCCAGAGACAGATGCCTCCACACCCAGCAGCCTTCAGCACCCCAGCCAGGCCATGGTGAACACCCCCCACCCCCCAGTTGATGAGACCATGCCTGCCCAGGAACATGGGTGCTGAATTCCAGCCAGACAGCAAGGGGCTAGAGCTCTGGAGCCCAGCCCCAGGGAAAGGCTGAGACGCCCGGGTCTGTCCAGCTGGAGCCCAGAAGTCTCCAGGGCAGGACACTGTCTTCCGGTCTCACAGGGCTGTCAGGGAGAGAGTGAGTACCCCTGTTTCAGGGAGAGCTGCTTAAGTGTCCGAGCTCCAAGGGACATTCTTTAAGCACCGACTATGTGCCTGACCCTGAGCTCAGGGCCAAGATGAGCAAGAACCCACCTGCCCTAGGTGCTCACAGTCCTGTGGGAGAGGCAGATAAGTGAACTGTTTTAGAGTGATGTGTTTCCTGGGGGAGGGGAGCGGTAGGAAGTGAGACCAGGGTACTAGGGGAGTTCGCTGGGGTTGGGAGGGTGGGGGCGCACTCAGCCTGACCTTCCAGGTGGGCTCAGGGGGCAAGTGGATGTCCTGTGGGGGACCCGCCGACTCTAGCAATCACAGTGACACGTTCCCGCTTTGGCACCAGACAGACGTGAGTTTTAATTCAGCTCTGCCACTGGTATCTGTGTGACCGAGGGCAAGTCTCTGAGCCTGTTTCCACATCTATAAAGTGGGGATAGTCATACCTACCTTGACAGACTTTTGAGATTAAATGAACCCTTAACCAATAGCTGTTGGACAGTTAGCTCAATACGTAATAGTAGTGTGGCTTCTGCCGTCATGGGAAGAGCCCTCTGAGGCTTTGTCCCTGGCCTTCCCCTCCTCTCGCCCCTCCCGCCCCTGGCCAGCACTTGCACGGCTCCTCCTTAGAGCAGCAGAGAATCCCCTGCCCCCACTGCTATCAGAAAGGAGCTCAAGTGGCCTTCCGCTGGGTCTCACTGCAGAATCCCAGGCCTGGACATTGGGAATAATGAGGCGGAGGGAGGGGGGAGGTGAGAGGGGGTCTGCCAAACCCTGCAGCAGGGAGACCATCCATCGCTGCATAAACAGGCTGTCACCCCTCTCCCTCCCACCCTGTCTCCTTTAAATAACGTAGATCTGTTGCCCAGTTGTCTCCAAGCAACACCACTCAGGCTCCCAAGGATGTCTCACTGTGACAGAGCCTTTTATGCAGATGCTGCAGGGGAGGTGGGGGCGGGGCAGGGGTCGAGGGAGCTGCAGAGGCCTTCCTGTGGCAAGCTCCTGGTCCCCGGGACCAGCGCTCGAGGCCGACCCTGCACCGGACCGGTGGGCAGGGGGGCGGTGCTTTATTACCAGAAACATTCCAAGAGAGGTGGGGGGTGGAGCTTGGCTTACAGAGAAGTCCCAGACTTCATGAAGCTTGGAACACACAGGAGCCAGCCAAGTGACTTGGAAAGATTGCTGGCCCAGGCTCAGCCAGACTCACTGGCCCAGGGGTCGTTTTGTCCCAGCCAAGTCACCCACCCTCGCTGAACTTCAAAGAACGTCGGTGCTAGCAGATAGCCTCGGTGAGGAGAGGGACACCCGGGCACTCTGACAGTTTCCATCCAAGTGGCACACGCACAGACTGTTGGCCTCAGCAATCCCGTCTCTAGGAAAGAAGCCTAGACACATACTTGCCCAGGCACAAATGGACAAATGCACCAGATTATTCCTGGTTTCCATTGGTGAGAGATTGGCTCAATAGTGCGACTTATCAGATCCACAGTTCCAGGCTCAGGGCTCCCAAACCCCTAGGAATTTCAAGGTGCTGAGAGCAGCAAGAATTTCAAGTGGTGCCTTTTGCTATGTTAATGAAGTGACATTTGAGTGGGGATCCTTGCTGAGAGGAGCCAGCCCAGTGGTGAGAGGATTGGAATGTTCAGTCCCACCCCCTGATTTCCAGGGAGGGGAGCGGGGCTGGAGGTTGAATCAGTAGCCAATGATTGACTTAATCATGAGTAGGTAAGGAAGCTTCCATAAGCCCCAAAACAACAGCAGATTTCAGAGCTTCTATGCTGGGGAAGCAGAAAGCTTCCACCAAGCCGGCCCCAAGCTCCAAGAAGACGAGCTCCTGCAGGCTGGACCTCGCCCTGCGGGTCTCTCCGTCTGCCTGTGGGTTCCTGTATCAATCTCGGTAATCCAGAGCAAATGGGTTTTCCTGACTTCTGTTCTAGCAAATTCATCGAACCTCTGATTTGTAGCTGGCCGGCCAGTCAGAAGCACAGGCAACAAGCCAGGCTTGCGACTGGCATGTAAAGTGGGGGGTGGTCTTGAGGGACTGAGCCCTGTGCCTGTGGAATCTGACTGTCTCTGGGAGGTGGTAGTGGTGCGTCTACATGGAGTTGAGTTTTCGGACACCCTCCTGGTATTGAGACTTGTTCATTGGTGTGAGGAAGTCTCCACACACAGGCTGGAACTGGGACTGGGAACTCGTTTTCTTTTTCCTTTTTTTTTTCAATTACAGTTTACATTCAATATTATTTTGTACTGGTTTCAGGTGTACAGAATAGTGGCTAGACAATCATATACTTTAAAAAGTGTTCCCGGATATTCCCAGTACCACCTGCTGCCACACAAACTTACTACAATATTACTGGCCCTATTCCCTACACTGTACTTTACGTCCCCATGACTATTGTGTAGCCGCCAATTTGTACGTCTTAATCCCTTCCCCTCTTTTACCCAATCCCCAATCTCCCTTCCCTCTGGCAATCACCAGTCGGATCTGTGGGTCTATGAGTCTGTTTCAATTTTGTTTGTTCGTTTATTTTGTTCTTTAGATTCCACATATAACTGAAATCATACGGTATTTGTCTTTCTCTGACTGACTTATTTCAATGAGCTTAATACCCTCTAGGTCCATCCATGCTGTCACAAATGGTAAGGTTTCATTCTTTTTATGGCCAAATAATGTTCCATTTTATATATATGGCAGCTCTTTTTATCCATTTGTCTACTGATGGGCAGTTGGGTTGCTTCCATATCTTGGCTGTTGTAAATAATGCTGCAATGGACATAGGGGTGCATATATCCTTTTGAATTAGTGTTTTGGGTTTCTTTGGGTAAATATCCAGAAGTGGCATCGCTGGGTCATAAGGCAGTTCCATTTTTAGTTTTTTGAGGAACCTCCATACTGTTTTCCTTAGTAGCTGCACCAATCTGCATTCCCACTAACAGTGCATGAGGGCGGGAACCATTTTCAATTGGAAACAACTGGAAGATCTGTCAGTGGAGAGATGGTTGGCCAGATAAGCTATGAAACACCCAGAAACTGGAAATACCATGCGGCTATCTTACAACACGAGGCAGAGGTGAGTGGGCTGATGGAAAATGAACTGGAGAGCTGGACAGGGACAAGGACTGTCAGGGCAGCGCCATCCACTGGTCTCTAGGGAAATGGATTAGTGATGGACTCTTGTCCAGTGACACCCAACAATCGAGAGGTGCACAGAGAAACGGAGGGAGCGTGGAAACACAGTGTCCTGGGATAAAAGTCATCCATAGAGCTAGATTCGCCATATAATAGCACCGATGTCCAGCAGCAACACTATGCACAAAAAAGTGGCATCGCTTTTTAAACTGAGGATATGTACAGTATGTACAAGCATTTATCAAACACACGCCATGGTGTCTATAAGAAAAAAGTGAGATGAAGCAAAATAAAACAAAGAGAAAAACCCTAGAGAAAGGCCTCTCATGTATCGGTGATAATGATGATAAGGATGTGCTATGGACTAAGGAACATTATTTACTCAGCTCTGCAGCTGAGGAAAGCAGGGAGGAGCCAAGAGAGGAGATGGCAGCACAGAGTCTCTAAACTTCTAGCGCTTTAGGAGCTGTGAAAAGGGAGTATCTATGTATTTTACACACACACCACAGTGACTGTCTCTAAAGGACAGGTAAGAAACCAGGAACCTTAGTTGTCTCCAGGGAGCGGGTGGCTGGGGCTCAGGCAGAGGGAAACTTTTCACAGTGTCCCTTCTTGGGCATGCGAATTTGTTCCCGGTGGATGTGTGATCTATTTTTTTAGTAATTAACTTGCACATGGCCAGTCTCTAGAAGGCCATGGAAGACACTGGGAAGGGGATGGGGGGGAGGGAAGCCGGCTTGCTTCCCACTCACTATCCTCTGCACAGTGGGATTTGTTACCCTGGCATTGATGGCATATTCCAATCCGCCCAGGGACAGGAGCTCACTCCCAAGGGAGACTTCCCTGCAGAACTGCTGGGTGTTAGGATGTCCTTACTCCTCCTGACGTGGCCCTGACACCCACTTCCCAGTCACTCTCCTCAGTCCCCAGCTGGCCCTGCTCCCCCAGCCATGGGACCACCAGGGCACATGTATGCATGTGTGCTCCCTTTCAAATATTTGGGAAGTGCCATCTCATACCCCACCCCCAGGCCTCTCCAACTCAATATCCCCAGGGCTTTCAAGGACTGTGGGAACCTCCAGGACCAACAGAGGCCTTCACTATTATTCTGCCAGCAGACACCCCGGGGGTCCTTTTCCCAAGGGGGTCAAGAAGAGAATGAAGGCCTTTTTTCTCTCCTCACTCAGCACCCTGCCTACCCCCCAGGAAGCTGGTCCCTTGGCTCTGACTTCACACCTAGCTGACATTTGACAATTAGAAAGCTGTAGATAAGTCTCCTAGGACCTGGCCTCCCACCGCCCGCCCCCCCCCCCCCCACCACTCACCTCCAAACCTGTCACCTCCTCTACTTCAAATCTCTGAAGGGGGTGCAGCAAGCTGGTGCTGACAGGAGACAGTGAAGCATTGAAGATGCCCACTGTTTTGTAGGGAGACAAGGAGAGGCCAGGGTGGGGGTGTCAGGAAGGAAGCCTACCCCTGTGCAGGGGATCAGAAAGGCCCGAAGGGTCTTGGAGGTGAGCATGCTAATTCTCCTGCTCAGGGGCCCTGGTTCTGAGACAGGCCAGGACAAGTGGAACAGGGAAACCGAGGCAGGCAGCTGACCAAACTGACAGAGCAATTTACAGCAGACACAGAAGGTCGCCTTCCTAGATAATATCTAGGCCTCAGTGGCATTCCAGCTCCAGGCCCAGAACAGCCGCAAAACCAGGTGGGCGCAAAACCAGGTGGGCGACGCCAGGACCAGCTGCAGCGACTAAGAAAGCCCGGCCTGGCACCAGCCAATTGGGGAGACCAAAGCCCTGGAGGAGCACACCTGGAAACGGATGAATGTTCTGCTGAAACCCTCCCCTGGGCCTCCCCTAAGATGCCTGCCTGTGAGAAAGAGATAAAGCCTCAAGACAAGGGGCCAGCGAGTGCCTTCTCTCTGGGGAGCAGGCCCTGCCATTCCCTTTCCTCTCTTCTTCCCCCTCAGGCCTGCGTCTCCTAAACCCTAAAGGACCTCACGAGACTTGCAACCAGGGGAGCAAGGGCAGTGTCCCCAAGGCCCCCTTTTGTCTGTCTTCCCCGAGAGCTAGGGCAGCCCAGCCTAGGCTCTCCTGTGGCTTCTTCTACGCTAAGCCCTCTTGTCCCACTGTCCCCAGCTTTAATCAACGTTCCCGATCCCTTGTAGTCACCTGGACTCGTGTTGTGGAAGTTCTCCTGCACCAAGTCAAGAACCCACACACAGCCGGCCGGCCCAAGGCCAGGTCCCCTCACCGGGAGCAGCTTCTCCTTTTCTCACGCTGTTCCACATGCTCTCACCTCCTCCCACAGCTCCCCCAGGTCCCTCAGGGAGGCTGCCCCACATGCCCCTCCCCACACCACTATTCAAAAAGCCTCCACAGTGAGTGTTTTCTGAGTTTCATCTGGGAAAGATGAAGAATTGGAGATGGATGGTGGTAAGGATTGCACAACAATGTGAATGTGCTCAATGCCGCTGACTGTAAATTGAAAAGTGGTTAAAATGGTCAGTTTTATGTTATGTGTATTTTACCACAATTAAAAAAATAAGACAACCCACAGAATTGAGAAAATAATTGCCCCCCCCCCCACACACACACACACGCACACACATACACACACACACACACACAAGCCGCCCCAAGAAGCCCCAGGTGGGCCAAGGTCCAGTTCTGATTACAAGACCAGTGTGTGGAAGGCAGAAACCCCAAAAGAGGCCAGGAGACCCCCAGTTCGAACCCCTTCAGAGCTAGAAGGTACCAGAAGCACAGAGAGGCAGCGTCTGGCCCAAGGTCACAGAGCCAGTTAACCACGAAGCTGGGGCTTCAGGCACAGGGAACTGGCCCAACCCTGAACTGCGCCAGAGGAGAAATAGGCCAGTTGGCGGGGGCGTGGCAGGGGTTCGAAACCACTGTTCCTCCCTGCTGCCTCCTATCCTGCCGGGGGCCCCTCAAATGTCTCATTCCCCACAGGTTCTGCCCTTTGCAGCCCTGGCACGTGGAGGCTTCACCCGTCCCTGGGGCAGCATGGCATGGTGGGGTCGGGCTTTAGAATCAGACAGGCCTGTCTGAGTCCTGACTCCACCTCCATAAATATGTTTCTTAGACGAGGCCTCTCACCTGTAAAAGGGCCATAATAATAGCTAATTTGTGGGATTCTTTTGAGGATTATAGCAAATGACAAAGTACCCATGGAGGGCCTGAAATGCAGTAGGTTCTCAAAGAGTGTTCTCTCTCCTTTTCCTCTGCCTCACACAGTGTGCCCCCTCAGTCCCTGGTGGCCTGGGTAACTGGGGGGTCCGTCCATTCCCTTCTCTGGGCCTGTTTCCCCACCGGATAAATGAAAGGATAGAGCTAGCTGACTCTCCACCAGCACATATAACATAGAAGTGCATATGTACTTCGTGAGGCAGGATAGAGGCCATGGGCAAGGATGTTCTTAGCTGCATGATTCAGAACAGCCAAAAACTTGGAGATAACTCAAATGTCCACCAAGAGAAGAGTGGACAAAGAAACTGTGGTTTGGTGCCACAACGGAACACGTCCCAGCAACTAAAATGAGTGAACTACCCATATAGGCAAGGCCATGGATAAATATCACAGACTGATCAGTGGGAAAAGCCAGATGCAAGTCAGAACATAGGATAAGATTCCATCATTTGGATGAAGTCCTAGGCCTGTGATGATCAAGGTCACAGGAGTGGTCACCCCTGGGTGAGGGAACCTTCTGGGGTGCTGGGGATGGTCTATCTCTTGATCTGGGTAGAGTTACTCGGACATAGATACCTGTGAGAATTCATCAAGTCGTGACCTTAAGATTAGTGCACTTTATTGTATGTATCAGCATCCCCTTCACCCACTATGTTCCAGCCTAACTCCTTTCAGTTCTTCAAACTGGCCAACTGGGGTCCCTCCTCAGCGTCCTTGCTCTTGCTTGTCCCTCTTCCTAAAATGCTCTTCCTCCACATCTTCCTTCCTTTGAGGTTTTTGCTCAAATGTCACCTCTTTAGAGAGGCCTTCCTGGCCACCCCCATATGACACAGCCAGCCCTTCTCTCGCTATTGCATCACCCTGTTATAATTCTCAGCACAGTACTCATCATTATCTGATGTTGTCCTTGCTCTGTTTGCTTGTCTGTTTCTTGTCTTTCTCCCCTACTTGGATGTCAGCTCGTGAAAGCAGGAATGTGTCTATCTGGGTTGAAATCTTGGCTGCACCTAGAGCTATGGCTGACATACAGTAGGTAGCAAATAAAATGTTTGTGGATGAATAAGCCATCTCTAGAGCAGAGCAGATGAGATTATGTCAGGAAACTTTACTCTCTTAAAGGTGGTGAGAGGGAAATCCCTTTTATTTATTCATTCACCTTATAAACATGCAAGGCCTACTATGTGCTAAGCACAACCTTGAGAGGTTCACTGTGGGCAGAGGAGAAAGGCTCATGCCAGATTTTTCTAGTAGAATGTGAGGAATAGGCAAAAGGGGCATGTGCCCAGAGCCAGGGGAACACCCAGAAGTGAGCGGCTGGCACAGCCTCCCAGTTCCTAGGGCAGGGAGACTGCATTTGGCTCTGGGTGTGGCCATAACCCCAAGCCAGCTGAATGTCTGGGCAGCAGAAGGCCCTGGGCCTGGGCAGGAAGCCACCCCTTCTAAAAAGCCAGAGAGCTCAGCCAAGAGCAACCACTGTTCCTGCCTGCAGGCCTGGTCACCTGCTGCCATGGAAACCTGTCCTGCCAAGCCAGTGGCACTGAGGGCAGGAAACGCAGCGCCAGGAAGGTGACAGGGCCTGTGCCAGACTCTCCTGTCCTGGTGAGGGAGGCACCTTGCCTGCCTGAGCTGCAGCTGAGTGAGCTGTGTGCTGTTCCTGCCGTTTTCCTCTGGGTGTGCATGTGCACACCAGGCTCAAGCCAGGGCAACAGTGGGTGTCTCTCCCACATCTGGGGCTCAGGGTTCCAGAGGGTTAAG
The DNA here is from genome assembly GCF_014108235.1 of Myotis myotis. Taxonomy (NCBI): domain Eukaryota; kingdom Metazoa; phylum Chordata; class Mammalia; order Chiroptera; family Vespertilionidae; genus Myotis; species Myotis myotis. The sequence goes on along the minus strand of NW_023416319.1, from coordinate 41,109,175 downwards.
AATTGTTCAATAATAAAAGCTGTCATTCACTGACCCTTTACTACACGCCAGGTACCATTCTAAATACTTTTCATGTATTTCCTCATTCCAGTCTCATAACCCTAGTAGGCAGGCCCTGCTCTCGCCTTTACAGAGGAGATAAAGGAGGCACAGGTGGTTAAGTCACTTGCCCAAAGCCTCACAACTAGTAAGCAATAGAGCCAGGATTAGAACCTGAGCGATGGGGCTCCAGACCTCAACACCAACCACCAGAAGGGAGTCACTTCATTTTCCCACGAGTGATTTGGTTCTGAACTCTGAACAGGCACCAAGGAAAAAGAAATGGATTAGATCCCATTTCACGCAGGAATGGTTTCAAGTGGCCACTAGCCCCTGCAGGCAATGCTGGTAAAAATAACCATGATGCGGAACCACACGTTTCAACGGAGAGAAGTACGTTGGTCCTGTGGGACAGGGAGGCAAAGAGGCCAGCCTGGCTCCGCCCTGCCCTTTGGACCTCCAACTGGGGCTCTGGGATGGAGGTGGGAGCTGTCCTGGTATCTGAGGATTGATGAAGTTCTGCCCTCGGGGTCCACCTGCTGGACAGATGTAGGAGGACAGCCTCTTCCCACAGCAGGTATTTCTCGGGTGCCCGCTCTGTGCTCAGGGCAGGGATGCAGAGCAACACAGGAGGTAAATGCTAAACCCGGCACGCCCGTTGCACTGACAGCCTGGTGGAGGAGGCAGGCATGAACCAATAGCTCACAGGTAAAGATGTAACTGGCTGAGGATAAGTGCTCTGAAGGAAAAATACAGGGTGCTCTGAGGGTGTGTGCAAACAGGTCATCTTTAGAGGGGGCGGTGCGGGAGACTCCTCTCCAAGGAGGTCAGACTTAAGTGAAGATTAAAGGCTGAACAGGGGTGTGCGAGGCAGAGTGGGAGAAAGGGCATTCCAGACAGAGGGGATGGTGGGGACAAAGGCCATGAGTGGAAACAAGCTCACCACGTCTCAGGAACAGAAAGAAGGCTGCTGTACCTGGGCGGCACCGAGGCCAGGCCAGGGCTCCTGGAGCCTGTACTCAACCCTAATGGCAATGGCGGCTCTGAGGGCTTTACCGGGGGACGTGCTGCAGGACCATCGAGGGCAGCAGCTCCTGTGGGTGGGAGCGGACATGGGAGGGGAGCAGGGTGGAGGCAGGAAGACCAGCAGGGAGACCACGTAGTTGTCCAGGTGAAACAATGGTGGCTGGGAGGCCAGCAGATGGAGAGGAGCAGATGCGTTCCAGAGAACAACTTTGGAAGCAGAATCCACAGGGCGAGTACTGGATTGGATGTTGGGGTGTTGTGGGGAAGAAGAAATCAGGATGTCAGGTTGGCGTAACTGGGCAGAGGGAGCAGCCTGCGTGAAGTGGGAGCGCTGGGCAAGGAACACATACAGAGCTCAGTCTGGGGTGGGAGGAGCTCAAGATGCCCCAGAGGGAGCACAAGGGAGATGCACAGGGGGCGGTTGATTAGGGGGCCCCGGCTCAGAGGAATGGTCTTGGGTAGAGAAAGGCAGGCACCATTTTGAAGCCTCATCGGGGTGAGACCTTCCAGGAGAAGCTCTCAGTGGGAGCGGGGAGGGAAGGAGAGATGACGGAGCAGGGGTGGGGCACAGGGGAGCGGGGAGGAGGCTGAGAGAACAGAGCTCGGAGCAGGAGCTGCCAGGGAGGTGGGAGGAAAGCTTGGTAGCTCAGAAGCCAAGAGGTAGGAGAGCGTTAAAACTGTGCCAAAGGCTGCTGGGAGGTCAATTAGGGCTAGAACCAATTTGGCAACTCGGAGTGTCCCACAGCCCAAGCTGGGGCAGGTTCACGGCGGGAAGAGTGGCTGGGAGTCAGGGAGTGTGGGGAGGCATCGCCGTGGCAATCTGGCTGTGAGAAGATGCTGCACTAGAAGGGGGTGGGGGGTGGCTGTATGGACAGGTATCAGGGCACAGTGGTGAGTGAAAGGACAGAGCAGGACTGATGGCTGTGTCCTTAACCCCTCTTCCAAGAAAAAGCCGCAGGGTGTATCAGTTACTCAGCCTGCCCTTATCTCAGCCAATGGGGGAGCGGGGGAAACTAGCCCAAGGCCAAAAGTACGCTGGCCACCCCCCCTGTCTTTGTGTAACCAGACCCTAGCTGCACCCTGCCCCCGACCCCAAGCCCTATAAATTCTTTGTTCTCTTGGGATTCGGGGCTCTCTCTTGCACCCAGTAATGGAGGCAAGGGGGGGGGGGGGCAAGCGAGCTTGTATAAGAGACCCTCTGCGTTTGCATCGGACTGGCTCCCTGGCGTGGTTTCTTGGGGATCTTGAAATCTGGGCATAACAGTGAGCCTTGATGGGGACAGGGACATGGGGAGGGATGGGAAACACGGGCAGGGCTCCAGGACCTGTCAGCTTTCCAGAGCCTGTTTCTTCTGTTCCTTCCACTTTCACCCCGGTTTCTGCCGTCAGCCCAGTAACAACACTCTCAGGAGGGAAACAGCCCCAGAGAGGAGCGGGGGTCACACAAGAGCTCGGCCCAAGCTGCCTCCTTCCACGGCAGGCAAAGGGCGGGGCGTGCCAGGCTGTCTGGGGCGTGCCAGGCGGTCTGGAGCCTCCGGAAGCCGAGAATCCTGCTGAGGTCATTGGGCCCCTTGACCTGGTCTGGATGCCCTTCTCTCCCTGCCAGGCCTACCCAGCCCGGCCCCCTGCGTTCCCCCACCTGCACCCACCCAGGCTGTGGTGGGGCCCAGCAGGCAGGCCAGGTCCTCAGGAGATAGCTTATTATGGGACCTGAGCCTCAGTGGGGGACAGGGCTTTTATTTTTTAAAATGTATTTGCATTGATCTCATTGATTTCAGAGAGGAAGGAAGAGGGAGAGAGAGAGAAACATCTATGATGAGAGAGAATCATTGATCTGCTGCCTCCTGCACGCTCCCCACTGGGGATCGAGCCTGAAGCTTGGGCGTGTGCCCTTGACCGGAATCCAACCTGGGACCCGTCGGTCGGCAGGCCAACGCTCTATCCACCCAGCAAAACCGGCCAGGGCGGGACAGGGCTTTTAAAGGAAAGAATACAAAAATACAAATAGGAATTTGGCCGGGGCCTTGGAAGTGTCTGAACGGAACCGATGCTTCATTAGCCGCAGGTAACTCCAGCTGTGGTTGTCACGGCATCACCCGTACCCACCTGTGGAGCTGCCTGCAGTATGTGAGATAACTGCAAAGTGTGTGTGGCCCCTGTCCCGGGTGAGCTCTGACACACTGGCCGGTCATTGTAGACCCGGCTCCCCTGGGGTGGAGGGAAAGGAACTCTGCTCTCCCTGAGCCCAGGGCCCTGGGTATGCAAAGCACCTTTGAGGACAAAAAGGCTGCAGTGGGGGGTGTGGCCCACCCCAGAGCCAGCCGGGCACCAAGGGGGGTGGGAGTGGAGTGGGGGTGGGGGTGGAGTGGGGTGGGGGTGGGGGTGGAGTGGGGTGGGTGGGGGTGGAGTGGGGTGGGTGGGGGTGGGGTGGGGGTGGAGTGGGGGTGGGGGTGGAGTGGAGATGGAGTGGGGGTGGGGGTGGAGTGGGGTGGGGTGGGGTGGGGTGGGGTAGATGGCCCTGAGCTATAACTTCATCCTCCATCCCCCACAGACCACACAGTCCACCCCTCCCCACCGACAGCAGGAAATTAGGCTCTTGGACAGAGAGACGCCCAGAGGAGCCGGGATAGGAAGGAGGGGGCACATCCAGCTGACCCCAGAGCCCTGACCACCCGACCCAGGCGGGGGCTCACCCCTTGTTGTGCCGGGGTTCACGCCCGGGACCAGTGACGGGACCGCTGGGCCAGGGAGCTGCCCGCGAGGCTGCGCCCAGGGGTGTGCGCGGCAGACACGTGGACACCCCCACGGGGCGCTCAGCGGGCCTGGGAAGGGCGACCCGCCGCGCTGGGGTCTGGGACCACGCCCCGCGCCCCGGCCGGAGACACTCACCGCCTCTCGCCGCCCGTCCTCTCTGCTTTGGTCCTCTCCGCCCGGTCCTCCCGCCGCGTCTGCTCTGTGGCTGGCGGAGTCGCCTGGCCGCGGGCCGCGCTTTCCCACGGGGGCGGGAGCCTGGGCCTGGCCAGGGCCCTGCGCAACTGCCAGGCGAGCTCACCTCCCAGCCGGCGTCCTCCCGCCATTCTGCAAGCCTCCCATGCTGTGCCGCGAAGCGCCGGTGGCAGGCGGGACTGCCCCGGCCCCCTCTCCCCCCACATCCAGTTAGGATCCTTCTCCGCAGACGAGGAAGCAAAGCCAGGGGCAGGCTGAAGGGCACGACGTTGACTCCGGGCCCAGTACTCCCTTCCTTTGCCTCGGCCCCCTGCGAGGGGACCGCCAGCCTTCCCGAGGCAAGCCAGCTCTGTGATCAGAAAAGCACCCTTTCGGCCCCATTGTTAGCACCTGTTGTACCCGGGCCTGCGCGCAGGTCCAGAGGAGACTTCGGCCCCCGAAGCGCATGGTCTTGGGGGAGGTGGGTGATCGGGGCGAGATGTAAGAGCCCTGTGAGAACGGCCGATTGGGCTGGAGAAATCCAGGCTGGCTTCCTGCCCACCCCGCACCCACAGGCCTAACTGGTACTAACTTAAACCAACACCCTGCCCTCTCTGCCCTGGGGGAGTTTCCTCTGCCGGGCTCCCCAACCGAGCTCCCCCCTAAATCTGTCCCGAGTCCCTCCAGGTCTTCCCAGGGCCGCTCAGGACCTGAGGCAGGTCCAGGAAGAAAAAGGGTCATGTGATCTCAGATCTGACCCGTGGGATAGGAACAGGGTTCTGAGGGATGCAGTCCACAGGGAGGACAGAAAAGGGGAGCTGAGGGCGGGGGTGGGAGTGGGGAAGGCAAGGGTGCTGGCAGCCAGAAGTAGGCTGGGAAGGGAGCTGGGCTGGGGTCTCCCCTGAGAGGGAAGTTAATGTGGTCAAGACTGAAGCTGGAGCCCTGGCCCGTTTGGCTTGGTGGATAGAGCGTCGGCCTTTGGACCGAGGGGTCCCAGGTTCGATTCCGGTCAAGGCATGTACCTGGGTTGTGGGCACATCCCCAGTGGGGGGTGTGCAGGAGGCAGCTGACCGATGTTTCTCTCTCATCGATGTTTCTAACTCTCTATCCCTCTCCCTTCCTCTCTGTAAAAAATCGATAAAATATATTTAAAAAAAAAAAAAAAAAAAGACTGAAGCTGGAGGTGCAGAGCCTCCTTCAGACCTCATAGCCCTTGTCCCCTGGCTCCAAAACAGCAGACGGGGTTGGGGTTGTCAGAGGGGTGTCAGTTGTCAGGGGGAAGTGATTGGGGCAAGAGACAGGGGAAGGATGATTGATGTGTGCCCTGGCCGGTGTGGCTCAGTTGGTTGAGCGTAAGCCTCTGCATGGAGAGGTCTCGGGCCTAATTCTTGGTCAGGGCTCATATCCCCGCTGGCTGTGGGCTTGACTTGCTGGCTTGATCCCCAGTGGGGAGCATGTGGACAGCCAATCCGTATATCTCTCTCATCCATGTTTCTCTCTCTCTCTCTCTCTCTCTCTCTCTCTCTCTCTCTCTCTCTCTCTCTCTTCATCTGCCGTTTTTTTTTTTCTCTCTCTCTCTCTCAAATCAATAAAAACAGCTCTAGCCGATTTTGCTCAGTGGATAGAGAGTCAGCCTGCAAACCAAAGGGCTCAGGGTTCGATTCCAGTCAAGGGCATGTACCTTAGTTGCAGGCTCCTTTCGGCCCAGGCCTGGTCAGGGCTCGTGCAGGAGGCAACCAATTGATGTATTTCTCTCACATCGATGTTTCTCTCTGTCTTTTCCTCTCTCTTCTACTCGCCCTAAAAATCAATGGAAAAAATATCCTTGGGTGAGGATTAACCCCCCCCCCCCCCGCCACCGCCCCAATCAATAAAAACATCTTTTCCAAAATAAAATACTTTTAAAAAGATTGATTGGTATATGGGGGATGGAAGTGAAAGCCATAGGATATGGGGGCAGTGGGGGTGGGGAGATGACTTGTGATTTTATAGCGTCTCGAATCATGAGGACATTATCTCAGCATTGGATTCCCCAGTCCCTGTTCCCCAAAGATGTGAGCATGGTAAGTGGGAAGCAGGTACAGTGCTACTTCCTGAACCTGGAGGTTGCCCTCATACCAAAGTCTGAAGAGAAGACCACATTACCTGGGGTCTTCTTCTCTGTTTGTCCCTTCCTGAATGATGGGGTGGAGAATGAGGGTTAGAGTCCCAAGAGACCTGGGCTCCAATTCTAGCTCAGCTGCTTAATGCCGACTTGACCTTGGGCAAGTATTTATGCAGTTCAAGCCTCAGTTTTCTCGTCAGTAAAATGGGAACAATTATATGTATAGAACACGATGTGAAAGGAGCCCCTTGGAATTGTGCATGGGCAGGTGTCCGAAGCACTCGGCATTATGCCGGGCGTAAAATTGGTATCAGCTGGCCTCCAGCATGTTTCTCCATCTATGAAATGGACACACATTTGGCACAGCCCCTACCTCACCCCTACTTCCCATGTGTCCATAGGTTTTCTTAGCAGCCATAGAATGAAAGGCTCTGAGGGTAGGTGTTGGGTGGGAATGTATTCAAGCAGCTCCCATTGAATGATCTGCTCCCTGAAGACTCCTCCGGCCCCACTGGGTCTCTGGTTAATCATATTAACTCTGCAGGGCTTCCTGCATACCCACCAGGTCTGTGCATCTCCTCCCCACCAACCCCCCAAGCTGCCTTTGAAGTCTGGGGCCCTTTGATGTGAGTGGGGGGGTGAACCAGTCTGGGCTCCTGCCAACCCTACCAGTCAGTGGCTAACAGGGCACAGGGCTTGAGGAGTTTGGAGATATAAGCCCCACCCACCCTGCCTGAGTCACCCCAAGGGCAGGCTTTGGAGTCAGACTCCCTGGGCCCAAATCTCAGCATTGCTGTTAACTGACTGCATGACCCTGAGCAAGTCACCAGCCTCTCGGAGTCTCAGACATCTCATCCTAGAAGCCAACAGAAGCACCTACCTCGTGGGCTTGTGGAAAGCCAGAGAGAGAGAGAATAAAAGAGAAAAGACGCCCTGGAAGGGCAGGGACTTTTGGGTCCCCCCCTAGCCCCCCGAATCTATAGACTCTAAGACTTTCGTGTCCCAAAGGTCTTAGTGCGCTTTTTAAAAATATATATTTATTGATTTTTTACAGAGAGGAAGGGAGAGGGATAGAGAGTTAGAAACATCGATCAGCTGCCTCCTGCACACCCCCTACTGGGGACATGCCCACAACCAAGGTACATGCCCTTGACCGGAATTGAACCTGAGACCCTTCAGTCCGCAGGCCGACGCTCTATCCACTGAGCCAAACCAGTCAGGGCCTTAGTGCGCTTTTAAGTAGCGGTATATTCTATCGAGTTGCTTCTATTCACAAGAATAAATGCTACGAACTTACAAAGAACATCAAAGTTTAATTATCTAAATTTCTTGAATGCTTATTAGTTTTATGAATTTTGAATAATTTTTACATCTTGATAAGTTTATTCTGTTTACATGCATTTTTACAACTTGAGTAAGGTATAAGGTACAGTTGACACACAACAACTGTCCCAGGCTCAGTTGGGTCATCAAACTCCAGCTCAATTTCAGCCTCGGTGACTCTCGGTGGAGAACGATGGGAGGCAAGAGGTGGGGGACAGGGTGGCTGGCTGGGCTGTGGGAATCTCTGAGAAGCTTCTGGGGTGGGAGGAGAGGGCATCCTCCCGGTGGTCTCTTTGTTTGTTTCCCAGGCCAGGCTGGGCTTTCACCTCCTGACCCTGTGGGAAGCGCACGACGGGCCTGGGCTCCACCCGGGAGGGGCCGGGCAGGGCAGTCTGGCCACAGGAGCTGGAGAGAGCATGAGATTCAGTCAGACGGGGCCCTACCAGCTTACCATCTCAGGCCAGTCACTCTCTCCAAGGTGATACCGGCCCTGCGCAGGTCACACAGCCCCTGCAAGGATCAGGAGAGAGAAGGGAGGTGACAGGGTGGCATAAGCAAAGTGCATAGGAGACTCAATAACATGAATCGTGTTCGTATGTAGCCAGGAGCACTTGGAAAACATTCTCTGTTTATGTCACGACATCAGCATGCCAAACCAGGTGTACTGAGCATTTATGAAGCGCCTACTATGTACCCATGTGCTCAGAAGAGTGAAGTGGAGAACTTGAAAATGCAGGAAGCTGGTGACTTGCAGGGTCTACATCCCTTTGGTGGCCACTGAAACAAGAAGCACTTCCTCTGTCCTTGCCTTCTTACCTCTGTGGCCCCGCCCCCCTGCCCCAGGACCCCCTAGTTCAGGAACAGGGTTAAATGTATTCATTCATTCAACAAATATGTACTGCGCACGTGTATCAAAAACTGTGCCAAGCACCCGGGGTTCAGTGGTGAATGAACAGACAGAGAATCTGGCTTATAGCCCGGTGCTGGGGAAGGGGGACAGGCAAAAAAAACCCCCAAATATACTAAACAAAACAAGTTAACATCTGACTGTGGAAGTGCCGTGGAAGAAACGAGCAGGGTGATGTGACCGAGTGCAGGGATCAATGTAGCTGGGGACGTGGGGAAAGGCACCTCTGTGCAGGGAGGTGATAGATGACTGTGTTGGGACATGGGAGTATCAGTCTGGGTTCCAAAGGCGGAATGACTTAGGGTCCAGCACAGTTTTGCCACTTGCTAGGTGTTCCATCTTGGCAAGCTGGTTAACCCCTCTGAGCCTCAGTTTCCTCACCTGTAAAATGGGAGTAAATATACAATCTGCTGCAGAGGATAGGTAGGATGGGTACATTAGATAAAGCAAGCACATTATGGTAAGCACTTATTAAGTAATAGATTATTTCTATCTCGTCCAGCCTGGGCCAGGTACCCACAAGCCATGGGGTTAGTCCCTGTGGAGAAGGACAACAGGGTGGACCCAACCCAAACTCTCCCCAGTCTGGGTTTCCAAACAGTCCAGAGTATCTTTCTCTCACATGTAGCAGGGTCTCCCACTCATGTGTCTTTAGGGCCAGGCAAAGGAGCACAAGTTAAGGAGTGGTGGGGACTGTGGCACACTTTAGAGAACAGACCCTGCCTAAAGGAAGCAGCTACTGCTCAGCCATAGGGACCGTTGGCCATGTTGAAATGAGGGCCTAGACCTCTCCGTTTCTCAAATGATAAGCAGGGAACGATTTTATGCAAAATCTTAAGCATTTTCAGTATTGGCAACTTACATAAAAACTTTTCAAACTACTGCTGGGGGCACGGTTTTGCAACCTCCATTCACCAAGGCCAGCACTGGAGCCCAGCAGCAGGCCTGCTGGTGGAAAACTCCTAGGGGCTCAAGGACCTCCACCGATTAACAAAGAATGGCAGGGACCAGAGCCTGAATGGGGAGGGGAGAAGGAGGAGGGAGGCCACGTGAGGAAGCTTCATGGAAGAGGAGACCCTTGAGCTGGATTGTGTGAATGAAGAGGGAGGAAAATCATTCTGGGCAAAGGAAGAACAGCTTTGAACTTTGGGGAAGGGTAGGTGTTCCCATGGGGCTAGAGTGCACTTGGGGTACAGCGGGATTGTGAGGGGAGGTTGTAGATCACAGAGAGTGTGTGCCCAGCCTAGCCAGTACCTCTTAGCTCTGGGTGTCAGCCTCCATGACTCACAGCAAGCGATGGTCAGGTATGAACCAGGGGCTTGGGCGTTGGAGAGGAACAAGTCAGGAGTACTCCCTGCCTCTGGGGAGCTACAGTCTGATGATGGCCACTGAAGACAGTTTGGGCAAATACTCTACCAGGCTTTATTTAAAAGAGGGCTCTACCAAATTGCTGGGGAGCTAGTGACAGGTTTGTGGAAGAGATGACTTTTAAGCTGTGTCTTGATAGGTGAGTAGGAGTTTCCCAGAGGGATAAAGTGGAACCGGCAGGAGGCTGTGTGCAGAAGAATAAGCCTGTGAAATGCACAGGTGTGTTGGGAACCTGCGTCAGGAATATGGAGTTCATTCACTCACTCGACAAACACTTGAGCTTCTGTGTGCCAGGGGCTGTGCTAGGCACTGGAGGGCTCAATAAAGCAGAGACTCTCTGCCCTCACAAAGCTTATGCTATTTAATTTCTCTGCACCTCAGTTTCCCCATCTCTGAAATGCTTTACGTGCCTCACAGAACTTTATTGAGGGTGAAGAGGATCACGTGGCTAACATATTTGTGAAAACAGCTGGGGTCACACTGGTAAATAGGAAATGCTCATTAAATATTTGCAGGACTGAAATGGCTTCTTGACTCTCTGATAATTTAGCTCTTGGAGTTAACCTGTCATAGACGCAATAGACAAGCAGGTTCATTCAATGAAGGAATACACACACTTTTTACTTCCAGCATGCCCGTCAACTAGATACTATTCTTTATCTCCGTTTCACAGTGGGGGAAGCAGAGGCTGCAGGATGCTAAGAGACTGGTCTCATATGCCCAGGTAGCAATAGAGGAGGTTCCAGGTTCTGCTTCCTGGCGGCCTGACCTCAGAGCCCCAGCACTTAAACAGGTCACATATTGTTGCTCATGTCAAGAGAGGGTCCGGATGGCCTGGTGGAAAGCATTTGAGAAGTCTGAGGGACTTTGCCCCCCTCCCTCCAGCCAGCTGGGATGGCCCTCAGGGTTATCTCCCAGGTCAGGGAGTCTGTGGGTCAGTCTGTCTGGGGCAGGGAAGTGAGAAGGCATCATTCTCTTCCTGGGAAGAAGGCACTTCTGGTCCTGCTTGTAGGAAACACATTCTGGATGAGTAAACGCGTTAAAAAAAAATTAGAAGGATGACTGTTCGCCTCTGTCCTGAGGAGGCGACAGAGACTCCGGTTCTTCCAGGAGAAAGTTCAGAGACAGATGAGCTTCGACAGAGTTACTCTTGCTGGTCAAAGAGTAATTCCAGGCCTCAGCGTGGCTCTGGGCCAATACACATCAGAGTGAGCTCTGTCTGCGGCTCCTGGACCCTGGGGAAGGCGGGACTGTTATTTGAGAGTTGTTTCTTTAAGCCCTAGTACAAGGCACATGTCTTCCTTCCATCTGTGGGGAAGGGATAGGGCTAAAAGCACAGGTTTGGTTAACAAGTGGTCCTTCCCTTCTGTTTCCTGTTGTAAGTTTGTGACCTTGAACAAGGTACCCTGGTTCCCTCTGAACCTCTGTTTACTCATCTCTGAAGTGGGGACAATGATAAAATCAATGCAACGATTAGTGAAGTATCTATTGCATTAGGGGCTCAATAAATATTAACTCTTGTTCTCTGATGGGTCAAAAAAATTGTTGATTTTCAGATTGTCCAGCTTTTTCTTGTGACGATAAGAGTGATAATTTACAAGCTCTTACAGAGTTGAAAATGGAAGTCCAATGTGTGTTTAGGGATTCTATATATATTCTAATATGTTTGCTTTATTTATTTGTATATTAAAATATTTTCTCTCAGTAAGGTAATAACTTTTGTGATTAGCATTTATTTTAACCAAAACATTTATTGAGCATCTACTATGTGCTACATAGTGCAAAGGACACAGGATGAACACAGCTTTAGCCTTAATTTCAAGAATCTTCTGGTCGAGCATGGGAAGTAGATATATTATCCTTTTCCTTCCTTCCCCAATCTTGGTGGGTAAACTGCTCTGTGCTGATGTCCCTATTTAAACAGGGACCACCTGGATTCTAGGACATGAGGGGATTTGGGAGATCTGGGTTCTTGGGAGGCATACCTCTGTCTTGCTATGCGCCCCTCCCCTGTGTTGTCATTCTTGGTTCCCATGTCCTTGTCAGGGGCTCCCACAGCACTAACCACAATCCATCATTCTTTTTTATTGGTATATTCATAACCTGGGTTAGGTTGCCTTCTGCCTCTGAGGAAGGGTCTGATGTAGAGGACTGGGGCTGACAGCACCCAGCCAGCAAGCCTCCAGGCTGGAGAAGTTGGGTGACAACCACACTAATATCCAAATGCATAAAGCTTTACAAATACACCAGGTTTTGGAGCCTGCAAAGCATTTTAGGACTTGTTTCATTTATTCTCCAAGAAAGGAGGTATCCCCAATCATGCTTTACACGCGAGGAGACTGAACAGGGAGAGGTGGTTTCCAAACCACAACTAGAACCCCAGCTCACCCAGATTCTCAAAGTTGTCTGATAAGAATCAAAGGGGTGCCTGGCCAGTGTGGCTCAGTGGTTGAGGGTTGACCTTTGAAACAGGAGGTTTGATTCCCCATGAGGGCACATGCCTTGGGGGGTGTGCAGGAGGCACCTGATCCATGATTCTCTCTCATCATGGATGTTTCTATCTCTCTATCCCTCCCTCTTCCTCTCTAAAATCAATAAAATGTATTTTTTTAAAAAATTATTACGGGAGTGCTTGCTAAAATGTAGAAAAAGCCCCCTCTTCCAATTATAATTCTCAAGCTCTGGACTGGGCTTCAGGAATCGATAGTTTGACAAACACTCCCGGTGAGACTTGTCTTCAGGCAAGTCCAGACACAGTGCGATTCATTGACTTGTTTCCGTAGCAAAGGTTTATTGGGTACCAGCTGGGGTCCGCACTGTGGGGAGAGCACATGAACACGCCAGTCCCCAGCCTTAAGGAGCTAGCTGTCGGCTGGCTGAGCAGATTGTCCGGGTCCAGGTCTGCGCAGGTCTGCCACCCAGGTCTGCCCTAGGCCAGGTCCCTTCCTGCTGGGTGGGACTGGCTTCCGCCCCACACAGGGCTGGAGCCTGCTGGGCCCCCTTCCACTGTCTAACACTTGCGCGGGGCTGAGCCTGTGGTTCTAGGGAGCTGGAGGCAACCTGTGAGAGACACCAAGGTGTGTGTGGCACACAGTGTTTCAGTAAATGCTAACCAACTGCTAATGTGCTTGTTGGCTAGAAAAGGACATGGGGGAGGGGGCCCCTCCTGGGTGGAGGAAGGCAGTTCAAACCTGACCTGGGGTAGGGATTTACATTTCTTTAAAGGCAGTTCCAGCCGGGATCTGATTTAGCACCTGGAGGGGAGCCAGGCAAGGATCTCACTTGAGCTGATGAGGAAAGCAGGGCCCCGAGAGCCAGAAGTGAGAGGTGCCGAGCTAAAACCCAGGTCTCTTGAGGGATCTGCCAGGGCAGACAGCGACGGCAGGCCTGGCCATCACCGTTCCCTGAGGTCACCCGGCGATGTGTGCCTGTGAAGGGGAGAACCGGATGCCACCACAGGCACGGAGGGGCCAGGATCACCCGTCAGCTGGGCTCGGGTCCAGCTTCAGCTGAACACATTCCTTTTTCCGATGGAGAAGTCGGTCTTCATGCTGGTGGCTCCTGCCCTCTGCCTTTCCCAGGAGAGCACTTACAAATTCGAAGCAGGACCCCGTGGGTCTTGGTCTGGAGCTCACCTTCTTTGTTCCAGCAACTCTGAGGACCCAGTAGTTTATCCCAGGCTGACCCTCCGGATGGGCCCTGCTAGATAAGGCCAGGGGTGCTCCCAGAGGCCATCTGGACAGCGTCCGGGAAGGCTGCGTGGACCAGGCTGGGCTGAACATCACAGACCCCTGTGGGTCCACATCCTTTAGTGGATCAGGGTCCACCGCCATTCCCTACCTGCTCCTTGTTGAGCCAGACATAACATCTGGAGGCTGGAGCGACAGGAAAGGGCAGGGATCCCAGGTGAGTAGAGCAGGGAAACCACAATTCTGACCTGGGAGTTTGCAGGCGACAAGCCTGCTCTGTCTAGGAAGTAACACTTAGAATGCCAGGGTGCCCAGACCTGGCAAACTAGATGGTCCATGGACCTTTAGGTTCCTGGGGGGGGGGGGGGGGCTTGGTGGGCCTCCTCCCTACCAGGCTCAGGCCCCGCCCTCCCGAGTAGGGGATCTCTCTGGGGGACACCCCCCAGGGTGTGTGTGGGGGGCGTGTATAAGATCTTAAAGCTTCGCCCAGGGAGGTAGGGCGGGGCTGGGCGGCTAGGAAGACCCAGGATATAAGGGCCAGGCTCCGCTTCCCGCCCGGCCAGCCCACCATGTACGCCCCCCGGCTCCCCTCCCTCCTCCTGCACGTCTGGAGGGCCCTGCTCCTGGCCGGCGCCGCCACGGTAGCCTCGGTGCCCCTGCATTCGCGCGGGCAGCCCTCGTCGCCGTCCCCTCTGGCGTACATGCTGAGCCTCTACCGCGACCCGCCGCAGGCGGACATCATCCGCAGCCTGCAGGCGCAAGGTAGGCTGCCCCACCTCCGGGGAGGGGATTAAGGGGGGCTGCCGCGGTTGGGGACCGACCCGAGGCGTGGGTCTGGGCCTGGGGGTGTCTGGACGTCTGCACTGGCCAGGGCGCAGGGCTGGTGGGTGGCGGGATTGTGGCGCTCGGGGTGGGTCCCCCACAGTCACCTCTGGGTTCCGGGTCTTGATCTATGTGGGTCAAGCGCGGCACCGTAAGGGGGAGCCCGACTGTGCACTTCTCATCTGTTTTGTGAAATACAGTCTCTGGCGCCCCCGTTTGCGCACCTGTCGAGGGGGCTTGGAGCACTTCCCCGGCAAGTGCGTGGGGAGGGCTGGGTGACAGCGCGCAGAAACCCTTAGCACAGAACCAGGGAAAGCAGTAAGTGGTCGTTTTGTCGGACTTTTTTCTTTTCGAGAGCGAGGGTGAGTAGGTACCGGCCCGGCGCTGAGAGTCTCCGGATGGGAGCAGGCTTCGACACGGGTCTCCAACATGTAGCAACGGGCATCAGGACCCAGAGATTTGGGGTTAGAGATGGGACACCCCAAGTCGAGGAGGGAGACAGGTTTGGGCACTCGAGGCCAGGCTGGGGAGGTGTCAGCATCCCGGGTAACACGGGTTCAGAGCGGAGACTGGGAGGGGGGAGGGGGCAGGGGGGAGTCGGTGACCATGGTGACCTGGGAGTTTCTCCCTCCAGGACTGGGCGCGGGGGGGCGGGGGCGGAGGGGGGCAGGTGGGTGTTGAGCAGAGGGAGCCCTTCCCGCGAGTCCCCTCACCCCGCGCAATCCACATCTTGGCGCCTGGAGTGTGCGGGACTCTCGCCGCCCGCGCCTCCCGCCACCGGCCCTCCCGCCGCCGGCCGGGGCTAGACGGCCCTCCCGGGGCCGCCGCGAAATCCACATCCGACAATCTGATCTGACTGGCCACCCGCTGGCCCCTTGCGGTCCCTGGCCTGCCCAGTCTCGGGTCAGACAGCTGGTGACCCTCTCCGGAGGGGTCATCTGGGGACCAGCCAGACGAGGGACACCCGGGGAGCAGGACAATTTGAAAGTTACTGGAGTGCTCGGCTCCTCCGCCGGGAAACTGGGGGGTTTGGGGTGGGGCGGGCTGCGCTTTTCCAGTCCCCTTTCCCCCGAAGTTTGGAAATTTGTTAGTCTGGGCGTCTGGAGAACTGAGTTTTTGCCCCTCAAACCCTGCTTCCCGATTCCCAAGGTGTCCCTGGCGCTTTAGTTGATTTCTCCAGTTTCCTTTTTGTAAAGCGGGGAGCTGGCTTTCCTTCCGCCTCATTTGTGTGTGTATGGTAAATATACATAACAAAAACGGGCCGTCTTACCCGCTTTTAAGTGTACAGTGGCGTTAAGCACATGCACATTGTTGTGAATCGCTTCATTTTTTAAAGCTGTGAGGACAGCCGGTCTGGAGGGAGACTGAGGAGAAGGTTGTCTGGGTTTCTTTGTCAGCTACACCGGGATGGCTGAAATGGGTGTCCGGTGCAGTCTTACCAAATAGGCTGTGCATCTGTGTGTCACTGAGTTAAAGGAGACAGTGTTTATAAAACACTTGGCATGCGGGCAGCCCAAATCTCACTTATTACATAAGTGGGAGATTCAGGTTTTTTTTCTGAGAAAAGCATTCTTAACTTTTTTTTCTTTACATTTTATTTGTTTGTTTGTTTGTTTGTTTGTTTATTTATTGTTAATCGTCACCCCAGGATATTTTCCTCCCGATTTTTAGAGAGAGAACATCAATGTGAGAGAGACACATCAATTGGTTACCTCCACATGCGCCCCAATCAGGGCCAGGATTGAGCCTGCAACCGAGGCACATGCCCTTGACTGCCATCAAACCCTTCAGTCCACAGCCTGGCACTCTACCCACTGAGCTTTCATCAGGCATCCATGACCCCCAAAGGATTAGACACCCCTATTCTAAGATGAACCAGAGCCAGATCTAAGGGAGCTCTTGGCTGGCTGTGGGGTTGTGGAGTCTCAGGCTCCTCTAGCAGGAAGGAGTAATTTCCTGCCTTCCCTCCGTACACACCGTACACACCGCCCATCCCGGTGACAGACGACTTCGTCCCCGGTCCAGATCCCTCTCTACCTTCATTGTAACTGTGGACCTGGGCAAAGGCGGCTGATGACAGCCAGTGTCTATGTTGCACTTGGGTGGTTGTGCTAGATAAAGACTTTACATGATCTCAGTCATCGCAACATCCCGGTGGGTACTGTCACCACTTCCCTTTTACGAAGAGGGGAACTGAGACCCCAGAAGGCCTCCAATAGTAACCTGCCCAACGTTAAACAGCAAATGGCAGAATTGGAACCATCACTGGAGAAAGCAGGGCCCCTGCTCTTAACCACTGAGCTGGAATGCCTTCCCCTAAAAGGCCATTTGTAGATACTTGAGATCATAGTGGAGCTTGTGGCCTGGAGTTGCTACATGCCCCACCTAGTCCCCAGGTGGCCAGGAGGTGCTCCAATGGGCAGTGGGTAAGGTCAGCCTCCTCCCCACAGCTCTGAGGAGAGTTGCCAGTCCAGGGCCGGTTATTGCCCCCTGCGGGTGCTAATGAGGAGGGAAGTGGGAATAAAGTGAAACGGAGCGACTAGGGATGGGCTGGGAGAGCTGCCTGAGGGCGAGCCTCGGAACTGTCCCTTACCGCAGGCTGGATTTCCCAGAGAAATTCACTTACTGTCTGCCTCAGCGTACTCTGTGAGACAATAAAAAAACCAACTGTTGCCCTAGCTGGTTTGGCTCAGTGGATAGAGTGTTGGCCTGTGGACTAAAGGGTCACTGGTTCAGTTCTGGTCAAGGGCACTTGCCTAGGTTGTGGGCCGATCCCCAGTTGGGGGTGTGCAGGGGGCAGCCGATCAATGATTCTCTCTCATCGTTGATGTTTCTAGCTCTCTCTCCCTCTCCCTGCCTCTCTGAAATCAATAAAAATATATTAATAAATAAACTGTTATGTGGTCTGCCCAGAAGGACATAAATGGGATCATCACTACCTCCCGGATCTATGCACAAAAAAGTTTTTACTTCTAATGAATAATAACCTTTGACTCTTATTTAGCAATAAACCCTCAAATGTCTTAATTTTCCTGGGTCTGAGGATGCAGAGGTGGGTAAGGCATTCCTATTACAAAGAAGCAACTGGGCTGGAAATTTATAAACCCGTGCATTCTGAGACATCAGACCAAATTAGTTCAGGACCAAAATAAATGGAATGTGCTTCCCGTTCCTTCTCATCCGCTTTGGGCTTAGTTGTCTTGGGTGGGTGGGACAGGGCTGTGTGTGCTGGCCGTGTCTGCCCTGGGCCTGTGGATGAACTGGGGCAGGAGAGAGTGAGTGTCCTGCAGGTAGAGAGGAGAAGCCGCTGGGTGGAAAGTGCAAGGTCAGTGCAAGGCTTAGAATGCCTTGAGAAGCCTATTTGTAAGGTTGCCAAAACCTCCTGAAATCTCTGCCTCCATCTGGAGGAACTGGCCAGGAAGGGGGCAGCCAGCCTTTGGTTTCTGTTGCCTGTGCCTCCCCGAGAGCTCCGAGCCTTTCTGTGATATGCTTACCAACTTCACGGGGCCTGTGCGACAGACCGCCCTTCCCAGCGAGAAAACAGGGCCTGGGAAGTGAATTGCTCCAGGGTCACTGGGCAAGTTGGAAGCCCAGGGTTTCGGTCAGAAAGCTCAGGGTTTCGATCTAAAGCTCAGCCTTAGATTCTCTCCCTCTCTCTCTCTCTCTCTCTCTCTCTCTCTCTCTCGAAGGGGGTGGAAACCCATTGGTAACATCGCATTGTTACCAGTTCTCTGACTTTGGAGTGTCTTCAGGGGGAGTGGCAGAACAGTGATTTGGAGTTTGGGCTTTTCAGTGAGGCAAACCCAGGTTTATTCTTGGCTCTGCCACTTTCCACGAATGACACCTTGGGCAGATAATTTAACTTCTCTGAGTCTCAATTTTCCTCATCTCTAAAATGGGTTCAACAACATGTCCATCTCACAGGGTCAAGGTGAGGATTAAGAGAAGTGATGCATATGAGGTGAGAGCTCAGACTTGAGCTATGGCTGTTACACTGCGGGAGGTCCCCACTGACACTGCCTCCTTCCTGTTTTTCCCCATTCAGATGTGGAGGTGGATGGGCAGAACTGGACCTTTGCTTTTGACTTCTCCTTCCTGAGCCAAAAGGAGGACCTGGAGTGGGCCGAGCTCCGGCTGCAGCTGGCCAGCCCAGTGGACCTTCCCCCTGGCGTCCCACTCTCCATCGAGATTTTTCACCAGCCAAAGCCGGAGGCCGATCGGGACCCAGCCCGCTGCCCAGAACGTCTTCGGCTGGAACTGTTGACTGTTTCTCTGTCCCAGGTTACCTTTTCTTCTGGCAGCATGGTCCTGGAGGTGACCAGGCCACTCTCCAAGTGGCTGAAGCACCCTGGGAAGCTGGGGGAGCAGATGTCCAGTTTGGCCAGAGAATGCTGGCCGCGGCCTCCCACACCGCCTGTCGCCAATGTGCTCCTCCTGCTCTACTCCAACCTCCCTCCTGAGCAGAGGAGGCTGGGTGGCTCCACCTTGCTGTGGGAAGCTGAGAGCTCCTGGCGGGCCCAGGAGGGACAGCTCTTCCAGGAAAAGGGCAAGAGGCACCCGAGACATCACTTGCCGGACAGAAGCCAACTGTGTCGGAAGGTCAAGTTCCAGGTGGACTTCAACCTGATTGGATGGGGCGCCTGGATCATCTACCCCAAGCAGTACAATGCCTATCGCTGTGAGGGCGAGTGTCCCAACCCTGTGGGGGAGGAGTTCCATCCCACCAACCACGCATACATCCAGGTGTGATGCCAGGGCATGGGGGGTGGAGGGCAGGCAGTCTGTGGGGAAGTGGCCGTACTGCCAGATCCGGGGCACAAGACTCCAGCGCTGCTATTATTTCATAGCGCTGTGTTTATTCGTCCCTGCACAGTTATTCAAGCACCTACCCTGTGCCAGGTCCTAAGGATATGGAGATGACCACGCTCAACATCCTCAGAAAGCCTACATGGGTGGAGTCATTGCTTTCCCTAGGACTTTTCCCTTGTCTTTCATAAAATTAGGGTTGGAGGGTACACACTAGAGCAGCCGTGGGCAAACTACGGCCCACGGGCCGGATCCGGCCCGTTCGGCTGTTCTATCCGGCCCGCGGAGCCGAAAGAGCGGAGGGTTCTCTTGCTCTCCCCTTCGCTCCTTCACCAGCAGCAGTGTTAACATGTATTAGTTCACACAAACACTCCATCCATGCTTTTGTTCCGGCCCTCCGGTCCAGTTTAAGAACCCATTGTGGCCCCCGAGTCAAAAAGTTTGCCCACCCCTGCACTAGAGGGTTTCAACTCCTCCCCAACCCTGACATTCTAGGAAAGGAAGTTCAGAATCTGGCGTTTTGGGATAGAGAGGCCTGGGTTTGATTCCTACTTATTAGCTGTGTAATATTGATCAAGTGGCTTCCTCTCTCTGAGCCTCGTTTTACCACCTGTAAAAATGGGGATATTTTATAGGGATGTTATAGTGTTAAATGAGGTGATATGTATACTGCATGTAGAGTAGTTGACCGATAATAGGCATGTTTGATGTTGTGTCATCATTACTAGAAGTCTGTGATTCACTGATGAAATGGGGGCCACATTTACGGGGCCATGGTTGCGATAATAATGTCCCAGCCACTGTAGTTTTGCTGCCTAAAATAGGAGCTGGGTACCCATTTTGCAGAAGTTAAATAAGGCCATAGGCTACCTACCACCAGTGTCATTGATCAGCCCAAGTTCTAGAAGGTGGTAGAGGGAGACGAATGGCAGGAGAACGAGATGGAAAAAGCAGAGAATAGAGGCTGTTCTTGGCTGGGTGGCTCAATTGGTGAGAGCATGGTCCCATACACCAAAAGGTTGTGGGTTCAATTTCCGGTCAAGGCACATACCCAGGTTTCGGGTTCCATCCTCCGTCAGGGCTGCTTCACCTCTCTCTATAAATTAGGTGAGGATTAAAAAAAAAGAAAAAAAGAGAATAGAGGCTAATATAGTGACCCTGATATTTAGGTAGCCCTGCCCTGCTCTCAACGGTCACCTGGGAACAATGTGTTTCTATTTACTCCAAGAAGCCTAGACTGAGCAGTGGTCGCCAACCTTTCGGGCCGCACAGACCACCAGTGGTCCATGGACCACCAGTTGGTGACCGCTGCCCTCGAGTGCATCCTCCATGCTAAGCCTCAGGCAGGGTTCAGAGGCTCTGGGGAGCATGTGAGCTGAGCTCCTGCAAGGGAGGCAGGTGGGGGCCAGCCCCAGAGGACCTGTCCCCGGCAAAGGCCCTCACGAGCCTCTCCCAGGCCCCACTTCACTCCACCAACCCACCGGCAGCGTGACCAGAGGCAACCACAGAGACCCAGATAGTCCCAGTTGCCAGCTCTGACCTGAGAAGGTGTCCTGGACCACAGGGCCAGGGTCCAGTTCCAGAATGCCAGGGGGTTGTTCCCTTTTCTCCCGTTGACTCTGTTTGCCCTTCTCTGGGCAACAAAGCAAATCTCACAAGAATTTCCACATGACTGTCTTCTGCCTCATATTTTTGGAACTAAACCAGGAGTTTCTTGGAATATTTTATAAACTGGTATTCACTCTAGACCAGCGGTTCTCAACCTGTGGGTCGTGACCCCTTTGGGGGTTGAACGACCCTTTCACAGGGGTCGCCTAAGACCATCGGAAAACACATATATAATTACATATTGTCTTGTGATTAATCACTATGCTTTAATTATGTTCAATTTGTAACAATGAAATTGGGGGTCACCACAACATGAGGAACTGTATTAAAGGGTCGCAGCATTAGGAAGGTTGAGAACCACTGCTCTGGACTATAATAATAGGAGAACGTATAAGTTGGCTACTGTTCTACCCAGACACAGCTTTTAGAATCTTCTGTTTAAAAGATGCTTTAAGAAAGCAGAAGTGATTTTAGAAGTTAGAGTCGGTGATGTATTGGCATGCTGATTCCTTTATGAAAACAGTTTCCTTCTATTTTTGCACCCAGTCACTGATCTAGACTCTCAGTATCTTTTTCACCCTTTACCCAGAAATGACCTATTCTGACCCGGATGTTGAACTGACCCCTCCTCCTTTTCAGAGTCTGCTGAAACGGTACCAGCCCCACCGCGTCCCTTCCACCTGCTGTGCCCCCGTGAAGACCAGGCCCTTGAGCATGCTGTATGTGGACAATGGCAGAGTCCTTCTAGACCATCATAAGGACATGATTGTGGAAGAGTGCGGGTGCCTATGAGGTCCTGGAGGGGCGCTGGATTTGCCTGTTCCCCGGAAGGCTGGGGGGCTCCTGGAAGACATGATGACCGTCCGATCCAATGCAAAGAAATAAAAGGAAGGCTGCACTACAAACACGGGCCCTCGAGGCTGGCTAAACAGAGGCCAGGAGAGGGAGGGGGAGCTTGTGAAGCAGCCTGGCTGGGTTTTCTCTTCACTGGACAGACAGTGGCGAGTGAAAGCACTAATGAAGAGACCTTACCTGCCTTTTTAAACCTGTGCACTCCCGGAAATCGTATGCGAAAGTTGGGGCACATACACGTTTTTGAGGTGGGACAAGGTTGTCTATAACTTTTATGTATTCTCGAAAGTGGTCTTTGCCACCCCACCCCCAAGATCAAGCATCACGAGTCAATGGCTCCGGTTGCCTCAGGCTGGGCGAGGGGCCCACGTCTTTACAGCCGGCCAGGAGCAATCTGTTGGCCTTGTCCAGGCTTCCTGAAGTGGATCTCTGCTAATGAGTTGTACAGTCATAAAGCCACTGTACAGTCCTTCTGGGCCTGCTGGTGCCTCTGGAGGGAGAGGCAGGAACTCGTCTCAGAGAACTGGCCACTTTGGACTACAGCAGCTGGGGCCCTCAGACGCTCCCCCCCACCCCCCGAGTCTATTAAAGTTGGTGACAGTTCACTTCCGTCTCTTAATGCGTGCTATGAATGCGGCCCTGAGCTTCCTATCCATAGGGGTGTAGGCCCTGCCCAGGGGGGCAGATTTGGGCTGTGGGCACAGCTCAGCCACTGAGCGGCTGTGTGACCTTGTCCCTCAAGTGAGTAATTCACTACTCAGCCTCATCCTGTGACATGAAAGCAGGTGGATCCTCACGCATTCCTGTGAAATGTCTGTTGGAAGGCTCCCGAGCTGTAAGTCAGGCTTTATCCCATCTCCCAACAAAGCCTGCTAGGCCAGGCCCTGCCATCCCGTTCTCTATCCTTTATCAGCTTTTGCTGCCCAGGGTTCTAAGATTGCCTTAACTCAGGGGTGGGCAAACTTTTTGACTCGAGGGCCACAATGGGTTCTTAAACTGGACTGGAGGGCCGGAACAAAAGCATGGATGGAGTGTTTGTGTGAACTAATATAAATTCAAAGTAAACACCATTACATAAAAGGGTACGGTCTTTTTTTTTTTTTTAGTTTTATTCATTTCAAATGGGCCGGATCCGGCCCACGGGCCGTAGTTTGCCCACGGCTGCTTAACTTCACGTTTCTC
Organism: Myotis myotis; assembly: GCF_014108235.1. Classification (NCBI taxonomy): domain Eukaryota; kingdom Metazoa; phylum Chordata; class Mammalia; order Chiroptera; family Vespertilionidae; genus Myotis; species Myotis myotis. The sequence continues at coordinate 41,086,524 of NW_023416319.1, read as the reverse complement.
ACAGCAGCACAGCAAAAGGAACATAGCTTTCTCATAGGGAGCTCTCCCACCAAGCACAAGTCTTTGCCTTCTGGATGAAAAGACCCCAAAGGCAGCAATTCTGCATTTCCTTATCAGCACTGCCAAAACGGGGGAAATATATATATACATTTGTTAATCCTCAACCTGGGACATTTTTCCTTTGATTTTTTTTAGAGAAGGAGGGGGAGAGACAGAGAGGGAAACATCAATGTGAGAGACACATCTATTGGTTCCCTCCAGCACGCACCCCAGGGTTGGGATCCAGCCTGCAACTGAGGTACGTGCCCTTGACCGGGAATTGAACCCGAGACCTTTCAGACCAAGAGCGGATGTTCTATCCACTGAGCCAAACTGGCTAGGATGGGCTATATATATGTTTGTCAGGGCAAGGGGCCATTTTGTTGGGAATGAGTCCACCGTCAGTCTGTCCCTGCCTCACCAAGAAGCCCAGCCTTTGGGAAGTGATCCCAAGCATGCGAGGACCCTTGCTGAGTTTAGACATGCAGCCTTGGTTGGGTCAAGGTAGTAATCCTGGCCCAGGCAGGGCTGGCGAGGCTAGAGCCAGGCCTGGGCCTGAGACGCCTCAATGCCCTGACTCAGCACAAAGCTGACCCAGCTGCTCGTTTCCTGGAGTGGGAACAGACCCGCCCTACCCACGCTGCAGGCTCACAATTGGATTCTGCATCTGATTCCACTTGGCTGGGAGGGCCTCGTCAGGTCAGCTGTTGTCCCATTCTCTTTCCTAAATGAGACCCCAGAGAGGCCTAGTGGCCTGACCACACACGTAGGAGTGGCGGGACCCAGACCTGCGCTTTGGTCTGCAGCCCCAGGGGCACCATGCTTAATAGTACTCAGGGGTCTTTGCTCCCCTCGCTTTGGAACCAGAATTCTACTTCCACTACAGAACTGAATTTCTTGGGAGGGAAAATCCCATCCCAGGACTTCAGAGCATCTTGACTAAGTAGGTGCCCAGTAGTTCTATGGCTGGGGCCAGGAAAGCAGGTCAAGCTATTTGCAGCCACAGCTTGTGGGAGTGTCTCCTTAGCAGCTCTGACTCAGAGAACAAACCTCTCTGAGGACAAGGCATTGCCTCCTATCAAGCAGAAGACGCAGGCACAAACGAGTGAAGCTACCTTTTGCTGACGCCCTGCCGAAAGCTCGGTTCGTGTCAGCCCCAGGGACATCCTGCTGTCTGGCCAGAGGTGTTTAGGGCCGAGCCTCGCAGCACAGCTCCATGGTTGAGCCTGTGTGCACCTGGTGAATGCTTTCTAAGTTGGAGGACATACTACCTCCTGAGAACCGAGTCCTGTCCTAACCTGGGGGGCAGGAAGGGGCTTCTGTAGAACAGTCAGGGGTACTTTAACTTGCTCTGAAGGCAAAGGCCTCCTTCCATTGTTTCTAGAGCAGTTCAAGTCAGCAGGTGAGGGGGGAAAATCGGATGCACTATTCTCCTTGGCTGGAGAAGTGGGCGGGCCTGGCAGTAGGTAGGGGTGGAGAAAAGACAAAGTAAGAGGAGAAGCAGAAACACAGATGTGATTCACATAGCACCATAGTCAAGTTTATCTCCATCTAGTAAAGCCTTTTATTAGCAGCAAAACCCTTACCCCTATACCCTAAGTTGCCTTTGAGGTTAATATCTTACTTGCCTTTGGTGCAAAGTGTGTATGAAAAGTGCCTTCAAAATGATTCGGCCCCATCTTCCCTTGAAGCAGCGGTTCTCAACCTGTGGGTCACGACCCCTTTGGGGGTCGAACGACCCTTTCACAGGGGTCGCCTAAGACCATCGGAAAACACATATATAATTACATATTGTTTTTGTGATTAATCACTATGCTTTAGTTATGTTCAATTTATAACAATGAAAATACATCCTGCATATCAGATATTTACATTACGATTCATAACAGTAGCAACATTACAGTAACGAAGTAGCAACGAAAATAATTTTATGGTTGGGGGTCACCACAACATGAGGAACTGTGTTAAAGGGTCGTGGCCTTAGGAAGGTTGAGAACCACTGCCTTAAAGTCTTCAGTCCTGATCATTCCCAAACTTGCTCACTCGGGAGTCAGCTGAGCTGTTCTCGAGTCCTTTCCTGAACTCCAATCTTACCTGAGCCTCAAAGCACCTAGGAAAGACGACCTTAACCCTACGTTAGAGAAGGAAACCAGGGCTGAGACTCCTATTGGCAGGAATGCAGCTGGAATCTGGCCTCTTATTCCACAGCCTGAGCTAACCCTCTAGGCCAGCAGTCGCCAACCTTTCGGACCTCACGGCCACCGTAGTAGTCCGCAGACCACTGGTTGGCGACCGCTGCTCTAGGCTGTTCTGACGGGAACAAATCTCAAGTCCAGTTTTATTCAGTGGACTTCCCTGCATCTGAAGCATGGGAGAATACTTGTTCTCACTGGATTAATAATAGCAAGGAATCTGCTGCTATGCAGCACAGCCGGGTCTATTTTAAGACATCAGATATGACGGATTCCTAACAAGTGCTGAGAGGCAGAGGCAGCCGCTTCAGCAAGAGCTGTTTGGGCTTCCTCATGGTTGGCACCTAGTTTGCTTGTACATCCAGCCCCAGCATGTACCCCTTCGCCTCCAAGCTGCTGCAGGAAGGGACCCATCACCGCCTTGCACACACAGGGCCAGATGGACAAAGTGGCGCTCCCTGCACATACAGGGCCAGATGACAAAGTCAGCACTCCCTGCACATACAGGGTAGATGGGCAAAGTTGGCGCTCCCTGCACATACAGGGCCAGATGACAAAGTCAGCACTCCCTGCACATAACATACAGGGTAGATGGGCAAAGTTGGCGCTCCCTGCACATACAGGGCCAGATGACAAAGTCAGCACTCCCTGCACATACAGGGTAGATGGGCAAAGTTGGCGCTCCCTGCACATACAGGGCCAGATGACAAAGTCGGCACTCCCTGCACATACAGGGTAGATGGGCAAAGTTGGCGCTCCCTAAGTGCGAGAACAGACACATGAAGTGGCCAACTGCCTTTGCCCATCTCCCTCATCAGCCAAGACTCCCAGAATGTGAAACCAACAGGATTTCACCTGAAAACAAAAAATTAAATAGAACACCAAGTTGATATCCAAGATCTTTATTGATTTAACTGTAACAGCAACCATTGGTGAGAATTTATTTTTTCACTAATTTCCAAACACCTGCTGGTTTGAAAGGACAATTAGACAAAAAAAAAACAAAAAAAAACCCAACCACCAAAAAACCCAAACCCAAAACAACTGATCACAGAATCACACGGGACTGCCTCAGGACTACATGGTGCCCTCTGCTATCCATCCATGACAGTGAAATGGATGAGGGGTCAGGGTCAGCCACATCAAGGGGGATGAAGGGAAGATCAAAGGAAGAACTGGCAGTCTCTGCTTTCCATTCAGAATGGATGGAATTGGGCCACTGGTGTCGCTAAGACAGGGAAGGGCATTTTTGAATGTCTAAAATATTTTAAAGATGCTTAAAATGGACACGGAATATGTGAGTGTCCACCGGGCTCTCTAAGCCACCTTCTCGAAGGTTTACCCTGGGTAGCACAGGGTCTCCTCACCGAGGGAGGGAGATGGGCTCCATCTTCAGGTGGAGGAAAGGCACTGGCTCACAGTACTCTGATCTGGACACGCAGCAGAGCAGGATGGCTGCCGCGGATAGCTCGCCCCTGATCTCTACAGTGTTCCTCCCCCACTCTCCTGGTTTCAAGTAAAAATTACCCTTGGCTGGGGCTTTGCCTTTTTCTTTTTTCTTTTCAAAGATTAAGATGGAGAGACAGGGATGGCAATAGGCAAGTATGGCTATTCTGTGCTAGATTCATGGAATTCTCCAAGTTTGAAGTGACCAGGAATTCTGGTTTTAAGCACCGACAAGAGTTCCCGTTGCAAATTTCAGCATGGCTAAATGATTATCAAGCATTGCAGCATCTCTCAGCCCGCCTCCCACTCATAGAAAGGTGGCAGAGTTAAGAGTTTAAATACTCCCGAAAATGTATTTTCATCTTCATAATATTTTCCATCAGCATCTACAGTATGGTCTGCCAGGGCTTCAGGCAGAGATTAGGCAATGAGAAACCACAGACCATGTGAACAAGACCTTGAAAGACCTCCTAAATCTAAGCTTTCCCAAAAGGTATCAACTTCCAGGACGAGCACAAAGAAATGTGCAATCCAGAAGCTGAGAAAGGTGACATGAATGATTGTTTGAAAAATAGGTATGTATCAATCATCCTTAGTCTTCAGTAAAAAATTTCTGGGAGCTTGCCTCAAGAAAACTCCAATACTCAACTGGAAAATGATTACTAGAACAGGAAATCCCCCTGGGTGACAAGCATTCTAAAGAATTGCCTCCAAATCTGTTTTCAACTTTTATTGAAAGCTGAAAGGTAAAGAACTTTGGGGCGAAGGAAGTATGTGTGATAACTGCACCCCCTTCTAGTCCAGACAGAAACTGCCCTCCCAAAGAAACAATGCCTTTTTAAAACAAATACAACTCCCCTCCCAGAGGTCACAGGTGAGTGATTGAATTTTTCGCATATTTATCAATAGCTGCCGGTATGCATGTAGTCCAGAAACATGCCAAGAAGGGAAAGTTCTGACCCAAATAAAGGCACTGGGCCTCCTCTTTAAAGAGATATACAAGGGGCTGAGGGCCCTGGCTCAGCAGCCAAGATGCTTGATACCCCACTGAGGAGCCAAGATGGGAGAATAGAAAAAGGTTCAGTTTCTGGGATATTACTGCCAAGATGAGCCCCTTGCACCAGTGGCCTTGATTCAAAGCATATGCTCAATACATACTGGCAAATGATGGGCTCTGGGATGAAACCCACACAAATCCAGCGGGTACATCCTAATGGAAATGTTTGAACTGGGAAGGTAAGTTCTGAGAGTCCCTAAGAGCTGATAAATAAAACACTGTCTAGGTTGACTCCACTTTAAAATCAGAAGGAAAAGCATAATTAATTTGAAGGTGCCTTAAAGATGAGTTCCTTTCTTTAAGAAGAAATAGCTGTTTCTTATAGCTGCCTCAGTAGCAATGCTTTTCTTCAAGCCTACACTGAAGCAAGCAGGGCTACAGGTAAGAAAACGTTGGTAAGAGGCAGAGTGTAAATCCGTATGAGAATCTGCATCTTCGAGATGTCTGAAACCTCTATAAACCTGGTTGGGCATGGGTGTCACACACTCACAGCAGACACTCCCTAAGAATGCGTCAAACTGACAAACCTCACCCAAGTTTCTCGCAAGAGTGAAGACAAGACTGGTTCTCTTTAAAAAACCATTTCCGCCGAGGCCGGTTTGGCTCAGTGGATAGAGCGTCAGCCTGCGGACTGAAGGGTCCCAGGTTCGATTCCGGTCAAGGGCACGTACCTGGGTTGCGGGCACATCCCCGGTGGGGGATGTGCGGGAGGCGGCTGATCGATGTTTCTCTCTCATCGATGTTTCTGACTATCTCTCTCCCTTCCTCTCTGTAAAAAATCAATAAAATATATTTAAAAAAAAAAACAACACAAAAAAACCCATTTCCATCAAGAGGCCCCGGACTAAGTGGGCACACGAGTTAACCTGTAATACTGAACTTAAAGGACAATCAAGCAACGACATTCCTAATTCCCAGATGTTCCCTACTTTGACGAGTAGCCCCTTGGGTGAACACTTGATCAAGGAGTTTCAGCTGGTGCAGCTGAAGACCAGTGTCAAGCATCGCCTCTGGTGGGCCTGGTCCAGATGCCATCATCTATTGCACCCTGAATCTGACCTCTAGAGCAAGCCGGGCTACAGGTAAGAAAATGCTGGTAAGAGGCAGAGTGTAAATCCGTACACGGTGAGTTCTTATATTACTTTTCTTCAGCTCAGTGATCCAACATCTACTTCACATTTGCTCTCTTTGCTAGAAACCCTAACTCCGATTGTCAGCTTTAGTGGATCAGCTACACAGACCCAATTCCCTTGGCCAATTCCTGGCTAGAGGGGATAGCAAGTAAGTGGTACTGAATTTTTAGGGACTTGCAAGTAGCATCTTTGGGCTGCTGTTAGCCAGGCAAGTGTATACGCATTATGCTCTCCTGGGAGCTGCCATTTCCTGCCACCCCTCAAAACTAGCAGGTAGCTTTCAGGAAATAATCTGTCTTCTATCCCGGTTTGAGGATAACACATCTCAGAAAACTGTTCTCAGTAGCAACATCTCTCTCAATATATCATCTAGTTTAAACCTAACCCCCACTCCTTTTGGCCTGGTTTCATCCTGTTAGGGGTGAGGTGGTTTGAAGATATATCCACAAATCCTTTGATACTGCCCTATACAGTAGGTAGGGGTCTATTTCTCCCCTAGAGTGCAGGCTGGGCTTAGTGGCTTGTTCCTAAGGAACAGAATAAGACGTGAAGGTGTGTGCTTTCAAAGACTGTCATAAAAGGCACTGCAAATTCCTCCCTGCCCCTTCTTCCCCCAGATCACCCTCTCAGGGGGAAGCCAGCAGCCATGGTGTGTGGACACTCACAATATTCTACACAGAGACTTGCATGTGGAGAAACTGAGGCATCCTGCTAACAACCACAAAGAGAGAGCTCAGAAGTAGATTCTCCAGCCCCAGACAACTGCAGACCCTGCCAACACCTTGGGCTGCAACTTCCTAAGACCCCTGTGCCAGACCCACGATGCTAAGCTGTTTCCAAGTTCCAAACCTATAGAAACTGACAGATGATGTTTGCCTTTTTAAGAGTTTGAGTTTGGGGGAGTTACGCAGCAACAGATAACAGAAGTGGAAGGACAGAACGCTTGGCTTGGAAGCCTAATACCCAGAAGCCAGTTTCTCTGCTCTGTGCTCCTGAGAATTCGGTAAGTATTTATACAGAATGAGGAAGTGGTGAGCTAAAGAAACCACACCATAAAAGAACGGAGAACCACGACGATGCAAATCTCCTGCAGGAATTTGGAGAAAGAGGTCATCGTCATTAAGATGGACTGTCACCAGAAGTACAGAAACAAAAATACAAATGATCACTAAGATTTTAAGAACTGTTTCACTCAAATGGTACCCGAAGGATGTTCCCTCCCCAAGGAAAAGTCAGGATAGATAGTTCATTCAGGGATTTATCTCTGAGTTTCCTTTCAAACACCCAGAAGTAAACCACCTACTGGATTCTGCTTGCCCTGAAAACGATTCGGAAGCTTGGCACAAAGGTGTCACCTGTTGGAATTTTATGTTGCCTTGTGAAATCATCTTTAAGATACCCATTAATGAAGTCAAAGTATTTCTAGTGGCAGTGGACTCCAGGAAAGAAGTTCACCCAGCAGTAAGGAAGTCCTTGCAGAGGAGGCTAAGGGACTGGGCTGCGGTTGCACTATACAGCCGACACTCCCAGGAATACTAGAAACATGGCTTCTAATTAGGGGGCCCGTGCAGAGCTCCCCCAAGTTGTCAAACAAAGGGGAAAACTGTATCTTACACTACTCAAGCTGGCATGTTTTAGTTCCATTCCCCACTGCTCGGAGAGGCAGCTGAGGTTTCTGAGCAATAATAAAGGTCAGGGAGGGGATACTCTTCTGCTCACTGACAGCCCGGCCAGCTGTAGTTGGAGTCGGATTCCTCAGACGCCAAGGCCAGGATATGAAGAAGGAAATCTTCACTCCTAAAGAATCATGCTCCAGGGACACAGACGTCCTAAGCCAGCTTCTTAAGCAAACGACAGTGTAACTTGAGATTTCCAAGAGAATGTAAAACGAAATCTGGAGTTTAATTAAAATCAGAACAGGGATAAAGTAAACAAACAAACAATACTTTTCTGATCATCAGCTTTTGAGACTGAAAGCATCTCCAAAACTTTGGAGGTCCAGCTTATTCCTGAGATATCAACCATCACAAAAGGTTTCACTTTGTGAACTATTCACATTTTATAGCAGAAAGCAGAACAAAGTTCCTTGGACATCCTCCCTCTTTTGTCTAAGATGTATTTGCACACAGGGTCTTTTCATGGTTCAAAAGAAAAACAAACAGCTTTCTTTCTTAGCCAACTGGCCCGTTACTCTCACCCTGGGCTGTGATCTCAATAGATGATTCAGGGCACCAAACCCAACCAGAAATTCCCAGGATATCAGAGGCTACTTGTCTTTCTATGAGGGGACAGAGGCATTAGTCTTTCTAAGAGGGACTGAGTCACTCTCCTGGGATTACTGTGCCAGTCAATAGTCAGGGGGGTGGCTAGGGAGCAGAGGGAATGACAGAGCAAAGGGTAAGGGAGAAGAAGGAGGCTTTCATGAACAACCCACAAGGCAGAACGGTCCAGCTTTACCACCCACCCACTACAAACGCCAAGCATGCACACCCAAAACTAGGAGGAGAAAGAAAGGGACTGCAGGAGACAAAGGATGGTGACATGGAACAGCAGACTTGCCTACAGACATTTCTCACCTTCCTACCACTGGAAGATGTGATTAAAAAGTTGCTGTTCAGAATTTACTGAAAACATATCTAAAAATAGGTCTGTAGTCATCTTAAAAAATAAAAGGTCACTTCTCAAATAAGAGTGACAGATATTATCAGATACCAACACTTGAGGTATCTTTGATGTATATTTGAAACATGGCCTGGCAGAGAAAAAGGAAAGAGAGAAGAAGGGAAAGAAAGGGAAAATCAGGGTACAAAGGGAAAGCAAGAAAATGGGGAGGAACACATTGTGAAGCCCATGCTTATCTATCTCAGCAGCCAAATAAAGCAGGTCCACAAAGGAAAAACACTTGGTTTTTCTAAGAGCATTCTGGAAGTCATCTTTAAAAAATATAAAAAACTGCAGCCTGCGATATTACAATGCTCATTGGATTAAAAAAAACAATGACAACTAAGACTAGTGACTCAAATGGGCCAAGGTTCTTCCAAAATCATGCTTAAGTACTATGATCAGGCCTTATCCAAAGTGCTCTATCTCTGAAATCATGTGGCTGCTCAGAGTACAATAGGACTGCAAGCAACATGATGCAAGAAGGGAGAATAGGAGAGGAGGAAAGAACAGCTGGTTACTGACGACCCCTCATGTAGAGTTTAAAATGCTTGCGCACATGTGCTAAGTAAAGGAATGGAAAGATAAACTATTATACCAAAGACAGAAGGCATTCCTCCCAGAGGATGGAGGGGAGGCAGGCCTCAGAACAGTGTCACAGGTAGTGCTACCAGAGTTGTACAACCTGTGCTGGCCCCAGGGACAAACACCTTAAGGGACAAGAGAGAGCAGCTCTTTTCTTGTTTATTTCCCTCTGGTTTTGAAGACCCCAAACCAGACTGCTGTAGCACTGAACCATGGGTGGAAGACAGGCAGGAGACACAGGATAAGAACATGAACAATGCTGAACCCAGCAAACCTCTGTAACACTTGCCCAGACTTTCCTGGAAGCCAGCAATTATTGGTAGGTTGATATCTGATTTTGGATTTTTGTTTTTTTAATTGGAGGGGCGGGGGGTGTCTCAATACAAAAATGACTAAGGAAGCCAGAATTCAACTGTTTTCCTTTGTGGGCTGCTTAGTTCTACAGAAATACGCCATGGGCCTTCGATCTAATCTAAGTGGGAAAGGGAACAGAAGCAGGAAGAGGAAATAGTCAGATGAAGCTCATCTTTGCATCATTTGGCACCCAGAGGAAGAGGAGGGGGCACTGCAATGGGGACTGCTGGTACTGCCTCTTCTGTGTTTTCATTGTTGATCCTATTGGCCAAATCAGGTACACACACAGGTATCAGCGTTGCTGCTATTCTTCTGATCCTTACAGGACAGTTAGATGTCCATCTCAAACTGAGCATCATCCCCTAGATGGAATGAAAAGATGAAAAGTCTTACACAAAAGGGAAAAGCAAAACAGCTTTCATTGTCATTATCTCTGTACGAGGGTAAAAATTAATTCAAACTGTCCAATTTTCTGCTGCCTTAAAACAATTATTCGGCTTTGCTTTGGCTGGTCTTTTTAATCTTGGGGGAGAAAAAAAGAATGGCAATCACATCACCAATGGGAAGGAGCATTTGAGAAAAGGATGGAAATGAAAACCTTCCCAGTGTCCCTTTATCTACAGGTTGACCACACAGGAACCCTGGGGTGCTTCTTGCCATCTATCACATCAGCACACTCTTCTGGAAGTTTTGAACTTTGGCCCCGCTTTGAATCGACACTTTGTCCATTAAAAACTCATTTGGAATTTGAGGAGGCGAATGCTGGCTCATGTACAGGGGTCACGGAGTGCAACCTGAGGTGGACTTCAGGAGCTGGCTGTTTCAACCTCCCTCTTCTGCTTCCAGAGATAGCAAGGACTCATTACTAACTCTGTGTGTGTAGGGGCTGTTTATTTAAATATTATAGGCAGTCTTAGAAAAAAGGAGGAAAAACCTATTGCTTTCCCCCACAAGCTAGAAATGGGGACTTTTAACCAGTTAACTGCCACAATATTTTGAATTTAATTAAGAAAGATCTGCCGCTTGTGTCTATACCTGCTTATGGACTACAAATGGTTAAACAGTTTTGTTTTGTGTTTTCCCTAGTCGCATTGAGCCCAAGTTCCCTGATTTTTTTCCCCTCCGCACCCACTAGATGAAATTTGATGCTTATTTGGAACTTAGGGTTTCCATAACATTTCAATTAACTTTGGTGAGGGTAGTGGGGAGGGAGAACTTAGAAACATATAATTAATTGACCATTAGTTATAATTGAAGCATCAACATTTTCCAACCCACAGCTGACATACAGATTTCTAGGGTCACCCTCTTGGACCCCAATACCAGCATTCTCTTACCAACTGCATGCTTTCTGTCATGATTGTTCAGGTTGTTCAAATTGTTTACTTCTACTTTGGAGTCTTCGATTAAGGTGCCGGGGCTGGTGACTCCTGGGATATTGGGCAGATGGCAGGGTGGGGTCTGAGCCATGGGAGAATTTCGACGATCCAACAGAAACTTTCGATCATAAATGATTCGGGTTCCTGGAAAACATCGTTGGACAGAGTTTGAAACAAATTAAGGGGTTATCAATACATAATACTACCCAGGAATTTATTTTAAATCCCAACTAATTCTAACCCTTAAGGATTTTACAGGGGTTAGCTTGAACTTCCCAGGTCTCTCTGCTATCTGGAATGCCTTTTCCTTCTCTCCAGCTGGGGAAATTCCCTATTTACCCTTCAAGCTTCAGTTTCAACATCACTTCCTTTACAAAGCTTACATCAATTTTACTGGTCCATTTATTTATGCATTCATTTCATTGGTTGCTTCTTGTATTCTTGTATGTGCCCTCACTGCAGATTGAACTCAGACTGGCACTCTAACCAACTGAGCTACCCAGCCAGGGCCTTTTTCTTTTTTTTAAGATGCTCTTCCCCCCCATCTTACTCAATATACATGAACTATTATGGGACTCTTGTTTAATCTATTTGCACCTCTAAAGACTGTGAATTCCTTATGCCAGGGCCATGACTTATTTATATCTGACCTAATCATTACATAGATCTTCAAAAAAAAGTTTTAAATAAAGTTATAAACAAGCATGTGAAAAAATAACCAATAGATAGATGGCCACCTTTAAGTTAAAGGCACTGAGAGAGACATGTTTTCCAGACAGAACTATAGTACAGAAGCTGAAACTGACAAACCAGTCTGCTTACCAGTTAAGTGCTACCAGAATACTTTATTATTAGAGGCCTGGTGCATGGATGTGTGCACCGGTGGGGCCCTCGGCCTGGCCTGCGCCCTCTCACAATCCGGGACCCCTCAGGGGATGTAGCAGTGCAGGAAGCAGCAGGCGGCCAGGAAGGAGTCAGAGCCAGGGGCCGGGCGCCACTCCCGCTCAGCCCGGTCCCGCTGCCACCGCGCCGCTTGGTAGCGCTGCCATGGAGGCAGGAGAGGCTTGCACTGCTGTAGCTGTGCTCTCCAGCCATGAGCCCAGCTTCTGGCTAAGCAGCGCTTCCGATGTGGGAGCGCATAGCAACCGGCAGTTCCGGTCCTTAATGGTCACTTAGGCTTTTATATATATAGATAGTTCTGAAGAGTGCACTTTACCTGATAAACAGTTAAAAAAAACCTGCTGCTGTCCATTTACAAGTGCCTAATGTTGACCTAATGTAGTGGATGCCTGAGCTCTGCTGCTGATTCTAAAACTACAGTAAGCTCAGGAGGAAAGATGTGGTGACCTTGAGTGAAGTCTATTGAATGGATAAGGTGGAAAGGGGAGCGGGCAGCCCAGCGTACCAGCCATCCCTGCCCAAATAACAAAGGGTGTAGTCATGTGGAGGTTTCTTGCTCATACTAGGCTTAAACCCAGGAAAGAAAAACCTGCTTTGGAGGTTTAGGCATCCAGTTGAAGGCAATCCTATATAATAAAAGCCTAACATGCAAATTGACCAAACCACAGAACGACTGGTGGAATGACAGGTTGCTATGACATGCACTGATCACCAGGGGGCAGACGCTCAACGCAGGAGCAGCCCCCAGCCCACAGGCCTCAGGACAGCCAAGGTGGGTGCCAGCGGGGGCCCCCAATTGCCCCACCAGTTGCCCACAGAGGGAGGTGACCTGCAGTGGTGGGGGACAGGGCCGGCGAGCAGGCGGCGCCAGGCCGGCCAAGGCAGGTGCCAGCATGGGCTCCCCAGTCACCCTGCTGGTCACTCCACAGATCAGTCTTGATCGCTGGCCAGGCATAGGGACCCTACCCATGCACAAATTTCATGCAGTAGGCCTCTAATATTATATAAAGTAAAACTGTGCAAAGTCACTCAGTTTAAAAAGGTAGAATGTAAATACTACAAAAAGCAGAATGCAAATTCTTTTAGATTCCCATGTGAAAAGAAAGAATACTGTCATCCTATCCTATATAATAAAAGCCCAGCAACTGAACGGTGGAATGATCAGAACGACCGGTTGACCAGTTGCTATGATGTGCACTGACCAGCAGGGTGAAGACGTTCAATACAGGAGCTTCCCCCTGGTGGTCAGTGTGCTCCCAGAGTGGGAGCGCCACTCAGCTGACCAGGATGAGCGGTGCTCCCACAGTGGGCCGATCCCCGCAGGCCACGGCCCCCCACCAGTGCACGAATCCCGTGCACTGGGTCTCTAGTATTATAATAAGGAGAGTTTACCCTGACCGGTTTGGCTCAGCAGATAGAGAGCTTCGGCCTCCGGACTCAAGGGTCCCAGGTTCGATTCCGGTCAAGGGCATGTACCTTGGTTGTGGGCACATCCCCAGTAGGGAGTGTGCAGGGGGCAGCTGATCGATGTTTCTCTCTCATCGATGTCTCTAACTCTCTATCCCTCTATCCCTCTCTCTTCCTCTCTGTAAAAAATCAATAAAATATATATATATATATATTTTTTAATATATTTTATTGACTTTTTACAGTGAGTAAGGAAGAGAGATAGAAACATCAATGAGAGAGAAACATCAATCAGCCGCCTCCTGCACACCCCCCACTGGGGATGTGCCCACAACCAAGGCACATGCCCTTGACCAGAATCGAACCTGGGACCCCCCAGTCCGCAGGCCGGCGCTCTATCCACTGAGCCAAACCAGTCAGGGCAATAAAATATATTATAATAAGGAGAGTTTGATTCAGGCAGATTTCCTCAAATAACATGTGACAAGCTATATCCTGGGAAACGGAAGAACAAATATACAGCTAACCAATCTACTTGAAACATAAGGAAGCAAGTGAGGGGGAAAGCAAGGTATTTACTGCAAGAGGAATAAAAACTGGAGTTTTCCCAGAAAAGGAAAGAAATAAATATTTAATCTAAATAAGTAATACCAACAGTAAATAGTTGGGGAATAAATTACAAACTCAATAATTTCCTTGGGATTAATAGCTGCGGTAGTACCATGACACTGTTATGCCAATGCTAGTAAATAATTTCCTTTTGACTAGAAAGAGTCAAACTATGTGAGGAAGTGTGTGGCCAATAGAGACTTTACCCTCCACCCCCTCCATCCTTGCTTTAACAATCAAAATTAAGTACTAAACATACCATCTTCTCAATAACACTACAAACCAGTCACCTTTATGGCTTTCAAACCAACTCCAAAGGATATCAACTTTCTTTTTTACTGTCTAGTTCTGTTGCAACTATACTGCACACACAATCATATTTATAGTTTATAAAAAGTGAAAATAAAATATCTGGCTCTCAGCCTCTCCTTAATAAACTACTAAGGAAAATACTGTGCCATACTTGGAACCTACTAAGACAGCATTTTTGAAGATATCTGTATCAGAATCTTCTGGGATGCTTGTTAAAAAAACATTCCAACTGAATTTGAATCCTTGGGATTAGAACCTGGAAATCAGTATTATTTTTCAAGTTCCCCAATCATGCATGAGTTCATTAAAGTTAAGAACCCAACATCATCCTTCTTCCACAACCCTGGTAACAGTGCTTTAAGAATAAATGAAATATCAAATAATTAGTGAGAGAGGGGGGGGAGGAACAAGAGGGATTATTTTTAACGGATGATGCTGAGACTCAGAAAAAAGGCTTAAAGCCATAGAGCTAACCAGAGGCACATCTGAACTGACCCTATAGTCTCCTGACTCCCAGTCCAACCCTCTTTCCAGTCTACCTCACAGTCACTATGATCTCCAAGAGCGGGAGTGAGCTGCCTAAAGTGAAAGGGATAATATAAAGAACAGGTAAACAGCACACGGTATGGCAAGCAGTTTATAC